>NC_059538.1:10649682-11299364 GCF_905220415.1 Colias croceus
GTCCCTTCGCGCTTAGTATACCAATAGTGGGACACCCTGTATATAAAACTCAAAGGTGACTGATATAGTGATCTATCAACGCACAGCCCAAACCACTGGACGTATCGGGCTGAAATTTGGCATGCAGGTAGATGTTAGGACGTAGGCATTCGCTAAGAAAGGATTTCCCGAAATTCTTGCGGGAACGGGGAAAAACGGGGATGCACGTACAAAGTCGTGGGCGGAAAGCTAGTCTTAAATACGACTCTATTCTTGTGAATCCCGTTTGAACAAATCTCTGGCAACAGCCAGAGATTTGTTTCTATACGGAGAAAGAGTTACTTTAAATGGATATTGTAATTTGAAAAAATATAAAGTGGTCCCTCTTTATTTAACATTAAGTATAGTGGTTTTAGGCACTTTATTGCAATCATTGTTAAGTTGTCAATGAAAGATGATGTGCATTGGAATTGTATTTAACAATTGCTCAGTAGTAATAGTTGTAGAGTCAGTTGAAGGTAGCTTGGCAATTTGCTCGAGTGTGCTTCGTATTACGGCTAAGTAGGGGGGAACGTCTGCGAGCCATTAGATACGTATGCGATTAGTATGGACGATTCGCTTCTTGTTGTAGCTTTATATCATTTGTATCTATTAACAGCATCGAAAGTTTTTCTAGAACTTTCGTAGTCACGATGTACTATTTATTTTACCCTTAAAGTTGTAGGTAGTGGTGTCCAGTTTCTTTTAAGATTAAGTATTGTGTCTATTCCAGCAGATCGATTAATTACTTAGTTTGTAATTGGAGGTGTGAATCGCGAGATTTCACAGAGGAGTGTGGAAGATGAGTGCTGGAAGTTGTAAGATAAGACTGTGAAAGATTAGAAAGCGTTTGAATGCATAAAAATTGTTTGTACTAATCCAATTATACATGACATAATTTATCTAAAGAAATATCGCAACATTAACTTTATCAACATCTTTTTTAAAGTACCTAATACAACATTATCTTATTTCATAAATAATACGATTATCACTGAACACGAAATATGTATAAGATATGAATTTCCATGTAACATTTACATACAGGCATTTAATATCGTGCAAAAGTTCATGAATTCTCAGACATCAAAACGAGCACTGTAACGTACTAAAAGGGACTTAATTAATTCGTGAAGCGAGTTGTTTCACTCTTAACCTCCGGTAATATATTTTTAACTTTTAATTTTTAGTATAATGTTAAAGCTGGAGTACTATTGTGAAGAGAATATGGCGTTTTATCGCCGAGTATGGAAACTTAACCTACTTACTAGATGTCATAAAATTTTATACTGTTTAAATTTTAATTATGATTTATTGTGGCTAATTTAACGAGGTATGGAGTGGTATGGGTGTATTTTATAGTTCTAAAAATAATTTATTAGCTGTTAAATTATCATTCTTATTAAAATAGGCGAGGCGGTTAAAGCTATAAAAGTTTATATGTTGGGTATCTTCTCACATTGCAATATAGGTACATATTTATTAGAAGACAGACTATTCCAATAGGATCTCTGAGCTTTCAACTTTCGCAGCATATAGTAAGAGAAATAGTTAGTATAAAACAAGGATTTGGCACTTCCAAGCGCATACTAAGTAACAATGTTTTATGTGCTCAAGATATATGCAGAGCCATTCAACCTAGAAATGGAATAAACGGTCAGATGTACAAATGCAATCATGATGTGCATTTCTTTAAGTCATTCAAAATCTAAGGTCTATTATTGTGTTACTACATGTAGACTGAAAATATTCGATTTTTATGTATACTAATTAAAATAGCAAGACCTAGATCATAATTATTATCTTTGATATTTTTGGATTTGTATCTGAATTTTTCGGAATTAAAAGAATAATGCAATACGAATTTAGCCAGGTCAATTAACTAGATAACTAATGAGTTTATCGCCTGTCTAAATATTTAAAGAAAAACGCATCAAATTATCACACGAGACACGTGTATATTCTTTCAGCATTACCGTGTTTAAAAATTCTCCGTTTATCAAGAATTCCTTATCTTCCGCAAACATCCTGGAATGTTTTTGGAGCAAATGAACAAAACAAAGGCTTTAATGTTTTGAGGAAAACCTTACACCCAAGTCTGTTTAGTTTCTTTAGAATTCAATTTTGCGTAACACCATTTTTACTTACGAAACTTGATAAATAACATCGTACGAAAAAAATATTTATAGACGTCGATGAGTAATAATTTTTCGTTCATGCTCTTTTAAACACTGCTTCCCAGGAAGACTGAATATTGTTTATAAACGTGCGATTCAAAAACACTAACAAATAACCCACTCGAATAAAGTAAATAGTTCAATCTTTTGCATACGCTCGCGCTGATATAAAAGGGTTATTCGCAAAATTTATTTTCAAAGCGGATTACTCCAAGGAACGGGTCGCTTGTAAAAGATGAACGATTTCGCAATCGTTACTAATGCACAGTGAAACCAGAGATAAACAGAATACGAGCAGTAGCGAAACTCCGTGCAAAACGTTCGAAATGGCTCACTCACACAAACATACGCGTCTACGAGACTCCTGCAGACGACTGTCGATTTGAACATTTTGTAGGGATTTTCGCTACTGTTTGTATTTGTTTACTGTGGTGATACCGTGTATCCAAGGAATGTAATATAAGTGTTGCTCTCTAAAGTAATATATGAAAGAGTATGGTAATAGATTGATGTTGATACTGGGGATTTATCGCCAGTACCGTATGTTCGGTTTGAAGATTCTTTATTCTCACAAGGGATTAGTGTTCGTAAATGTATAAATAAAACAGTTACAACTGGAGGTATAGTAGTTGTGCTGTGACATTTTAAGTGCTCGCAATTATGGCACTAACAAATTGCATTTAAAATACGTTTTGACGTTGCTAATTACTAAGTTGTAGAGTCGTGATAAATTATGTGTAAATCCTTGGTAACTGACGTTGTTTTACTTTATTACTCATTTGCCCCTTCCATTTATAAATTATTTTAATTCTGAAACATTAAATAATGTGCATTTAGTTATGATTTAAAAATGATTTTTCCTTGGACATCTTCATGCGTCTCTCACACGGCGCATTTAAAGAAATGCATTGTTAGTTTTATAAACATGAATAAAACTAGTATGTCTTGAGACATTCCGCATTGCAGGTATATATTTTACCGATATATAACGTCTCCAGGCTTCTGCTTTTGGGTCAGTTCACAAATGACAATACCTTCAAGAATGTGAGGTGTAATGTGTATTGCACTAGGCAGGAATAATTTGTATACATTTTGGTATTTTAAAAGTAAATGTACATTTTCGTAAGATTCATCTTAGTTATTATATTTAAAAGTTTATGTTATAGATTTAATACAAACATAATAGATTGGTTAAATATATTATTTACTAGCTTTTCACCCGCGGCATCGCCCGCGCAGTCAAAGAAAAACCCGCATAGTTCCCGTTTCCATGGGATTTCTGGAATAAAACCTATCCTATGTCCCGGGGTAAAAAGTAGCCTATGTCCTTTCTCGGGTATGAAAATATCTCCATACCAAATTTCATGCAAATTGATTCAATAGGTAGTTAAGGCATGATTGAGTAACAGACAGACAGACAGACAGACAGAGTTACTTTCGCATTTCTATAATAGTTTAAAAAAACTAAAAAACACGCTTTTTATAGAAAACCGAACTAAAAAATAGAAAATTTTATCAAATTAGTGTATTGTCATCGGTCCTCAATAAATCTACAAAGTTTGAACGAAATCTGGCCGTTTAAAGTGGGTCAAAATCGCGCCCAATGAAGTCGGTTACAAACATACAAACATACAGGTGAAGCTAATATAAAGCGTGTAAAAATGAATCCCAAAATGTGTTGGTAAGCGCATCACTTGAGAACGGCTGAACCGATTTCGTTAATTATTTTTTTATTATATTCCTTGAAGTACGAGGATGGTTCTTATGTAGAGAAAACGTAAATATGTACCACGGGCGAAGCCGGGGCGGACTGCTAGTATAATATAAAAGTATGGATTTATAAGAAGCCGGAACAGAAGAGGCTTTCTTTGTAGGTTCTAATTTTCCAATATAAATACTAACAGAAAACTAAAGCCCAAGTTATATCAGAAATTTTTGAAACTACGAACCCGACATTGATCGAAATTTTACATTCGGCATTATGGTAGTACCAATCGTAATATGTTACCATTTGACGATCGCGATGAAACAGATAAACCATGAGACAAATAAGTACGTATAAAACAAGCTTGCAGTCACGAATTTGTTATACTCCAGACACAATAATCTTATCTACGTTTTATACGGCCATAGTTAAGATAGTAAGATAATGTAAGTAGGTATATACACATATTTTATATTTCTTTTCTGCATCGGTAAGAACTTAAGCGTTCAATAAGTCGTAGAAGTAGCTAAAAAAGGCACAAAACTACGGTCAGCTGGGAATATAACTTTTATTAGAAAAAAAAAATTGATCAGTCAAATAGGGTATCTGATCTTAGTATCAAAAGGGGACAAAGACCTTTACATATTCAAACGATTAGGCATAATCACAAATATCACGAATCAACGGCGCGGGCGCTCAGATCAACGCGTCTATAAAGCTGAAGATTCATTCCTCACGAATGAATAAACATTTTCTCACACCTGCTTATACGCACCTGATAACGGTTTTTGAACGGAAGTCATTGAGATTTGCATCGGCTAACCGTTGTCATATTATCGTGGATACAGTGAACTTATCCACAGTTCAATGTTTCTTTTAGGTATAGGTTCTACCGTTCCGCCCGCGGCTTCGCTTTGTACAAAATATGAAAATTATATACTTAAACCTTCCTCGGGATTCATTATATCAACTTTCTTAAAAAAAACATCAAAATTAATTGGGTAATTTTATGATCTAAGCATACATAGGGACAGACAAGGATAGGTACTTTTGTAAGTACTTACCAGACGTAAATCGGAAATAATTAATAAGAACATCGAAAACACATTTCGTTTCTTTTTTACCTTGAAGAAAGTTATGTATCTAATATGTTTTGTTTCTAAGTTCGGAAAGTTATGTCGTTTCGTGGGATTCGATTTAATAATGCGGAATTCAATAAAACAATACATTTCCTACGTGATATTTGGGCCGTGAAAATCGGAAATAATTTGATGTATGTGTATGTTAAATGTGTTTATTCCAATGTTATCACAAAGTTTGTATGAATATATTTTGTGTAAATTGTACTAAATTATAAAACAAAATAGTCCGCCGCGTCTGCTCGTTTATTTGTAATAAACTCAATAACTTATGCACCAATTTTCATTCCGTTTTCACTATAAGTGAGGGCTAGTAATTAATAGAAAGTAAGATTAAAAAATGTAAAATGTTCTAATACGAATGCGAAATTCGTTGAACTTATTCGAATGTGAATTTCGACAGGCAATATTTGTTTTCATAAAATAAACGATGTTTGCAGATGATGCAATTTAAAACGAAGAGCGGAATACCTTTAGCAACTAGAAATTGAATGGATATTTGATGGAAAACCGCTTTCAATCAGATCTGTTATAGTTGAACTAGCTTTACCCGGCTTCGCCCGTTTTGTATTAAACTTATATACTAAAACTATTGACGAGAATTACTCTATTAAATAATTATTCTCTAGCAGAAAGTTAAACCTTAAAATTATCAAAACTAAACAACATTTAAATGGGACCACATGGGAGCCACCAGCTTTCAAATAAAAAATAATAGTCATAATCGGTTTACCCAGTCGAAAGAAGTTGAGGTGACGAACTAGCAAAAATATTACATTGAAATTGAGATCCTACTCCTTTTTTCAAGTTGATTGAAAAAACAGCATCTAAATGCATAGTTTTAAAGATCTAACATAGAGACAGACATACAGCGAGAATTGACTTTGTTATATAGCGATGTTAGTATAAAAACTTGGCGTATAAATAACGGACTCTTATTACGGTACCGTTGCCCTTTACAGGATTACGGATGTGTCAATTAATTGCTCGTAAAATGGTCGGGACTGAATGGGAATTGGCGTAATCACCCTTTGTGCACAGATCATTGGATGGTTTGATACCCCTTGTCTTCTTTTTTGTAGATATTTTATTGAAATAAATATTTTTTAAATGTTGGAGTCAAATAGGTTAATTCTTCATAATTATTCTCTATGTGTGAAAATATATTAAAAGGGACAATGTAATATAATATTTAGATATACTTCAGATACTTTATCTCTAGTTCCTAGCTCGACTTCCGCTAAAAGCCTCCAAATCTTTCTCACTCTCCTATAAAACATTAGTTTAGGTAGGTACTCAAACTATTCAAAGTTAAGGATTGCTTTAAGAAAATAAGTTTTATTTTCACAAATTAAACGAGGTTCTATACAATTAAAGCTTCTGGTTTATATCGATTAATGCAGGTGCTAATGACAACGTGTTCTAAGCGTCCACAACACAGTTTGAATGAGATGGCTTTCATCAGAACACCTTTGTTTAGCGCACCATTTTTAATGCCAGTGTGTCGACGTCGAGCTGAACTGAAATCCATTTTATGTTTACACAGAAGCGAATTTCCGTTTTACTTGCAAGTTGCAGGCTACATTATGCTTGGTATAAGTTAGGAATAACGTTTGTGTTTACACGGGGCTAGTTTTAATTGATTTTTATATTATACTAGCTGCTCCGCGCGGTTTCACCCCCGTGGCTCCACTCCTGTTGGTTCGTAGCGGGATGATATATTATACCCTATAACCTTCCTCGATAAATGAGCTATCTAACACTGTAAGAATTTTTCAAATCGGATGTTTACGACAAATTCAGTAGTTCCCGAGATTAGCGCATTCAAACAAACAAACAAACAAACTCTTCAGCTTTATAATATTAGTATAAATGGAAAAGAGTATGCACGGTGCAATCAGTCAAAAATGTGAACTGTAGAAGTAAGGATTTCTGTCTACTATTTACTTCTTATTATAATTTTCTAGGAAGCTTCTATTACATTATAATTAATTGAATGCAAAATGTTCATAAAGCAAGATATTAACGTTTCAACAACAAGGAATAGCATTATTAAGGTAGAATGCACGTACTGTTTTCCTAAGTTTTCCTATAACCTCTTTGCAATTCCACGAAATACTTGAGTCTATACTTTTATGAAGAACGAGCTAAAGCCTTTCCATACATGCATATTGTATGTTACACGATACTCACCCATAGTGCTTACATGAAATATTAATCTATTCCTCACTAATATTATAAACGCGATAGTGTGTATGTTTATTTGTTTGTTTGTCATATTGCGTATCGCCGCGCCGCCGGCCGTAGCGATTTTATAATCGCTCCGAAATTCCGATAGATACGAAATGTGACATTTATGATAACTGTAAATTTTCTATGACAACGCGAGCGAAACCGCGGGCAGCATTAGTATATTATAAAAGGCTATACAGTATAAATTATGAATGTTACGTCATGACAAGAGCTGTAATATGTCCACACTAATGTGACAGTAAGTTAGTGTGGCGTGAATTAGCGTGGCTTATTCAAATGGTAGGCCATTTATTATCTGTGCATTGCATATTAGTATTGTCTTTTTATTGTGATGCAGTAGGCTTTGTTGATACATTGAAACTGAGTCGTAATGAGTAGGTAATTACTGATCAAAGTACTAGAGCCCTGTATATTATGATGATTAAAATGTTGAGTTTTATGATCTCACTTCAAAAGAGTAGTTCAATTCTTATAGTTTACAATTTCCAACAGAAAAGCGGAAGTAAATGAACCATATTTTACCTCACAATGGATTTACTCCTCCTTCTAAGATTATTATCGTTGCGCCATAACTCTAAGCTCATACCCCAAATCAAGTTAACCATAATCCAATACAAATAAACTTTGTAGTACGCCCACATATTTACGTAATGGGGTCGGGAGACAAATAGGGGCTGCGTCTGAATTGGCCCTTATCTCTAACTGGCATACGGCCAAAATATACCAAGTTGGAACCTACGCTGGTCAATTTTCTACACGCCTTCGATTGGCTAAATAGTTGATGAATGTTCGCCAATCGATCCTAATAAATGATTTTAGTAGCGGCTGGTTAAGATTTCGTTTCTGCTTCAGTTAACGGTAAAAACACTACCTAGCTTGTTCTAAGGATACGTATGAGCACTGGGTGTATTCTGATTTATTGTTAGTAAAATAATGATAATGTTATTTAAATTATGACTACTTTTGCAAAGTGTTATTGATGGTATAATTTTGTAAACGCCTAAGAAAATTCATCAACTTAAGAGGGCTTCTAAGACTGATTACTTCTGGATCATGATTACGGTTAATGTTTCTGTCAACATCTATTACCATTTGGCTTATTATTTTTTTTTTACTATTTTGGATACTTCTAAAATATCCTGGATAAAATAATTTTTTACATTTTCTGCATCCTTTAGTATCGTTACGTGTGAAGTAGCCATGATCTTGCAAACGCACGCTCCGGCTCTAAAATTTATGACAACATACACCGGGCTACATTGTTGAAACTTCCTTCACCCACCGTCAAGGAGACTGTAACAACTTGTAATGTCAATATACGTAACGGACCGAGCGTATTTCGGGTGCTTTTCCACCAATAATGTGCGAGGATGTCCAGCGAGGTATGCGTTTGTAAATAACCAATGGTATCGCTTCAAACGCTAAACGTTTCAAATTTCAAACTAAATGAAGCGGTACTATTGGTTATTTACAACACATCCTCGCACATTATTGGTGTAAAAGTACCCTTATTCGATAGTCGACTGCAGATGGCTCGAGCGCTGCAGTGCATCAAACAAGCTCTGTTATGTAAATAACAAACTTTGATTCGAAACGGTCTACGTCTCGAGTTCTGGTTCTAAGAAGCTCTGTAAAGTGCGATTCTATTTGTACAAACATGATTTGCGTTTATGTACTTAGTGTAAATATTCCTTACGCTATTGATTCAAATCAAAATTTAGATTAGGTTCAGGAGTGAAAGTAAAATTTTGAATTGGAAGCATATTCTGTAGTCTACCATAATCCGTACTACCTCTAACCATCTCAAGTCAGAAAACTAGAAACATGCAACATCATTTGGAAATATCTGAAATAGCATTTATTTCTCTTTATTGTTCCTTGTCTGGAACCACTTTATTTTAATTGTTTGTTGGTCTTTTGCGGCCTCTAGAGATTTAATGAATGAATATAATCTACAAATGCGTAGCCTGCATACAATGCAGTGCAGTAATACATCTTCTATTGTTGGTGAAACGTTGACTTTTCCTTGTTGTTTTTGTCATGTGTTCTGCGTGGAAACTGGGACAAAGGGTCGCTCCTTTGAAGTCTTATTTTAGCCTAATTTAGTGGCTTTTGTTTTAAATATATTCCAGAAATCGATTGTCCAGTGAGAATTCTGGTGATTAAAAAAATATAGAGTAGTTTTGGTACGGTTAGGCATATCATGTACGCATATCAAACTACTGCCTTATTTGATCTTGTAATTTGATATGGTGGGATACGAAAAAGGGGATTTGGCTTAACAAATCATAAAAGCGTTATAACATTACGAGACCATAAAAAAGTTATGCCTCTTTTCGGTAACTCAAATATGGTACACAGCGAACGTGCTATTGTTCTACATAATATAGCAAATGTGAACCAATGTACATATTTGTATTTGAAACGAAACGTGCTATATCAATTTTCAGTTCGTTGAAAATGATATAAATTCAACTCTAGCTTCGAGTGTAGCCCCTCGAGAACTTTGAACGTCTCGTCGGATCAATATTGAATATGCTTTTAATTTGGACGTTTGATTTGCTATCGTCCATGCGGTTTTTCATTGCCAATGCAATGGATTGCGGAATATTTACACCGATGAATGGAAACTGGAATTAGTTTTGCTATGTAGTAGAGGTTTTTGCCAATTGAAAACCAACTACCTATTTTTGTGTAATAGTGCCAAATTTTTATGAAAGAGTAGCTAGAGAGGTTCTTCTTAATTTATCTCGGCAGGAGCAAAAGTCCGAATTGTTAGGAATAATTCTTAAAGTATTTAACACGTGTGAAAAGTTTACAATTTAAGTTAATTTGAAATATCACAAAGCTGCTGTATAGCAAGTGAAGTGTACTACATTTTCCGTACACTTACGGATGTGAACCAATTATGTGCTCAAATGGCACCTCGCTGGAGAAATGCTTGTAGCAAGTAAGGTGTCGATGTTTAACGCATTTTAATGTTGAGCCAACGAAGTGATTTCTACGGGTTAGAAAGTGCAATGTATTAATGTTCACTCAAGTATTTGTTATATCCTATATCCATTTAGGTCTAGAGTAAAACTCATTCATATGCACGGAACGATTTGAAATTGAATATTTTGTTACGAATATATGTTTTTAATTAATATCAGGATTACCAATTTGTTGACCAAAGCGCAAAACGAAACGATTTGTAGTTCTATATAGATTTAATTGGAGATAAAGCATACAATTTGTGTAAGTAATTACTTAACGAGCTGATAAACGGCTGTAGGCGATCGTCAATTGTTTTGTCTATCTAATCGATTAGCTCGTTTCCGTTCTATGATGGAATTGGCTTGGCCTGGCTTTGCTATTTGCAGTGCTAGTTCATATAACTTCGACTGAATAATATTATTTGAGGTAGTTGTAACGATGTCTAGTTTGTTGATGGGAATGTTGTAGTAATAAATTCTAAAACTGTTTTGCTTTATGCTTTTCAAAAAAGGGCTAGCTAGGTATTTTAGGTGTTTTTCACCTTCCCTTATGTTGATGAATTTTCTTCTAGAAACATTACCGCATAACTTTATTCTAATATATTATTTTTATAATTATAATACAGAAGGCGAGTGACAGCCCCCGTAAGCACCTGTACGATATTATCTTAAATAGTGGGATAAGTAACATAATCCAGCGAATTAGGATATACATATACGAAACCGAGCTTAATGTTCGTTACATAAATGTCTTGGCTTAGACCTTTATCTGCAATGTTCTCTCGCTAGTTTTTTGTTCTCTCAGGATAGGACTAAATCTGGTATTAATTTACAGAACCATCTCTTTAATAATAATCACGAAATATAAAACTGTCTTTCATAGGGTATTGTAAATCTTTACCTTGGTCGTTGGGTAAGGAAAGGAGATTTAGCATATACTAGCGGTCCGCCCCGGCTTCGCCCGTGGTACATATTAACGTTTTCTCTACATAAGAACCATCCTCGTACTTCAAGGAATATAATAAAAAAAGAATTATCGAAATCGGTTCAGCCGTTCTCGAGTTATGGAATTACAACGAAAAGTGGCATTGATTTTTATATATTAGATGTATTTTAAGAGAAGTGAAGAAATCGATCCAATCTTTACAAATAAACAGAATATAATAACATAGCTACTCCATTATAGATATAGTTCATATATACTCCATGTATGAGTGCAGTTAGAGAAAATTGATTTTATGACGTACTCATCATGTCGATAGCGGGGCAATAAGTAGTGGACCGTACAGAGGGGAGATGGATATAAATAAAATCGTTTGATCTGATTAGACACCCGTCTTGTGGTAGAGGATAAAATGTCTAACTTTTTTTATTTATTTTGTTAGATACGTGCTATTAAGGTGTTTGCAAAAACGGCTGCAGAAGGTAGCTCTGTGAAATGTGAAGGAAATAATATGTTACATTTATGTTTTATCAAAAGATTTCATAGAGTAGATAATTAAGCTTTTGCATAGTTTCTATCGCGGGCCTTGAGCGCGGGGACCGAATCGAGAAATTCCGTAACGAAAAAACCTCACGCTCCCCACTCCGACGGGCGGAGGTGTGGCTTGAAGGGGGACTGCCGCGGTAAAGCATGCAATAACTTTACCGCGGCAGTCCCCGAGTGCCACACGTCGTTTTTTTATTGTCAATCTTTGCTCAGTCAGATTAATAATTAATTGTTATAGTTCTTTAATTATTTAGAGTTCGAACTCAGTCTACTAAAGAAATCTGATTCCACCTTTGACCAGGACCTTCTATCATCTTTCGACGACTGGTTTAGTTTGATTTTGTAACTAATCATCATTATTTCAATGTTAAAAAGATTTCGTCCCTTCTGAGTACGGATCAATTTAGAGAGGGTATGGGCACATAAATATTTGGTCACGCGCGCTTGGATAAACATTAAACATCTAGGCTCTACTTGCACAGCCACTATATTGTTAATGTTTTTACTACTGTAAGTAATGTGCTGTGTAGAGAAAAAACACTTAAGTACATTTATAATCCAATGCAAGGATGGATTAAACATGTTCCAAGTAATCGATTTTGTGTCGACTTAAAATATATTTTGCACGTACATAGGTTTTATAGTATGAAATGTGTCTTATACCGTTATTCATTTGGGATTGTTCAAGTTAGAAATGTTTATCACAAATTAATTGTATCAAAAGTTAACCATCCGTAAGGTAAATTAATTTTAACCATGTATAACATGTTGTGATAGTGTATTGAAGGCCATAATGTAATTATGAACGGTTACACGCTTGATAGTGCAGAATTGGACCCTATGTCAATAATGTAATGAAATTAAATGAAATACGTTTATTATGGATACATAAAAGATACAAATAAAATAAAACAAAAAACCTAAAATCTAACTTAAATATATGTATGCCACAAAAGGCCTGCCACTCAGTGCAATACACTGATTTTCAGTGGTTGCCTTAGGATGCCTTGCTGACAGTGGATGTATCATTAGAAATCATTTTATAATCAGAATGTTTAGAAACTTTAGATAATATAATAGGAATAAAACCTATTTATTAACGTTTTATTGCTTGGAAATGATTTGGTTAATCTTAAGCTAAGAATACATCTTGACTATACAATACTATTATAGAGTATGAGAAACGCTCCAATTTCTATATATGACCTAGCTCCTAAATTGAAATATGTTGAATGGTTTGGTTACCGAAAGTTCAATTTTCCGATTTCAATGCGGTCACTTCTGTCTTGCTTTAATTAAGCATGAATTTTAAACAATATCGTGTAATTGTGATAGAAATGTAGGATTCAGTAGGCAAATGTTCAGTCCCAATCCAATTATTGGAACAATCATTTTCATACATATTTTTTTCATAAAAATACATACATATCTTAAACTAGCTGCTCCGCGCGGTTTCACCCTCGTGACTCCACTCCTGTTGGTCGTAGCGTGATGATAATATATAGCCTATAGCCTTCCTTTATAAATGAGCTATCTAACACCGAAATAATTTTTCAAATTGGATCAGTAGTTCACGAGATTAGCGCGTTCAAACAAACAAACTCTTCAGCTTTATAATATTAGTATAGATGTACCATTTATTGTGCATTATTTATCCGGCTAACATTTTAAAATACAGCAATTATTTCGTTAATATTCGTGAAACCTGATCAATCATTACTACAACTAACAGCTATCAAGTATCTAAATACAAATACCCGCTATTTACATTTCTCATTAATCTAACTTCGCCTGGCTAAAGATGATCACAAGGTAGGCACATCGCATGTAACTAATGAAACTCGTGTCAAAGGCTTACACGAATTCCTGCAAGCTAAGTGCGGCGTGGGCGGGGCGCTCCCAAAAGGATAATTTGTTAGAGATATTGACGTGATAAAGGGACAACCTTTAGGCAGAATGGATGTGGAGACTAAGTAATTTCGCCGTGTGTCTCGCAAAGAAGAATCGCTCGGAATATTTAAATTGGAACGGTTTACAAACAATGGTGGAGACAAATAGGGAGCTTGCTGCTTGACGCGCATTGTTTGTTTTTAATGTGAGGAAATTTAAATCGAGATTTCGTTCGCTTGTTTTTTAACGAATTAGTTGGACTGTATTTGTTTCTTGTGATATTATCTAAGCATTGTTACGCTAAATTAAGAAGGTTAATGACTAAATCCTACCGTTTGGACAGAGAGTGCGATCGCGATGGTTTAAGATATGGTCTTATAGCAAATTTTTGCCTAGTCGTTAGTCCATTGTGTTTCTCATTACGTTATAAAAAAGAAAAGTATATCAGTCCTACATATTATAAAATATAAATTTTTTATTATTCACAATGACAGGTATATATAACGCTCAGACGCGTTTGAACAGACCTTGTGGCTCCCCTTTCACGGGCGTCCCTCGTGTTGCGTGTGTGATTCTCGTCTTTTCACATCTCGAGTCTCTTTGTTGATACATTTCTATACGCCCCCTGTTATCATGTGTGAATGGAAATCTGTGCGGTCGACCGTTTTCATGAGGTTTTCCTGGTATAAATTGATTGTAATGATTTTGGACGTGATTGCTTTTTACGTAATGATTTTTACCCATACTTATGTATGTTTTTGATTATTGACAAGGGTATGTTCAGATTATATCATTAGTTGGTATTCGATGTTCAATAATTTTATTGTTATAGTACCTATCCAGCCTCGGCTTCGCCCGCTTTGTTTAAAAGTTAACGCATATATACTAAAACCTTCCTTGAGTATCACTCTATCTATAAAAAAAACCGCATCCAAAACCTTTGAGTAGTTTGTAAGATCCAACATAGGGATAGACAGCGAGAAGCGACTTTGTTTTATACTGTGTAGTTCTGATACATAATTTCAAATGTGTAATGGGTTTTTTTGTTGCAGTCAAAAGCGCTGGGTCGCGTGCTATTCGATCAAGTGTGTAGGCAACTGCATCTTCTGGAAGCCGATTACTTTGGATTAGAATATCAAGATGCCAACGGAACTAAGGTAATTTAATATCATTTTTATTTCAATAAAATACTTCAGAGTTGGTAATGTGTTAATACCATTTTAAAATACTCCCATAAATGGACATAGCTGGATGTCATGCCATTGCCAATATAATAACGATTCACAACTGAAAAGGCCATTAGAAAAAGTTCCTTCGTCCATTATATTATTCACCGGATGCGTATCAAAGTTCTATTTATGCAACCCAAAAATGTAGGCGTGATGAGGGTATGGTAAGGAAAATATAACCTTTTGTTAAATTATTAACTTTTTAGCGCCTCTCTGATGTACATTCTTTAGGTTGGCACAAATTCTCTGTAAGAATTCTTTGAGCAACTCCAAATGGTTTTGAATTTTTCTTTAACACCTTTAGTAGAATATCACCAGTAAGTACTGAATAATATGAAATCACATGGCCGATTTTTATCGTCTTTATTTTGCAATTTAAAAGGTCCTAAGACATAATAAATGTTACAATTCTATTCGTGTGTATCCTTATCCACGCTGTTTGTCCTAGTACTGGTTGGACGTCGAGAAGCCGATGTGCCGGCAGGTCGGTCTGTCAATGCTGGAGCCGACCCTGCGGTTCTGCGTCAAGTTCTACACGCCGGACCCGGCGCGGCTCGAGGAGGAGTTCACCAGATATCTGTTCTGCTTGCAAGTGAAGAGGGACCTTGCGCACGGATGTATACAGTGTAACGAGAACACGGCAGCGTTGATGGCCAGCTATATAGTGCAGGGTGAGTGTTAGTTGGTAGAAGGAATGGTGGTCACCCGATATTTTTTCTGCTTTCAAGAGAAGTGAGTTTGCAAAAAATAACAATATTTATAAAAATAAACACATAATTAAAACAAAGATCAAATGCATTAGTAATCGTCACAAAAACAGAGATTTTGTAACAATTTTTTCTGCCTAAATATTAATGGTGTTATGAGAACTCTCACGGAAAATACCCACATACATAGCATTACGTATGTACTTCGGATGTTCTTATAATATTCAATCTATATTATGAATCATCACTTATTACTCAGTTACCGCGATTGTAACGATGTCTGATGACAGTTTTCCCCGACCTTCCGCTGTTGATAGTGATGCGTCATCACATTGTGTTTTTGTATGCAATGTTAATAAATAAAGGAATTATATACCTGAATAGATATTTGTCTTCTAGCCATTTTTTAAGAGCACGTATAAAATGCTCTACGAATTTATATGTCTTTTAGTTTTTGTCCAATTATATTATGTTTACCTAAAGTATAAGCATGATTAATATTTTTATAGAGAAAAAGCCAGAAACATAAATATTTTATGAAAATATGCAACTCAAAGATTAAAATATAGTTTTAAGTCTTGAAAGAAAATCCCATCGCGGAGGTGAATGAAAGTAAATATATATTTTCATTTCTTTGATGAAAATTCAACACTGGCTAATTATATAAGAGCCTGTAGAGACTGTAGTATTTATGAACGTTTCAAATGAAACTTCGCTTGAAGGTCGCAGGCGTTCTCGGCGAACATTCTTCATCAGATATTTAGGGCTCTAACAGAAAGTAAAGAGTTTCTAGGTCGTGTGTTTTAAGCGGCCTGATAGGTGCTAAATTTAATATAAACCTCTGGGAATAATCGATGAGGGCATTTCGCTTGGGGTTCGCTCCAAGTCAAGTTTTAGGGACGTTGTCGCGCTCTTGCTACAGGCGATACTTTTCGTATAGGAAAATCGTTTTATAAAATTTAACTCTGTCTTCGATAGATACGTATAATCCAAAAATACTATAGATTATATTGTTACGTATGGGAGTAGGATAGTTTGTAGTAGGATCATTTAAAAATAAATAAATTTAAAATTTGGTTTTTACTCTTTTGCTATTGTCAGATATGGAATCTATCTAATAAGCTTTTATTACACTACTCGAATGTCATTACGGAATATCCTAATTTAATATAAAATATATTAACAAAATGAATGATCTAATCACTATGTGTTAATAAATCCAGATTAACAAACAAAAAGTGGGCAATTACAACAATAAACAACTGAGTAACACCCCGAAGTTTGACCGCAAGTAGTTTGTTTGAGCTGGGTTAGCCAATAAAACGCTGACTCGATGTAGTCTGAGTGAGGGCTGTAAACGATATGAGTATCATTTTATTATTATAGACCAAATTTATATGCGGTGTGTGTTGAAAAGTTGTATCCAATGAGAACTATATGTTATAAAATCGTTTTATCCTCAAATTTTCGTTAAAAAGTAGCCAAAAGTTCACTTGCAATGAAAGAAACTATTTTATCTATACTAATATTATAAAGCTGAAGAGTTTGTTTGTTTGAACGCGCTAATCTCGGGATTTATTGGTCCGATTTGAAAAATTCTTTCGGTGTTAGATAACTCATTTATCGAGGAAGGCTATATAGGCTATATTTATCATCACGCTACGACCAACAGGAGAGGAGCCACGGGGGTGAAACCGCGCGGAGCATATAGTATGTGATAATATTGTATTAACTTATAGGACCATATAGAAGTTTGGAAGTATTTTTAAGTCTCCCGGAGTGCAGCAAGTTGAACATTAATGATGATAAATAGGAAAGTTAGTTCAGATTTTAATGAGAGTTCGGAATTTCGTTCTCCGTTGAATCCAATAGTAACATAGGTGTACTTACATAATATTATAATGCGTGTGGTTTTCAACCGACTTAAAAAAGGAGAAGCTTCTCAATTCAACTCTATTTTTGAAGTGAAATTTCTTTAGGCGCGTTGACAGTAAAATTTCAAGTTCACTCTTTGACAATGCCGTCATGTCGTGAAGTTAGGCGACGATTTTGGTATATTTGAAATTTGCCAAAGAAGTGTCACTGCTGACGCATGTGCTCGGCACACGCTCTTTTTTTTGTTTGTTACTTCAGAACTTTCGCTTTGGTGAACTGATTTCGATATTTTTTTTTTATTCTTTGAAGCTGTACCTCCCTCCTTTGTCCAAATTAAATTTGGTCTAATTCTCATTATTTAAAGTCGGTTTAGTTTTTAGTTACACATAATTTAATCGTAATTTTTTGTCCTACATAGCAACGCATTAAAAATACAGCATTTATTCAACTTTGTTGGCGTTACCTTGGACAACATAGCAAAGTTCTCATCATGATATTAACTAATTCACATAGGCGGCGCCTCCCGGGAGCGCTGTGCGAAATAAACTTGTAACTCTACGTAGCTATGCCGCACACTAGATTGCTTTTGGTCAATTTTCGTCTGAAATCCGTAGATAACTCGTGACTACACGATCATTCGCGCATATAGCAGAGGCATCAGTTAAGCCACTTTATTATTGATAGACCTAGTTCTTGGGATGTTCTTTAAAAATGAGAACATAACTTTCATATTGATTTATTTATATAGTAATTTATTATTGTCATCAATTCCTGTCATGAGTGGGCAAAAGCTGCATGCTTTTAATCTTTCTAGCCCATTGAATTTGGCTACTACAGCCTAAACATAACTATCATAATGTCACCACGTCGACCAATATTCTTAATAATCCAAAGAAAGTTTTGCATTCTCGAAACCTTTTACAAATTTTATTGAAAAAATCAAGATAGAACCCAATACCCCTTCCTAACGTTAGAAAATTAAGCTTTTGTCTTAGGGACCTTTCCACATTAAAATGAATCTCTTTGAAGTGAAACTTCTTTAGGCGCGTTGAGAGTAACGTTTTAAGGTCGCGTCATGGTAATGCCGTTACTTCATGGAGTGAGGCGACGATTTTGATATCTTTGAATATTGACAAAGAAGTTTCACTTCTGACACGTGTGCGTGGCACACACTGTTTTATTATTCTGGCATCATCTACTCATATTTTATTAAAATATCGCTATAACTTGTCTACCCAACAGCGGAGTGCGGAGACTTTGTGCCCGAAGACTACCCGGACCACACGTACCTCAGCGGGTACAAGTTCTTCCCGAAACAGGACCCGGAGTCCGAGAGGCGGATCATGGAGAACCATAAGAAGCATATGTGAGTGAAATTATGTACTGTATGTTCCGTAAATGTAGATATGATATACATGAATTATCCCTTTAAAATTTGCTAATTTTTTTGTTAGTGACGTCTCAATTTAATTAGATATTTCTTTTGGCTAAAGGAAACCTAGTCAAAAACTAAGGTTATCTTTTATAAGATTAGCTTGCTCATAATTATGTTATTATGTGCTTTTATGTTTACGACGGTAATAAACCTGTTGTTGTATTTTCAGTTTAATTTATATCAACTTGATTAGGTGTCTCTAAAACTTATGAAAATATTATATTTTTGGAGACTGTCATTTTATACCTACGGAGTGTAGTTTTTTATCCCTTGGACAATCATAACAATATCCTTCTACAAACTGACAAGCACTCTAAAACAAATCTGTATGGACAATACAGGACTATCACAGCAGTTTAAGAGCTTTAAGAGCTTACATTGTATACTCGCTATCTGTTGGTTACAGAGGCCAGAGTCCTGCGGAGGCGGATTTGAATTTGCTAGAGACGGCCCGGCGTTGTGAACTGTATGGTGAGTGTTGGATAACTGTAATATCTTTATTGTAACACTTTTATGCACAATAGATACAATTTTCAACCGACTTCAAAAAAGGAGATCAATAAGATATACTCTTTTAAGTTTGTTACTTCTAAACTTTAGACTAGATCAACCATTTTTGATGATTCTTATTTTATTTAAATGTTATTGCCTCGTGTGGTCGTTTAAATCTGATCTAGACAGGTTTCGTTTGTTGTAAAAAATATTATGATTTATTCGATTCTGTTCTTTAAATTCAATTTTATTGTTATGAGTTATAAAAATTGATATTAATACGTTGTTTTAGAATTGATTTCTGTTAAAACAATGATGTTACAAATTGTCAAAACTCAGCTTTACAAAGTGGGTCAAATAACTCAATACTTTCAAATCAATCTTTCTTCTAATAACTTCCCATCATGAATAAAGATGAGAATACATTTAATACTGTGTATGTATTTTATCCGGAAGTGAATCCATCAATTAAAAGTTATAGTGCAGCGAACGTGGAGCTTGCTAATTTCAGTTTGACTTTGCGATTGATTGTGGCAAAGTTTGTGCGAGTGAGCGAGGGTGACCTATAACTTTGGTAGTTTCATTATTGAAGTCTAATATTAATATTGTATGCGGATAATGAATGGTTTTATAAAGTTTTGTAGTTTTGTTATGTTAGCGAAGACTGAAGAGTTTGTGATATTTTAAAATTATGATCAGAGATCTTCGAAATTAATTTGTTGTAAATCATAATAATATAATGATTTTCTAGCAGTTCAAAGAATAAATAAATCAATTTGCAAATAAGAATACATCAATTTATTAATATTTCTTATATTTATATTATGTTCTAAAATCACGCCTACGTCTGTCATGGAAGCATTATTCTTAATGTAATTAGAATAAAAATTCTTATAAAGATTATAATTTATCATACAGATGTACACATTTATCACAATAAAATTTATTTTAGATCATAATTTTGCCAAATGTCTCCTATATACACCCCATTTTTCCCTATACAGGTATCAAAATGCACTCAGCAAAAGACCACGAAGGTGTACCCCTAAACCTGGCGGTGGCCCACATGGGCATTGTGGTGTTCCAGCAGATCACCAAGATCAATACCTTCAGTTGGGCCAAGATTAGGAAGATATCGTTCAAGAGAAAAAAGTTCCTCATCAAGTTGCACCCGGAGGGCTATGTGAGTATTTCTTGTACTGTCTTTTAATTGTAACATAACTATTTATTTGCATTGTTGTGTGATACTAAGTTATATGAATTTGTATTCGAATTCATCATCTTGTTTAAAGTGCAGTGAAATATGGCACTATTAGTGTTTTAAGTGAATTTTTAAATGGGTATATTCAATAGAATATCTCCAAAGATGATGTAATCTTTCGTTACTTTCATTATTCTTGTTAATTTGTATTCAATGATATGCCCATTGCCATTATTCCGGCGAATTTTTGGGTAAAATAAGGTGTTAAATATTACAGTTTGCCTACTGGTATTAACATTAATCGTCTTCAAAAAAAGCAGGGGCTTACTAATTCGTCAATTTCAAATTAACCAATTAAAAAATCTATAAAATCAATTTCCACATTAAAGGGCCACTACCGCGACGTAGTGGAGTTCTTCTTCGAGGGTCGCAACGAGTGCAAGAATTTTTGGAAGAAGTGCGTCGAGAACCACGGCTTCTTCAGATGTTCCAGCGTGCCGAAGATACCGCGCCATAAGACCAAGGTGCTGTCCAGGGGTTCTTCGTTTAGGTAAGGAGATTTTTGAAGAAAGAATAAAAGAAAAAAAAAATCTATTGATAATAATATTTATTGAAGAATAATAATTATTGTCGAAATTGAAATTTTCTTTGGACAGTTTTATGGAGAGAAGACGTTGCGAATTAACTTATAGAATAGCTTTTTTCTTCGGATAGTTTTTGAATGTATCCAAGACTTGCCTTATATTTTAAACTAGCTTTCCGCCCGCGGCTTCGCCCGCTTTATCTAAAACCTAATAAATTATATACTAAAACCTTCCTCTTGAATCACTATTAAAAAAGCCGCATCAAAATCCGTTGCTTAGTTTTAAAGATTTAAGCATACATAGGGACATCGGGACATGGGACATAGGGACAGAGAAAGCGACTTTGTTTTATACTATGTAGTGATGTAATTGGACAGATTTATTGGTTTGACTAATAATATATTACAACTATATAATATAATTAACCTTGACGAACCGGACAAAATTTTTTCATTATATCACTACACTAAACTATGTTTCCAAATGTACAATACTCACTGTAACCCAAAACCTCACTCACAAACTTCTTCTATCAACAGATACAGCGGCAAAACGCAAAAGCAAATAGTGGAGTTCGTGCGCGACAACTACGTGAAGCGGCAGACGTTCCAAAGGTACGCGTTACTTGTGACCCCGTAGTAAGGCTGCCGACACACATAGCGGTTTTAGTTGAACGAAGCGGTTCTTTTAGGCTTTTGTAACGTTTTTTTTGCTAACTAAGGTGTTTTTGTAATACATTTTAGTAGGTTTTACAAAGTCGACACTAAAATAAAAATATTTTTCGATTTTTTTATTTTTATTTATTAGTATAGGTTAGGTTATAATGGTCAAGTTTGAGATTATATCGCGATAAGGAATACCAAGTATAATAAAAATCTAATTAGTATTTTGCAACAAAATAATTTTAATTAGTCAAAATAATTTTAAATTGACTTTTTTAAATTATTTTGGAACGAAAATGTATTGAATGTGTGGGAAGAGATCCTGTAATCATTTTTTCTGTGATAAAACACTTGTTCAACTAAAACCGCACTACCCTACCGGCAGTTTAACGCATGCGTATCAGATGCTTAAATACATTTAGTTTTAGAGTCAGACTCTAAGTTTGTTGTAATACAATAAGATGTAGATCAGTAGAAGAATTCAACAATTTAGGTAGATTCTATTAGATATAAATTATACTACGGTTCACTTTTTATTGCATTCTTAGTACATACAATTTAATATTATTGTAGACGCATTTACCGATTTTTAGTTGCTAAACACGTATTAGTAACACTGACTCGAATAATGTGCACAAAGTATATTATTTAGTATATAATGATGATATCTTGGTGCGTGGCATGGGATGGGACACTAGCTTTTGGTTGTCGTGGGCGTTGACGAGCAACGACGGGATATTATGCATGTATTGGATCCAATGAACTTAGGCTAGCGGGAGGCTTGCTATCTGATCACCGGGTTTTAGAGTTTTTTTGAAGTAAATTTACAAATTATAAAAGTGGGTTGAATTAACTTTTTTAATGTGTAATAATGAAGAGTAATAAGATCTAAAATACAGTGGTTTATAGCTTAGATTTTGAATACTTGACTTACAAGATAGGATGATTAGAATTCGTAAAGTTTCCTTTTTTTAAAACGTTCATAATTATATCCACCAATGAGATTGCCCCGTTTAAATGTAACGATTTCATTGGTTGATATTCAGTTTGTGTAACCGGTGGTCAGATGGCGCGATGGTTTTGTATCAGTGGTGATTAGCATTCTCGAGCATGCGCTGTATACGTTGAGACTCGCTTCCAAAATATTTACGTTGAGTCGTGTGCGACATTGACAATCGGTCGGAGGATGGTTCGATGTAGGGCCAAAATTGAATCTTACTCACCGGTGATAAGATTGTTTATTGCTATCGTTCGAATTGGTTGAACTCTTGTCTCTCAATACAGCGCCACGCTCGTGATGATCGTATCGTGACGCTTGTAGTTTAGTCCGATATTTCCGTGCACATTTGTCGTGACGTTACCCTCTCCTGTTATGTTTCGTCAGTCCGGTAGCATCGATGTTTTTATTATGAATTATGCACTTGCACTTTTTTGTTTTTCTAGTGCAGTTTTTTTTTAATAGCCAATAAGATTTGATATTTTTGAATTCCTCTGCGAGAATTGGATTTACTTTCAGTATTAGTGTTGGTTTTGTTTTAGATAAAATGCCTTTTTAATAATGGTTTCACTTGAGTAATAAATTTTAAAAGAATTTGTTGTTAATTTAAGTTGATATACTTTTTTTGAGTAAATTAAATAATATAATATGACATCGTTCTTAGAATTGTATAATTTTGATTTTTTATTTACTCTGTTGTAATTGTCATAAATTTCAATTTCCTGAGTTTCAAAACCACATGTGAAGTAGAAAACGTCACATGATCTGTGTTGACAGTATTGTGCGTTTTCAAAAGTTTCATAAAAACACTGTGGACATAGCAAAATTATTTTAGCAAGTTTTATGGAATCTTATAGAATAAAATGAGCGTCACGATTATTTTATTTTATCATTCGATTCATTACACTGCCTCTCGTTACTATGACTTATAGCGTCACGTTAGCTATAGTTACATAACTAGGGAAAACAAAAACGTATTCAATTTCCACTGTCTCTCGCTACCAAAAGTCATGAAAAAGTTAGGAATAGAGTTATTAAGTTAATGAAAAGAAGTTAGGCAAGCGTCACGATAGCGCTAGCGGCGATGACCAAAAGCAGTGGTGACCATCCTCTCGCCGATGTCGCAGGTCGGGCTCGTTTCGCGCGTCGCGCTCTGCGGGCGGGTCGCGCGCGAGCGTGGCGCACGGGCACGGGGCCCACGGGCACGGGCCGCACGGGTCCCACGCTGGCGTGGCCCCGCTCAACGCCAGCGTGTCCGCGCACCCACTGCTGCCGCTGCCGCCCGGCTCTGACGGTACGTGCGATATACTGCCCATTGACGTGCAAACTAGACTCACAGTAAGGGCCTATTCAAACCAGAGCGGTATCCGCTACCGCCGTGGGTAGTATTACCGCTTAGGTTTGAATAGGCCTTTACGCTCTAAAATTGGAGATGGTAAACTCTGCCTACGTACACACTACGTATGCAGAGTTTAGTTTTTAGTTTAGCCTACGTACAACTCTGCCTACTAATATACTTACATTAGGCAGAATTTTCAATTACATTTGACATACAATCAACTTGATGATTCACAGATACGCTCTAAAATTGATATATAGTATAACTCTGCTTACGTGTTTTTTACGACTTTTTAAACCCACTACATTGACAGTTACGATCTAAAATTAGAGATGGCAAAACTCGGCCTACGTCTAGTAGGCAGAGTTTTGTATTGGGCACATACGTTGGATTTTGAACATTACTGACACGAAATAAGGTCTAAATTTGAATGAATGTTTAGCAACATTTAATTGGCGATTGTGAGTCTATCCGTTTATTGTACGTCAATGATTATCATATAAGCTTTTAGACTTGACGAGGAGGTTAACGCGTGAAGGATGGGGAATGTTTTGGCTAAGGTATTGGATTGTAAGAACAATATTGTTATTGACTTGTTTGGTGGATATTTTTTATTAAAACTTTTTTACATTATTAAATTAAATGCATTCTATAATTTAGAAGTCTTGAAGTATTTTAAAAAGTTATATTTTAAAATCTACAATTTTATATTTATTCAATCAAGAAGCGCTCAATGAGCAGCAAAACTCACTCAAAATATTTTGTTGTAAAATTATACAATAATCGAAATAAGAAATCACCAGCAGACCACGAACAAGAACTTCCACCTAAATCAAACATTAACAACTAAAGACTGCTGACTGACTAGCTATTACCTGCAACAAATCTCTTAATTATTGTTTGCCTTTCCAGCGATTTCCCTGGAGTGGGACAAGCAACCTCACTACCTGGAGGCCTCGCTGATGATGCGCGGCTACCCGGCGGACGCGGCGCGCGCGGCCGCTCGCCCCCGCTCCCGCTCCCCCTCGCCCCACACCCCCAACACCCCCCACACCCCCAACACCCCCAACACCCCCAACACCCCCCACACGGACACGCGCACGGACACGCACACGTACACGCGCACGCTCGCTCGCCCGCCGCCTCCAGCTACCGCCTTTGCTTCCACGAGAGACAAGGTAAGTTTTGTGTTACAAAGTTGTATGTATGGTGTGTTGTGGACGGTTTGTATGGGGTGGTAAGGATAAATGCGTTAAATGTAAATGTCAAGTAACTTTTTTCTTTTTTCTTGTCAAGTAAGTTTTTTTAAGCTATTGCATAGCTTCTATCGCGGGCCTTGAGCGCGGGGACCGAATCGAGAAATTCCGTAACGAAAAAACCTCACGCTCCCCACTCCGACGGGTGGAGGTGTGGCTTGAAGGCATAGCATGCAATAGCTTTACCGCGGCAGTCCTCGAGTGCCACACGTCGTTTTTTTAAATTTTTACGTCCCCGGTAATTTGACACAAAAATAATAATTAAAACTGTCTCATGAATAGTGTTAGCTGAAAGATTTTTTTATCGGTCAAGTAACTTTTTATTTTATTCAATAAAATTATTCAAATGTTAAAATCTTTTTTCTTCATAGACATATTATTTTATGAAGTTTTGTTTACAATAAATAGTACTTACATACATATATCATTTTACCAGTTTGCACTGTCATCTGAAACGATTTACATTGATTATAACAGGTCAAGTAGGTATCCTTACCGCCCCATTCATTTACTAAATGTTCATTTTAGACGCAAATAATATTAAAGATACTAAGGAATTGTAGGTAGTTAGAGATATAGATGTTTTTACATACAGTAATTTCTTTTATTGTAATTGTAAATTATTGAATATTGCAAATTGCCACTATTAAAACTGTAAATGAAAATGAAAATGTATTTTTTCATAAATCAATAGAGAACGGACGTGTTACATAATAAGATTAAGTTACTTGGCGTAGAAGGGTGTAGATATATTAAATATTAATACGAAGACACCTTTCAAGGCTTATAGGCTTAAATTACTTCAACGCATGACAAGTAGACGTTCCTTGTTTTCATTAAATGAATGTGTCTGAAAAATAGCAGCATAAAAGAAATCTATTTAGAATCAGAGTATGCCTAAATTGATCTTAGTTTTGACCCATTTGAAATTAGCGAACAAGTTTATATTGAACAGTCGTATCATGTAGACATTGATTATCTTTAACCAAGTTATATAGCCTTAGATGTAGTATATATTAGACAGTAGAGCACATAGAAAGTTGATCGTTTTCTATTTCAGCTGACAAAACTGTACTGCCAGCAAATCGTAAGGGCATTTAATGACTTGCTATATCTTACGTTTTAACCCCTTTTGTTAACTTTTCATACAAAGTTGTGCTAACCAATCATATAATCTAGATTTCATTCATTTGTGTTTGTTGTCTTATTATCCAGATGTGCATATTTAGTTATTTTTGGTTGAGCTAAAAATATGCACCAAAATATTATCTATATAAATGTTTTTAGAGGAATTTAGCTTAGTGCGTATTTTTAGTTTTGTAATAATTAAGGGAATGGTAAAAGTAGTATTAATTAAAAATATCTCTATTCATTGCGCACTGTCTTTCATCAAATCAATGACGCACTTTAAAATCATTGGTCATTAACGTATAGTTGTTTTTGCAATAAATCTAATACAACATATCATTTATCTAAAAGTAGTAGATGGTACTGGTATAAATACTGATATAAATGTGCTTTATATTAACGCAGTAACAACTATAATTCATCTATCTGTGTGGTTTAATTTTGAAAGAATACTTTGTAATGGTGTATTGTGACGTCAGGAGGGTCCCGAGGTAGTGACCCATGCAGAGGTCAATCATCATCCTACGGAGGATTCACCTCTGCCTCATCGGACGACGACACCATTGGTGAGTTTACTTCGATAGACACATTTGTTATGTTTGTTTTATCAAATTGAATAGAAGTTTATTTTAAAATATGTTTTGTTAATTTTAGAGTCAGTATTTTTACTTTTCCACTTCTTTGTTTATGTGAAAAATTGTAGAAATTTTGTATCCATGTTTATAAGTGGAAAAAGTAGCAATGCGTTTCACAAGGTAAATATACGACTAGTCAGTAGTCATGTTTCTAATAACAACATCGTCGGTTGCAGGATTCTCAGGAGAGTCCGTGGACGGATGCGTCGGCGGGCCCCGCGCGCGCTCCCAGTCCGCCGCGTCGTGCGCGCGCCGCAGGTCCGACTGCCGCCTCGCCCCCCTCTAGCCTCTACCCCGCCTTCGTGCGCGCCAAGCACCGCTCCAGCTTCAGCGAGTCCTGCGAGCGCCTCGAGTTCGAGCTGTCGCAGACCAACATCTACTCGGCGTGCCCGTCCGTGCGCTCGTCGCGCTCGGGCGGCTCGCTGCCCGCGCCCGCCTCGCCCCGCGCGCCGCGCGCCCGCCGCCGCAGCGCGTCCTGCCGCAACCTGCGCGACTTCAGCTTCGACGAGGCGGGCCGCACGCGCCGCCCGGCCCGCCGGCCCGCCGAGCCCAGCGCATTCCGCCCCGACTCGCCCGTCACGCGCTACGGCTCGCGCGCGTCGCTGGGCCCGCCCGGCCCGCCCGGCCCGCTGGACCGCGCCTACTCGGCCAGCTTCCCGCGCCTGGACGCGCCGCCGTTCCGCGCCGGCTCGCAGGACGACCTGTCGCACGATAGCTACGAGCTGGTGGAGCGGTCGGACGACGAGGGCTCGGGCCGCTACGCGCGCGTGCGGCCGCGCACGCGCTCCTGCTCGCTCGACTCGGGCAACGAGCTGCCGTCCGACGACGACGACCGCTCGCTGTCGATCGCCGACGACCGGGAAGTCAATCTCACGGCGGCGACGCTCAAGTACAAGAGCGACAACGACCTGCCGATCGATCCGTTCCTCGCGGACGATCCGAGGGTTCTTCCGCGCGAGAAACTCTCGGTTCGTTCCGATGGAAACTTTTACAAAGAGATTAAGCGCGCTCTCGGCTCCCGAACCTCGAGTCAGGAGTCGAGGAGCGACATCTACGACTCTAAGCTTTCAAAAAGTAGCGCCGAATCTAGTAAGAAATCGCGCGATAGCGTCTATCACACCGATAGTAAGAAATCGCGAGAGACGCTTAAAAGTAAAAGTTCGGACAGGTCGGGCTCGCGCACGTCCAGTCAAGATTCTAAATCTGATTATTACGACTGTAAAAAGAGTTTGTATGAAACGGACGATTTAAGCGTTAGACGCCGTAGTATTGCTAGTATACAAAACGCTTACATCGATCCGTTCGAGCCTATCTCGCCCATTTCGAGTCCGGATTCAGGTAAGGAATTTTATGACGCCCAATCTACTTTTATAGGCATGGAAAAACCGGAGTATAGAGAGAGAACGCTCTTTGATAAATCGCATGAAGATCTTATCGCTAATATAGCTACGTCACCTAATTATTATCACATTCCTACACCGTATTCTACGTTCCCTAGTAATAATAAACATAAAGAACCGTCTCCCTTGCACTCGGCTAGTCTGCAACACGTTGAACTAGATCAGTTCGGTAATTATTCCGATTTAAGTCCACCAAAGAAAGTCGACGAATTGTCTACTGAAGACGAAGACATTCATCCGCGAACAACTCATATTTGGCCGGAAAAGATTGCAGGCTTAGAAACCGAAATTGATAATAATAGAGCCGCAAAAATACAAAACTACCAGAGGCGACGATCGTCCGAAACTATTTTCAGTTTCGACAAAGATAAGATTGAATCATTGACGCGATCGACCAGTAAAGAAAATCCACCATGCCAGCTTGTAAAAGAGTCTTCGAATGAATCAGACGTGAATGTCAGAATATTGCCGGCAATGGATAGTATTGAATATGCTAAAAATAGAGCCAAAGCTGCTGCACAAACTGAAACAGCTTCGATATTACAATCGGACTTCGATAAATCAATGCGCGGTAAGGTTCACACACACATAATTAGAAAAGAGAACTTGAAAGAAGAGTTGATGGCTAAAACTCATTTCGATGAATATAATCCGAAACTCATTTTAGATACTAGTTCTAGCAGTCGTCTCGCCGATACTGCTGCGCCGTATACGCATCCCACAGTAGAGAGAACTAAGAGCGATCCTAACAGTTTAGCTAATAGGCCGCGATTTAGTAGTGTCAATTCCCGTAGACATGTTTTAATGCATCAGAAATCTATCGATCTCACTCCAGCTGAATCCAGCGACGAGGATTATATATTCCGACAAATACCAAGTGCTCCCCCGATTGCGACTAAACGATCTCATTTCGAATTACCGTCTAGATATCCAGATCAAAGACCACGATTTGATTTACCTAAAAATTACTTTAAAGAATTCGACGCATTCAAAGCTGGTTTCAATGACCCTAAAAAAGTTGACGATAGTTACGACATTCCTTACGTTTTACACAAAAGGCATATTATGAATGGCACTGCTCCTTCGCCAATCAATGATAAAATGCCCCCACCGGACATCATTACATTACCGCCACAAAATGGACGCCATGTGGTCAATGCTCATCCTCGGTGCAGATATCATGACCATCCGAAATCGCCTCGTTCACCCAAATCTCCTAAATCACCTAAGTCACCAAAATCGCCAAAGTCACCTAAGTCGCCGAAATCTCCAAAATCACCCAAATCACCTAAATCTCCTAGAAACAGTATACAAACAGAACACGCTATGAAGTTTTTGGATGTTGAAAATCGAGATTTCTTATTCACACAAAACATTGACTTATCAAAGGTCGATCCAATTACATTAGAAGTTGATAAAAGCGGCAAAATGCAACACTTGCCTAGCCCGAAGAGAGATATTACAAAATGTTTGGATTCTGCTTTACTAGAAACACTTAATTCTAAACTAAGTCAAATTGAGAGTGACTCAGCTACTAGTTCTAAGACTGATAGCATGAGACAAGATCAACAATATTCTCATGATATTAAATTTGCTATAAACGGCCGAAATCTTCCTCAAGCGCCCATATGTAAAGAACCAAAACCTTTATCAGCGTCTGAAAAACTGCGTGCTGATATTAAGTCAAAGTCTGATAAGCTACCTGCAAAAAGGCCGATTAAGCCTCGAGGCACCGGCAAAAAAGGTGTGGGTGGTAAAATTAAAAACAAAAACAATAATAAAATTAGGATTACGTCTTTTTCGTCGGACGATGAAAGCGTAGATTCTGATGATGTTTTCGGTACGACTGAGTCTGCTCCAAAACTTGAGTTTTCTCCACCGCAATCTAGAAAGGATCTGGAACCAATTTTGCAACTAGAATATGATAAAATTACTTCAGGGGCGTGGCATAGAGGACAAACTATGAGTTCTACAGAAATCGAAGGCTCACCACCTCAATGTCGCAAATTATCCGAATTAGAAGCTAAATATAATCCGAAAGTGTTAGATAATAACCCTCCTGCAAATGCTACCGAATTAAGACGTATCTCTGAAAGATCGATATCAATACCAAGTTCTGAAGATGATATAGTGATGAAAGCTCCAGAAATAAAACAAATAAGCAAAGAAAGTTCTACGTGGGAATATAACGAAAACATTCCTTCACCCATATTAGAAAGTACAGAATTTTTAAAATCGGAAGATGAACATTTAGCTGACATGGAAATACAAAAAGTAACCGGCGTACGCACGCAGTCTGAGGAAAAGAGTGATGTTTCTCAGTCAAATAGAAATGACTTTAATAAGTTGGACATCAAAAAGAGTTTGCGAGATGAATTAATTTCGCCAATGTTAAGAAAAACTGGTGGAACTCCTATTCTTTTTGCTCATGCACGTTTAAATCTATCTGAAGGATCAGTATTTTCTTTGCAGCGTCAAAAAGCTACACAGGATTCTCCAACTGCAAGCAGACGGGCGAAGAGTTTAGATACTCCGGTCATTCAATTGCATAGATTGCCTCCTATGAATGCGTTTTCATCTAAAGACGATACAGTTGAAGATGACAATGAAGAAGGTGATATCTTAGAAGAGAAACCTTTAATTGATGATAAGACTTCAAAAATAACGCCTGTGAAAGAGGAATCAATTGAAAAAATTGAAGAGGAGGATGAAGAACATGCAGGCGATTTACCAGATGATCTAAAAACAGTTTCTATAGATAATGAAGAAATGAAGTTGTTGGAAAGCCTCGTGGAACAGCGCCGGCCTCGCTCGTTCAAACGTCAACATGATTTAAGTAAAATTAAAAGTCAAGCTAAATCTCCTTCGCGTTCGCCTATTAATCCATCTCCAATTTCTCGTTCTCCGTTGTCAAAGTCTCCCTCTAGATCACCAACATCATCTTTGAATTCACCAAGAGGAAGTATCAGAAAACTGTCTGATTTAAGCGAAGACCAAATCGTACCGGATATAGAAAGAATTAAACGAAAAGAAAAGAAGAAGCTCACATTAAAAATAAAACCCGAGGATAGGCAGAAGATAAGCAATAAACTTAATAAAGCTGGTTCTCTTGATACTAATGCAACAAAAGTTAGAGCTTTACAAACACAAAAATCTTTACCTTCTTCTCTTAAAGAACGCCCAGATTTTCTAACTGTGCCACCTCTAGATATAGCTAGAGCGAAAAGCCAAGAAATAGAACAATCGATTAAAAAGTCTACCAAAGAGAAATCGAAATCGCTTGAAAAAATGGAAGTCAAAAGAGGAGGCAGCAAAGAGCGAACTAAATCTCAAGAAGATAGTGATACAGAAATTGCAAAGCGTAAAGAAAAACAGCAAATGCTTTTTGAAGCAGCATTAAAACAAACAAAAACTCTTATAAGCCCCGTAAAGGATGCCTTGCCACCATTCCCACCTCCCGAAGATAAGATCTTGGTAAAAACGGAAGGTGATAAAATCATCATCGAAACTAAAATAAACAGCAAAGCCGAAGATCATGTTTTCATAGCAAAATCGCCGAAAAAATTGGACAATAAATTAGGCGGTAAGATAAGTCGTAGCTTTGAAGATCAAAAGACATCAGACACAAATAATAAGGTAACAAATAAAAGTTTGGATGGCAAGACCAGTCAGTCATTAGAAGACAAATTTGATGAAATTGCAGCGCTTACAAAGTCTCCAAAAACACTTTCTAAAAAACAAGAAATAAAACAACAGATAGAAGGGAAGGTTGTGTATCATAAAGTCCACCCGAGCGTAAAGTCTAAAAGCTTAGATCGTAAGGCAGAAATGCATCTTGAGGCAAAAGCAAAATCAAAAAGTTTGGATAGAAATTATGTCACACCCGCTACAGTCACTCAAGCACAAGCATCTACTGACAAACATTACAAGCAAGAGGTTGTTACAGTGGATGTCCACCCCATTGTCAATGAAGAATCTGAGGTAACTGATAAAGACGTTGAACTTAAGGAGACTTCTCCATCACACAGTTATAAGGAAAAAACTGAAGATGATTCTTCAATTGAATGGCTTACTAGTTCTCAACATACAGTCATTGAAAATGATACGCAAACTGTTATTATGGAACGGAGAAAGATAGAAATTTACAATAAACAACGACAGTACGAACTTCAAGAAAGTAAAAGTGACAAAGATATTCGCAGTTTAGTAACAGATAAGAAACCAGAAGTAACGCGATTGACGAGTGAAGAAGAATCATTGACTGAAGTTAGCGAATTAAAAATGTCTGATGAAAGTAATATGTTGGGATTATCTCTTCCTTATATAGATGCTGACAGTTCATCAGATCAAGATCAAACTATTAAAAAAGACAGGGCATCAAAATTATATCGTGGCAAAAGTGATGATACGGGATCTTGGCGAACTGTCGATTATGATGAATACACTGCTGAAACGGATTTGCAATTGTCAGATACAAGTAAAAGTGGTAAAGGTTTGGAACCTCAAAGTACATTTGATGAATCTTCTGCGAGCTTGATTGAATTTTTGAAACATGAAACTATGGCTCAAATTCCAGATAATGAAGATCGCCAAACAAAGGACACAAGCAGGGTTGATTTATCTCTGAAATTCAAAAATAAAAATAAAATAATTGTTACTCCGCCACAAGAGAATAGTCCTACAATTGAAAACATACCGTTTATAGATTCGAGTACTTCAAAGTCCACACATAAATCTGAATCGGGTGAACAAACGGGTAGCTCAGGAAGCACAAATGATATCTCACCCACGGAGCAAAAGCGGACTTTATTATCAGCTAAATCTAAACGTACCGAACTATTAAAATTAAGTGCAGAACGATCTAGAAGTTCAGAGTCTACGTCATGGACGAGTGTAGAAAAAGATATTAGCCCATCTAGCGCCAACATCAAAGGAAGTTCCATTGATGACGAGTCTAGTGTCAGTTGTTCAATCGCAAGACCGCTTGGTATATCTCAAGATATTGAAAAGCTCAACAAGAAAGACCGTGAATGCTTAGAAGAACTTAAACAAGCTATGGAATATGGTGAAGAACATTTGCTATCACAGCACACATTCTCCAGTGAACATTCAAAATCCAATTCCAAGTCACCTTCGCCGATTCCAGAACTAGGACGCATTGAAAGTCCCAGGAGTCCATCCAAATTTGGAACGAGAAAATCACCAACCCCTACCTTAGAAAAACAAGGTCCAGTCGATTCTCAAAAAGCGCCAACAGATTCTGAATCAAGTTCGGAGAGCATTGATAAAACGGTAGAACAGTTATCGAGGCCTAATATAAGAAAAAGTGCCTTAGATAAAATCGGAAAATGTGTTATTGAAGAATCAGAATCAAGCCAGTCAGCAGCGTCAAAAGATTCTGAAATAAAGAAAGAATTAGAAAGAACCGTGAAAAAAACAAAAATAGCTATTACTATTTCCCAAGAAGATCAGAATACAACTATAGACTTCGATGATGATGGCAACGTTATAACGTCATCATTTGAACGAGAATTAATGAAAAAGAGAGCTCTAAAAGACACAGATCAGAAAAGTTCTTCAAAGTCTAGTATGGATACGACTACAACAACCACTCCTTCTAAAGGTTCTCTTAGTGTAGATGACTCATCGTCTCGTAGAAAATGTCGTCTAGATGAGCAGAAAAGTTCATCAAAATCAAGCATGGATTCGAGGGGATCGCTTAGTGTGGAATCAAGAGGTTCGTTTGAAACAACTGAGTCTACATCTGGTTCTTTAGGAGAAGCTTATCGACGTGGCGAAGAATTAAAACCTACATGGCGTCCCTTTTTTGGTGCGTCGGGTAGTGAAAACAGCACGAGTATTGAAGAGGCTTGGATACCGCAAGATCACGAAGGTTATGAAAGTTTAAATATAAATAAAGAAGTATTCGACTATGGTAATCAAAGGATTTTGGACGATTTTCAAACGTTCTCGAAAAATCCACCTTTGTCTGCAAATACATCGAAGGATTCAACTGATGCTGATTTTACTGATGATCTAAATGATTTTCCTGTCAATTTTTTGTATCCAGCAACTTCGTCATCATCGTCAACGGATGTAGTCATTGGATACGGTCAAAATTTTGGCCGTACCTTATCGCGTATTTCTGAACGTAGTACAGCTTCCGAAAAAACGAGTGCCGATGAGGATTCTACTAAAGCGTGTTCTAGATCTGAAAGTATCAACGAAGAGTCATTAAATTCTAGTGATCATCAAGCGAGCCTTAGCTCTGATCCTCCAAGTAATGCAAATGTTGCGTATATATCTGACACTGATAGACGAACATCAGCAGAAATGCCTGAAATTCCAATCGATCATATTAAAATAAGCGAAATGTACTCTGAATCTAAAAAAGATTCCGAGAAAAAGAATAGAAAAAGTGATGAACCATCAACTCCAAGGAAAACAAAATCTGGTTCGGGTCCCTTCCCGCCTTCCAAACAATCGTCAGCAAGCGAAAGTCAAGAATCTGAAGATTGGCCTTTGCCCGAATTACCTTCACAAGTAGGTGGTAAAAGAAATGAGTCTTTAGAAATGACGAGACAAAAATCTAGCGACATGGACGAAGTACCTTCACTCCCATCTAGTGAAGGTGTTTTGAGGACACCTATAGTTGAAAAAGTACAAGTTTATTATATGAGTAATGAACCCGAACAAGCGACTAAAGTTACTATTCAATCAGAAAGCTCTAAGGGTCACTTAGGGTCGGATGACGACAGCGACACTTTAAATAACGACGAGGAATTAGAACGTGATGTACAAGAGTCTAAGTCAGAAAAAACTCCAGAACCAACATCTGACCATCAGAATAAACCGCAGGTCATACCTTATGAGAAGTCGGGTTATATGGTGGAACCCTTAGATAAACAGGATGAAGCAGCAAACACCAATAAAAGCGTTGCAGTGAGTTATGATAAATCTTGCTTAAGTGGCACAATAACTAACGCGTCTTGTTTTATGGGTGACGTAGGTACGTGTTGTACAAGGACCGATAACAAGTCGTTCAGTACAAAAAATAGTCTTGAAGATAAAGTTATAATAAGTCAGCCTCAAAAATCCCCAACTAACCATAGCCCAATATATGATGATGACCATGCGTACACAGATGATGTATTTGGTGCCGATAGCAAAAGTTTGTCGCCAGATTTTGATAAAGGATTTTCGCAATTTAGTGGTCAAAAAGTATCATGCGGCTCAAACAATTCTGATACCTCTATTGATGATATTTTATCACAGACTAATGTAGACGAAACTGTACGAGCTGTGACCAAACTGAGTATCAGCAGCACAGGACCATGTAAGCGGTGCAGTCATAGTAGCCATTCAGAAGAAGAGACCAGTTCATTTGGAACCGATTTAGACGGAACTGTTAAAATTGGGCTTCCACAGAAAAAATGCACACATAGTTCCCATTCTGAAGATACATCTATATGTTTAAGTATTTCTGAATGGTCTACAGGAACGAACACAGTCCGTCAGTACGCGAATTTATCGGCGTCTGAAAGCATATCAGCTGTGTCTATTCCAAAAAGCGAAAAATCTGATAATACACCAAAGGCATATTCGTCTTCCCATGCTAGTAAAAAACTGGACCAGCAATCTAAAATGGGATCACAAGCAGAAATAAGTTCAAAGAGTAGCAGCTTAGAAAAAAGTTCTGATAATATAAAGTACGATAAATTATGTAGTTCTGAAACGACTATATCTAAAAAGTGCATGGATAGTAGTTCGGGCACAAAAAGTGATAGCACTTTAACACTAGCACAGTCTATATCGGAGTGGTCGGCTAGCACGAGCCATACTTTAATCGCGACGGCTCGTGAAGATCAACCGGGTTCAGAAGTATCCGAAAATAAAAAGAATGAAACTGTTATTATTAAAGAACCCAGTATTGAAGAAGATTGCAAGCCTGATGATTTAGAAAGTGAAAAGATCTCTGTTCCAAAAGACGAAACAACAGTGGATGTAAACGAATCTATGCATAGACTGGGAGCTAGTTCTACAAAGGTTGAGAAATCGTCGTCTGTTAGTTACAGTGATAAGTCGGATAAATCAAGCTCAAGTTCTTTAAGCAGTTTACAAAGACACACCAATGGAATTTTTAGATTCGACCAAAGATTAAAAGGTTACCCGTCAACTTATGACCTTACACAAGATCGTTTTACAAAAGCTCCTCCGAAAAGTCTTAGCTACGAAGAACAAACACATAGATACATGAGACCTACTTTAAGATGTCAAAGTGAAGATGGCGGATTTAAGCCATATTATGCAGGCGCCCAGCCTGAAATAGACATTGATATGCCCTCACAATTATACAGTCAAGAAGAAAAACACTCCGAGCGCTATCAAAGTCAAGAATTTTCGAATATAATTCGTGAAGAAACGAACAGTCAATTTGGAAGATCAGATTATAAACCACTAGCAAAACACGCAAGTTATGACGATAAAACCTTGTCGAAGAATCAAATCAAGGAATATAAAACCTCACAGCAATATCGTAGTAAACCAAAAAGCTGGTCTTTTCATGAGCACTACTTAGCTTCAGCGGATTTGCCCATTATAGCTGTTCCGGATTTACCACCTATACATCGAGATTTTCAAGAGAAGAAATCGTCCGAGAGATCAGGAAAAACACCACTTTCAAGATGTTCTCCATACTATTCAAGTAGTCTTAGTTCAGAATCACCCCCTATTCAACCACTTAAAGCTCCTGTTAAAAAGTCGTTATTAGTTAGAAATATTTCAATGAAAAGTCCTCCAAGTGGCAACGATACCGATAGTTCATTAGATGTTATCCGAGATCCTCGTGAGCGAATGAAAACATTTAGACGAAAGAAGCAAGTAACAAGTGCTCGTAAAAGGCAAGAAAAAATACAAGACGTTTTGGAAGAAGATTCGACGAAAAGCCAGTGTTCTTCTGAAAGTGATAAGCACAAGGGCGGTGTGTTTTTAAGCGTTGATGATACTTTACGTCGAATGGAAAGTTCGGAATGCTCTGATAGTTATATTCCTGAAGTGGAATCGGGATCTTCTGAATTATCTAAAGCAGATTCTAAAAACTATGATGTACAAGAAGTGAGCTATTCTGAAGATGAAGAGCATGGGGACTATGCAAATTATAAAAATACTTCCTACGAGCAACCCAACTTTTCCATTAATATTGCGCCAGTACAGTTTCAAGGATTTGGATCTTCTGCCGATGAAGATGAGATGGGCTTCCCCCGGTTCGATAGGTTGGGACGTTTACGTCACCCCTATCTCGATTCGCAGGAACCACCATTTGTGCCAGAGGATAGTCCTCCTAGAACATCTTATTCGAATAAGAGTAGCCGCCAGTCTTCCTTAAAGAGAGTTAAGTCTACGACACATCGCCAATCTGACGATAAATCGCTCGGGGAATCTTCTGGCCAGCATCCGCGAACTAAATATTACGAAGAACAGAGTGATAGGGATGATTCAGATGATTATGCATATCCAATTGACACTATTAAAAGGGCTCCAAAAATGACAAAGTCTACCAGTTATCTATTTGAGCGCGGGGAATCAGTTGCTTATTCTGATTCCGAATTGCCTCACGATAAAGATGAATACGAGGCGTATAGAGGCAGTCCTTATCCCGAGCGTTACGAAGAAGAGGACATGTTCCAAACGCAGGATTGCTATCCTCAATTTGAGCACGATATGGAAGGAAGCGAGGGCAACCAGGAACGCTTTACTAGGGATCTCGATCAACGCTTTAGCTTAAATAATGTGGAGCGCTTCTATTCTAGTCACTATGTGGATTCGCAAGCTTCCAGCGATAGCCCGGAGCAAAAGTTTGACGTCTCCACCATACCGCCACCGCTCTGCTCAGATGACGACAATGAGTAGTTGCACGTTTAACAAAATATAATATATCGTTGTAGACTCCCTATTGAGTAAAAATCCATTAAACGGTACTTGGGCCTTGTATAAAACCTTTACTTTAATTCAATTCTACTTCACTTGTTATTAATATTTAATATTTACTTACTATTTACATTGGGACTTTAATAATATTAGCGTTAATCCTGAATAGATCGACCCGTCAACTATTGTCTAACATTGTGGTCCTATACCTTAACTAACTAGCTTAAGGTTTTAGACGTAGTTATATGTGAACCGATAATTGGTATGAAATGAAAGCTTTATCGGATTTACAAGCAGTTATATTTATAATTTTGCCAAAAAAGTCAGAGTAAACATCGATTATTGACCAAAAATCCTTGTCTGATTAATGCGAGTCACATTATAATAGTGCCAAATTTTTCTCGGGTTATTCCGCCTTTTTATTGTTATTTGTTTCTTTATAGTTAACTGTATTATGTACTTAGAACTGTAAGGCTGTGATTTACTTTGGTTAAGATCCAAGATCTATGATTTTTAAGATGTCCTGCTCAAAACAAATCGTATTAAATATTCGCACACTAAATAGCAATACGAGTTGAAATTAATTTTAATTTTAGATTAAAGAGCTTTGCTTTTGTGCCAAATTCTGCTCAATATTTCGTATCTCATTTGGAAGATGAGTTTCGCATGTTACCTTTGTTATAGAATGTTTATTTTTAATGGAAGTCTCAAAATTATAAAAAAAAAGAAAAAATGTAACTAAATAAGTGATTGATAGCACCATTTTAATTATTTGGAGTTTGCACTAAAATTAAGAGACTTTTCCAGCGTTATAAACAATGTTTTAAATGTTGTTTTAAGGCGTTTTATGTTTGGATGAGTAATATAACATCATTGAGTGAATGTCGTGGTTTATGTAAAAGAGAAAGATTATGATTGCAATCGAATGTGCAGATGAATTAAACAAAAAGGAATTTCAATAAAACGACTTCTTTTCCAGGAAATATTAGTGGGATATGAGTTCATTTCTTTCTTATTTCGTTATAGGATAATCAACACTGAATTTACGGTTTTATAAAAAAATGTTTCTCATATAGTTTTACCATTTGTAAAAAATATATTTCTTCGTTTATTTTGCGCATTACTCTAATTTTACATAGTTCATAAATTATTAATTGTAATTAAGTATCAATTTTGTTATCTCAAATCATAACTATTGTATGTACCAAGGAAAATGATACTCGTGTTTTAATATTATTATAAATTAATCGAATATTTAGAAACGAATCGTCATCAATATTATCGTAATATGTATTATCCAAGTAGAAATGGTAACCCCTTAACACCTTCATTTGTCACGGATAATATATATGCAATATTCGAAAAACAGAGCGTGAGTGCCGATCACACGTTTCAGAAGTGAAACTTCTTTGGCAAGATTTAAAGATTGCAAAATCTTCGCCTTACTGCATGTCGAAAGAAATTTTACTCTCAACGCGCCTAAAGAAGTTTAAAAACAAAAATAGCTCTGCTGTGTATCGAAAAATACTGCTATATATTATCCATGGCTTACGAAGCAACCTTAGATTCGATCCTCAAAGATATCCTATATAACATATGGAACTGAAAACAGACGCTTTACAATATGAGCGACGGTATTCTTTTTTGAATCGTATGTGATGTTTACAAATACTCTCCATTATTTAAAGTACAATTTCTCTTAGTGTGCACGCTATGCCATACCCCGAGTACGCTTGTTATCCTAACGCCTTTAGTACACCTACGCATTCGTATGCGGCAGCGAATCTCTGCGAAACTACTGCGTAGCGAAATATCTGCGGAACGTTAGTACACAGCAATCTTTTCGCAACTTTTTCGCAATGATATGCCATTGTAATTTCCTCCATGTTTGAAGTTTTCTCCATGCTACGTCTTTTTTGTACGTATTTTTATAATCTGCGTGTCCAATTGCGTATAATACGGGACTAGCGAAACTTAAGCGTCTGTGTAATGGCCATTTCGCAGTTCCTTGCGAAACAAAACTGACAAGGACGCAACTATTTCATCTATCTATGTGCTAGAGTGAGACATATCATATGCGAAATCCTGCCACACTACTGACAGTTTTTTCGTTGTTTCGCTGCCGCACGCGAATGCGTAGGTGTACTAACGCCCTAAACGGTAGAAAATAAGCCACGGGACAAACGCTATATATAGAAATAGATGAAAGGTTGGGACGGAAATATGGTTGGCATGGTGTGCATTTCGGTAAGGATATTAGGTAGAGTGAATGTGCGTCCTGTAGAGAGATTCTCCTATGGGAGTAACGTTTCATGAGATGGTTTTTAGGACTTTTCCGATAGGTATCTGTGAGGAATTTTTTGTTAATTGGACCTATTTTCTCTCTAATTTGTTAAGTTAAATGTCTTCAATATAATTTTTGAACAATGCAGAAATGAATTTAAATATATATTAAGGTGTCGTCAAAAATCATCTTGTGAAACAAATGTTTGAGCACTGTGATGTGTACGATGTACTCTTCTGTATTTTAACTCGTTTATCTTTAACTGGTGGAAATTGGTGGTCTGTTCATTTTAAAGTTTTATGAATATGCGTACTTATTTGTTTTTTTTTAACGATTTCGTGTAATTAAATTTTACTAAGCACAAATATTTAGTTTCTTAGATATTTTAGCCACCGATTGACCACAGTGTTCAATTAATAAAATCGTTAAGTAGTGTGTGTCCGAAGCAATTTTAGATTTAGACGGAGTAACGCCGCATTTGTGTTTACTATGTTTAATATTCGTCGCGTAAATTCTAATGCTGATTTGTATCATATTTTATCTCAATATTCTCCCAGATAAATAATCCATTATAATTTTCTTTAAACTTTGTATACAAAGGTAATTACGTGGTACATTTAGACTGTTAGTGTCACATCGGAACTGCCACTTAACGTAAGTGTTAGAATTTAGTGACGAAGTGTGAACAGTGCGGCGCCGGGTGTACGCGTATCGAGTCGGTCGAGTCTAGTCGAAGAGGCTACCCTCTGTAGTTAGTGCAATAACATTCATCAATAACGCGTCTAGTGTTAAGAATTTCGACTTTTCGATGGAGATTGTACAATCCGAATAGACTGTAATGTTACAAATATTTTATTGTCACATTAATTAGATTATTGTTTCGAGGGATCGGGATGTTATTATATAGTTATGATATTTCGTTTTTTGGATTTATATGTAAGTGTACGGTACCCCTGCAATACACTACCCTCAGGGTCGGGGATAGTTAAACAATAAATAAATAAAAACTTTAACGAATCGCTGTTTTCAATTCGATTTTGTTTATGTTTCACCCCGAATTGTAAATGCTGCAAGGATAATGTGTAAGTCTTACAAACAGAATTGTTGTATTGTACACGCTTTTTATTTTTTGTTAATCCTTATTTTATTTCAGGTTTTGAATGTTTTTTTTTTTTGTTTCAGATGCATGATTTATTATTTTATAGCCTAATTAATTTAAGTTATTTTTAAAACTTTCCATTTTTGTTATTCTGTATTAGTATGTAGCACCATAAATTTACTATTACTTTTCATTTCTACCCATTGACACAACATGCTTGTGTTACAATGAAAATAATTTTCAATAGCTCTTTAAATGTAGCAATCCGAATCTGTTAAAACTTTTTTCATTGGATAAGCAATGTTTTTATTACTTTTACCACGTGTCTTTCCTTTATAATTTTTCATAATAAGTTTTTCTATACAATTAATATTTTTTATAGTTTTAATTTTCCATTCAAAGCTTCTCTACACAATTTGTATTTTACCCCTTAACCCATTGAGCACCCAGCTGCCCGATCGGTCCACGACACAATAGATTTTCTATTGCGTCTGTGATTCCGGGGGCTGAGTTTTATTAATTTATGACAATTTTTTGAACAATATTTTTCCTCTACAGATGAACCGTCCCCCGAAGAAGACCACACGGTATCATCAGCGAGTCTATGCATGTCGCCCAGTACAGACGGCATACACGCGGGACTCCCGCTGCACGCGTCCACTCCGCTCGAGCGACGGACGCTGACTAACGGATATGTGGACAATAGAGCGAGACGGGAGAACAATAACCATAATGGAGAGAGGGACAGCGATATCATGAACCATAGAGATGTGTGTGACGCTATCAATGGGAATGTTCATGGTTAGTGTTTACTATAGTTAGGAAATATTTGCACTTTTAGTTGATTATTTTGAGGAACTGATGCTATTTTTTTCACATTAAACGGACAAATTTAATCCAAACTTACACTTATCAAGGATAGGACACATAGTTGGTTGTTTTTTAGTTTTTCTAAACGACATTAATTATTATTGTTTATTATTTTTTATAGTGAATATCGTCTCGGAGTCGACAAGTATGGATGTGTTAAGTGGAGGAGAGAGTGATGCTGGAGACACGCTCTCTAGGCGAAATAATAATAGGTAAGATTTCAAAAATTTAAATTTTATTCATATAAAAGAAATCTAACTCTTCTCAACTGAAAAGTCTTTACCAATAACTTATATGCTGTTTATTTTGTCCAAACTTTAAAACTGTTATGTAATCATTTTTTTAAATGTTCGATTCACATTGGACAACTACAAAATACTAAGTAACAAAACGGCAGAAAATTTCCGAACTAAAATTATATAATAATTCATTCATTTATTCAAGTAACCAGGACTCATTTTGTTATTATTAACCATCTTCAACTATAATCATTAAATTTTAATAAAAAAAAAACCTTTATTCAGTCTATCATCGCGCGTGACTCTCCGCGACGTGTCTAAGCGCAAGGCGGGCGATGTGACGTACTACGTGGCTAAGGAACTGCTCATGACTGAGCGGACTTATAAACGGGATCTGGAGTTGCTTACTGTGGTACGTATTATAGCTCTGTTGGACTTAAAAAAAGGAATATTTCTGTCAATTATATGTATACAACCAGGCTTTTGAATATCGGTTTTGATATAAATTTAATTATTGATCCCTTGTCCTTAAACAAATCGTTTGTGGCATCAGTCAGACTATAAATGCAATAATTTTTCTAGGAACCAACTTTGCATCACTGCATGTAATATTTTGATCATTAAAATGAAAGTTCACACACATTAACCTTTTTTTTCTAGACATGGTCAAAGCGAGTGGGCTCCATCGGGCGTACAGCATCATCTGGTACCGAAGCAGCAGCCCTAGCGAAGGCCTGCCTTGCGTTAGAGCCCCTGGCCCTGCCCGCCGGGGCCCTGCTCGCGAGGCTCGATAGGGCCCTCGCGTCTAGCTCACCGGCGAGGCAGCATGGTATAGTTCTTTTTTTGAGATTTTTATTGGTCTCTATTTCTGATATGATAGAAATTTTTATGCTATGAAGGAAGTGATTAATTATAATATGTAATTGTGAAAAAGAAAAGCCTTTTGCTAAATTATTGTTCTACAAACAAATTGCTTCGGAAAATTTGTTCTATTGTTTTTTTTTTGTAAATGTTCATTATTTTGAGATTTTAAATCAATAATTTGTTATAATGTGTATGGTCTATTTGATTTTGTTTTGTTACAGAAATGGAAGAACCAGAATATCGCAAAATAGCAGATCTTCTATTCGACTATTTATCAAACACATACGATGTAAGTTTCCATCTCTATTTCCTCTCGTTAAAAACTTGATTTTGTTATGTCGTCAATTGATAAACTTTTCTTTTGGAATTGAATTTTAATTTCCTTTAGGGTATTTCCATTTATAATAAAGTCTCCAATTAAGAGTTTTTTTTCGTTCCAGCTAATGTAAACTACAGTTAATAAAATAAATGTATGATTATAAAATTTAATGTGTTTCCAGGCATACGCGGAATACACGGAACAAGCGGGCACGCTCGTGGCCCTGGTGGAGAGCGCCCGACGGCGCGGGGGCGCAGCCTCGCGCGAGGCCACCGCCTTCGATAGCGCTTCGCCCCTGCCGCTCGCGTGCTTGCTGCTGCGGCCGCTGCATAGACTGCTGCACTATTGCACTCTCACACATGGTGAGGATGATTGTTATAGCTTTTGACGCGTTTTTCGTTGGACATTTTATTTCTGTTTTCTATTTGATTAATAAGTCGAAAAATAATATTATAAAAAGGAGTTGCACGTTACAGGGGGATACAAAGTTAGTCTTGGTTATTCGAACACAAAAATGTTGCCTGGTCTCTAGAATTTTTTTCAATTTAATTTTTGTTATTGCTATCACAGTGTATTCGGTTTGGTGAAAACATCAAAAGGTGACTTTAAGGTTTAAAAAGCTTAAAAATCGTGAATTACAATAACCCATTGAGCCCCAAGCGGCCCGCAGCCTTATTAGCTAAAAATTAGCAGATAGCAAGCGACGCGCAACAGCAACGCGACAGGTTTGCGACTGGTCGCGAAACGTCAAAAAATTTCGTATTATGTAAGCTGTTGCGCCGCTGTCGCACAACATCTGCTTCCTGCGACCGATGCACTTGATTTTGTATAGAAAGTAGCGCCACTCACAATCAGGTGGCAACTGGTGGTACTACGTATGTTTGTAAACATTAAACAATACTCGCTCTCATAACTGCGTCACATCTGCGTTAGCAAAAAACTATTTAAGAAACTTGTGAAGTGGATGGATCCCAGCATGACCACTCCAGGGATTTTTTTGCGATACCTAACCCTTGTAAGTGGGTCTTGTCACATAAACAACGTAATATATTATTACTGGGATATTGGAAAGGTATTCAGTAATCAGTTCGTGAATGTGATTTGTCGTGGTTTGTGCTCAGCGGTGAATATTAGTGTTACAATTTTTGTAATTTTGCACAAGTAGGTAAGTCTCTTTGTTTATGAAGGCGCTAGTTACAATATATGCATTAAACGTTACTTGTTTACTCACGAAATATTGTGAATTTTTCAGTTGAAAAAATGGAACACCGAGTTTCCAAGTATCAATTAGAGGACCTCCTTAATTATTTAATGGAGCATCAGGCTCTGGCCAAAGGCGTTGGTTTGGGTCCACGATCGAAAGAAACAGTCGATCGCCAGTGGGAAGAACTAGCTTCCAAATTAAACGCCCATGGCAGTGGTGCCTCAAAATCTGGATATCGCTGGAAACGTGTAAGTATATTTGATAAATAATTATTTATTTGCTATTTCTATACAATTTGAATCCTTTTTGCTCGTATGTGAGTAGCGGTCTGAAATCAAGTGATGTGTTAGAATCACTTGATTTCACACCGCCACTTACTAACAAACATAGAATGTGTGTATTTTTACACCACAGAAATACAAAATCACTATCTATACCTACTTGCATTTTTAGTTTTTAGTACATCAATTCTATATTGATGCATCAAATTATAGTTTATAAAAGGTTAAAAAAAAGTTTATAAACTATGTATATATTTATTAAGAGCTGTGGGTTTCGAACAAATAAATTAAAATAAGCTTGCATGCATTGTGCTTACAGTATTGGGCTGACCTGAAGCATAAGGTAAAGGCAAGGGCATCAGCCCAAAGACGGGCAGCTTCTGGTACTGGTGGTGGGCCGGCTTGTAAAGATGACTTATCAGAAATTGATAAAAAGGTGTTGGCCATTATTGGAGAGGGTGCTGCATATGGTGATACCCAGCATAGAGTGCCAGCATTTGTAAGAGAGAAAAAAATAGTCTGTTTATCTTTGAAATTAACATAAAATGATTATAATCATATTTTTGCATTGCAGCCTATACCAACACCAAGTACCTCCTCGGCCATTTATGAGGATATCGCCACTGAATGTGTAGAGATAACCATAGGTAAACAGATATTTATTTTAACCAACTTCGGAGTGAAAAAATCTGTTATTTATATAATTTATCCAAAACCCTTTCAATTTTAGAGTCTTCTCCACCACCACCAGCCAGTGAACGGCTCATAGATATTGGGCAGACCACAACGCCAACATCACCATCAACCAGAGGAAATACTGGTATAGTTTGTTAGTTGAGCTTATACTATCTACATTTACCTAAATAAGATAAGAAAAACATACCTACTTAAACAATCAATTGTTGTTATATGTAGCTCTTAACAATTTAGGTAAAATTCGGTATTTACATAAATATTTATATTGTATTAAACTTGATAAAAAGGAAGATAGATTCAAATATTTCAAAATTGCAAACATACTGTTGCTTCAAAATATCCTATCTTATTAGTTTCAGATAGAGTGCAGGCACCAGCTTCTGCTGACCCTAACAGGACGCGGGGTCCTAGATCAAATGCTGGTGAGTTCTAATTGGCCACTTTTATTTTTTAATATTTTTGATGTCAGAACTATCAACTGGGTGAACTAATTTTAATTTTTCTTTTTTTTACTTGAAAGTTGGTGGTGTTTCCCATGAACTGAAAGTTGAAATACGAACGCTTTAAATTATTTAGTTGTAACTAATTATAATATTTGTTTCTTTACAGATAGTCCAGTGTCACGGCGACTACCCAGGAGCTCTGTTAGGAGCCGAAATATCGCCGATCTCAGGACTCGTCAAAGAGTCGACCCGTCGTGGATCGTGGATATGGAAAATAGACGGATCGACGCGGAGCAGAAGCTGGTAGATGCAATTATGATAATTGCAGAGGCTAGGAGGGACGAGTTAGATATATCGCGCAGACAGCTAGCCCTTACAGAGACTCTGGCTCAGGCGCTGCGCGAACTGACCAATGTCTTAAAAAATTGTTTAGAAAATAAATAACATTGTTTGTGTTATCATTTTTTTAATTCCAAATTCATTCATAGACATGACTCATACATAGACATGTTTATTGCATCACACAATCACACCACAAAAATAGAAAGGTTCAGTACACAAGATAATCATTATATTTATAATCTTAACTAAGCAATCTTCTAATAATCTAAAAATTGTAAAACTTAAAAATAAGTAACCAAATAATAACAATACAATAATAACCAGAAAAAATTTAAACAATTATTTGCCTATGCCCAAACTAAACTTAAATTTTAAATAATATCATCAGTGAACAGTATTAAATTAACTACTTATTATCATAAACTACTTTTGCTATGTATAAAATTTTCATCTTTACACAATTAGTAGGTACCTACAGATAATTCAAATAAATTCTTTTTGAATAAGGTGCTTCCTCACAATCTGTAATCTAACATTTCAGGTTCGATTTTGTGATGACAGTTTTCCTAAATGCCCGACTTTGTAACGTTACATTACAGTTGGTGAGTTAGCGCCTTTATTTCAGTATATTTATTATACATACAAATATTGACAATGATATCATCATTGGGTTCTGCTTTATACAACTATAACTTTTTACTAGATAAAGTTTGTACAATACTAAATAACAGCTATGGTCTCCTCTCCCTCCATAGACGCTGCATAATAAGTGATCGTTGTAAACGACCACGTTCTAATTGATGTGTTTCATCATCAATCCTGATGTTGTCAGATATTTGGCGGTCAGAATCATGTCTAGTATATTCATCTGATAGCTCTATGACTTCCGTTCCTTGTTGGTTAGCGATGTTGTGTAAAACACAGCATGCATTTATGATTTTTGCCACAGAGTGATGATCATAATGCAGTACTCTATGTGCCAACAAACATCGCCAACGAGTTTTCAAAACTCCTATGCAACGTTCAACAGTATTCCTAGCACTGCAGTGGACATTCGTGTAATGCTCTTCTGCAGTCCCAGGAACAGCGTTAACAATAGGAGTCAGAAGCCACGGCCGCAGTGGATATCCAGAGTCGCCTGCAAATGTAAAGCATAGTCAGTGTTTTATAATGTATAAATTACTACATCATTGATAACTAAAAATAAATAATAAAATTAAAATATTTAAATTTATTTAGTAAATAGGTATTTTTTGAACATTAATTCTGTTACACTTAACGCACATACTACATTAACAATACAAAAATTAATTACCTAATAACCAAATGCTTTCACCATTATTATGAAGCTGCTGCAAATGATTATTTATTTCTGAATTGCGCCAAATATATGCATCATGAGTAGCTCCGCCAAAAGTAGCATCCACATTTAATATATTAAGATCACTGTCACATATCTAAAAAACATTATTTACAAGAAATTAATTCTTATATTCTCACAGGATTGGAAAAATTGTACTAGTCAGTTTTTTAATAATTAAAAGTTTGTACAAAATAAATATAGGTAATAAATAAATTAAAGCTTAGTTAAGTAAGTACTCACTATTTGAACATTTCTAGAATGATAGTGTTTTCTATTAAAAAAACGTTCTTCATGCTCTGAAGGCTTCACTAATGCCACATGTGTACCATCAACACAGCCCAGGACACCAGGAATTCCAAATTTATTATAAAATCTGGAATTATAGACAAAATTAATGTTTTGTAAATGTTAAGTGAAACTTTCATTGTACATATCAAATAGGTATAGAAATTTACTTGTTAATGATGATATTTCTTTCTTGCTGTGTTTGTGGAAATTTAATATACTTGTTCAATATATTAATATTATTTAGTGCTGTTGTCACTTCTCTCACAGCATTTGACACACTAGGCTGGCTTAAACCATGCAAAAAGCTCATTCCTACTGGCTTTTGGTATGAACCTGTTGCATAGAAAGACAGAGCTGCTAAGACCTGAAAAGTGATTATTATAATTTAATAAATGGGCAGACTACAAACATGGTCTTACAATACTGCTAACAATATTATGAATGTATTCAAGTCAAGACTTTATAACAATTTCTTACCTTACACTCTACAGAAACCTTTGTTTGCCTCTTTGATCTAGCCATTAGTGGAGCTAGTTCAGAACACAACTCTTTAAATGAATCTTCGGAGATTCTGTAGTGTGCCTTGAACTCAACATCTGTCATGCTCAAAGTCCTTGCTTGGTTACGAAGACTTCGCCGTAACTGAGCCACATTATGAGCTTCTTGTCTTCTTACTTCGGCCTCGAGTGCCTCAATTAATAAGAATGCTCGTGCCATTTTATATAAAACTGTCTAAGAAGGTGATTAATATTCCTGAAAGTAAATTTAATATGTAATTATTAGTAAAATTATATTCGAAAACTTGTCGAACACCTTTTCTAGACCGATGAAAATATTTTGCACACTTACCGTAATATTTAATAAGTTTTTTTTAAGTATTCGATGATCTTAGTTATGAATCAATCTTCTAAACTATAATTTTTATTTTATTTTGAGATTTTTATATACTATATTGTTCCTATTACAACCAGCAACAAGTCAACAACAAGCATTAGAGCTGTCGCATATTTGACAAATCAATTGCTTGGTAGTTGCTGTCGTGTGGCTGTCGCAAGTCATACATAATACCGTTTGCAAAGCAACCTTTGAGTTTACATTAGCGACAACTGCATTTTTAGTTTTCCAGTTGCTCGACAGAGGCAGCACTGTTGACGGCAGATTATCTGCTTGTTGTCTGCTTTTACGTAATATGAAATAGACGATTGACAACAACTATTGCACAATTTTTGGTTGTTGCTGATCGTCTGCAAGATCCGTAATAAGGCAGCCGATCGGTCCCAGACACATTTTCTATTTTCTATTGTATCTGTGGTTCCGGGGCCTGACTTATTAGCGTTCATTTAACAGCATGTAGACTTCTCCTATGTTCGTTCTGCCTAAAAAAACTAAGTTGAGATATTGTTACAGAGCTGTGGTCGGCAACGTGCAGCAGTCAGGCGCTATCCGCGCACGAGCTGGCGAGCAAAGCGGCGAGTTTGGCTCTCACACAGTTACGCCACGTAGAGAACCACGCCGCGCTCTGCCAGCTGCAGCGGGACATCGCCGGTGAGTGTAGAGCCGCCCTACAGTCGGCTAGTAGAGCTGTGCGAGGCCCGTGTAGAGTTGGACGGTAGAGCCAGGGTGTACAGTCGGATAGTAGAGCTGTTCGAGGCCCGTGTAGAGTTGGACGGTAGAGCCAGGGTGTACAGTCGGATAGTAGAGCTGTTCGAGGCCCGTGTAGAGTTGGACGGTAGAGCCAGGGTGTACAGTCGGATAGTAGAGCTGTGCGAAGCCCGTGTAGAGTTGGACGGTAGAGCCAGGGTGTAGAGTCGGATAGTAGAGCTGTGCGAGGCCCGTGTAGAGTTGGACGGTAGAGCCAGGGTGTAGAGTCGGATAGTAGAGCTGTGCGAGGCCCGTGTATAGTTGGACCGTAGAGCCAGGGTGTAGAGTCGGATAGTAGAGCTGTGCGAGGCCCGTGTAGAGTTGGACGGTAGAGTCAGGTTGTAGAGTCGGATATTAGAGTCAGAATGTAAAGTAGAGTCACAATATACAGATACAACCAGTAGGAAAACTTCATACAACACGTTCGAAATGGCTCACGCACACAAGCAAGCGTGTTCACGAGAATCGTAAAATTCCTATCTCGTCAATTGTTGTACCCTAGCGAATCTTGTAAACACGCTTGCTTGTGTGCGTGAGCCATTTCGTATCTGTTTGTTTTGGTAGAGTTCTTACTTTGTTCTACGAAGTACGAACATAGATATAAGTCATATAAAGAATAGAGTCAGTTGATAGAATAGAGTCAAACAGGTAATAAGACACTCAATGTTCACTCAAAGTGAAGAATTGTAAGAGAAAAGTTAGCCAAGTTTTGTATAGTTAGTCAATTTTGATTAATCTTCCAGGTTATGACAAACTATTGGTTGCGGAACGCGAATTTGTGAGACTCGGATGTGTCTACAAACATTCTTCTAAAGGACTTCAACAGAGAATGCTGTTCTTGGTAAGTCACGAGTAAATATCAGAATTAAGAGCTAGCGTGCATGAGCAACTTTTGTCTCCGCAACTATTTTGTCTCTCCCATCAACTCCATGGGCTAGTAAAAAAGTGCGCGCACGTAGCGACGCAACTCCCGGGAGACATTTTTAGTAGCCCGTAGAGTTGATGGGAGAGACAAAATAGTTGCGGAGACAAAAGTTGCTCTTGCGCGCTAGCTCTAATTCTTCTGACAAGTCCTGATTTAGACTGGCTTTAGATACATCAGGAATTAAACATTAAACAACTTGTTTTTTTTTTTTCAAAGATATCCTTCAAAACAAACCATCCAAAAAGGAGACAATTTTCTAGGTTCTATATTGCTCTGTTTTTTTGAAGTGAAACTTCTTTAGGTGCGTTGAGAGTAGAATTTGAATGTCGTGTCATGGAAATACCGTCTCGTCATGGAGTAAGGCGACGATTTTGGTATCTTTGAATCTTGTTAAAGAAGTTTCTTTATTATTTTATTTACATTTGCAGTTCAGTGACTTGTTACTACTGGCGTCGAAATCTTCGAACGGCCAATTTCGTGCGCACTCCGTGTTCGCGTTACACAAGTTGCGGTTGGAACCAAGTGATTTGCCGCACAGTATCGCTATCATAGGTAAGTTCTGGAATTTTCTAGAAGGTTACTGAATTATGTTTTTAGGTAGAATGAAAAGATGATATAAATATAGAATAAAAAAGTATGATATAACTTGGTATAATATAAAAGTTAAGCTAGTTATCATGGGTTAGTGAAAGAATACAGATTTAGTTGAGAAAACAGTATGAAAATGCATTGAGTTTGAGTCCTTTAGTTTGATCTAGTACGCAATCTGTATGTTTCTTTGTTACTAAAATTTGCTATTCGAAATGTATGTTTTACCTTTTTATGTTGCATTTATACGCCCTATTTCATTATTTATTTATTAAAAATACTCCTACATAATTAATAAATTTATTCTAGACGAAGACGCAACACTATTGATAAGTACAAGCAACGACGTAGAGTTCTCTGGCTGGTGGCAGTCTCTCTCCGACTCGATAGAAACGGCGCGGAATATGCCCACTGAAGTGGATACTGCACTATCTCATGTGGAACATGATGCAGGTTGGTTTATTTTTTGAGATTTTGTGGGATGCATTATGTTGTCAATCTTTACTTTTTGAGGAGTCTACGCTGTCTTTTTTTGATATTTTTTCTTCTGAAAACTTATAAACATTGTAAAGGGAAACACTGTACTTACTGAAAAAAGAGTGAGATAACACTCCGTTTTTTCTATTGTAATGAAAAAAAAAAAGATAAAATTTACCAAAGTCTTTTCCATCTCTTTATTTCTGTGTCTTTTCTATCTCTATCTCCTTCCACTTGCGTGTACATACATACACACACTCTTTTTTTGTGTAAGTGAAACTTCTTTATCGGGGTTGGAAAAAATTTAGTGTAACATTTTTTTGTTACGCGCCATCTTTTTCTCATCCCTATCACGCGTGATTCGACGTATTTCTGTAAATTTACTATATTATGCAACTTTGTTTATATAATGTATGTCTTTATATTTACATTTTTTATATTATATATGTTACCGGAAATTATGAAATCAAGGAATTGTATACAATTACTAGGAAATGTGTACAATTCCGATACCATTTAGGAAATGTATAAAATATTGTTTAAAAAACTATTTAATGCATGCATATCCTAGGAAATGTATAATCTTCCTAGGAATTGTATACAATTCCTATATCGTATTAGGAAATGTGTAAAGTAAATGCTTTCTGTAATAAAACACGTTGTTTTTTTTTATTATAGCTCTTATTGATACAATCGGGTAACAGTCATACCGTAAAATTGTAATAATATTATGTTCATATTATTATCTTCGATCGTTCGATCTTCGTCGACGGGACTCCTATTTCTGTGTAGTTTTTTTTTTAACAAACCTAACCTAACCTAACCTAACGGCTAACCTAACCTAAACCTAACCTAACTTTGAGGGCGAATATCTCGGCTATTTTTGATTTTAGAGAAAAGTTGTTCCTATAAAACATGCTTATATAAGCGTAATCTTTACGATAAAACAATAATAAATAGGTGTTATAATGACACCAACTCCATCAAAAAATTTTTAAGTCCTGCGCCCCCTTTGCTTTAGTCCAACCCTTGCCTGCGACATATCAATATCTTAAATGTTTTACATTTCCGATAGCTATTTAGGAAATGTATAGATTTTCTAGGAAATGTGTATAAAATAATTTATTTCACACATTTCCGTACGATTTTAGGAATTGTATACATTTCCTAGGAATTGTATACAATGACGGATTACATACATTTCCTGTAACATATACATTAATATCCGCAGAGAGCACGGAAGGTGTGACTCCGCTGAGCGGGTCGGGCGGGGCGCTGAGCGGCGTGTGCTGGCACCGCGCCACCGCGCTGTCGCGGGACCATCTGCACCTCGCCATGCGGGTACGTGCTGCTTGTTGGTGTGGGGGGCGGGGGGCGGGGGGCGGGGCGCTGAGCGGCGTGTGCTGGCACCGCGCCACCGCGCTGTCGCGGGACCATCTGCACCTCGCCATGCGGGTACGTGCTGCTTGTTGGTGTGGGGGGCGGGGGGCGGGGGGCGGGGCGCTGAGCGACGTGTGCTGGCACCGCGCCACCGCGCTGTCGCGGGACCATCTGCACCTCGCCATGCGGGTACGTGCTGCTTGTTGGTGTGGGGGGCGGGGGGGGGGGGGCGGGGCGCTGAGCGACGTGTGCTGGCACCGCGCCACCGCGCTGTCGCGGGACCATCTGCACCTCGCCATGCGGGTACGTGCTGCTTGTTGGTGTGGGGGGCGGGGGGGCGGGGGGCGGGGCGCTGAGCGGCGTGTGCTGGCACCGCGCCACCGCGCTGTCGCGGGACCATCTGCACCTCGCCATGCGGGCACGTGCTGCTTGTTGGTGGGGGGGGGGGGGGGGGGGGGGGGGGGGGGGGGGGGGGGGGCGCTGAGCGGCGTGTGCTGGCACCGCGCCACCGCGCTGTCGCGGGACCATCTGCACCTCGCCATGCGGGCACGTGCTGCTTGTTGGTGTGGGGGGCGGGGGGCGGGGGGCGGGGCGCTGAGCGGCGTGTGCTGGCACCGCGCCACCGCGCTGTCGCGGGACCATCTGCACCTCGCCATGCGGGTACGTGCTGCTTGTTGGTGTGGGGGGCGGGGGGCGGGGGGCGGGGCGCTGAGCGGCGTGTGCTGGCACCGCGCCACCGCGCTGTCGCGGGACCATCTGCACCTCGCCATGCGGGTACGTGCTGCTTGTTGGTGTGGGGGGCGGGGGGCGGGGGGCGGGGCGCTGAGCGGCGTGTGCTGGCACCGCGCCACCGCGCTGTCGCGGGACCATCTGCACCTCGCCATGCGGGCCCGTGCTGCTTGTTGGTGTGGGGGGCGGGGGGCGGGGGGCGGGGCGCTGAGCGACGTGTGCTGGCACCGCGCCACCGCGCTGTCGCGGGACCATCTGCACCTCGCCATGCGGGTACGTGCTGCTTGTTGGTGTGGGGGGCGGGGGGCGGGGGGCGGGGCGCTGAGCGGCGTGTGCTGGCACCGCGCCACCGCGCTGTCGCGGGACCATCTGCACCTCGCCATGCGGGCACGTGCTGCTTGTTGGTGTGGGGGGCGGGGGGCGGGGGGCGGGGCGCTGAGCGGCGTGTGCTGGCACCGCGCCACCGCGCTGTCGCGGGACCATCTGCACCTCGCCATGCGGGCACGTGCTGCTTGTTGGTGTGGGGGGCGGGGGGCGGGGGGCGGGGCGCTGAGCGGCGTGTGCTGGCACCGCGCCACCGCGCTGTCGCGGGACCATCTGCACCTCGCCATGCGGGCACGTGCTGCTTGTTGGTGTGGGGGGCGGGGGGCGGGGGGCGGGGCGCTGAGCGGCGTGTGCTGGCACCGCGCCACCGCGCTGTCGCGGGACCATCTGCACCTCGCCATGCGGGCACGTGCTGCTTGTTGGTGTGGGGGGCGGGGGGCGGGGGCGTGATTATCGATATCGGTTTCCATAACACAAGCGAAAGCTTAGTATGGGATCAGATCCTGCCGTGTGTGAAAATTGTTCTGAAATATTTATATTGATTTTATTTATTTATGTTTTCAGAGCCAGCTGTCGGGCTACCTGCTGCGCAAGTTCAAGAACTCTCACGGCTGGCAGAAGCTGTGGGTGGTGTTCGCGGTATACACGCTGTTCTTCTACAAGAGCTGGCAAGATGACTCGCCGCTAGCCTCGCTGCCGCTGCTCGGGTGAGATTTTTATTTATTTAGATGTGTAGAAATAAGGAAATGAACAGAAGAGTTATAGATGTTTAGTGATCAAGATAGGCCACTTCAACAGAGATATATAAGAGAAGTTCACTTATAATTTTAACACTGTAGTTTTGATGGATTCGTGAAATATTATTTTAAAGGGGTCGTTTCGTTGTTTTGATTTTAGTAATTGACTTGTAAATGTACCCTGAACTTCAATTATGAGTGAGATCGTACCTAATTTTTTCTGTACAATGTAAAAGCGCTTTTATATTTTTTTGTCATGTTGTTGCCACATGCAATACAAAATATTCTCATTTTCTACGCCTAGTCTTTTACATATTTCTTTTACATATTATTTATATGTCCCTATTATATTGCAGGTATAGCGTAAACGCCCCAGACCCGAGCGACGGCATCGAGAAGGACTTCGTGTTCAAGTTGCAGTACAAGAGTCACGTGTACTTCTTCAGAGCTGACAGCCTCTTCACGTATAATAGGTGAGCTAAAGATATATTTCAATCATCTATATTTTATGAATGGGAATTGTACCCTAGTTCTATAGCTAGAGTACATTTCTCTATCTATCATAAGATTAAATGTACCCTAAATCTGCACATGTCCCTAGCTTTCATCAATTTATTTTCATTTTAAACCTATAAATAAGGGTGCATTACCTTAGTTTTAATTAAATTAATAGCCAGCTTTCATTTATTAAAAATGTTTATTTTCTATTTCTTAAACGAATCCAACAAAACTGTCGTCCAACAAAACAATTGGTCGTAAATGAATAATCTTAATAAATTACGCCTAATTTCTTTTTTTTTTGTTCCCAGGTGGACGGAAGTTCTGCAGACGCCGATGTTGCAATCTCATCACAACTGATTAGATAGATCAATTATTATTATATACTTTGTAGATTAACAAATATTTGGAGCCAAATAAATCTTTAAAACGCCATTAATGTGATTAAATTTATAACAATTATAAAGTGGAAAAGACATATTTACAAATTTGGTGCCATATATAAGTTTTGTCAAACAAAACAACATTCGAATGTCTTGCCTTAAATTTTGTCAAAAAATAATTGAATTTTATGTATAAAAAATTTTGAGACATTTTTTTCTTCAAAGTTCAAAAACGGCTGTTTAAATAGTACAAAAAAAACATTCCAGAAAGTATTGTCTACAACTAATTGGCTTTTTCTAACTTGTAACTTTTTAATGGCAACTAATAAATATTGCTTCAAAAATCGATTTGAGAGTATCATTAATGCAAAATCAATTATAAAAAACATTAATGAACTAAAAGAAATAATATACTGGAAGGGAAATAATATATCCTTTGTTTATAACCAAAATAAAAAAATTGTGGCACGAAATTTTTATTTTTACACTGTTTTCTGACGACATAAAGTTCATTACTTTGTTAATCAGAGATGTTTATTGAATATTATAGAACACTTTTAAATAGATATTTATTTACAATTTATCATGAAATCTGCTAATAAATATATTTGGTGAGAAACTTTGACGCGTACTCTTGTGACGATCATATTGTATTGAATTTTGTGAACTTCCTAATTTTATTATTTATCATTAAGTATTTAATTGTGCATCACAAATATACAAAATGTTGTATAGAATAAATAAATTTTACATATAAATCGTATTTTATTTTTATTTCACTACCTATAAATTATTCCTCATTCTTCAAATCCTACTCATATTATACATGCAAAAGACAATCCCATCTTTTGATTTGTTTGAAATTAAGATTTTTCATTTATTTGAACCTTTTTTTTCGTATAAGTTATATTCTTCTTTTTTATTTTTTTTTTCCCGTGGGTTTTCCGAGGGTTAATTCGCAGAGCAAATATGTAGTAGCAAATGAGTAACGGACCACAGCTTATTATTTTTTTCTAAGAAAAGATAGGTATGTTTGAGGAAATTCAACCTAAGTAGTACAATAGTTTTATTGTCTACGAGAACATCTTATGACGGTGCATTTAGATCAAACAAGCGAATGCTCATTCTAACCCCACTATGTCAAATTATTTTAGTGTAAACAGGCGTAGAGCATTATTTCGTTGTTCTTAGTGCGATCGAAAAGATTCCATGCAATGTTCTAATACTGAACAACACTGAATACGATTTTTCGTTTACACTAAAAGATCACGAAAGAATGCTCTTGTTCTAGCTCTGGCTCTATGTTCGTTTGATCTAAATGCACCGTGATTATCTACAACCCCAGTCAATTATAATTGCAACTGTATTAAATTCCTCTTTACACTGTAACGTACACATTAATCATAATTAAATCGGCCAAGTGCGAGTCAAACTCGCGCATTGAGGGTTCCGAACAAACCTACTTTTTACTATGTTGTAACTCTAAAAAAAAACGATGTGTGGCACTCGGGGACTGCCGCGGTAAAGCTATTGCATGCTATGCCTTCAAGCCACACCTCCGCCCGTCGGAGTGAGAAGCGTGAGGTTTTTTCGTTACGGAATTTCTCGATTCGGTCCCCGCGCTCAAGGCCCGCGATAGAAGCTATGCAATAGCTTAAAAAAATATCTGTGCTATAAGAAATTTCAAGACTCTGTTCACGGGAAATACAATGAAGGTTCTGATTCCCTTGCGAATGTCGATAATTTGCGAAAATTTTTAGTATTAATAGCGTTCATGAGTAAAGGGGTTGTTAGTTTAAAATTATTAAAAATATTATTTTTATATACTTCATGTAATTAACAATTCTTGTTTTTCGTAATATATGCGTTAAAAGATGTTACTTTGTGCCAAATTTCAAGGCTCTGTGTTCATGGGAAGCACACTGTAGGTTTTGATTTCCTTGCGAATGTCAAAATTTGCGACAATTTCCAGTATTTACGGCTGTAAATTTTGATTATGTTGGCTAGCATCAAGGGACCGTAGACTTAAGTATACGATACAAATTTCAACTTGATACCTCCACGCGTTCCTGAGAAAAAGGGTGTTGACAGACAGACAGACGGACAACAAAGTGATCCTATAAGCGTTCCTTTTGAGGTTCGGAATCCTAAAAATGGGGTCCAAATTATGATGATTAGTAAAATAAAACAAGAAAGTATATTGACATTGTTTATTCATTTGAAACAGTAAAATTTCATTTTACATCAATAATTCTCTTTGATTAAAATATATTTGGCTTGATAGACTTAGCGACACATTAATTTATAACATCGATACAAAAAGTCGACCGAAAATAAATTGTTACGTATATTTATCAGATCTCGCAAAAATGTTTACAAGTACCTACTTAAATAAAGAATTTAAACACTTCAAAAATTCTAGACTAGAGGTTTATCAATACTACGCCTAATTAAAACTAGATCTTAGACCTCCATACACTTAAAGCTATATTACATTATCGACGATTATAGAACAATTAGTATAGGAAAATGATTCTTAAATTATTGCAATAACATAATACAGGGTGTAATCGTTAAGTGTGCACAGGCGATTTTTCCGTAACTATTGCAGATAGCAAAAAACTTTAAACTGATATCGAAAGTACTTAACCTAATGTGTAAAATGGCCGTAATAAATTTTTAAAAATAAAACGGGAAATATCAAAAAAAATATCTTTAAACCCTCCCATACATTTAGTATGAGATATGAATATCTCATGAACATTTAATATGAAAGATTTTAGTTTTCTCTTTCTTTTTTTGGTTTTCTGCTTTAATTACTTCGCAAATTTGAAGGGAAGCTCATTTAGAAACTTTAAATAGAGCTCCTCATGGTATTGTACAATGAGGACGTCATTTCGAAAATCTGCTATGAATACAAAATGTATGGGAAATCAAATGTATGGGAGCGTTTAATGTAACATTTTTGGATATTTCTCGTTTTATTTTTAAAAAAATATTATGGCCATTTTACTCAATAGGTTAAGTACTTTCGATATCAGTTTAATTATTTTTTGATATCTGCAATAGTTACGGAATAATCGCTTGTGCACACTTAACGATTACACCCTGTTTATTAAATTGCATATTATTTTATATTGAACCATAGGTATCTATATAAATTGCTTTTACAATTTATTATTTTACTCAACAATCAGCTGTTCAGATTTTCAGTCACCAAAATCAGCAACTTAATTAATAATTTGTTAATAAGGTCATTTTCATGAATAAGTATACATAACTAAATAATTTATTGTTACAAATGTATCTTTCTGATTTCATCATACTGAAATGACCATAAAAAAATCAAACTTAAATTGAATTAGATTATGTTATCTACAACTTATGTTGCGTTTTTACACATTGTGATGAAGCTCATCAATGCTAATTTAAATAAAGTGAATGAAACTGTAAGCAACAGATCTTTTGGTTCTTAATCTCTTTGGTCCCTACATAAATAACTCAAATGCACATATTCTCACAAAACAATATAAATTGAGGAAATAAAAAATTAACAATTACAATAAATTAAATATAATTTTTACCTTAAAACTATACAATCTCTTCCCTTGGAAGACTATAGCGTTTCTTGACATCCCCTTAAATTCATTTACAATATAAATTTACGTCTTTTATTACCTACGTCTAAAAATTATAAACCTTTGGCATTTGAACACTACACTACTCATAGATTTTTATCATATCTTTTAATTACACTGCACATACATAAATATATTTTATGAATTAATGATATAGGTATGTTTGATAATATGAATGAATGTTTGAATGAATATACTATCACTACATTCAACATAATACACAACAACATAATACAAATTTATTAATAATAAAAAATTCATGACGTCTGAAAAATAAAATCACCAATAGGTAGTTACTTACACATAAGAAAAAGTAAACAACAAATGAATGTTACATAAGGAAAATAGAAGTGCTTACTTTATTTGTGCTTTATATAAGTCTATAATAGATCTATAATTCCATTTATCAAAAATAAACACAATGGCACAATAATAAAATAAAATTAACCATATTAAATATAAATAAATTGTCTGACAATATGTAAATTAGCATAAGTTTTTATGAGAAAATAAATTACTTATTTATTTATTTAATTTAATAAGGCGCCAGCGCCGTTCAATAGAAAGGACTAACATAATATAGGTAATTTTAATAATAAAATATTTTGCATATTTCTTATTATTATACTATACCTATAGTTAAGCGATTACGTCTTGGTGCTCTCTTTACAGTTATTTTTATTCAAATAATTTATTTACTTGATTAAACAACGCATAGAATATTAATAATAGATAAATAGGTAGAGATAATATATTTTTCGATCATAATTAGGTACAGTTTATAATTTATTCGTACAGACTTGAAGAATATGTACCTATAAATGCAAGATTCCTAAGTACATCATTTTTAAACGAAGACCTATTGCGACGATATTATAAGTAAACTATATTACAATTATTTAGCAGTAAGCATAGTAATTCCAAAATATAAAAAAGCTAAGAATGTACAGACACACCACAGAGCAGTGGTGGCTCAGTGGTGAGACCTCGGACTTCGAATCGATAAGTCCGGGGTTCGAGACCAGGCGAGCGCGCAGGAATTAAATTGATTTTTCAATTTATCTGCGCATGTTGTAACATCACCACTGCTCGAACGGTGAAGGAAAACATCGTGAGGAAACCGACATGTCGAAGAATTAAAAAGTTCGACGACATGTGTCATCCGCCAACCCGCACTTGGCCAGCGCGGTGGATTATGGCCTGTACCCTCATAGGAGGCCCGTGTCCCAGCAGTGGGAACGTATATGGGCTGATGATGATGATGATGAAGAATGTACAATGTCCAGTTGGACATGGCGATGGACTATTATTAATTTTTAAGGGATTTTATCATAATTTACTTTGGTATACCTGCTTGCGCCAAAGTAAGCTTCTTAGTTTTCCTAAGTAGTTTTCACTTAGAAATAATTAAAATTTGCTACCGGTGGGTATCTAGTATCTACCTATATACAGGGTTATAGCTGAACTATATTTGGAGATTTATTAATTTTAACACTAATAAAAAATAAAGCTTAGTTATATTGAATATACTACAATATACTTTTTACACAATCAATATGATTTTCTGGTTTCTATAGTGTGGTTTCTAGAAGCTGGCAAGTTCGAGCCAAGTATGATGGGAAATAAACACTAAGTACAACTAAATAGTTTAAATTCACATCCTAGTACTGTCCACCTCCCCATTTCCGTCTGGTTCTTCTTTCTTCCTTTCTTTATTCCTACTTCTGAAGAACGACGCAGTTGTTAGCGATCTAATACGGAACGATCCTAGTCCGTTTGATATTGAGTTTATAGAACCTCGATCTTCTGGAAGTTTCTGCGGTGTGGGTCGTGTTTTGTATGAAAAGCTGGCGGCTTTAAGCCTGGCGCCGAAGCCGAGTTTGGTGGTAGTGTCTGGTGGGTGTGGTATGGTGGGGGTGTGTGGGGCGGAGGCGCTCATGGGTGGGGCCATGTCGGGGCGACGGGATACCATGCTGTTGTATGGTCGGAGATCCAAGTCGAGTTCGCGGCTGTGGGAAACAATATAGTAACGTTACAGTTAAATATAGTATAAGTAGTAGTAGTAATAGAAGATTGTGAGTTTAGTTGTTTAGTGATGTGTCAGTAATATTGTACATGTAGGTTTGCAGTGATATTTGGTAAATGTATGAGTGAAGGTGTAAGTGCATATCACATATGTAATTACTTATAAACGTAAGTATTAATGTAAAGTATAGACACAAATATATATAAGTGATGAATATAAGTGTATGTGTTTATATAAGTGAATATTGTGTGTGTATGTGCGTGTATGAGTGATGTGCAAGTATGTGTGTGTAGGTATACACTCACGTGGGATGGTCGTGTCTCGTGTGCGCGCGACGCAGCTGGTGTCGGCGGTTGCTCGGCGCGGTGCCCGCACGCGCTGTGCGACGCCGCACGCTCACTGATGACGTGACTATACATATAATATTATGTTGTTTTTTGTCGAGTTTCATTTATGAGATGGTAAAGGTACATTATTTTAAAGCAAATTTTTATGAGAATATGAAACGCCGGGCCCGCGTGTGTGTGCACTCACCGGGCGCGTCCAGCGGGTGCGTGTAGATGCGCCTGCGCGCCTGCAGCATGGTGTACACGAGCGCGGCGAGGGAGCGGGGCGCGGGCGGGGGGGGGCGGCGCGCCGGGCCCGCGTGTGTGTGCACTCACCGGGCGCGTCCAGCGGGTGCGTGTAGATGCGCCTGCGCGCCTGCAGCATGGTGTACACGAGCGCGGCGAGGGAGCGGGGCGCGGGCGGGGGGGGGCGGCGCGCCGGGCCCGCGTGTGTGTGCACTCACCGGGCGCGTCCAGCGGGTGCGTGTAGATGCGCCTGCGCGCCTGCAGCATGGTGTACACGAGCGCGGCGAGGGAGCGGGGCGCGGGCGGGGGGGGCGGCGCGCCGGGCCCGCGTGTGTGTGCACTCACCGGGCGCGTCCAGCGGGTGCGTGTAGATGCGCCTGCGCGCCTGCAGCATGGTGTACACGAGCGCGGCGAGGGGGCGGGGCGCGGGCGGGGGGGGGCGGCGCGCCGGGCCCGCGTGTGTGTGCACTCACCGGGCGCGTCCAGCGGGTGCGTGTAGATGCGCCTGCGCGCCTGCAGCATGGTGTACACGAGCGCGGCGAGGGAGCGGGGCGCGGGCGGGGGGGGGCGGCGCGCCGGGCCCGCGTGTGTGTGCACTCACCGGGCGCGTCCAGCGGGTGCGTGTAGATGCGCCTGCGCGCCTGCAGCATGGTGTACACGAGCGCGGCGAGGGAGCGGGGCGCGGGCGGGGGGGGCGGCGCGCCGGGCCCGCGTGTGTGTGCACTCACCGGGCGCGTCCAGCGGGTGCGTGTAGATGCGCCTGCGCGCCTGCAGCATGGTGTACACGAGCGCGGCGAGGGAGCGGGGCGCGGGCGGGGGGGGGCGGCGCGCCGGGCCCGCGTGTGTGTGCACTCACCGGGCGCGTCCAGCGGGTGCGTGTAGATGCGCCTGCGCGCCTGCAGCATGGTGTACACGAGCGCGGCGAGGGAGCGGGGCGCGGGCGGGGGGGGCGGCGCGCCGGGCCCGCGTGTGTGTGCACTCACCGGGCGCGTCCAGCGGGTGCGTGTAGATGCGCCTGCGCGCCTGCAGCATGGTGTACACGAGCGCGGCGAGGGAGCGGGGCGCGGGCGGGGGGGGCGGCGCGCCGGGCCCGCATGTGTGTGCACTCACCGGGCGCGTCCAGCGGGTGCGTGTAGATGCGCCTGCGCGCCTGCAGCATGGTGTACACGAGCGCGGCGAGGGAGCGGGGCGCGGGCGGGGGGGGCGGCGCGCCGGGCCCGCGTGTGTGTGCACTCACCGGGCGCGTCCAGCGGGTGCGTGTAGATGCGCCTGCGCGCCTGCAGCATGGTGTACACGAGCGCGGCGAGGGAGCGGGGCGCGGGCGGGGGGGGCGGCGCGCCGGGCCCGCGTGTGTGTGCACTCACCGGGCGCGTCCAGCGGGTGCGTGTAGATGCGCCTGCGCGCCTGCAGCATGGTGTACACGAGCGCGGCGAGGGAGCGGGGCGCGGGCGGGGGGGGCGGCGCGCCGGGCCCGCGTGTGTGTGCACTCACCGGGCGCGTCCAGCGGGTGCGTGTAGATGCGCCTGCGCGCCTGCAGCATGGTGTACACGAGCGCGGCGAGGGAGCGGGGCGCGGGCGGGGGGGGCGGCGCGCCGGGCCCGCGTGTGTGTGCACTCACCGGGCGCGTCCAGCGGGTGCGTGTAGATGCGCCTGCGCGCCTGCAGCATGGTGTACACGAGCGCGGCGAGGGAGCGGGGCGCGGGCGGGGGGGGCGGCGCGCCGGGCCCGCGTGTGTGTGCACTCACCGGGCGCGTCCAGCGGGTGCGTGTAGATGCGCCTGCGCGCCTGCAGCATGGTGTACACGAGCGCGGCGAGGGAGCGGGGCGCGGGCGGGGGGGGCGGCGCGCCGGGCCCGCGCGCTCGGCCCTGCGTCACCCACCACGTCTCCATCTTCCCTTTGCCCTTCACGGCTACGCAGCCGCGCGCTTCTACGCCGTAGCCTTGACGCTCTAGCATCTAAACGCGACATCGGACAATAAGATTGAAATACAAATAATAAAGGAACACGAGTAGCATTGAAAAATTGGAATAACATTAGTAGTGGAGTATGTAGGTAAATGTAGAGTTTGAGGAAAATTTAAATTTAAAAAATTGACATCGTTTTGCTGTTTCAGTATAATTTGATTGAGTCATTGAGCTTAGAACACCGAAGGCGGGACACCCTGTGTACCAATAATAAATGTGACACGAATGACACACTTGTACCTGTTTAGTATACTTGGTGACCTGTATCCTCCCCATTGCGCCTGTGGACTCCATGCGCGAGGCCTCGTTGACCGTGTTTCCCCAGATGTCATACACCGGCTTGCGAGCGCCGATCACGCCGCCTACTAGTGGCCCGCAACTTATACCTGTATAATATTATTTTCCATTTATACCGGGTGTAATCGTTAAGTGTGCATAGGCGATTATTCCATAACTTTAATACCTAGTCTAAGATCCGATATAACATCGACCTTCACCGATCTGTTTAATAGATTAAAATTATTTTATAGGTAATTTAGTACCTATATTAAAAATGATAAAAAATAGGAGTTGCCTGATAAAATCTTGGCTAGGCTATAATTAATTAAAAATTGTTTTTTTTTAATTGAGTTTAACGAAAAAATTTAACACTAACGTTAAGTAAGTACCTAGGTATTGTGTTGGATTCGAAGCTTTTAACTTTTATTCAAAAATAATTGTTCGTTGTCTTCTTTTGCTGCATACTTTTTCATAAAAATTCGATTTCTGGCATAATAAAGTTAACTTTTTAAAATTCGGCAATCGTAATTCAGGACAGATTTTTTACGGGCAACCCTATAACACCCGTGTTAAGGTCTCTCCAGCGGTGCCGTATTGACTATCGGTACATCGAAGTATTGAGAAGCTTGTACGAACTCGCCACCATGTCAGTCCGAGTACAAGATCAGTGTACAAAGGCAATCCCATTGCAGCGCGGTGTAAGACAAGGCGATGTGATCTCGCCCAAACTTTTTACCGCTGCTTTGGAAGATGCCTTCAAACTGTTGGAATGGAAAGGACTTGGCATCAATATTAATGGCGAGGAACATCTCTCATCTTCGATTTGCCGATGATATCGTAGTCATGGCAGAATCCATGGAAGACCTTAATGCAATGCTCGATGACCTCTACAGAGTTTCACAACAAGTGGGCCTTAGCATGAACATGGACAAGACGAAAATCATGTCGAATGTCCATGTTGTGCCCACTCCAGTCTCTGTTGGAAACTCTACTCTCGAAGTTGTTGACGAATATGTCTACCTAGGACAAACCTTCCAATTAGGCAGGTCCAACTTCGGGAAGGAGGTCAATCGTCGAATCCGACTCGGATGGGCAGCGTTCGGGAAGTTAAAGAACATCTTTTCGTCCGAAATCCCTCAGTGCCTGAAGATTAAAGTCTTCGAGCAGTGTGTGTTACCAGTGATGACCTACGGAACAGAGACATGGCCTCTAACCCTGGGCCTTGTGCACAAGCTCAGCGTCGCCCAACGTGCTATGGAAAGGGCTATGCTCGGAGTTTCCCTACGAGATCGAATCAGAAATGAGGAAATCCGTAGGAGAACCGGAGTCACCGACATAGCTCGCCGGATTAGTACGTTGAAGTGGCAATGGGCGGGGCACATAGCCCGTAGAACCGATGGCCGTTGGGGCAGAAAGGTTCTGGCATGGAGGCCACGAACTGGACGACGAAGCGTGGGACGATCTCCCACAAGATGGACGGACGACCTGGTCCGAGTGGCAGGGAGCCGCTGGATGCAGGCCCCCGGTGACCGGTCGTACTGGAAATCCTTGAGGAAGGCCTTTGTCCAGCAGTGGACGTCCCACGGCTGAAACGACGACGACGACGAACCCTATAACATCGTATTCACAATAAAACAGCGCTTATTTTTATATTTGGTTAATGCATTAAACAAATAGGTGAAAATAACTACGAGCAAAATACCTGTTTACACCTGGCAACCCAAACTTTATGCCAGGAGAAGAATGGGCAACCCTCGGTTTGTATATTCTATAGGCTGTGTTCTTACCATGCATGGGAGTGTTTAATATAAATTTTAGGATATATCACGTTTTATTTTTAAAAAGTTATTAGTATCATTTAGATACTAAACTTTCGATCATCAACCCAATTTTAAAATATAAAAATAAATTATTCAACGAAAATCGTATGCAGTAAGATTTAAAAATGACACAAATGTATATTATCCATAAGATTGCTACATTGTATTTTAGTTACCTATACTAAGTGGGGCCTGGTGACCCGTAAATGCTAGTAACAAAATTTATTTTTTAGTTACTTTTCGTACGAACCTTTCCATTCATAACTTAATAATTTCTATCGTACTGAAATTTATAATTTGTAATTGGGCACTAAAATATGGTTTAATTATTATTAACTAAACCTTAATTTAGTGTATAAATTTACAAGACTGAACTAAAACATAAATTCAATGGGCCTATGATATAAAACCGCGAAAACATTATGTGCGCGTTAATACTCATGACGAGATTTTAAATATGTCTGGGGGATATTTGGCCCCTAGGATTTGTCTGGCTGCATAGAAATAGTGTTAAAATAGTTTCTAGAATATCATATAAAAATCAAGACTCAGACTGTAAGTTTATTTTTTTTGCAGCGTCTGGCGGAAATTACCACCGACCAAAAGTGTCTGGGAATATTAATATTTAATTTTTAATATAATTTTTTTAAAATATATATAAAAATTAGCTCTCAGAATTTAAGAAAAGTGACCAATATTTTTATGTAGGTACCTTTAGCACCTGTGAATTGGCCGTCGGCCCAAGCTAGCAAGTATGCATACCTTCAGAGTATACTCTAACACTACTCTGTACGATACTTTTCGTTATTCAGAAAATAAGTAAGGTCTGGGGGCCCTGGGCTCTTACTCTATATAGTTATACACTTCATACATATTTAGTAAATACGTGGTAAATAATTACCTAATTACACACAACATTCATACAACACAATCTGATTAAAACAAATCTGACAGCTGTCAGATTCTTCAAAAATTTACAACAATAAAATCTTTAAACTCGCTGTTTACAATTTATCGTGCCCGACCATTTGAAAATTATATTAATGTACAACAAAAAACTTTGCTAGCGCGATTCAATTCTACTCAACAGCGTGTAGCGACATCTATTTTCACTGAACGAAACTTGATACTCGATATAACATTTCTCTACCTTTGTTTTGAGATGATTTCTGTACGTGTGTTTAAATAAATGTTAATTTTAATTTAATAAAATAAGGAGGTCAGGTCAGCATTACTTAACTTATATATCCCCAATAAAAGTTATCATATACTAATTTCTCAAGGTATCTAGAGCATGCCTTATTAAATTCGCACTTTAACCTCGTAAGGCCCACCCTAAATTTTGATCTGTGTACATTACGAACCAATGTAGTAAAATGTTTAATTAGGTTATGTACTGAAATTACAAATTATGTACAAATAATTACGTCCCTATTAAGTTAAACCCTTTTTTTCTTCAACCTTTTAAGTATTTATAAAATTACGATAGTGGTACGTTGACCTATGAGGCAAGGGCTAGAATGATTTCCATAATTTTAAATTTGGTGGTTTTCCTTGGGATTCCTACTGAACATATAAATGAAAAAATATCGACATTTATTATACAAACGTTAGGCACAAATTATATTTTCGATATGAAATATCTTAGCATGCTTAAAACATTTTTATTAATAATACTGTTATTAAGCTCCATAATTTCGAATTTTAGTTACGTAAATAAATTATAAAATTTACTTTATTACTTGAAAAATGGAAGTGAATTAAAAGTACTAATCTCGATTAAAACCACAATATTATTTTCTGTGGTGTTTTAAGTCTGTCTGAGTCTTTAAAGTTTCCGGATTACTACTAATTTATTAATTCCGCGTGTACATTATTTTGTACACTTCAAAATAAATAACTTTTCAAGATTTTTTTTTTTTTTTTACTTTATTAAATACATACCGACTCTCAGGCGAAACTTGTTAAAGCTGTTCTTATTGATATCTTCGAGCGCATCTTTCAACGCAAACGCGTAGTCAACGAGCGCACATAGGTGTTCACAGTCATCGTCGCCTGTCTGCAAAAATGTATATTTTATTTATTTAATAAATTACAAGTCTATATAACTGCGTTAAAAACAACCGACTTCAAACTTGCACTTGCAACATTTACAAATACAGACAAAAATGCTCATAAAATAAAAACTACTGGGCCTATCCGAATAAAATTTTTATGGGACCCATTCGACACCATCCCGCATCGAACAAAAAAAGAATCACGTAAATCGGTTCAGAAACCTCGGAGTAATCGGTGTACATACATAAAAAAAAAAACATACCGGCCGAATTGATAACCTCCTCCTTTTTTTGAAGTCGGTTAAAAAGGGATGGTTGCAATCGAAAATAATATAAAAATCGAAAAAATGTTGTGTGGTTTTATGAAACCACGGTAAAAGTGAAACTGTTCGAACGGTTCCGAACACTGCTTTGTGTAGCGCATGTCGCGTGCCGAGTAGGTATACCTACTCGGCAGCCGCGATACACGCGACATGCGCTACACAGACCAAAAAGTTTGAGACGATGTAATAAAAGTTTCACTTTAATATTACAAATTATACGAAAATCTGAATCCATTGATTTACTGAAAAGAGCCTCGTAATTCCTAAAAAATATGTTTTAGTTTCCACATTCAAGAGTTTTTGATAGTTGTTTTTTGTCATTTTCTTCTATTAGTTCAGGATACATCGCCCATTTTTGCAAGTGACTACTATCAAGCTAATTTTCCGTTTGTAGCTTTATTTTGATGAGACGCCCAATAATTTCGTGTACGAAAGTCTCGATTGTGGTAGCTAACAGAGATAACAAGGATAAAAATTTTTGATTTGATGGTTCTCAAATATTTATTACTAACTGAATTTTTTTTTGTTCAATACAATATTCTACAAATTGCGTAATAAATATTTGAGAACCATCAAATCAAAAATTTTTATCCTTGTTATCTCTGTTAGCTACCACAATCGAGAGTTTCGTACACGAAATTATTGGGCGTCTCATCAAAATAAAGCTACAAACGGAAAATCAGCTTGATAGTAGTCACTTGCAAAAATGGGCGATGTATCCTGAACTATATAGCCTTTGTTTTGAATAAAAAAATGTGTATGTATATATTTTTCTATTACTATTTACAATTTACAATGCTATTGTTATGTGTTGGAATAAATGGATTCTTTCTTTCAAAAAAATACCTTGTGGTCCGGATTGAGTCCAGAAGCAGCCATATATGTTGCACCGATTGTTTTAATCTTCTCAATACTTTTGAATCGCGGTTGCATTAGGAGTTTGTCAAAATCAACTGAAAAAACGAAAAAGAGTTCCTTACAATTAAAAACATTGCAGAAATATAAACTCTTGTGTTTTTGCAATATTTTTGATTATTAATAATTTACAATACAAGTAAGTGATAAATTTTTGGCAAATTTGGAAAAATTATACAAAAAAAAGTAAGATTGAACCATCACACTTTAACCAAACCATTACGGCGATATTTATTCTCTATTATATTATATTTATAACAATTAACCAAAACCAATTAACAAAGTGATATTTATAACAATGATACAGCCAAAAAAAATAAATATTTTTTTTTACAAAATGTGGGTAGACAAAAAATCTCACAAATGATCTCATTCAGCAGTCGCATGCACTCCTTAGCGCGTTCTTCCGAGTAGAACTCGTGGAAGTTCGGGATGCCCGCGAACATTACGCCTACTTCGTCCCGCCATTGAGAGTATAGCTCCTGAAATATAGAAAATATTATCATTATTATGACTGTATTTGCTCGTCGCATTGGGAGTATAGCTCCTGAAAAAATATAAATACTATCATTTTTATAACTGTTTTACGGTATTTACCAACTTGGCCAACTTCTTCTGACAGGATTCTATTATCATTCAAGGTTTTTTAATGTATTTAAACGATACAATAAAAAAATAGACACACAATATTTTCAAACAATGTCCGAAACAAAACTCTGCCTACGCGTCGCTCTGGCAGAGTTTCTCATTAACGTGGCGAACTCATAAGCGAATGTAAGTTACGTCAAAGTTTATAGTCTAACGTTGAATTACGGAATATGCACAAAAAACCACATTTTCTTCAAAACAATATAAAATAAGTAACAACGACTATCTGCCACATGAAACTCAAACTTACATCTGGACATCTATCCTTGCTCAAGAAATGGTTAACCACATGATCTGGCAGTATATGCTTCAGCAGATGTCTATTCATTCGTCGTGTTTCCGTCATCTCAGCGAGATCTCGTCTCGCCTGCAGCCTCCACAGGAAGTCAAGTCGTGACGTCACTTCCACCAGCCTCGCGTGGTACACCACTATGATGAGGAACATCACCATCAGGATCATCATTTGCGCGTAGAACGGGAGCTGCCTGGAATGAGTTATTATATTGGAGTTTGTGACACGAGCTGCTATTCCTTGGTCGAAAAAGAGCGTGTGTGCCAAGCAGACGTGCCAGAAGTGAAACTTCTTTGGCAAGATTCAAAGGTACCAAAATCATCGCCTTACGTAACGATATTGCCATGACGTAACCTTGAAATTTTACTCTCAGCAACGAGTTTCTCTTCAAAAATACGCTTTTATAATTGCGCATTTAATGTAGAAACTATTTGTAATCTAAGTCAATAAATTTTATTGGAATATTCCGAAATATGAGTCAGGAGCAGACCGCGCTACTAATGTACAGGAATTAATTTCTTGAGTCAATTATTTCTTGATTTCACTTTATAGCTAATTTATTGTTTTTCTCCAAAATAAGAGGATATTCCACCATATTCACAGGATATAAGAATATTTAATTAATCATAAAATATACTCACGTGTTAGTGTTAGTCGGGTCAAAATAATACACATTATAGTAGACGAACAGCAGAACAGAGTAGAGAGCCACATTGACGATCGCCAGGAAGGTCTTGATCAAGTAATATAGCTTCAGAATAGATGTTAGAGCCACAAGGCACAGGATCCAAGTGAAGACCACGTATTCTGGTCTATAACATTCTCCAGATTTCTCTTTGCCTTCTGTGGTGTTTGTGAATGTGAAGTTAGTGGGCTCAAAGTTTGGGAATGACGCTGGGCAGACGTAGAGTTTTGCTGTGCTGGAAGAAAGTTCACTGTTGGTGTGTGGTTGGAAGAATTGAATGATGAACAGAATTTGGCAATTTGGTCAGATTTACCAAAAAATTATCTGTTATTGTGATTTTGACTTTAAATAACTTTGACTGAATATTTTAAACTAGTTTCACATGCAAACTGATTAAATGAACCTTTCTATCATCAGCTATTCAACATTAAGTCTGTTAAAATTGATCAGATGGTATGGTTGATTTAAACAGTTTTTAAATCTGTTATTTTAATGACCATTACAATCATCGCTATCATCACCATCATCATCCGTTTAATCATCAATTTTTTCATCACTTTCACCACTACCAAGATCATCACAATAAAAATGCCCCATACCTGGATATAGACATAATAGTAACAAAGCAGCAGATATGCATGTTCCGTCTCGCTCTGTTCCCGCTGAGCGCAGCGGACGCACGAGCGAGACGGGACGTGCTCGTGAACTCCTCCGCCATTACTAGTGCGAAGGATAACGCGAGAGGTACTGACATGGCTAGCAGTACTGCTACTAGGAGAAGACAGCTGAAATAAAGATATTATAGGATTGAGTAGCTGGTCAAACAGCTTCATCTGCAAGGGCATGGGACTTTTACTATGGCAACAAGAGATGAACAAGCAAGTGGCCTGTCGTGGCTAGGAGTACTGCTACGAGGAGAAGGCAGCTAGAATTAAGATAATATGGAGTTCAGTAGCTGGTTAAGGTGCATCTGTACTCGATGGTGAAGGGAAATTTTCTATAGGAGCACCTCTACTAGTTAAAGGCAGGTAGAATGGTGTAGAAGGTCCTGTCTCTGGTAATATCTGTTTGTGTCCCGTTAGTAGCTTTTTATTCGATTCGATTTCGACTTAACTTTTACTTACTTATAATGCATGATGAACTGGACACACAAAATAAACAGCCACAGCACGAGGCAGCACATCACATTAGACTTGAAGGTCTTTTCATCAAGTTGGCAGAACAGAGTATCTAGGGACTTCTGTCGAAAGTGGAGTGACCAGGGATGCATGTGTTCCATACGCATCTTACGGTTACTGCTCACTTCTATGGAATGGTTTATGATGTCGTCCTCCTGGGAAAATATATTTGGTTGGTTTTTTTTTAAGTTATACTTCTTTTGGCACGATGGAGAAAAATGATGAGAGTGAATTTTTACGATGCGCGCGCACACCGACACCTAAATTTAAGACCATGAAGTTAGTTCTAGGTGGTATGAAAATTGATAACTATGTTCAAGTTGTATATTCTAGTATTTTTTTACATACGCCAAAGAAGTATAACTTCTAATGCATGTACATAAGTACACTCACTCTTTTTTTATTGGAGAATACCATAAACATAAACATGATTCAAGAATTAGGATGTGAATTGACAGTTAGGTCAAAGATCCATACTAATCGGACTGGAAAAATATTTTTATTTGTTTTTATCCATTAAATAAAGATATCATAAAAATAGACCTATTTCTAGAATTAGGATATGAATTCACAGTAGGTCAAAGATAAACTAATCGCGGACTTTTTTCTCCGTATCATGTTAATATTTAACTTCGATAGGATTATTTTGGAAGAATAGATCATAAAACGAAATAATTAATATAGATTACAGATTTTTTTTACATTCCTTGTTGTTGTTATATTATTGCCAAATTGAATTTAAGGGATGCTTCAACTATTGAATCGTGACCTATAAGTAACTTTAATCAAATAACAAACATAAGTTTACTTAAATCCAAATATAGATTCTATTTATAACGGAAAGCTATTACCCACATGTTAAATATAAAACAAATCACCTCGGTTGGACGACCTAAGTATCGCTGGCGCGATCGAGTAGAGGCGGACCTGCGCGTGCTATGAGCCAATAATAATTGGCAAGAGACCGCTCTAGACCGGGGAAGATGGAGAGTTCTCGTCTCGGAGGCCAAGACCCACTTTGGGGTTTCAGCGCCAGAGGAGTAAGTAAGTAAGTAAGTAAGTAGTACCTCAGACATGGAAGCCAGTTCGACGTCATTTCCTTGCTCCGCATCCTCCGACTGGCGACACGCGCGCCGCCGCAGCGCGCCCCCACCGCTGCTGAAGTACTGCAATGTTCATACATCACTATCACTACATTCTTAATATATATAAATCTCGTGTCACAATGTTTGTCCTCAATGGACTCCCAAACCACTTAACCGATTATAATAAAATTCGCACACCATGTGCAGTTCGATCCAACTTGAGAGATAGGATAGGTTTTATCCAGGAAATCCCTCGGGAACGGGAACTATGCGGGTTTTTCTTTGAAAACGCGGGCGAAGCCGCGGGCGAAAAGCTAGTAGTATAATACAAAGTCGCTTTCTCTGTCCCTATGTCCCTTTGTATGCTTAAATCTTTCAAACTATGCAACGGATTTTGATGCGGTTTTTTTTAAGAGATAGAGTGATGCAAGAGGAAGGTTTTAGTATATAATTTATTAGGTTATAGACAAAGCGGGCGAAGCTGCGGGCGGTAAGCTAGTAATATAATAATAAAACTTTTCAGTATAATTATAATAATTTTTTTATTGTTGTATTATTGTGTTATTTATTTATTTATTCTTCGCTTTGACTGCACACGGGTCGTGATTTGTTTTCCGTTTTTTTTTTTAATTTTATAATAAGACAAAATAACTAAGATAGGTAACTATATAAGTAATTAAAAAGATTAAAATTGTGAAAGATTTCATTTGTGTTAGATAACCCATTTATCGAGGATAGGCTATATTTAATCCGGCCAAGACAAAGACAGCAGGCCGCAGGGCAAACCTATTATTGTTATATATTTTTTTGGTTTTGTGCATTTGAACATACTTACATTTTGAAATGGCATTTCTGGAATCCAATCAGTGGTGGTCTCGTCATCGATACTGCCGCTTCTCCGTCTTAGCGCATTACCATTCGCTGCTTGTGGTGGGTTGGCCCTATACAATGTGACAAATTTACATTTATTATTAGTGGCAATACAAGAAAAAGACGTGTGGCACTCGGGGACTGCCGCGGTAAAGCTATTGCATGCTATGCCTTCAAGCCACACCTCCGCCCGTCGGAGTGGGGAGCGTGAGGTTTTTTCGTTACGGAATTTCTCGATTCGCTCCCCGCGCTCAATGCCCGCGATAGAAGCTATAGCTTAAAAAAAATGTTGTGTGGTTTTATGAAACCACGGTAAAAGTGAAACTTTTTTTCACACTATAATATACATTTAACTAAAAATTATCGCATTTGTACGATAATTATCGTACGTATCGTGCGTCACGCGACATGCGCTACACAGACCAAAAAGTTTAAGACGTTAATAAAAGTTTCACTTTAAAAATTTATCGAAAAATCAGAAGAAATGTGAGTTTGCAACAAAAACTCACACCACACTGCTCCTAAGCCGCGTGGGGCGCGGCCGCTCGCTGCTCCGCACGAGGTACGTGTCCACGTCGTGTTCCCGCAAGTACGCGGAACGAGAACGGCCTTCACCCGCTTCTACCTCAAACGCACCGTGTAGACAGGATAGTGTGGCCGCGGATATGTGGACGCGGCTGGAATGTTATTAACCTATAAATAAGTATGTCGTAGCGCCATCTATTCCATATTTAACGCTAGGACTGGAAACGCAAAAAAGAACTCACAACGCAGGGTAACAGTAAAAAATCAAGGACAGGAAATTCGTGTTTTGGCACTAAAAAAAAAAATATTGGAGTAAGTACAATGAAACAGAATGTAAATAGAAAATCTTTTTATTTTTAAATAAAAAATGCTTTGGATTTAGGAAACTTGAAGAAAAAAATATTAGGGTCGGATGCAATATGTTTTGTCACACCTACATCATCGATTTTTTATTCTTGTAGTGGTTTTTCGCCTGTCCACTAAAAGGTACTCACCCAGGTAACCCGCCACTCTCCATATGGTTAGCTAGCGTGACGTCATGCGACCACAGATCGAACTGCCACTTGAGCAGCCCGAGCACGCCGCACAGCACTGTGCCGCTGTGGATGCCGATGCGCATGTCTAGGTCTACCTGTGGGATTTACTTGGCAATTACTAAGAAATTTCAATAGATTGTCGTTCAAATATACGGTAATAATACTAAGGAAATCTTTAAGTCTTGCAGGAAGAGCTTAAAAAGTCTGACTCAAATAAAAAAATTTAGTAGTTGGAGCCAAAAGGATTCTAATTTTTCTATTTGATGGTAAATAAAAATTATGATGAAGCCAGACATGTTTTAGAATCAAAAAATCACATAACACAGTATGATATTTATGAATTTGCACTTGGCAATTCACTTAAATCTACTTGGGAAGCGGGAAGCCTATTCCGTGATGAAACTGATGATGACGATGGTGATGATGCATGTAACTGTTAATTAGTTATAACTATTACGTTAGTTATATCCGTTTTAATTAATTTATTCAATTATGTCAATACAGCAGATGATTTTACGTATTCTGTTAGCTACTAGCCGTAATATACCTGCGCGTTGTACCGCACATCACGTATAGCGCGTATCATGTGCAGGCCCATGTTGACGCAGCAGTACGCGTGGTCCGCCCGCGGCTCGGGCAGTCCGCTCACACAGAAGTAGCAGTCGCCCAGCAGTTTGATACGAAGACAGTGGTTCTCCTATACAATATTGTGACACTTTTTGAAGTGAAACTTCTTTAGGCTGAGCGATAAGACCACCTGTTGTGCTCTTTTATTTATTATTGTATTATATTGTATCCTTATTTGCACTTCTTTCTGTAGTGCACAATAAAGCTTTTTTGTTTGTTGTTTAGGCGCGTTGAGATTAAAATTTCAATGTCCAACCTTCACGTCATGGAGTAAGGCAACGATTTTGATATTGAATCTTGCTAAAGAAGTTTCACTTCTGACACATGTGCACATACGCTCTTTGTTGATTTATGGGATTGATGAGAAAGAATAGAAAAAAAATCGATCACGAGGTGGGATTTGAACCATCTTTCGCCTCGTCGAGGCGGGGCATGGGGTTGATGAAAAAAGTATATATCTATAACGGATTTTAAGGAAATATACACTAACTTCTTCTTTCAACTTTCAGAGTAATAAATTGGGGAATGTACTCGTTCAATTGTACAATCTGTCTCCCTTAAATCTAACTATACTAGGACTAGTAATTCAATTCAATTGACTATCGCAACCGGAACTCTATTAGAAGTCCTATTATCATCATTAATATCATAACTTCATTAATGTCTATCAAATTACTTACCGATGCCAACCTGTCGAACCTCGCGAATAATTCATTGAGCAATTTGACTAGTTCCTGTGCACTGCACTTACTTGATAGTTCTATAAGGAAATAAAGTGTTTAAATTATAATTATCATCATTAAGATGTTCATTTTTTTATATTATATACCCAAATCTCTCCAGATATTTTAGTAGTAAAGGAAACACAGACATAAAACACGAATATTATTATCTTAATATCTTCTTAATATTCTAATATATAAAGGCGAAAGTTTGTAAGTATGGATGTATGGATGTATGGATGTTTGTTACTCTTTCACGTAAAAACTACTGAACCGATTACAATGAAATTTAGCACACATATAGAGGGTTACTTGGATTAACACATAGGATATTTTTTATCCCGGAAATCCCACGGGAACGGGAACTATGCGGGTTTTCCTTTGCAAACGCGGGCGAAGCCGCGGGCGAAAATCTAGTTTATAATATAAGCATTAAAAGAATCAAACTCACCAGTAAAACCTTTTATATCAGCATACAATATGGACACATTTTCGTGCCTTTGAATGTATAAATTGTTGAACTGTTGTTCTTGAAACTCTCCCTTCACTTTCGAAACATGACTAGATATTTTTGTGGCTAAGAAGTCTGGTATCACTGCAAATATAAAAATAATTCATAGGAATTTTGAAAGCATTCAAAACGTTTGCTAACATTAATTTTAACATTTTGTTAAAATATTAAGAAATATTTATAAACTGTCTGCCTTCCCGGTATAACGGCACAAAATGCGTGATCGTATGTACAGAAGATCGATTCAGGAGTATTTTTCCACTAGTAAATATGTAAGTGAAGGATCTCCTAAATACACATCTCACCGGCACGGAATCTTGGCCACTTACAAATTTGCCGATAAAAAATGTTTGAAGTGCTTTTCACGATTTTTTTGTATACAGATATGTTTACATATTATTTCTTTAATTTTATGTCAAGAAATCATTAAGTTTGAGAATAATCTTTTACCACTTTTTAAGAGTTAGTCGAAATTTGTGATTTGTGCGGTTAAGCCGAAGTTACGAATTGTTCGTTTTAAACTTTTTTCGATATCGGTTATGCCGTTTTAAGATATTGTTATTGTTGTGCTGTAGTCAATGATCATAACAAACAATAAAAAATGCCGTTAGCATCTCAACAGCCTGCACAGGCCATCACAATATTAGACCAAAGACTGCCACAACATAAAGTACCTAATGTACAGTAAGTACGACGTTCAGCTATGCACTATGCATGGAAAAGATAGCAGGAGACTGGCAGCTACACGTGCAGACCAGGAAGTGGAAGCGTGAGGTGCACGTCAGCTCGAGAAGACCGGTTTATTGGTCAAGAGATACTCATAAATGGCTTTCTGAAAGTTTTTGAGATACGCCACCGGCTCCAAAACACCAGGACAATAAATTTGGGTGAGCAATCAGTGAGAAGACTAATGAAGGAAGTTAATTTGAATGTTTGCAGACCAGCACGCCGTACAGAACTCCTCAGACATCACAGAGAAGCACGTCTTCGTTTTGCGCGAGAACATGAAAACTGGACCCACAGCCAGTGCGCTCGTGTGGTGTTCACAGATGAGTGACGAGGCACTTTACGAGCTTCTGATAGCCAAGAGTCAGTATAGCGGAGACGATAAGAGAGGTTTTCATCCATCACCACAACTCAAACGGCGATTTTCCATGGAGGGTCAATAATGGTATAGGGAGGTATAAGTTTGGATGCTCGTGTGGTGTTATTTATCGTAAGTAATGACTTAAATTTGATCAGGTACGTCGAGGAAATTCTCCAAAAACATGTTCAGCCCTATAACAGGTTTATCAGTGAAGAAAGATTGCTACTAATACACTTTAACGCACGTCCGCATGTCGTACGAAGCGTATAAGAGTACCTTCAAGAGGTTATTATTGAAAAATTGGAGTGGCCAGCTCGTAGCTCGGATCTTAATCCAATAGAACACATCTGGAACATGCTTAAAAGAAACATAAAGTTCGATTCCAACCCACCACCAATGTAAGATGAGCTTAGAAATACAGCTAGGGCCGTTTGGTACACTATAGCTCAAGTGGACATCAAAAATGTATTCTAGAGTATGCCAGAAAGGATGTAAGCAGTGTTTCAGGCAAGAGAAGGAAACACCCAGTAATAAAAGATTGAATTTTTTTTATGGAAACGCTTTTTTCTAATTTTTGTGATTTTTTAAAGAAATCATTTAAAATTCACAGGAAAAGCGTAAATTCTTGTTTAATTCATATCTACGCTGTAGAACTTCTTAAAAACTTCCAATTATTACTAAAAGTTTGTAAACACATTACATTAACTAGTGTTGATTAAATTTTTATTGAATTTTGTAGTAGAAAAGAAATAGTGTAATTTTTCGCAGAAATTTGAAGTGGCCAAGATTCCGTGCCGGTGAGTGTATTTATAAGATACTCTGTAGACTATAATAGTTAGCATAAAAGCGAAAAAAACTATTGTAATATTAGAAAAGATATTATTATTTCGCCTGGAGCATGGATCAGTGCGTCTCGAAGAACGCCTGGCGCCGTCCCCAGACCGCGATGTACTTGGCGTATATGCCAGCCAAGTTTATCAAACTAGCGCGTAACTATCCCCAGCCACATGGCCTGTAATGTGTGTTATAATCATGCAATACCTAAACTTATACTCTGAAATAGTTTCTACTGTCTATAGCTCCCCCGCTTGGTCATTTGTCTCGTCACCATAGAACGATGGGTCTCCAGGAATGCATTACGCTGTCCCCAGTCCGCGAGTACTGTATATGCCAGCCAAGTTTATCAGTTATCACACTGGCGCGTAACTATTGGAAGCCAAATTGCCTGTAACGTGAGTTACAATTACGCAATACCTAAACTTACCACTCTGAAACAGTTTCCACTGTCTATCACTCTCTCGCTTGGTCCTCTGTCGAGTCACCATAGAGCGGTGTGTCTCGAGGAACGCCTTGCGTTGTCCCCAGTCCGCGAGATACTTGGCATACATGCCCGCGAAGTTTACTGCACTGTATAACAGCGCGTTAGCTATGAGCAGACGCATTGCGCAGGATTTTGCCTGTGGGGTAAAGAATAAATAAGTATAATGAAAGAATAGGATGGGAATGATTCCCTAAGTGATTTCAGCTGAGATAAGTAAGTGATTTTTTTTATGCACAGTTTTACAGCAAACAGAGTGAAGGTCACAGTTATGAAATATAAAACAATATTTTTTCAACTTACAACATCAGGGTTATTATCCATAATATCCTTGATATCTACAGCCGTGGCCAGTACGTGTGAAAGAGACGACAAGAGTCCAATCACTATGCACCAGCCCAGAGAGAGCGGGAGCATTGCATATGGTACAAAGATTATGAACAGCATGTACCATACTTGGTTCTCTGGCGCTTGGAAACCTATTCCTTGACCACTAAGACCTGTGAAATAAACGATTAGTTTTACGTTTAATCGGCTAGACATTGGTCTATTTGATACGCATAATAATAGAGGGAGCTCTTTAAATTAAATTATAATAATATTACGAAATAATATAATAATTTGTGGAAAAATATTTAACCTTACACAATAATCTAGGATTTATACGGCTTAATTACTTTATAGCCAAGATAAATTTTATCGGTCTGAATGGGATAATCCCTCTCTTTTGCTCATATTTTTATGTACGAAAGAATGTGACAAAACACACTGATTGTTACGATAGAAGTAGGGTAAATTGATTGATAAATCTTCTACAAAAGACTGATAAGAACTGAGAAGTTAAAATTTTTAATAATGATGTTGAGATATAAGCAATTAAAAAATTACCGAACAACTTGATAATCTAGATAAAAGAAACTACGCTCCAATTAAAAATAAAAACACAGTCATTATTACATAATATATCTAGTACCACCTGATATATTCTAATTATACTATAGTCATACCCCGACGAAATTTAATACAATTTCAAATAATTTAGATCACTATTCCATGTCTTCATGTCTATCAATGTGATTAGCAAATACCCAGTTAAACAATAATACTATATGTATACACATTATAATTTGTAACTTACTACAATTCACTTCAACTAGCCAGAAACCAGCCTAACATACACTTACCTTGAGCAATGAGTAGTAGCAGCCGCGGCCCAGTGCAAGTAGTTGTTGGCGAAGCACCGCCAAGTGCCAAGCAAGCAAAGTGACACGTTGAGCAAAGTGGTTACCTTGAGCAATGAGTAGTATCCACGTAGCAGCCGCGGCCCTGTGCAAGTAGTTGTTGGCGAAGCACCGCCAAGTGCCCAGCAAGCAAAGTGACACGTTGAGCGAAACGCTTACCTTGAGCAATGAGTAGTATCCACGTAGCAGCCGCGGCCCAGTGCAAGAAGTTGTTGGCGAAGCACCGCCAAGTGCCCAGCAAGCAAAGTGACACGTTGAGCGAAACGATTACCTTGAGCAATGAGTAGTATCCACGTAGCAGCCGCGGCCCAGTGCAAGAAGTTGTTGGCGAAGCACCGCCAAGTGCCCAGCAAGCAAAGTGACACGTTGAGCGAAACGATTACCTTGAGCAATGAGTAGTATCCACGTAGCAGCCGCGGCCCAGTGCAAGTAGTTGTTGGCGAAACACCGCCAAGTGCCCAGCAAGCAAAGTGACACGTTGAGAAGCGAAAACGCCGTCGTCCATGCTATTTTGTATGCGTCTATTGCTTCTGCTATAATAAAAGATGTTTTTTGTGTGATATTTTTGTGTGAAACTAAATTTAACGCGCGCATTTGTATATTTAGAAATTAAAAACTTTGTAACCGATTGTAAATACGATCTATTCATTATAATATTGACGAATATTTGATAGTAAGAGTGCCTTCGAAATGTATTAATAAGTCTATAATTTCGAAATGAAACTATATAGTCTTGTTCTGATTTTGCTAAATCAATTTTTCCCACATTTTATAAGGAAGTTGGAGCAGCAGTAAGACTGATGAAATGGTACTTTTTACTAGAATTATAAATACCATTATTTTTATACGGTTTGAGAAAATTAGATAGATAGATAGATAGATAATACTTTATTTAATTAGTGTGTTATTTAATTAGTGTTTTGAAAGGACTGGACGAAAACCGACGATACGTACCTGTACCTGAGATGCCGGTTACCTCCCTGAGCGAGATTTTACTCAACTTTCCTTCTATCTCACGAATTATTTATTTTACCTTATTTTATGCTATGTAGCAATTCATAATTATTATGTACTAGCTTCTGCCCGCGACTCCGTCCGCGCGGAAAAATTAAGAAAAATTAAGATTTATTTTTTTCTACCTATTTTTCCGGGTTAAAAAGTATCCTATTTTATGCCCAGGATAATAAGGATAATTATATAATTACCAAGAATTATACCAAGAAAGAATTATACCAAGATTCATCGAAATCGAACCGTTAGTTTTTACGTGATGCCTTCACATACAGACAGACAGACAGACAGACATACAAAAATTTTTTTTATCACATATTTGGGTTTGGTATCGATCCAATAACACCCCCTGCTATTTATTTTTCAATATTTTCAATGTACAGAATTGACTCTTCTACAGATTTATTATATGTACCTATAGATGTCAATATTCATTGATATAAACTACTTAGACCTTAACCCGTAATATTCTATTTCAATTACATAGCCTTGATCATCATTAAGGATGCGATTATCAAAGCCGCGTAAATGTAAACTATTTGGCGCACAATAGACAATCATATTACTATTTACCGCTAAACTTAGTTATATCACAGATTACTAAATAGTTAGTAGTTATATTCTGATGTAACTAGTGACGTAGTAACTAAGGACATTGTCTAGATGAGTTTTATCGCTGATTTAAATTTAATCTGTTTGATTTTAAGGAACTAAAAAGAAGTCGACTCTGGCGTGAGAAATTATAGAAACTGAATTTAATTATAGATAATATTAGTTAGCCTTTTTTAAATAATACCAGAAGCCAAGGGCCGAGGAATGCAATTAATAATTATTTATTATTTATCCATGTTACCGGAAATGTATGAAATCAAGGAATTGTATACAAATCCTAGGAAATGTGTACAATTCCGATACCATTTAGGAAATGTATAAAATATTGTTTAATAAACTATTTAATGCATAGATATCCTAGGAAATGTATAATCTTCCTAGGAATTGTATACAATTCCAATATCGTATTAGGTCTTAGGAAATGTATAAAATAAATGATTTCTGTAATAAAACACTGCATTGGGTAACAGTCTTACCGTAAAATAATAATAATATGTATGTTCATATTATCTTACTAATTAACATTTCTTAAATCAACTTATATTCAATCAAATCAAATTTTCATTTGGTTAGTAATCAGTCCCCTCGTCCCGCTATCCCCTTGTACACGTCCCAGTCGGATTGTATAATCCGCCGTATTACAAACGGCCGGCATTTTGTAATATGCCGAAATTCGTCTTTTTCCAAAATTCTACAAAAAGAGGTCGTGAGCCGACGGAGCCCCACTTCGTGGGGCTCCTATTCATATCTAGTTTTAAAAAACACGAACCTAACCTAACCCACCCCCTTATCCAAACCAAAAATTCTGATTACGAATTTTCGGCCCTCCCCCCATCGACCCGCATACCTTCCAATATCTTAGATGTTTAACGTTTCCGGTTGCTATTTAGGAAATGTATAGATTTCCTAGGCAATGTGTATAAAATAATTTATTTCACACATTTCCGTGCGATTTTAGGAATTACATACAATTCCTAGGAATTGTATACAATGACGGATTACATAGGTACATTTCCGTTAACATCCATACTACCTAATTACAACCACGTTTTATGAATGCCAAAAGTCTGCAGATATGCGTTGTCTTTTACTAATTCAATTATTCAGCTTTTAAAAATGAATCCCTAAAAAGCTCAACCAGAGTATAATAAATTTTGTCTGTAGTTTTATATGAGAAAAAACCAACGCACATCTATACTAATTACTAATAGTAATAATATTATAAAGCTGAAGAGTTTGTTTGTTTGTTTGAACGCGCTAATCTCAGGAACTCGAACTACTGGTCCGATTTGAAAAATTCTTTCGGTTTTAGATAGACCATTTATCGAGGAAGGCTATAGGCTATATAAACAGTATTACAAAATAATATTGTAATACTGTGCTATATATCATCACTCTAAGACCAACAGGAGCGGAGCAATGCGGGTGAAACCGCGTAGCACAGCTAGTATATTACAAAATATTACAGATTTAAACAACAATATAATATTATGCCTCAAAGAAAAAATGAAAATAAGTGATTAAATAGAAACAGACGTTTTTACGCGAATAAGTCGTAGCGTTGAAATATTATACTATCTTTCATAAATTGTTTTCGATCGAACTTCTAAGAAATTGGCTTGATAGAAAGCTTGAGACAAACATGTTTAAGTACCTATACCATAATCATCATCATCATCAGCCCATATACGTTCCCACTGCTGGGACACGGGCCTCCTATGAGGGTACAGGCCATAATCCACCACGCTGGCCAAGTGCGGGTTGGCGGATGACACATGTCGTCGAACTTTTTAATTCTTCGACATGTCGGTTTCCTCACGATGTTTTCCTTCACCGTTCGAGCAGTGGTGATGTTACAACATGCGCAGATAAATTGAAAAATCAATTTATTTCCTGCGCGCTCGCCTGGTCTCGAACCACGGACTTATCGATTCGAAGTCCGAGGTCTCACCACTGAGCCACCACTGCTCTATACCAGATACCATAATATTAGGTCAGAATTATTTTCGGAAGAAAATTGACTGATAAGGTACTAACTATAAATAAAAATACTTAAATGACTAGGTACTTACAGTTATTTCTACTTGTTAGCGTGTATATGAGAGCTAAACATATCTGAAAAGAAGAGAAAAATACATTTCAAGTACCTACAACTAAAAAACGTATTTTGTTTTGTGTTTGTTAATAATTCTGATGAAGAATAAATATTCATACTGATATAATTAACATTTACATACAAATAACAGTAACTTTTATGAAAGTTAAATTACATACTTTTTCGATACTTTTCTTTTTTGATAAATATTTATTTATTTATTAGAAACTTTATACTTTTACATATATACATGAATGATAAAAATTATAATATACCTTAAGAGCTAAATCGACCACATTGACCATAATGAGTGACCTCTGCCGCTGCCGCCGTGAATACCTTTGATAAGATAATTCTACTGTTTCGTCCTGAAAATAAATCAAGTACTATATTATTTTTTTTTTTATACAATGAAATTATTAATTAAAAATGTGATTTTTAAAGAAAGTGTAAGTCGATACTAATTGTATCGAAATAAATAGTTATTTTATTGAATGGTTCTAAATTCTGAACTAAAAGAAAATTGTTATTAACAAGTTGATGATATTTCCAGACACTTTATAATAAAACTGCAATCATATTATGAACTTAAAAAATACAACTTTTACACAAAGAACAATACTTTATTAAGTAAATAAAACTTACTTTAAAACTATTTGTTATGGAAGGCCAATATATTCCCTTGTAGTAGAGACCAGATCGCAGCATGCATTCCGTGGCCACTGGGATGAAAAACTTTAATGTTACTTTGAAAGTAGTTTAGGAAAGTATTAAAGACATTAATATTAAAGATATTATAAATTAAGACACATCATAAAAAATACATACGTATTTCTCGTCATATTGTACAAAAAAAATTTGTCCCCATACAAAAACAATAAATAAGTATTATTCAAAAAATATCTCTAGAATCTAGTACATACCTACTTATACAATTAATTATAAGTATACATATCTAATGATGATTAATTAAACGAAAAGGAAACAATTATATTATTAACAATTGAAATATAAATTATTATTATTATTAAAAATATATATTAATATTTTATTTACCTGGTTCGCCTTCTGTTCTGAAGGGGTCTATACTATTTCGCGCACTGTTGGAAGATCCATCGTCATCACTTACACGTAACTGTTTACAGAAATATTTAAAATCACATCAAAATAAGTACAGTTTACTTGACTTACTTACTAAAATTCACTTCAACTTTATAAAAAAATAAACTTTAAATCCTTTTAGTAATTAGGTAATTTCATGAAACATTAAAAAATAAAAAAATATCATGCAATAATTACCTACCTACATTTATAAAAAAATCACAATTATAATTAACATCTCTAGCCTAAGAAATGTAAAATGGTTTTTTTTTTTTTTTTTTTTAATGTAAAATGGTTACTGATTACAGAACAATTTTTTTTTTTCATTTCCCGCCATTTCTCTCACTTTTTTTTAATTTTCATAGACGTTTGTTTCTACAGTCATAGACAATGTGTTTTGTTTAAACCTTAAAAAAAGGTTTATTGATACAATTAAGTTGTAAAAGTATAAATATTTAGATTATTGTGTTATATTACGAAATTAATAATTTTGAGGTTATTATTTTAATCTTTTCAAACTCAAACTCAAACTCAAACTCAAACATTTATTTATTCAATTAGACTACTATTTAGTAGCACTTTCGAATCGTCATTACATAAGTATTTTTAACATTTACCACCGATTCGGAAAGCAGTATCTATGGAGAAGAATCGGCAAGAAACTCCATAGTTGCTCTTTTAAAATCGTGTCAATATTACATAATATGTAACTTATATCTAACTTATACATAATATATCATAATATGCCAAAGAACTGTCCTGTGGTTTTTACGCGACAACCCTCCATGGGTCTTTATCGTCCATATATTCCTGTATACTGTAGTACGCTCTCTGAACTAGTACATTTTTTATATAAGTTTTAAATTTAGAATTACTAAACTCTTTAATATTGAGAGGAATTCTATTGTATAAGCGTATACCTTGACCCATAAATGAATTTTTAACTTTAGCTAATCGGAAAAATGGCATTTCAATTCTATTCCTGTTCCTTGTGCCATAATCGTGTCTATCTCCTACTCTTGTGTGTAAGTCGGCGTTTTTGTGAACATGCAAAATATTATTAAATATATACTGTGATGGTACAGTAAGGATACCAGTATTCTTAAAATGATCTCTTAGTGAGTCCCGAGCACGTAAATTATATATAGAGCGAATGGCTCTTTTCTGTAAGATAAATATAGTTTCTATATCTGCAGCCTTGCCCCACAGTAGAATTCCATAGGACATAATGCTATGAAAGTAGCTGAAATAAACCAATCTAGCCGTATCTTCATCGGTGAGATGCCTTATTTTTCGGACTGCATATGCAGCTGAACTGAGCTTACCTGCAGCGGTGTTGACATGGGCTCCCCACTGTAGTTTCTCATCCAATGTTAACCCTAGAAATACAGTAGACTCAGTAGGATGCAATACCTCCCCGTTCAAGGTAATATCTCTGTTCAACTTTTTTACATTAGGAAGTAAAAATTCAACACAAGTGGTTTTTTTGGCATTTAATAATAAATTATTGGCAGTAAACCATTCAGATATGTGTAAAAGAGCACTGTTCACTTCGTCAACATTTGGGTCATGCCTATCCACATTAAAAATTAATGAGGTATCATCTGCAAACAGAACTATTTCACACCTATCCTGCAAATAATAGGGAAGATCATTGATATATACCAAGAACAAGAAGGGACCTAAAATGGACCCCTGTGGAACACCAATGTTAATTGACGCACCGCTAGAACGTTCTCCATTAACAACTACAGTCTGTATCCTATCATGCAGGTATGACGCTATGAGGTTCTGGGCTTTTCCTGTAATTCCATAGTGATTAAGTTTACGTAACAAAGTACAATGTTCAACGCAGTCAAATGCCTTGGAGAGGTCACAAAATATCCCCAGAGCATTTTTTGAGTTTTCCCATGCTTTATAAATATGTGTTAGAAGTGCAACTCCAGCATCTGTGGTTGAGCGCCCCTTTGTGAAACCAAACTGTTTGGTGTGCAGTAAATTATTAGATGCAAAATGACTACTCAATTGGTTTAATATCAACCTCTCGAATACCTTACTTAATGTTGGTAAAATAGAGATAGGTCTATAATTGTTACAGTCTTCTTGATCGCCCTTCTTAAATAGAGGTATAACTTTACTAAGCTTTAGTAAATTAGGAAATGTACCATAGTCACAACACTTATTAAATATGAAAGCTAAATTTTTCGCAATATTTTCTATTATATTATTAACTAAATTTACGGACATTCCCCAAAGATCACAAGTATTTTTTAGATTAAGCGTCTTAAAGGCAGTAACAATATCACTAGCAGTTACGTGTCGTAATTCAAATAATGTACTGCACCCCGCAACATGGTCCCTCAAAAAGGTTTCTGCAAGTGCTGAAGACGAATTTAAACAATTAGTAATAGTAGCAGGGACACTACTGAAGAATTCTTCAAAAGCAAGCGCAACATCAGCACTTTTGTCAATAACCCTGTCATTATATACAAGTTTTATGGTATTACTTGATTTGCTTTTACCCATTTCACCATTAATAATAGACCAGACTGTTTTAACTTTATTATCAGAGTCGCGTATTTTTTCTTTGATATACAAACGCTTTGCAGTAAAACAAACTTTTTTAAAAATTTTTGAGTAATTTCTAACATAACTAAGAAAAGATGGGTCTTTATTATATTGCTTCATACCATATAACTCATAAAGAACGATCCTACACCTATGTATGCTAGGTGTCGCCCATTTACTAAATGGTAAATCCTTGGTAATATTTAAAGATTTAACTTTAAATATTTTTTCAAATTCATTATGAACTAAATTGAAAAGATTTTTAAACATTTCACAAGGATTATTATTACAGGATTGATCATTCAGTACGGGCAGGTTTTTATTAATATTATCTCTAAATTTATTAATGCCTTTTTTACTTATAGGCCTAACATTAATCCTTTTAAATGTAGGTATGCAATCCCATTCAAAAACTACTTTCTGGCCACAGTGATCCGAAGTCAATGTATTGAGAATATTTTTCTCTAAACAGATGCAGTCACAGTATATATTATCAATACAGGTTGCAGAAGTAGGTGTAATTCGTGTGGGTTCGTTAAAAAGTTTATATAGATTAAATGACTGAAATAAATTAACAATTCGTGTAGCCGTTTGTGTTTGTAAAAGTAAATCAATATTAAAATCACCACATACTATAACTTTTTTTTTACTCCTGCTTAGACGCTTTAATATTTCTTCCATGACTTTCTCAAACATATTATAGTCACTGGAAGGGGGTCTATAAACGCAAACAATAATATATCGCTCCAGCTCCACACAGGACAGTTCAATGGTCCGTTCTACAGAAAGACCAACAATGTCAGTTCGTTCTTTACATTTTACACTATCATGTACAAAAATAACAGAACCTCCGTGAATAGCCTGCGTCCTAAAGTATATACTTTTTAATTTGTAATTTTCAATATTTACTAACGACTGACATTGTTTAAGCCAATGTTCTGTTACACAAAATATTTTAATATTGTTATCATTCAGAAACAATTCTATTTCTAACAATTTGCTAGCCAAGCCTTGAATATTTTGATGCACAATGGAAAAAGACTGCTTAGCTGTTGTCTTATATACTAGTTTAAATCTAGCTTAGGGCTAGATTGTCTGTCAACACTTAACCTAGGTTGATGTATAATATAATTACTACTACATAAAATTATAGTAGATTGATGGTCTGATACCGAACATGTACCAGACTGGAATTTTAAATAATAATTCAAAGGAAAATTCCCTGTGAACGACATCAAGAAACTTTTACAGGTAACATTACACACCTAAGTCACACACATACTAAATTTTGTACCGAAAATTATTAAAATTAACTATAACTTTTAACTAATATATTATGTCTCACTACTCACTACTCACTACCAATCCCAATTTGCACAATGAAGTTAGGTCGCTTAAATTCACTTATTACTTTCAAAGTACACGAATAGCTAACTACTTCTGAAATTACGATTTCGAGATTTGATTACAAAATAACTTAAGTGTAGTTAGGAATATAATTGAAGCAATTTTCTCCAAAGGTAAGACTAATAATGATTTGAAATAATATTATTTTAATAAATTTAAAACAGTTGTTGCAAGGTTTCTACTATGGCATTTTTAAACTAAATTAATTTAATTTAATTAATTTAAATTATTTAATTTATTTTATTTAATTAATTTAAGTTTTTTTTAACCCAAAAATTTTAAGACTAAAAGTCGAGTAGGTACCTTATCGAAATTCGTAGGTATATATCATAAACGAATTTTAAAATATTTATTTAATGGATATTTATAGAAATCATACTTATTAATTAAAATTACGCTTGTATTTATTTAACAATCAAATTTCAAATAAAATTACTACTATAATAGACCTATTTTTATTTTTTCCACTGAAATCAATTAATTGTCCTCTAACCTTTTCGATATCTTACTTACCTACAATTTCATAATAAATAAATAAATAAAGCAAAACACACGTAGCCCGTAAACATTTGCAATTAATCTGCTTCGTTTGTTACCCTCCTTAATTAGATAGGGATTTAGATAAGCGTAGAAACGCGGGGAAACTCTTTAATACTCAATCTGATAGCAGAAGAACGCGAGTATTTCTACATCTTTTTAAACCAATTTACGATATTATATACAATTCCAAAGCTAAAAAATTAAATATATATCAAACTAGATGAAAGTTTTTGGTAGACCTTATCCATATTGACGGCAAACAGTTTTCAACTGTGTGCATCTCGGGCGGTTATAGCGGCTTAACGTTCGCGAGAAAATCTTAGTGTAGCCTACGCCTAAGACGGCAAAGAATGTCTAGAAACTGTTTATGTGAATTATGATATGTTATATATAAATTAATGAACGTGCTACCGCTCCCGTCGCTACAGAGAGGCCACTTAAAATCATTGATACAACTCTGTTGCAACTTGCAGCGCATATAAAGTGGCTGCCTCGTGTGGCTTCATTATCATTTCTTTAAGTGTAGATAATATTTTATATCGTCTTTAGATGCTCATGTTTTTATTTATGTCAGTTTTCTTTCTTCTTCAAAATTCAAATTCAAATTTCATTCTTTTATTTGAGTGTATTCTTTCTTACCTGGTCTTCAGGCACGGAGCAACTAGCCCCGTCCCCCGGCTGCCGCTCACTCATCGGGTGGAGTGTGTCCTCCCCCTCCCCGTCCCCCTCGCGCGCCTCCTCGCAGCAGTTACCCTGGAAACGTCGTCTATGGTCAATGTTGATAAGGATAGACTTATTATGGTGTTAGGGCATTGGAATAATTGAACCGTAATTTGCTAGTTCTACTAACAAGAGTACGCTATTTAGACACACAAAAAGTATTAAGGACAGAGAATAATACCTACTAATATTCATAAACGAAACAGATTGAGCATAATGAATATGTAAATAGAACTTAAAACAATAAAATAATAAGAGTCAACAAATAATATGATGATTTCATAGTATGTTTATTTAAAAGTGTTCATTTCTGAAAAAAGTGAACCAGATAAGATTAACACTTAGACGTAGAAAAAAAGAATATATACAACAATTAGATTATACCTACTTTGAAGAAGAAGAAGAATAAAATGCAACACAATTGTGCTTTATCAAAAACTTATGAAATGAAATCATTCATTTCATCTTGAAAAAATAACAAAGTTGCTCAAAGACCGATCATTTCAACGTGAACCACTGTTTCAATATTTCTCTCTCTAACTCAAAGAGCTTGAACTACAAATGCGACTAATAAAGAAAAATAAACGGTAAAACATAGAATGCTATAAATGTCCCGTCGCAAACTGTCGATCATAATAAAAGTTAAACGTAAATAAAATGAAAATTGTGGTAAAAGCTGAATTATTATTACATATTACTTAGTTTAGGTCATTTATCGGACGCGTTTAAAAGCGCTTTTATTAAGTTCTTGCTGATTTTGCTTACTTTTAAAGAGATGAAATTAAAAACATAAAACATTAAAATATATGAATGAGAAACACTTCTTATGTACACAACGACTGTAAGTAGAAACGCTTTAGAAAAAACTGAAAAAAGCAATCCAATCATAAACCAAAAAGAAAATGCAAAACGTAGCCAAATTATCTTTTTTCCATTTCCATTGCCAGCTACATCTTGCACTTTCCAGAATTACCTAACATAACACCGTTATTATGCGCTCCTAGTACTTATAATCACTATTAGCACTAAGCTTGGAGAACGTCCGCCCACACCGGTATCATGGTTCTCATTACAATACTCTACAATAAACTCATACAAAAAGCGAAAATAACACCCGGAGTATACATTCTATGGTGACGGTCCGGTGACGGCGGCAGTGGAGAAACGCTCTTAGAGCTAGCGCGCAAGAGCAACTTTTGTCTCCGCAACTATTTTGTCTCTCCCATCAACTCTATGGGGAGTTGCGTCGAGACTTGCGACTAGCTCTTAGGTATGTTTAACGTACCTATTTTGCTAAACCTAACGTACCTTTTTCCACTTCCATTACACTTCTTGCACGCTACACCAGAGTTAACTACGCGGTACTCATGCGCTCCTAGTACATTCACTATAAGCACTAAGCTTCGAAAACGTCCGCCCACACTATCATGGTTAAACGCATTAACCCTGTCTCCTTATCACTTATCAATAGTCACTGATAACACGGCAGCTTTCATTATTTCGTGTTATTTCTGGCGTTTACGATTTCAAGCTGAAATCAGTAGCCGTGAATGCGGAAAATTTTCCGATAAAAGGTACTAGATATTGCCTCTACTTATTTATCATAGGAAATCAAAATATAGGAGTGTACTGCATCTAACTTTTTCAATCAACGCATAATTTGCACACACATACATAAGTAAAATTGTGGTTAAACAAATCACTTTTTAGTGAAACGTTAAGTAAACTACGGAACCCTAGAAACTGACTTTTCATTTCATAAAATCATTAAAACTTCATATCTGGACCAAACTTAACTTTGGAAATTCGCGACTTTTTCATAACTAACCTGTGGTACTGGTTGCAAACAATTTTACCTAGACCATTTCAGTTTGGTTGACAGCATACATTATTCAGTCCAAATTCAACTAAATTTATATGTAGACTAGCTGCTCCGCGCGGTTTCACGCCCGTGGCTCCACTCCTGTTGGCCTTAGCGTAAAGATTTATAGCTTATAGCCTTCCTTGATAAATGGGCTATCTAACACCGAAAGAATTTTTCAAATCGGGTCAGGAGTTCCCGAGATTAGCGCGTTCAAACATACAAACAAACTCTTCAGCTTTATGATATTAGTATAAATTAGCCGTGAAAGCATCGACAAACGCATTTATAGTTAGTATGATGTTTGAGAGAATTTTGTTTCATGTAAAGTTTATAATCCACTAACTTAGGGAATTTCGGGGTTGCCGAGGCTTAGACAGAGATTATTGTTTATTAATTAATGCAAGTTTATTTTCGCAATTATTTGCAAGAGCAGAGCATTTTGCGATTTTGCGCATTTAATTAATTCAAATTTTCACATAAACGTTTCCCAAGTACCATCGTGTTGTTATTTTCCAGTTTTAAAAATAAAAATAAACCGCTAATGGATTTTTCATAACTTTTTATAATAACTGACCATAAACAAATTAATGTTATATGTATATTTAAAATGCATGATGCATTTAAAACTTTTATTTTACGGACTGCGAAATCCAATTTACTGTACTGTAATTCCCTTTTTTATAAATTTTTTAATATTTAGTAAATGTGTTATTTCGTGTGAAATGACATGAATCTCAACGGTAACCTTATCTTGTAAACAGCTAGTTTCGCCCGTGGATTCGCTTGCGTGCTCCATACTGAACTAACGTATTTTTATTGCTCGTAAAATTCCAACCCCTATAACACCCTCATTTAATTAATTTTTATAAACATAATAAACTGCTATCGTTTTTACAAAATTAAAAAGATAAAAGAGCGTGTGTGCCGAGCACACGTGTCAGAAGTTAAACTTCCTTACCTGTCAGAAGTGAAACTTCATAGCAAGATTCAAAGATATTAAAATCGTGGCCTTATCTATGACGTAACGGTATTGATATTTGACTCTCAACGCGCAAAGAAGTTTCACTTCAAAAGAATATCCAATCACGATAATATCTTAGGTAGTTAATTTTGTAAACGTCATTATTTATATTAAACAAAACCCTTCTGTGTGAATGGTATAAAAGTTAATATGCATACTTATACGCCATCTATCATCTCACATGTGCCATAGACTGTATGCGTGTCATCTCCCTTCACAAGATTAATGATGAGGTCATTGAACTATATTTCTTCACTTAGCGTGTAAGGGCTTTTGAATAGGGCCTTTGAACTATTCGCATTTTACAGTAATTGATGTTGAAAAATAATCTATACTAATATTATAATCTGTACTAATATTATAAAGCTGAAGAGTTTGTTTGTTTGAACGCGATAATCTCAGGAACTACTCAGGTCGGATTTGAAAAATTATTTCAGTGTTAGATAGCCCATATAGAGAGGAAGACTAGGCTATATTATATCATCACGTTTAGACCAACAGCAGCGAAGAAATGCGGGTGAAACCGCGGAGCACCTAGTTTGTAATAAATGCTGGATAGTCTTCCCATACTATTCAACTTTAAGAAATGACTGTTACATATATATCAACTTTAAGAAATGACTGTTATATACCTATATTAAATAGAAATAAGTACTTACTTATTACCTGTATAGTATTATATTACCTGTACCTAGTATTACAATAATTTGTAGAAGGTATTGAAAGTTTGTATAAAATATCAGGAAAATCTTCTGTTGTTTGTTTTCCTTAATAGATACGAGTACCACATCCTTCTATGTTAACTGATTGATATATTATGTAGTTAGATATAAGTTACAGATTATGTAATATTGACATGATTTTAAAAGAGCAACTATGGAGTTTCTTGCTGGTTCTTCTCCATAGATACTGCTTTCCGAATCGGTGGTAAATGTTAAAAAATACATAGGTAATGACGATTCGAAAGTGCTACTAAAAGTAGTCTAATTGAATAAATAAATGTTTGAGTTTGAGTTTGAGTTTGAGTTTAAAATCGTGATTTGTTCTTTACATTGGGTCAAAGAAATGTGAATATCTTTTAATTTTCATACTGGCAACTATTGTCTATTCAGGATGATTCATCATACGATAGTCTATGAATTATAAATGTTCTATTTTCAAATAGCTATGAATATATAATCTGTATTCAAAAACAGACAAATAAAGCACAGTCAACAGAGCGCGGTTTAGTGGTGTATGAACAAACATCATTATTTACCGCGTTAAGCCTCCGCCCTAACGCTGTTCTTCCCTTTTTGAATACACTTGAAATATTCGTACTATTTCGTTCAGTTTTCTAGTATAAATTTTATAAATTAGAATGAGGTTTATTTAAATATATTTTACAATATCTTTTATGTTTTTTTAATCATATTTTATTAATATCGACTTTGAAAAGTCTACGATATCATATTATTCGATTCACAGCTTATGAAGCTTATAAAGCAGCAACTTGCTTTATAAAAATATAATATTTTAAAGGACAATAATTACAAAAACTACTTGATGAATCTGAATTGAAGTGAAAATACTATAAAGTTTTAATCATTCGTTTTTAACAATGTTTTCAAAGACACCGTGGAATGTATTTATCCAACTGGGAACTTTTAACAAGTTCAACATTATGATAGACTTATCCTACTCATTAAAATTTTAGTACTTGAACTGGAAAATCAATTCTAGAACTCAGGGCATCTGGTGATAAGTTAATAGCAAGCAATATAATATAGCATTTATACACAAACTATTGACCGTTTGGCAAGAAATGCAGTTGTGTAATGAACAACGCATACGTTTATTTTAGTATAATCAATAACATATTCCATAGACTAACTACACTTTGATCCTCATTGTGAAAAGGCCGAGAAGTGGTTTCCATAGACTCAGAGATATATTTTTAATTCAATTTTAGTCCTGGCCACTTAAAAAAAAAACAGAGCAAATTTTAGAATGGTTCAAATTTAGTGTTGCCCAAATTCAGTCTTGGTCTTGCAGTCTTGGTCTTGTTCTTGCGTTTTTGCAAGACCAAGACCAAGAACAAGACCGCGTATTTTTAGCAAGACCAAGACCAAGACTGACCGTGCAAGACTTGAGCAAGAACAAGACATAGCCTGCAAGACTCTTGCGTCTTGCAGCTAGGACTTTGATTTTTCGAATTTCTTATCAAATCTTCAGTTATTTATTAATCTGCTTGATCTTTACCATGGCTATGTTAATTCAAGCTCACAATGTTCCAATTGTAATACGTTTTTCTAAGATTTAAAGTAAACTTTAATAAATAGTAATACCTAGACTAATAGGTAATTGCAAGACTTGCAAGACTCTTGCTGCAAGACCAAGACCAAGACCAAGACTGAGAGCGCAAGACCAAGACCAAGACCAAAACCAGGTGTATTGGCGCAAGACCAAGACCAAGACCAAGACCAGGTGTATTGGCGCAAGACCAAGACCAAGACTGGCTAAGTCTCGTCTTGTTCTTGCATTTGGGCAACACTATTCAAATTTCAAATTCAGAATGTGATAATGATGTAGTGAAATGTAGTCGTAATTTAAACATCAATTATGTAATAAATCGACTAACTTACAATATATAGCCCATAAATAACTATTTTATTGTTTACAAACCTGTCATTTTCACTGGATACGCTTCCATACATCGAACGGCGTCACCATTTTGACGTTAATTGTACATCAACCTTTATATAAGGAGGTTATGAAGAAAATTCAACTTTACATGTAAGATGTAAGATTGAAATTCGTTTGTCGATTTTATATAAGCTATGACCACATCGTTCGAGCTAACTGACCGGAAACTCATTTAAAGGGTAGATCTCTACGTATAAAACTGTTTACACTTTACTGTGGATTTTATTTTAGTCTTGATTTATTCAGCGTTCATAAAGCTTAAAGGTAACTAAATGCTTAAAGGAGGTTTTACATTGATTTTTTTGTAATACATTTTTAATACTACCTGTAAATAAATTTAATGTAGTTGCGAATCTATTAGTTGAGTTATATAGATAGTTAGGTAAATAGTTATTTGGATGAAAATGAGAGCAAAAGGAGAGCAATAAAATTATTATTTTTTCTTAGTAGGTATGTGTGGATGTAACTATTTCTACAAATTCCATTCAATTATAAATTAGAAGTGAGTTATAACTTTTAATTTAATTTAATTTTTAATTTATTTAATTATAGAACATGTGGCTTACAGACATGCCAAAGCACCACAATGCTATACAGTACAAAAAATTATTATACACACATTACAATAATTATACGTGATAAAAAACACAAGAACATTGAAAGGAAAATACTTATAACTACACTTCATTTAACATTATGAGAATACAAACAATAATAATACACGAATACGATAGATAGCTCAACAATAAGAAAATTAATAGAAATCAATAGAAATATAAGAAATAAGACAAATAACAAATACATTTAATTAGATTACTAATAAGAATTACCATCAAGATAATAAATGGCGTAACGAATAAATACAGTCAAATTATCTGCGAAAATGTCAAAATGTTGGTACTGGGCAAGCATGTCTCCAAGCAACTTTCGTGCTCGCGCAGTGGGCGCGTTCCTGGCGCGGTGCGTTCGCGTGAGCGGCTGTGCCAAGAGGCGGTGTGGCCGGCGCGCGCTAAGCGTACCGTCCCCACCACCCCTTGGCAGACTGAAGATCATTTGCTCAAGCACATCGCGGTTATCAATTTTGTTATTGATTATCATATAATAATGCACCACCAAAAGAATCTTTCTCCTAAGTGCCAATGTATTGAATCCCACCATACCCAATACATACATCGATGGATAGAGATGTGGGTAATATCCATAGCGACGTTTGTATATCCATCGCGCAAATTTACGTTGGATCCTCTCAATCATTAAGGAGTATGTCGTTTCATAAGGGTCCCAGATCATAGCACCGTACTCCAATTTGCTACGCACATAGGCATTAAATAGAAGCATGGCAACTCTATTGTCAGTAAATTCTGAAGAAACTCGAATAATAAAGCCAAGCGTTTTATTAGCTTTCTTGCAAATATCCGTCATATGTGAGTGAAAGTCAAGTCTACTATCTACGATTAATCCTAGGTCACGTATTTCATAAATTTTTTCCAGTGGAATGTCAAATAAATTATAGGTCATATAAAAAGGGGAACGGGATCGCGAGAAAGTCATCACTTTACATTTGTCGGTGTTGAAGGGCAGGTGATTTGTACTGCTCCACTGAGCTATAGCGTCGATGTCCTCCTGGAGAACTTCAGCGTCAGAAGGATTGCGAACCCTCAAAAAGAGCTTTAGATCATCCGCAAACATAAGGCACCTCGCAGCTCGTACGGTACTGGGCAGATCGTTTATCATAAGCAGAAACAATGTTGGACCCAACGTACTTCCCTGACTTACTCAAGAACGCGTATAGTAATTATCTGATTCATGACCAGAAATACGCACAAACTGGCTACGGTCCCTCAGGTAGCTTGAGAAAAATTTTAGAAGCTTAGGACTGAAACCTGCTGCAGCCAGCTTCTGGAGTAAAATGTCGTTATCAACCAGGTCAAAGGCTTTTTTAAAATCAAAATAGACCGTATCAACTTGGTTACCAAGGTCCATTTCAGAGGCAACATAGTCAATAAAGTTGATATGGTTGGTGTTGGTAGACCGGTTTTTACGAAAGCCATGTTGACAGTCATCCAGGAAGTTAGCTACCTGTTGACTAATTTGGTTATCCAACATTGATTCAAAGATCTTAGCAAATACAGAAAGCACTGCAATGGGCCTGAAGTTTGAGACATCGATGCTTTTATCCGTTTTAGGAACAGGCGTGACTCTAGAATTCTTCCAACGCTGAGGATATATGGCTTTTTCGAGGGACAAATTATATATGTGTAAAAGCGGCTCTTTTAACACAGATATGCAATCTTTGACAAGAAAGGTAGGAACACCGTCAGGTCCTATCGAAGAGCGGAGTTTGAGCCTTTTCACTGCAGCATCTATATCCTTTTCGCGAAGACATTCAATGGTAATCCGCGTTGAGTCTGGTGAGTAAAAACTCTTTGCTGTTTCAGGATCAAGCCGCGGAATACTGGGCTGGAAGACTGACTCAAAGTAACGAGCAAATGCAGCGGCAGCTTCTGCCCCTTCTACCTTTATTCCATCAGACATGAAGGATTCACACTTGCGTCCGCTCTTCCTCTTATCTTTTACGTATTCCCAGAACTTGGCAGGGTCGTCTTTGATACTATCCTGTGTTTTTTTAATATGCAATGAATACGCATTATCAATTAACATTTTAACATGTCCCCTATAGTATTTAAAGAGTTCCTCATTAAAAATTTTACCCTCAGCTTTGTATTTAGTAAAATGAAAATATTTATGTCTGATATTTTGAATGATCTCTGGAGTAAACCACGATGGATAAACGTATCGGTCACGTAAACGGGGCTGTTTTTTAAGAGTAACGTAAAAATATATTTCAATTTGTGTAAAATAAAAAAATACTTCTCACGAATATAATACTAATTAGAAAATTTATTTAATTTTGGATGATTTCCAAAATTATTCACTAAAGAAGCGTTCTGTAAATTTGCATTCCTTCATTCGTTATAATTCGTAACATTTGAACAGAGCGTTACAAAATGTGTTTTATTACGAGACATTTTAGAGGTTAATTACCGACGTAATTACAAACAAATGCTTACAGCCGCTGGAACAAATTCTGTTTGAGCGAAATACATAAATCTGCAGACGGCGTGCTCTTTACGACGATCTATTTAAAAAAGTAATTATTTTAAAGCGAAGTTAACGTATATACGTCGAATAATAACTTTTTCATTGTTTAAAATAACTAATAAACGAATTTCTTATTTATCAAGTTAATTGCGTTTGCGCATAATTTTGCTATGACTATGATATTAAAATATTTACCGCTGCTGTGCTCGCAGTGCTGCGATAGTGCAGACTTACTGATGTTACAAAAATGTTCCTATCAAATTATTAAAAACTGTATCGTACACATTCCCAAAGCCTCATTATTTATTTGAATCAAATTGTTAAAAATGGGATAGTAATTTCTTATTGAACATACGAGTAACTATCAGTTACAGCTCTAGTAAAAGCTGTATGCTGTATACCTATTTAACAATAAATATGCGACCGAATAAATAGAAGAAACATAATATATTAATACTAAAAGTAATTACAACAAAATCCCAGCAAGAAAATGTCTAAAAACGGCGCTAATCCAAAGAGCTCGTAGCACCCTCGTAGCGGTCCGTAGGCTCTTAATCCAGCGTAGCCAAGACTCGAGGGCGGTCCAAAAGCGCCTTTTTCGCACTTATACCTTTCCGAAAGCCCGGAATTGGGTCAGAGAGTCGCTTGTCACAAACAGTTGATTGTAAACCCACTTTATTACACACATACCTTCGCTTGTTTATATAAAACACGGACACTACGCTACGATAATCCCAACATACAAACTATATCGCTTTCTCTGTCCCTATGTAAGCTTAAAGCTTGAATCTTTAAAACGACGCAACGGATTTTAATGCGTTTTTTTTTTGAATAGATAGAATGATTCAAGAGTAATGTTCTAGTATATAATTTATTAGGTTTTAGACAGAACGGGCGAAGCAGCGGGCCAAAGCTAGTGTTAATTTAAAACACGGAAATACGCTACGCAACCATAATGTAAATAATAAAAAAATGTTGTGTGGTTTTATGAAACCACGGTAAAAGTGAAACTTAGGCACAAAATTATCGTATTTGTACGATAATTATTATCGTACGGTTCGACCGATGCATTTTGGTCTACTCGAAGGAGCGGTCTACTTGGTCTACTCGGTAATAGGTATGGTCTACTCGAAGGAGCGGTCTAATTGGTCTACTCGGTAATAGGTTTGGTCTACTCGAATGTGCGATCTACTTGTTCTACTCGGTAATAGGTTTGGTCTACTCCAAGGTGCGGTCTACTTGGTCTACTCGGTAATAGGTATGGTCTACTCGAAGGAGCGGTCTAATTGGTCTACTCGGTAATAGGTTTGGTCTACTCGAAAGTGCGGTCTACTTGGTCTACTCGGTAATAGGTTTGGTCTACTCGAAGGAGCGGTCTTATTGGTCTACTCAGTAATAGGTTTGGTCTACTCGAATGTGCGGTCTACTTGGCCTACTCGGTAATAGGTTTGGTCTACTCGAATGTGCGGTCTACTTGGTCTACTCGGAAATTGATGTAGACTACTCGGAAATTGGTGTGGTCTACTTGGTCTTCTCTGTGAAGGTGCGGTCTACTTGTTCTACTCGGAATTTGGTGTGGTATACTTGGTCTACTCGGAATTTGGTGTGGTATACTTGGTCTACTCGGTGAAGGTGCGGTCTACTTGGTCTACTCGGAAATTGATGTGGTCTATTGGTGTGGTATACTTGGTCTACTCGGTGAAGGTGCGGTCTACTTGGTCTACTCGGAAATTGATGTGGTCTACTTGGTCTATTCGATAATAGGATTGGTCTACTTGGACTAATCGGTGAAAGTGCGGTCTACTTGGTCTACTCGGTAATAGGTTTGGTCTACTCGAAGGTGCGGTCTACTTGGTCTACTCGGAAATTGATGTAGTCTACTCGGAAATTGGTGTGGTCTACTTGGTCTACTCGGTGAAGGTACGGTCTACTTGGTCTACTCGGTGAAGGTGCGGTCTACTTGGTCTTCTCTGTGAAGGTGCAGTCTACTTGGTCTACTCGGAAATTGATGTGGTCTACTTGGTCTATTCGATAATAGGATTGGTCTACTTGGTCTACTCGGTAATAGGATTAGTCTACTCGAAGGTGTGGTCTACTTGGTCGACTCGGTAATAGGTATGGTCTACTTGGACTAATCGGTGAAGGTGCGGTCTACTTGGTCTACTCGGTAATAGGTTTGGTCTACTCGAAGGTGCGGTCTACTTGGTCTACTCGGTAATAGGTATGGTCTACTCGAAGGTGCGGTCTAATTGGTCTACTCGGTAATAGGTTTGGTTTACTCGAAGGAGCGGTCTACTTCGTCTACTCGGTAATAGGTTTGGTCTACTCGAAGGTGCAGTCTACTTGGTCTACTCGGTAATAGGTATGGTCTACCTACTCGGCCTACTCGGTGAAGGTGAGGTCATGGCGACATATCCAAGGGTGTGGTTTTATGAAACCCCGGTAAAATGAAATTGTTCGAACGGTTCGGAACACTGCTTTGTGTAGCGCATGTCGCGTGCCGAGTAGGTAATACCTAGGGCCTTAGACAAACGTACGTAACGCCATGGAATAGAAACTGCTAACGCTAATTATTGACATAAGCTCATGACATTTTGGTAATGGTTCGATCACACTACCAACGACGCAGACGACCACGACCAAAGTTCCAATCTTGCCGAAATTTGTTCAAAATCAATATTAAAATCTCCCGTCATTCTGGTACTCAGGAATAAAAAAATTCGAGGTCAATTAATAAAAAGAAATAGGGTTTTTTGCGATTTTCGCCGAGACGGTAAGTTTATCATACAATCACCTGAACCAAAATTGTATATAATCTAATTATCTATAAAAAAGGTTAAATACATTTTTTTCTAGGAGCCACCGTTTCTATGAAAAACCTGTTTGTTTATCCATTGATCTCAAATTTTTTTTTTCCAAACACCAATACGACAGGAAATTCTTAAATTTTATTTTTAATTGTGTTTTGCACAATTTTATTTAATTGCGACTGGATAAAAATTTTGTTCGTGGTCGTCGTTGTCGTTGGTAGGGTGACCGAATCCTTATGCAAAACATCATACGCTTATGTCAATTTCTATCGATAGCGTATTCTATTCCTTGGCGTTTTGCCGTTTGACTAAGGCCCCTACTCGGTTGCCGCGATACACGCGACATGCGCTACACAGACCAAAAAGTTTGAGGCGATGTAATAAAAGTTTCACTTTAAAATATGGAATAAAAACTCCATACGACGTTTTGTGGAGTCGATAAAAAGTTTTGTGGAGTCGATAAAAAGTTTTGTGGTGCGATAAAAAGTTGTTTGTATGACCGCAGCTTTAATATTACTGATATTTTACATTGCGTAAGATAATGGAAAACATCCGAGATAAATATAGAATAGAATAATTTTATGGACCCGAGAGTAACAGTCTATACAATGCGATGATGTTTATTACGATTTCACGCAAAATATACTAAGCCGATTTGTCTCAAGTATGTATATTGTATAACGTTTTAATATGTATGAAGAATATGCTTCTCTCCTTCAGTAAGGTTAAACAATGTCGTTTAAGAGATCATATTAACATAATACAGATTATAAATATTTTTAATATCGTAAATTACCAGTCTCAAAGGGCGTTTCTTAACACGCTTTTATTAGCTTCACCCACTCAGTATGTTTTGACCCACTTTAAACGGACAGATTTAATTCAAACTTTATAGTACACTTATTAGTAACCTTGTGAACAAACAAATAAACAAAACACAATTAATCATTTTTTTTTTGTTTTTGAAGTAAAACTTCTTTATCGGGGTTGGAAAAAAATTTCATGTAACATTTTTTCGTTACGCGTGACATTTTTCCGTTACGCGCCATCTTTTTACTATCCCTACCACGCGTGATTCGACGTATATAGTAAATTATTTTTTGAAAAATATGGTCATAAAGAAGTTTCACTTCTTACGTGTGTTCACTTCTTACGTGTGTTCACTAGTACATGAACACATTTTTTTTGAAGTGAAACTTCTTTATCGGGGTTGGACAAAAATTTAGTGTAACGTTTTTGCGTTACGCGTGACATTTTTCCGTTACACGCCATGCGAGCGAAGCGAGCGAGTTGCAGCAGCGGCTGGTGTAAATATTAAAATAGGTAGCGAGGAGCAAAGCGACGAGCATGTTAGACTAACGTATTTCTGTAACATTGTATATAGTAAATTATTTTTTGAAAAATAAGATCATAAAGAAGTTTCACTTCTTACGTGTGTATCCTAGTATACGCACACATTTTTTACTAATATGGCGTATGTATAAGCACAAAGAAAACTTATAACTACATATATCATAGTTTCAACGTTTGGATACTCACAGTGTCCGCGGTACACTCTTCGCCAATCACTGAAGGCACTTCGACCATCTTGCTCAGACAATTTCGACCTGTAAGAAACAATAAAAGCTTACTTTAACAATTACCATTTGAAATTTGCATATAAGAATTATTAAAATTGACCTATAAGTATGTAGTAGGTTTTTAATAATTATTTTCATATTTGTAAAGAAAATTTCACTAACTGCGAAATAAGCAATAAATATATTTGACGAATTGCCATGAGGCAGTAGCTGGTCCTATCAGTACATGGAAAGACAACATAATATTGATTACAATATCGCTCTAGCTAGAGTACTTTACTCTGCACGCACCACAAATTACAAGTGGAGAAATTGCATGCAAACTGACTATACAATAAATTTACCACCAAGGTCATAGCCAAACGGCAACCAAAAAGAGGAGTTATGTAGTAGAAGCATTCTATGAACAATTTTTATTACATGTTATGTCACTACATAGTATAAAACAAAGTCGCTTTTTCTGTACCTATGTCCCTTTGTATTAGTGTTGCCCAAATTCAGTCTTGGTCTTGTTCTTGCGTTTTTGCAAGACCAAGACCAAGAACAAGATCGCGTATTTTTAGCAAGACCAAGACTAAGACTGACCGTGCAAGACTTGAGCAAGAACAAGACATAGCCTCCAAGACTCTTGCGTCTTGCAGCTAGGACTTAGCGCTATTTCACTGAGTAGTTAGGTGTAAGTTGTAACAGTTCGGTGTATAGGTAGGTACGCTTAGGATATCTATGAGACGCAAAAAACTGTATCAAAGAATATGAAAAACTGGACCTATGCGCATTACGACTAATACCATAAACATAGCGATTAAAAAATATCTATTAAAATCAAACTGAGTGCATGCGTAGTTATGTTTTAACCATCGGCACTTTGATAATGCGGCATCAAAGGTTTTGTACTTACTTCTCAAAGAAAAACAATCGTTGCCGCCACGCCGAAATCATAACATTTGATACTATTAACATTTGATTGCCGCCATAGGGCGTAGGTATACTCATGCAAAATAATTTCGAATTTTTTTAAGAGTACCTACAGGTGTTCCAAAGAATAAATAAGTTTCAGAGTGCTTAGAATGAAAATGAATACAATAAACTGATCACACAAGTATCTTTACTATGGCTAAGTTAATTCAAGCTCACAATGTTCCAATTCTAATACGTTTTTCTAAGATTAAAAGTAAACTTTAATGGTATCATTTAAGCTATCACCAATTTAATTAGTTTTGTGTTTCTTAAATAATAGGGTTTGTCCACAAAATAGTAGATCTGTCACCAAAATGTAGTCACCAAACAATGCAAAATCAGTTCCACAATAAATCACCTAAAATCCTGAGATATAAAGTCTAGTACCAAATAAACGTTTTTGTATGTATTATAATAGGTGTATCCTAATAAGTATTTAAGCAAACTAATTTAAAGAGATCACCAATAAATCATATTATGTTACTAAAAGTTAAAATAATCAATATTTATTCTTAAAAATAATAACCACTGTATAATCAGCTCTGGTTTAATAGCTGGCTAATGGTTAGCATAATTATTGTAGATAAAACACTTAATTAAAGTTAAAATAATCAATATTTATTGTTAAAAAACAATAATCACTGAATAATCAGCGCTGGTTTGGATTTTGAAGGGCGCCCCCTTTTTCTTTTCTGGCCGATAAGCACATTTTTTGCTTCGGGTGGGGGGTTGGCCAGCTTTAAGCGTATGGCTAAACCGATAATATGTTTGCACATGTCAATTTTTAAAGCGCGCCAATTTGTCTCCGCCCCTTTGATCATTTTTTCATTAAAATTATAAATTGATGTATTAAATTGATAACGAATACTATTAATTTATATTCTGAACGAAATGAAATGTTACTACTGTATTGGTGACAAAATATCAAATAAAAAGGAGTCACAGTCGGGGATCGATAATCGATTTATTTGGTGACAGATCTACCATTCTGAGCACAGATCCATTATTTAAGTAACAAAACTGTTATTATAAGAACGAAGTTTATATTCATGTAATGCAATATAATTTTATTGGATATCGATCTCTTATTTTACACATATATTAACATTAATTTGATAATTCATACCTGGGAACAATTTTTGTTTATCTGAGAACGAAAATATTTCGTGGTGATAGATCTATTTATTAGGTGATACAACTTGATGACAAATATAAATTTTGGTGATAGAAAATATAGTTCCCAAACTTTAATAAATAGTAATAGACTAATAGGTAATTGCAAGACTTGCAAGACTCTTGCTGCAAGACCAAGACCAAGACCAAGACTGGGAGCGCAAGACCAAGACCAAGGCCAAGACCAGGTGTATTGGCGCAAGACCAAGACCAAGACCAAGACCCGGTGTATTGGCGCAAGACCAAGACCAAGACTGGCTAAGTCTCGTCTTGTTCTTGCATTTGGGCAACACTACTTTGTATGCATCTTTAAAACTACGCAACGGATTTTGATCCGGTTTTTTTAATAGATGGGGAGATTCAAGAGGAAGGTTTTAGTACATAATTTATTAGGTTTTAGACAAAGCGGGCGAAGCCGCGGACTGTAAGCTAGTATTAAATAAAAAGATGGTTTACAAATAAAATTAAATAGTTAAACGTATAGTAAAAAATACAGTTAAATATATAATTTTGGCCCAAAATTTCACCAACATTAGGATTATTTGGTACTAGTTTTGCAACATTTTTCATTGCTGCTTCCCTCCGAAATGTCGTAGCGTGGTGTTATATTGCCTTCATGTATTAAATTGACTATAGGTACAACACCAAAAGATTTTTTTTTGTGTCCACCGATAAACTAGTGCATTCTGGTATTTATTTAACGTATAACCGTACTGTCTACTGTACTGTACAGTAATGTAATTTTTAAATACTGAATGTAAATTAATGTAATTCAATCCATGAATAAAAGCAGACGTATATCAATAAATACTGATCGGACAAATCTGTATAAAGGTACTAGGTTTAACAGGGCTTTAAAATATTACTAAAGATATCAATTAAAATTTCCACTCGCCAGGAAATTAAAACAGAAAGCACTATTGGCTCTAAACATCAAACATGCCATTTAGCAGGTCAAACACGAAAATGAACACGAAAGCCTGTCATTCTTTCTGCAGTCTGTCTTTGTGATACTTCCCGAGACAGCTAAAATGGCATGTCAATAGTTCGAACGGAAATACATTGACTGTGTCGGTTTTGTATACGGGAAATCGAGGTCATATTTCCTTAGTGGCACTTGGGGTTACTCATTAAGCTTTTTGATATGTTAAAAATTTACAAAACCAAATTTAAATGGAACTTCATAGGCTTTTAAATTAAAAGAAAATCATCAAAATCGATTCACCCAGTCGAAAGGTGAAGTAAAAAACCCAAAGTCTTATTGAGAATCTCCTCCTTCTGATAAGTTTTAAAAGCATGAAGACCTCATCGTCTGCATTAAGTACTGCGATTTCCGAAACCAACCCGATGAATAGCAAAAAAGATCGAAAAACAACTGTTTTTTTGTTCATATCATATCAATCATAGGGATAAAATAATGGATCAAGTAATATAAAACCAGGTGTTGACCTTTAAAGGTTAACCCTTCATGTGTCATAATCATTTCTAACATATTGTTTTGAACTCTTTTATTCAACTTCATCCACAATACTATAGAATAAGGAAGTTGATAACAGTTAGAATAAGCTGGTCACTGACCTGTCGTGAAGTTATTGGAAAGGTGTAGGATATAGTGTAGGACGCATTAAAAGAGCGATAGGGTCGCCACTACTATGTACACTGGCTATAGCAATAGGGATGTGTTTAAAAGATTCTATAAAAAATACTTCTTTTTTTAGTACAACTTTATTTAGATCGAAGATTGAATATATGTATAATAAACATGATACTAACGGGAATAACAATAAACCACAGGGGCTTTACTAGTAGACTAAGTAAGCCTTTGTCAGCAAGTTTTATATATTATAGTTAAAACTGTTTTTCTTGATTCGCCCTAGACACAGTTCTTATGACATTTGAAGTTATACTTAAATTCTGCAAGTTTCAATTTTGAATGTGCACACATTATAAAGAACGTTTACAATAAAATAAAAATACTTGGACTTTCTATCTACCGTACAAACATAATTATATACCCAAAAAGCTATTATATCATATTTGTTTAAAAGCTCTACCAGTTAATAAAACAGGAATATATACCGCATTCAAGATTCCGAATCCTCTACACAAACCGAATTGCTAACCATAATCTCAGATACAAATACATATACTTCATTGACCATTTACTATAGCAATCGTTGATAACTCAAGTATTCCCCTTTCTTTAACCGTGACCAGAGGCTATTAATACCGTATTGTCCTGCGTCACACAGTTATTTTTACTTGAAAAATAATGTTTACGCGTCACTGCTGATGTAATGAAATTGAAAGTAAACAGTCTTCGAGTTATATAATCTGTATGTAGATTGTAGATATCCGAGGAGCGAGGTAGATTGTATGTTATATATTGTAGAACCCGGTTGTGAGCAAATATGGACCTTATTAGACGATGTTTATATGAGTTTTAATCTATATATATAAAACTCAAAGGTGACTGATATAGTGATGTATCAACGCACAGCCCAAACCACTTGACGTATCGGGCTAAAATTTGGCATGCAGGTAGATGTCATAACGTAGGCGTCCCCTATGAAAGGATTTCCCGAAATTCTTGCGGGAACGGGGAAAAACAGGGATGCACGTACAAAGTCGTGGGCGGAAGCTAGTTTTATAATAAACACATTAACGAAAAAACATACAAATATTTACAATCCATTTATGATAGAGCACTGATAAAACTAAGTATTTATAAATGCAAAAAAATAATTCCTTCCCGGCTTTTTATATATGAACTGTTTATATAATATTTAAACCAACTTTTATTAAACCAATATCAAAACAAACAATGAAACAATACACAATCGATATACAAGATAAAATTCCATAAATGCGAAAGACACCATTCAGTCAGTTTATTTTTCAAGATCAGGTGGCTGAAATAATATTTAAGTTAGGTATTCAATAAATTTTACAAAGATAGAAAATATTTCACTGAGGATTCGAAGCAATCGCCCTTCGCCGCGCTTTTAATTTTTATTTTATGACAGTTTACGAAACCTTATATTAGAAAAGACTACATAAAGTGAAAAAGTGAAAAAGCTCCTTAATAAATAATAATAAAACACTTTATTGCACAATGCACAGATCCTCTTTAATATAAAGACTAAAGTCAAACTGCAAATAGTCTACTATTACATAGAGATAAAACAGCTAATAAAATTAATCCACATTCCACAATATAAATCTCCTAGAAAGATTCTTGAGAGTTCAAATACAAAGCAGTTCTAGGTACAATAAATTACTTTCCATTCTAGTCTTAGCCCAGATTTATAGCTTAATAACTTTTACGATATAAAATCGGGTCAAACATACCCTGTAAGTACTGCATGGGATAAATTATAGCCTACAATATTTAATCTAACTTTTCTTTATCAAGAAAATGAGTTTGCGAAACTTTTGTTACGTTCTGTTGACTTCATACAAGTAAATAATGATATTTTTGGGCACAATAAAGAGTTACTTTTCGTTCATTAATTGAGAAAAAGTTTTATATTTTACTAGCTTCTGCCCACGACTTTGTACGTGCATCCCCGTTTTTCCCCGTTCCCGCAAGAATTTCGGGAAATCCTTTCTTAGGGGACGCCTACGTTATGACATCTACCTGCATGCCAAATTTCAGCCCGATACGTCCAGTGGTTTGGGCTGTGCGTTGATAGATCACTATATCAGTCACCTTTGAGTTTTATATATATAGATTTAATAATGGTAAACCATTTACGCGGGAACAACGCGGTCCTTATTGCTTTCCTATCTATACTAATATAATAAAGCTGAAGAGTATGTTTGAACGCGCTAATCTCAGGAACTACTGGTCCGAAGTGGAAATTTCTGTCGGTGTTAGATATTCCATTTACCGAGGAAGGCTATAGGCTCTTATCATCACGCTAAGACGAACAGGAGCGGAGCAACGCGCTTCCCCAGAAGGTACCTGTTCACTCTACGCTTGAAGACCCCATATTGTACTCGTCGGGGAACATAAATAAATTATAAACATAGAAAGGATTTGCGTGTATTTTGCCCACTTTCAACGATAATAGAAATCTTGGCGTTATTTCAATACACGAAGAATTTCAATAAAGCTATACATCATCGCACGCTCATAAATGTGGCTTGTTTATGTTGTTATAAAATTAGGTGTAGATCAATGTTTTATGACTACGTTTTAACGGCTAAAACGACGTTTGTTTTTAAACGGATTATTTATGCGGTACTTATAATTATTATTGACCAACTTCTAATATTGAACACTACTATTTATAGGTAACTTTACGTTCTTATGGTTCGTATTTTTCTATACTACGATCTATAGCTTAACGTTCTTTGTTATTTTCCAACTTTCCGCCTGCGGGCTTGACTTTGTCTAAAAACTAATAAATTATATACTACAACCTTCCACGAAAACCATTTTATCTATTAAAAATAGATAGGGCTTCGCCCGTGGTACATATTTACCTTTTCTCTACATAAGAACCATCCTCGTACTTCACGGAATATAATAAAAAAATAATTATCGAAATCGGTCCACCCGTTCACACGTGATGCCGTGACAACGCGAAACGGGTTTCATTTTTATATAATACAAGCTTTCCACCCGCGGCTTCGCCCGCACAGTCAAAGAAAAACCCGCATACTTAGTTCCCGTTCCCGTGGGATTTCCGGAATAAAACCTATCCTATGTCCCGAAGTAAAAAGTAGCCTATGTCCTTTCTCGGGTATTAAAATATCTCTATACCAAATTTCATGCAAATTGGTTCAGTAGTTAAGGCGTGATTGAGTAACAGACAGACAGAGTTACTTTCACATTTATATTTCTATAATATAAGTAGGTAGGTATGGATAAAACTATACTATATAATATAGGAATTATTAAATCCCGTAACACAAACTATGCGCACACTAAAACATCTGAACTATGCTAATTTAGCAGACAAGTCGCAACTATAAAACACAGAAACTTGCTTATATCATTTGCAGCTGCGAAAGTTATAATATACTATGAATATGCTAACGACACAGATGTTCAGAATATTATGGCGAAAAATTGTTTCATCGTGTTCGTTCACGGGGGATTAATATTAGCCTGTTTTTTAAACTATTATAGAACTAGACGGTGATTTCACGTTATAAAATAAAATTTCATCCCATTTTAACACGCTTTTATTAGCTTTCGTTTTTCTTCTCTTTCTAATTTTGTTTTAAAGTTTGTATGTGAGTATGTTAGTAAGTCTTTAGACTCGACTTTGACTCACTTTAAACTAAGAGACTTAATTCAAACTGTTAAGGATCATGTTTCTTTCGTGATAAATCGTGTTTTTAATAAACGATTTTTGCAAAATTCGTTTTTATCTGCAAAACTAATAAAAAATAGGTAAGGTAGAAAATGTTCCAACAGTCATTCACTGATGTATTTTATGAACACTTACAATTCTTACAAAATTTTATGAGTGTGTTTGAACCGCACTAAAGTTTTATGAATCAAAAATCAATTTGGCAGAGATTTCAGTCAGATTTTAGTCAAGATAGGAATCAGAGGGAATCAGCTTCTTAATGCAAGTTTCCTCTTTAAATAATTGTTTTATATTAAGTCGTTGATTTAAGTAAATGTAATATTTTTACTATAACTCACCTTCTTTATGTGCTGGCATGATGGCAACTTTTGCGTTATCTGAAACAAAATAATGGAAAATTGAATTACAGTTTAATAAATTATTCTAAAGTTATAACCATAAAAGTTTATGACCGCTTCAGACAAATATGTCCTTTCAATTAATTTACATTTTTCACAAGTTTTAATACAACTATTTGTTTTATTGTTTAATGGGACAACATCAAACGAACATAGAGCCAGAGCTAGAGCAAAAGCATTCTTTCGTGATCTTTTAGTGTTGACGAAAACTCGTATTCAGTGTTGTTCAGTATTATAACATTGCATAGAATCTTTTCTAATGCACTAAGAACAACAAAGGAATGCTCGACGCCTGTTTACACTCAAAAGAATTTAACATAGTGGGGTTAGAATGAATAGAATGAGCATTCGCTCATTTAGTGTAAATGCATCGAGTAGTATAATTTGTGTAAAACTTCTACAAAAATCGTTGAGATATGTCTGAAAAACCTTACTTTTTGTGTATCAACATAAAAAAAAGACGTGTGGCGCTCGGGGACTGCCGCGGTCAAGCTATTGCATAGCATGCCTTCAAGCCACACCTCCGAGCCCGTCGGAGTGGGGAGCGTGAGGTTTTTCGTTACGGAATTTCTCGATTCGGTCCCCGCGCTCAAGGCCCGCGATAGAAGCTATACAATAGCTTAATAAAATTATTAACATAAAATACTTTCAAGTTGGAATAAGAAGCAAATAACCGTTTTTATTTACTCGTACTCAATAGTAGCTATCTTGAATGGAACTCCAATAAACGTTGAAAATTTTACATTTACAAAGCGCTTCAAAACATAATTCGGTTACAAAAAATCTAATTTTGCGCTCTACAGCGGAGTGTTTCCATTTAAGCAGTAACAAATAATCCTTTTATGACAAAACAGTGAAAATATTTCCACAACACTGATTTCTGTCCTTAAAGGGAATTCGGGTTTCTTTGATCTTGTATCCCGATTCGTTTAGATAAATACAACTGTATCAGACATTTACCACATTGGATAAACTTTCTTGATCAATGTTCAAACTCATCATTTTATTATTTCTTAGACCAAATAGTTTAACCTGGAAGATATCTACAGAAACTTTAAATTTTAAAATGAAACTTTCAATTGGAAGATATCCACAGAACACTAATTTACCTAATCAATCTATATCAAATGTTTTATTCGTCACCCTTGATCCCTGTCAAGCGTAGTATGATGACTATGATGACTACTAGCTGACCCGGCAAACATTTATCTTCCAATACATCCTAATTACCAATTGGTAGACATAGCGAAGATTAATTATTAAAGAAAAATGTCAAACCGTTTCGAAGGAGCTCACAATCTATGTAACGCGATAATTTAATATGAATATGAAAGATTTTATACATACCTAGATTAATTGGTTACTATTATTGTACATTTAATATATAAATACCAGAGAACATATAAATAAACACCATTAATTTTAACGTATTTGTCGCATTAGTGACCTAAAATAGGATTCTGGTCTAGACGGGTTTAAATTATGTTGTTGTTACAGACATATTGTTATTTTGATATCTACATATGAGATATGTGTGATGTCTGCTGACACTATACCACTAGTACACTATTATATTATTATCTGTAACTATACTATCGTAAGGTTAAAGTTACATTAAAAATGGTCTTATCTGGACAATCTTAAAATTGAACACAACAAAATCCAAGCATTGTGAAACTTAATATAGGGTATTAAATAATATCTAGAAAATATTAAAGATTATCGAGTACCGAAAACATCTCTAATCTAATCTGCTTAATTCAACTCTTAGGCCTGTAGTACACGGCATATTTTAAACGCGCAGTCGGTACACAGCCGACGCGCGTGTACGCACTTCAAACGACATTCTAAGTCAATCTTGTAAGCATACGGTGAATGTGCGTCTACTGCGCGTATACGCAATGGACAGATACAGATGCGTTGTAGTTTCTCGTAGCTTCTAGCGTTTTGATCTTATTAGAGGAATTAGCACAATATTTGTGATGGCGCTAGGTGACCTATATAGCTCATTTTTCCACTGAAATAAATACTGCTTTAAGACATCATGGTCATCCCCTAGTTGTACAATTATCCCTCCTCCATTCCTCCATACGTTGTTCAAACGAGTAGCGAGAACGCTTCACATGCGCGATTGTTCCGCGTTTTACGTAGGTATGTATGAATCTATAAAAACGCATCATATTCTGCATGTGTTCCTGAAACACGCGTCGTCTGCGTTTTAAAGACGACATGTGCTAGGAGCCTTATCTGTGGTATATTATGTTAATATTTTAGTTAATTATAGTTAACAGCCTAAAAAGACAATAGCTTAGTTGAAGACTACATAAAGATAGCCTACGTAAAAACATAGACGACCTCCTTTTTATAGCAGTCCGTAATTAAAGTAGGTACACACCAATAATAAAGTTTTTCGTAATAAAAAGTATCATCAAGTGAATTAAGGGAATCTATACATATAATAAAATCGTAGGAAAGTCAAAACTGTACATTGAATATTTTTTTAAAAGAATACATAATCCATGATCTATAATCGATATAGAAGCCAAAAACATAGTTTTTAGAATTTTTGTCTGTTTGTCTGTTTGTCTGTTTGTCTGTTTGTCTGTTTGTCTGTATATTTGTCCGGGCTAATCTCGAAAAGTACTGCATAGATTGACTTCAAATTTTGCATGGATATTACTAACAGGTCGGGTGAGGCTTTTTTAAACATATTATCATGCTACCACCTCCGGGGGAGGAGCTGTGAACCTTTTTTTTTCTTACGTATTCCGTGTATTACGACAGCGTACAATCTAAAGACTCATGTTTAAATGTTGGTTTCGGGTAAGCCATGCTATTATCTAGCTTAACACAATAAAAACTATGTCATTTACGTAATTTGGGCAGAGAATCAGTTTAATGAATTTATTAGTATAAAAGACAAATTTGAAACAGCGCCATCTATGAGATTTCGTTAAAATCAAATCAATTTACACGTTAACTATTGGAAATTAATAATCAAATGACGCTTATATAAATGTTGTTTGACAATATCCAGATTGACACTATAAAAATTATGCCATTAAAGTTAACTTGGGCAGAGAAACATAGTTTTAAAAAGGAAGTTGTATAATGTTAATTTTGTAACAGCGCCATCTATGAGATTTTATTAAAATCACTTATTGTAAAATGATAATTTAATTTTTTATTTTGTTTATTTATTTAACTCTTTAATTTTAATCAAACTATACAAAAAAGAAATTATATTACGATTTTATACAAAAATACAGTATATTTATTAGGCCACCTATTACTAAGCAATAATTTCTTCTAGGCAACCGGGGCAAAAGGTAATCAGCTCGATAAAATTAAATTGTTTGTTGTTAGTTAAATTTGTAATCTTATTAATTATTGTAATGTGCATTTTTTTGCATAAAAGTTTTAATGTATTACTCAGTTTTGACAATTGCAAGTTCCAACAAAACCCTCATAAATCATAATCTTGAACAGATTTTTGCAAGATAATTTAAAAAATATGCCATGTATATTTAATTGTATCATAGAAAAGGTAAGTTTTTGATAGTTATCATTTCTTCATCAATTACATGTTGTTAGTACGAAATAAACATTGACTTTTGTTCAGTATTTATTATCTGTATGATTATTGCTTGGTAATTAATATATTTTCATGTTGCAAAATTAATTATAAACATAAGTGTGAAACTAGCTGGATTTTTTTTACACACCCACAGATATATTCTATTATAAATCATAATAATATTTTATCACCATACAAAAATGTTTCCTTTTACCTAACTAGATGGCGTTAGTATCGAATTAGAATTATCGAATCGCGCTATCGTTTCGTTCGCAAAAGGTTATATTATAAAGACCGATCGGTCCGCTCCTACTCCCCGTCCGACTAGGGCCCTTCCGGCCTCCTCCACTCAAGCGACCGCAGCCCAAGCCCCAAGCCGAGGTTCGAACTTCGAGATCCCTTCTGGGACCTCATTTTGCTTTTGAATATGCTGTAAAATATTTGTTGTATCGTTACTTACAACAGATTATTTTTTTTCTTTTGAAATATTACCGAAAAGCCGATACAAGAGAAAATATACAGGGTGTAATCGTTCAGTGTGCACAGGCGATTTTTCCGTAAGTATAACAGATAACAAAAAACTTTAAACTGATATCGAAAGTACTTATCAGTTAACCTAATGAGTAAAATGGCCGTAATAAATTTTTAAAAAATAATCGAGAAATATCAAAAAAATTTTCTTTTAACCCTTATACATTACTGTATGAAATATGAATATCCCATATACATTTAATATGAAAGATTTTAGCTTTCTTTTTCTTTTTTTGGTTTTCTGCTTTAATTACTTCGCAAATTTGAAGTGGCATTTTCCACGCTTTTTCCGGACATTTTTACGCATTTTCCGGATATTTTCCGGGCATTTTCCGGGGATTTTCCAGGCATTTTCCGGACATTTTCACGCATTTTCCAGGGATTTTCCAGGGATTTTCCGGACATTATCAGAAAGAAAGAAAGAAAGAAAGAAAAGACATTTAATTCAACACACATGAAAGACTTAAAAATAAAAATAAAAAAAACAGAAAATTAAATAGAAAAACACAGTGAAATATAAAACATTAACATTAATTAGGTGTGATTCTGTGTGCTGAACAGGGACACCACTCAGGAATTCTGCAGCTTAAGAGCTGCAGCACTGATTTTCAGTGGTTCCCATGTTCCCAAATGACGCCTATAGTGGCAGAAAATGAAAAATATGATTAAATTAAAATAGATACACGTATATACACTACATAAATATCAAAATAAAACAAAATTCATAACTCAAAAGAAATAATAATAATATAATTTATTAATAAACAATTTAAATATATAAAAATAAAATAAATATTTATGAATAACAGAAAATAGCAGTCAGTATAAAATTAGAAAAATTATTAACCATACGCTAACGAACCAAGCAACTAATGTTGATTGATTTGCCGATGTAAAATGGATTTCTTAAACTCATTACGGAAGCTTAGTACACTGCATTTATTCCGCAATGGTGGAGGTAAATCATTCCAACATTTCGTTGCTCGGTATCGAAAAGCACCCCGGAAAGCCATGGTATGGTGTCGAGGCATAGCTAAGCTGGTCAGTGACGCCCTGGTTCTGTACACAGTGTTAGAATTCCCCAACCATGATAATTTTTCATAGAGGTAAGCGGGTACATTTGACCGTATAACTGCAAACAGCAAAACGGCAAAATGTAATCTTCGACGGTTCTCCATGTTTAAAATCCTCGCATTATTATCACGCATTTTCCGGGGATTTTCCAGGCATTTTCCGGACATTTCCCTGACATTTTCCGGGGATTTTCCAGGCATTTTCCGTTTATTTGCCGGGAATTTCCCAGGCATTTACCGGGGATTTTCCAAGCATTTCCCAGGCATTTTCCGGATATTTCCAGGCATTTCCCACACATTTTCCGGACGTTTCTTCCCTGGCATATTCCAGGCATTTTCCGGGGATTTTCCAGGCATTTTCCGGATATTTTCCAGACATTTTCCGGAAATTTTCCAGGCATTTTCCACGCTTTTACCGGACATTTTCCGGATATTTTCCGGGAACGTTCCAGGGACTTTCCGGTTATTTTCCCAGGCATTTTCCGGATATTTTACGGGGATTTTCCGGGGATTTTCCAGGCATTTTCCAGATATTTTCCAGGCATTTTCCGGGGATTTTCCGGATGATTTACAGGCATTTTTCGGTTATCCTCGGAAAATGCCCCGGATAACCCTGGAAAATGCTTGGGGAATACCAGGGAAATGTTCGTAAAATGCCTGGAAAATGCCTGGATAATGACCGGAAAATATCCGGAAAATGCCTGGTAAATTCCCGGAAAATAACCAGAAAATGCCAGGGAAATGTCCGGAAAATGTCTGGGAAATGCCTGTAAAATATCCGGAAAGTCCCCGGTAAATGCCTGGGAAATGCCTGGAAAATTCCCGGAAAATATCCGGAAACTGTGTGAAAATACGGAGAGGCAAATGCTGAGTAGTTCACCTAATCACGAATACGATATTAAGATATTTGTATGTATTTATTGTATTTTAAGATTTAATTTTTTTTCCATGTAAAGTGTTTAGTTATAAGTCAAAAATTTGTAAAAGTATTTGTGATTAAACGTATTTTCTTTCTTTCTTACTTTCAAAATGTCCGGGAAAAGCGTGGAAAATGCCACTTCAAATTTGCGAAGTAATTAAAGCAGAAAACCAAAAAAATAAAAAGAAAGCTAAAATCTTTCATATTAAATGTATATGGGATATTCATATTTCATACAAGTAATGTATGGGAGGGTTTAAAGATATTTTTTTTATATTTCTCGATTTATTTTTAAAAATTTATTACGGCCATTTTACTCATTAGGTAAAGTACTTTCGATAACAGTTTAAAGTTTTTTGTTATCTGTAATACTTACGGAAAAATCGTCTGTGCTTAAGAATAAGAATAAGAAGGTAATGTTTATTTTTTACACCATAATATGAAAGTAGAGATTTCAATAAACAAAAGGCTCCCCAAGTTTTTGAAAAAAGCTGATATTTTGACGGGTGAGTTTTCGATTGAAAATTAGGTTGTTTTTTTGGTATTAATTCAAAATAAGGCGATAAAATAAATATTTTAAATCAAATAAATTACAGTGTATTTGGGACATAATAAAGTAAGTTTCCACCAAATTTTAAAATAAAAAATTTAATAAAAAAACTTATTAAAATAAAAAACCAAAAACCAGGTTTTTTTCAATTTTTAACCTAAATTTTGAGGATATGTGAAAAAATTGTAAATACAAAGGTTGTAGATCTTTTTATTACCTACAATTTTGCCATTGAACTTTTTTCCGTAGGACTTGTAGTTTTGTCGGAAATCGCGAGAAACCATTTTTTCTCGAGAACTCGGATTGACTGTAATTTATTTTTCCTTTTATTTTTATCATATTCCCCTCCTTTTCTAATGGGTTTCATCCTACTGCGATTTATTTTTGTTTCAAAAATTATCTACCCAGGTCTAATAGGGTACTTTTTATCGTGGGAAAACTATCCAAAGTCAATTTTCCACGCGGACGAAGTCGCGGGCACAGCTAGTAATTAATACAAATGAGGTTCGCTATGACTGGCTCGGCGGGAAGTCTTTCAATGATTAACGCGACGGGACGCCATTAGACAAACTAATAGTTTTATTTACCGATATTGTCGACATTTCATTTCGAAATATCATTAACTATTGCAAACTGAATAAATGTTAGACTAGTCATAACGCTCCACTCTCTATTAAATAAATAGATAATAATATGAAATTGTATTATTTTAATTAATGTTATATTATTTTTGATGTGTACTAGAACTACAATCACTGAATACAATAAGTACATACTTATTGTATTCAGCTTTTGCCAAATATATTTACAGAGAAATTTTATGCAAAACCTCAAACATTTGCAAATATATTATGTGTGCATTGTTCATATGCTCAACAAAAATTGCTAATTGAATGATATATTATTAATTTTTTAGTTATAAATGTAATCAGAATACATGTGCATTATATTCTGCTACATGTGTACTGTGAAAAATAAGAGTAAAATGGGTCATAGCAAGCGAAATTCGTATGACACATTGAATAAAAGTCGAATTGGCTAGTGTTTGAAATTCAATTTTCTCTCTCTAACGAATCTACGTTAAAAGTTTAAAACTTAAATTTCAAATCAGAGCTCTATTATAAAATCAATATTATAAACGTGAAAGTTTTTGAGTATGAATTGTTCATCTTTGACGCGTAAACCATTGAACAGTTGTTGATGATATTTGGCACTGATGTAGCTCATATACTACAATAACATATTATAATATATATCAATACTTGCTTTTGCCCGTGGGTTCATCCGCGGGTGACAACTGAAAATACGCGGCACGGCTAGTAATCACTACATAGTATAAAACAAAGTCGCTTTCTCTGTCCCTATGTATGCTTAAATCTTTAAAACTACGCAACGGATTTTTTTAATACATAAGAGTGATTTAAGAGGAAGGTTTTAGTTAATAATTTATTAGGTTTAAGACAAAGCAGGCGAAGCCGCTGGCGGCAAGCTATAGTACATATCTAATATATATTAGCTCTGTGTAGTGAACATTCTAAAATACATCCGAGAAACTATTATTAACTAGCGGTCCGCCCCGGCTTCGCCCGTGGTACATATTAACGTTTTCTCTACATAAGAACCATCCTCGTACTTCAAGGAATATAATAAAAAAAGAATTATCGAAATCGGTTCAGCCGTTCTCGAGTTATGGAATTACAACGAAAAGTGGCATTGATTTTTATATTATTAATATGTAGACACATAACAATTTCAACTATGTACGAATAGATACATAGTTGAAGTAACTATAAAGACAGTACACTCTACGGAATAGGACAATCATAATGAATGTTTATAGACCTTATCTACCAGTCTAGTCGACATAGTAACGATAGATAGCTATATTAGTATAACTGTCTGTCATTTGCTTGTCATTTGTTTATATTCTTTTAGACTGGTTGCAGAGCTTGACCGACAGTCAGTGCGTACCGTCGGTCCTGACGATACGCATCAACAATTGTATGACTATGACACTAATGCGCATGACAATACGCGTGCGTATGGTCGGTCTAGCTATGAACGGTTTTATGAATTTCCATACATATGCCAAGCGCGACTGACGTACGCACGGTCGGTCAAGCTCTGCAACCAGCCTTAGATAGCTATTTTAAATATATACAAGTAGGATTGTGGGTTTACTGTATAATTTTAGTTCTTTGGCGTATTATGATATATTATCTAGTTACATAATATGTAACATAAGTTACATATTATGTAAAATTGAATTGTAATATTGACATGATTTTAAAAGGCAACTATGGACTTTCTTGCCGGTTCTTCTCCATAGATACCTACTGCTTTCTGAATCGGTGGTAAATGTTAAAAATATGTAATGACGATTCGAAATTGCTTCTATAAGAAGTCTAATTGAATAAATAAATGTTTGAGTTTGAATAATGACTGTTGCAATTAACTTCATAAAGACACTAAAAAACTAATTAAAATGTATATTGCTAAGGCATTTCGTTAATTATTTCTTTATTTATAAAGAGACAAGGCGATGAGGAATGGCAGAATATCTATTAATTGGCTTCTTAAAATACCTTTGACCAACTCTAAAGCTCAATTGAAATTGTATCAAAAAAACGCATAGATATATTTTTGTACTATAAAAATGTACGTAACGAAGCAAATAAAATTCAAACAGTTATTTTAATGTTCACTATTTATACGACGATTAATTGCTTTAGATCGTTAGCTTACAGCGATTACCTGAAAGCAAAGCGCTTTTAGCTTTCTAAACGATATACATTATTTAACATCATTAATCGATTTTTATTCCATCCGATCCGACATCGGAATCGAGTACGATTTAAAATCGTGGAAAGACTCCACAATTCAAGCATTTATTCAATTCATTCAGGAAAAAATAGTGTCTGAAATAATGTAGAAATCGAATATTGACTGATTGGTTGGCTTAGGCGGTAGCGAACTTGCATTTGAAGTCAGAGGACGTGAGTTCGATTCCCACCCAGGGCAAATCTATAACTAATGAAGTAAAAAAGTAAGCTCATTTGAAATGCATTGTAAATTTAAAAAAAGACTGAAACTAATGCAAACAGGATACAATAATTTAAAAGCACTGCGAACATTTTAAATCGGTTTATTCTCACTTTCCCAATCTGTCTAACGATATCGTAAATAAAATATCGTGTCGCATATTATAAAAGTACTTTGATGAACTCACCTTACGTTAATAAACCCTCTTAACGCGAATCCATTGCGTCTGAAACAATGAAGCGATACAGGCATTAATTGAACATTCGTATTTAATTAAAACATAATTATGTTATTAACATGAAATAAAGTAATTGTATTAATTTTACTCAGTTCGCGATATTAAATTTTGGAATTCATTGAAATATTGTGTTATAATTAAATTAACTGCAAATTTATTTTATTGGTTTATGTAAAAGGCGTAAAATAAAAATCTGTATATTGAGGTTACAATATAGAAAGAAAAATCTTTTCTTTACATCTGTTTTAATCTGTGTTGTATTTTGACCACATATTTATCCATACTAATATTATAAATGCGAAAGTAACTCTGTCTGTCTGTTACTCAATCACGCCTAAACTACTGAACCAATCTTCATGAAATTTGGTATGGAGAAATTTTGATACCCGAGAAAGGACATAGGCTACTTTTTATCCCGGGAAAATGACGCAACCCCGAAAATCCTACGGGAACGGGAACAATGCGGGTTTTTCTTACACTGCGCGAGCGAAGCCGCGGGCGGAAACCTACTTGAAAATAAAGACTTTGAAAATACAGACTGGATTCAAATAAGACATGCATGCTTTGAATCATTTGAAATACGTTCATTCCAAATAGGATATTAACTGCCTCTTAACTAAATATTCAGCATCCCTTCAAAGAGGGGGTGAACCGTGAAAGTCAAAATGTGTATGTATAGGTATGTAACTAAATAACTCGCTTCTGATTTTATTTATTAGAGCCTTGCTTTCCTTAAGCTAAGATCGCAGTATTTCCAGTAACTTAATTTTCCATATAGAAATCAAGATTATCCGTTTTTAGATCAACCAAATACTCTTAATTTTTTATTAATCCTGTTAATAAAAAACGAAAAATTAACGCTACGCTGATCTACTAAAATCAATTTATTTGCATGCATATTTTTTAAAATTATGCAAAATTAAGTACTAATTTAATTTTGATTTTTTAGTTAACTTGCGTGTATTGACAGCCTTGACAGCGCCATTTCTCAAATCCATACTAATATTATAAATGCAAAAGTAACTCTGTCTGTCTGTCTGTCTGTTACTCAATCACGCCTAAACTTCTGAACCAATTTGCATGAAATTTGGTATAGATATATTTTGATACCCGAGAAAGGACATAGGATAGGTTTTATCCCGGAAATCCCACGGGAACGGGAACTATGTGGGTTTTTCTTTGACTGCGCGGGCGATGCCGCGGGTGGAAAGCTAGTATATAATATTCTTACAAATAGTTAAATGTATCTCTTCATTCTAATTTATTTATTCCTTTTTCTCTTCCTTATTCCCAATAGAATCAAGTTATATTTGCGTGATTGAGTTACAAAGAATCCGAAACCACACAATTTCTTACAAAGCTTTGCATTTATAATATTAAGTTTTTCATGCATACATGAATGGTTATTACGATGAGAGAATAGTCTTCCTTATTCTGTATTTTTTTATTATTTAAATGTAAAATGATTTTCCTTATCTAATAAAAAAGACTTGCTATAAAAGGTTACTTAAAATTCATCACCGCTCTCTTGAAGAATTATTGAAATACGTAGTAAGTACGTTTTATCAAAAAAAAAATGATAAAATACGCGATTTTTACTACTCCATACCGAAGCATTTTATTCTATTGCATTGACACCATTTCTACTAAAAGTATTTGAAAGTATAGATATTCAAAAAAAATTCTAAACAACCAGATTAAAAACGCCTCGTTTACCAAAAATGTCGATCTTAAAATGATTCATCGAACAAGCTAATGAATTAGAGCTTAATTTTTACATCAAGCAATAATAATGTTAATTACATAGCAAACATCGCTTTTATTATGTTTGTGATCCTTAATTTATTTAGGCGCTATGTTTAATTGTAGGAATGGCGGAATACTAAATTTAATTACGTTGAAAGAGGCAGGTGTGAACATTTATCCTACACAATTTATAGGTTTTCATAAGAATTAACAGTATGGGTAAAACATTTAATATAACATTAAACTGATTGATGTCTTTCTTCTTTTTGTTATTATTTCCTTGCATTTTCAGTTTTCTTACTTTTTAGACAGGGCAAGTTAAGGGATAAATTTGCTACCAGAAGTTAAATGGTTACCACCGCTCATAAACACTAGCAACACTCGTGGTAATAATTTATGAGATTGAATAATGAAAAAATATAATCATTTTTTATATTTTTCACAAATCTTCTTTGGAAAACTCTATTTTTGTAAGATGTTTCTGATAGCGATATAAAAATTTTAGTTTTATTATCATAAAGTTATACAGAAAGATCTCTCACGTAGCAACCAAGATCGTAGCACAAAATAAATTTCTACGAATTTCACTCACAGCTACGGCGTAGCTTCCACGTTTCGTAACTTTTGGGATAAGTGAGAATATGTAAGTATAGTGAAATGTTTTAAATAAAAATGGTATTTTCGCTTGATTTGGCTTTTTAGCTAGTGTTCTATAATAAACAAGGCTCTTCCCCTTCCAAAATGTCATTTGGTAAAGAAAAATAGTAAACTAATAGATAAAATACATTTTCAAAATTAGTTCAGTATTTTTAATGGTAAAGCCATTTTATATTATACTTAAAGTGGGCAAGATTTTTGGAAAATAATAATTATTTCATTATTTATTAATAAAACACAATTATCTTATACACACCTATATCTCTATTGGATAATTTATAATCTATACGGAAAAATTATCCCTTTCTTTGCATAAAACACTACAGTGAAAACCCTGTTTTTCATTTTAAGAAAGCGTAAACACATATACTTAAGCAAATAAACCACATACAGTACAGCAAAGGTTGTCACTTATCCGAAAATTTCGTATTAAAGAAAATTGGATATTAATTAAAATCGAGTACCCGTACTAAAAGAGGGCTTCGTGACAAAGGGTCTGATATGCATCATCAGGCTAAACAATACCCCTTGTCAAAGATGTTGTTTTAATTTTTTTTTTTTTTATTTTATCAGTATATTATTCTGTTTTTGAACGTATAGTGCTGGAAATTTTTGATCAAACACCTAGGCATAATAATGAAATCTACACAAACATTATTTGATCAAAGAAAAAATAACTAAATCATTCAACACAATGTTTTGTGTAGTACATTACAAAACACAAAACATTGTGTGTTTATTATTTGTGACATCTGCTACACCGTACGTGGTTAGCTTGCATTATTGTGTCAACCCTTATAGGAGGTATATTAAACATGAAATGAGAAAAATAATGAAACAAAAAAGAGGAAAAATGATCAAAACAATATTCAGCACACATCCCTTAAATTCCCTGTTTTCCCTGTATCGCGTTTTTCGCTCTACACTTACATTTTAGACATTAATATTAATAGTCATAATCTAAAATAAAGACTTGGAATAAAAACACGCCTTGTTACATTTAGTATGGGAATACAAATCGTGCTTACTCTATGCCCCTAAATTGAAAATCATTAATATAGTTTATACTATCTGTGGTGAAAATATACTTGTCTACTCTGTGAAAACAACACATTTCAATATTTTTAAGATTAATTATATTAATCTCGTCTATCATCTAATTGTACGGTGCAACCGTACAGAGTGCAAAATCATCATTTTTTTGTATATCACAGCATTTTCATTTACATATAGCATTAGTTCACGTAAAAACGTTGTGAGCTGCGTACATGTGTACCTAACTCTTAGCATTTAAAGCATATTATTTAACCAGCTTAGTTTTAATTATTATCAGCATCAGCATCCCCAAGTGTACGAACCGTACAAACATAATTTCAGTTTATACAATTCCTTAACAAATAGTATGACTTCAATATCTTCTACTTTCTAGTTTCTAGACATAACAATCAAAAAATATTTTTATTACATGTTACAATCCAAATCAATTCCACCTACACTTTCCTATCATACTATTAAGTGACACATTACACCAAGTAGAACCAGAAATAGTCACCAATTATAAACTTTAACCGCTATGATTCAAGGTGATAAGCCGCCTGCAATCATAGACGCTTTTGATAAGGCCACAATCGATATCGTTAGCTTAATTATTACGTGTTAGAAACGAATGTACATATTTTATTAACTTTAGGAATCTGTTAACTGACAATTATATAACATGATGCAATCAACTGTAGGGCGGATTCTGTATTCGATGTATTTTAGGAATTAAGTTTTTAGAAAATTTTAGTAGCAGTTGAACTGTAAACATTCTTAAGAATGTTTTCAGTTTTCAGCGTCAACGCTCATAAGTAACTCTTACAAATTAATGTAGGCTTCTAAAATAATTTATGAAAGATTGGTTTGTGGTTTGAATATTATTTACCCTAATTTATGACCAAGTAAAAACCTTTACCTTTTTTATAGTTTATTTTATACTTTACCTGAATTTCTAATAAGTTTTCATAAAATATTACTTTAAAATATTTAATTATTTTCAAGAACTCGGCTGTCTCTAGAGGTGAGGAAGCTCCCACGACGGGTCATGTTACTTTTTGCGTTAATTTAGCTTTACTAACAAACTTTAGAAAACATAATTCATCTATTTTAGGTATACCTGCTTTATATTTAATGTCTTGGTACCTAAATAATCTTGAATGTCGTTCGTTCATAACCTATCCAAAATTACTAAAAATATATTGATTTTTTTTTTCTTTTTTTGATTATTCAAAGTTATCTAGTACTCAACATTCATAAAAATATCAGTACATTTTACTACAGCTTTTTCCAAACAAAATAACTTAAATACCTAGGTTAAAACTGACCTTGACTTATCAATAAAAAACAGCTGAGGGTTTGGCACTGAAGAAAGTTGCTAATCGAAGAGCTTATAATCGACCCAGCTCTTTCAAATTATTGCTTTAATGGTAATTTCTTGTGATTTATACATCCTACTAATATTATACATGCGATAGTTTGTGTGTGTTGTTACTCTTTAGTCTTTCACGCAAATACTACTGAACTGATTACAATGAAATTTAGCACACGTATAGATGGTAACTTGGATTAACACATAGGATAAGTTATATCCCGGAAATATCCCGGGAACGTGAGCTATGCGGATTTTCCTTTGAAAACGCGGGCGAAACCGCGGGCTGAAATCTAGTAGATAATATACGTGACATAGCGATAGAGTACAAGTTATTTCAATAAATAAAAAAAAATATTTTTATGGTAACCTTCAGAACTAGGAATAAGTGAAAAGTGAAAACCCCTTCAAAGGTCCTCTTTATTGATATGATTAAATTATTACGATGGAGAAGATTAAAACTTTCTCTGTTTAAAATATTAATTATACTTATGTGGTAGTATACATATTTAACTTTAAAACAAAAAAAATAGCCGATTTTTGGAGATCACATTTTTATATTCAAACGTGAAGAGTTTTTAACAGATAATTACGCTAGACACTTTAAGTAAATATTTGATAAAGCAGTAGGAATTTTTTGTTGTATGTCTAAATAATTACTTTTTAATTGACGTTCCGAAAAACAGTGGAAGTTCTCAGAACGTATTTTTTCATTATAATGCAGAACTTCCTTTTATTTGGTTTAACATTATGGGGAATAGTCATAGTATTGTTTATCCTGTACTAACTACCAAGTACTTAAATTTTTTTTTTTCATAAAATTCACTCAGTGTTAAGATGGTAGTAGATAGAGAGAGACTTTAAGTTTTAAGTTTCCTATCCACTCATTTAATTAAATAAATAATTGAACAATTAATAATTACTCTTCATAGATACAGTAGGTAAAACATATAAATAATCGCATCATTTTTAGGGTTCCGCGCCCAAAGTGTAAAAAGTGGGATGAAAAACAAAAAATCTTCGTTAATCAAGTGCTAGTCACAGTCAGAAATTGGATGGGTGACCTTTTTTGCAGATACTCTATAGCGGTTTTGTGCGGAACTTTAAGCTCGCACTCGACCGATTTTATTATAATATATAACATTAAATTTTCTTCAAAGCATTAAAAAGGGGCTAAGTGAAGTCCCATGTCCCCTAGTGGGGTAAGGGGCAGATGCTGATTATTAGATGTATGATTATTCATACATCTGTTTCACTGATCGATTTTATTTAGGGACAAGTGGGTGGATCAGCCTTCTGTGTCCTACCAGACCGAGACATTTTTTTTTCTTCGTCTCCACCGGGAATCGAACCCAGGACCCGTCGGTAACACGCTCGCGCGTCAACCACTGTACCAAGGAGGCGGCAAAAAAGGGGCTAAAGCTAAGACTAAACCACAGACTAAACTAAGCTTGTGAAATAACAAGATATTTTCATAGCATAACCTGATTCGTGCCGAAGCATGACTAGGAATGGATGACAACATATCAAAGATCCTAACACAAACAAATTGTTATGCGAATTCGCATGATAGGCGACATTTCAATTATTAGACTAATAGTGATGTGTATAGACTGTAGGCTTTGTTGTGTGCTATACCTGCCCCCGTACCACGTCTTAAAGCAATATTATTTCCAGTATGGAAAAATGGCAGCGCTATATCGCCATCGGTCGTTAGCGCCCATCACTTTCCCAATGGTGACCTCCTGGTTATAAACAGAAATATAAGTAAATGATGAATTTTAATTTGTGGTGTGTGATACAAATTGGACTTTGACTTTTTAATGACGAATTTTTTTCAATATATCGTATTGTACATTCATATTTCATCGACGATATTTGTGTTTTCGAAATACAACGGCTCAAAGTATATTATATTAAAAAAAAAACTACTAATGTAAACGTAATTAAAAGGTATACCTATTTTAATCATGTTAGAATATATAACAATATTTTGTTGGGGAAAATAAATTAAAAATTTATTATAAAATATTCAGTTAAAAAATCTTTATGTACCTAGGATAAAGATTTTTTAAAGCTTGTTCAAATCGCTAATAACATAGAAAAAATCACACTTTACTAATATGTACATACTTTAGGTATGCTGATGCTCAAAAATGGTTTCTATCTCTACAGTAAGTTTAGCTTGATCTTATATAAATATCTGTGTGTGAAAATTGTCCTGAAATATTTTTTATACATGTACCTAATACCGTGCCGTAACAATTATGCATTAAAAAACTTAAACTTATTGATAACTAGTGGTCCGCCCCGGCTTCGCCCGTGGTACATATTTCGCAATAAAAGGTAGCCTATGTCCTTTCTCGGGTATCAAAATATCTCCATACCAAATTTCATGCAAATTGGTTCAGTAGTTTAGGCGTGATTGAGTAACAGACAGACAGACAGACAGAGTTACTTTCGCATTTATAATATTAGTATGGATATTAATTATTTTGTGATACTCTACAACCTACATATTTGTATAACAACACGATTTTTGCGTTCAAATGAAATGAAGAAAAATATTTATTAAAATCATTTAAGCATAAAAGACTCTCCTTAAAATTTATAGAGTATCGAACTCAGGACTCTATTCTATATAATAGCTAAATATTAAATACTCTAAGAATGAATACTTATTTCAACCATGTATGAAGTGCAATATCTTCCTTATAGCTAGCTCTACTTAGTTAATTGTGTATCTTCTGTATCAAGAAAAAGTATTATATAACTACATTTAGAAATAATCCTAGGAAACATATCAAACTCTATTAAAGTAGAACAAATTACTAATAACCAATTATAAATTAGGCACGTGATATCAGGAAATAAATATAATAACAATAATTCTAAAACAACTAACCTTCAAAATCACATTTAAATCCTTTATTACACTATCACTAAACTTTTGTCACTACACAATAAAACTTTTCCAACAAATTCAAAATGAGTAACGATCACATGTACTTATAGTACCTAATCGTATTTCTTTCGCAAGATTATGAAGTAACGTCACACGACCGCACGCCTCGACAGCAGCTTAAGCACTGATCAAAATTCCATACAACAAATAACAATATGAAGTATACAGGGAAAATTAGTCAGACATAATTATCAGACCTTTTTCCTTCAATTACCGATTACGCCTATACAATTTAATTGGTACGTTTGTTAAAAAACAAAAGAATTATGTTATGATATTAGATTAATTAATAAAATCGACGCAGAGCGTCGTCTTTTAGGTCTCTACATGTTTCACATTTCGCGCCTACATCGTTGTTTTTTTTTATTACAAAATCATTATCTATAACATATATTATGTACTTTAGAATGTATATTATAGTATATGCATACCTCTTTAAATTTTGTATAAAATCGATGAACTCTACATCACTACATAGTATAAAACAAAGTCGCTTTCGCTGTCCCTATGTCCCTTTGTATGCTTAAATCTTTAAAACTACGCAAAGGATTTTGATGCGGTTTTTTTAATAGATAGAGTGATTCAAGAGGAAGGTTTTAATATATAATTTATTAGGTTTTAGAAAAAGCGAGCGAAGCCGCGGGTGGTAAGCTAGTTTATCAATATGCGTCTAAATTCCGTTCGATAAATGTATTATATATTCCTATCAAAGAATGTATGCCATAAAGGCTTATTCTTTGCTACTATGTAATATTCGTCACCTATGTACGATGAAGAGAGGTTAAGTTATAAGTTTAACTTGTGAATTTGTCCATTGCTTTGAAACTTAGCTACTAAACGGATGAAAGCCTTGTATTTTTATTAAGCTATTGCATAGCTTCTATCGCGGGCCTTGAGCGCGGGGACCGAATCGAGAAATTAAGTAACGAAAAAACCTCACGCTCCCCACTCCGACGGGCGGAGGTGTGGCTTGAAGGCATAGCATGCAATAGCTTTACCGCGTCAGTCCCCGAGTGACACACGTCGTGTTTTTTGTTTGATAGAAACGAGAGAATGACTCCGAAGATACTCATCTCGTGATACTGAAACTGAAACAGTTTGATACTGAATTCTAAAGATTTTGGTTACTATAATATTCTTATAGTTTATTTAGATGGTCACAAATACAAGAATATACTTTTCTCTATATAATACTAGCTTACCGCCCGCGGCTTCGCCCGCTTTGTCTGAAACCTAATAAATTATATACCTACTAAAACCTTCCTCTTGAATAACTCTTATCTATTAAAAAAACCGCATCAAAATCCGTTGCGTAGTTTTAAAGATTTAAGCATGCAAAGGGGACATAGGCACAGAGAAATCGACTTTGTTTTATACTATGTAGTGATTAGGAGAAGTGTGTACAAATATTTCATCCATACCTAGACCAGGATTGTAGACATCGCAAGTTCCAAGAATAATTCCACCTTCATCTATACTATAATATTATAAAGCTGAAGAGTTTGTTTGTTTGTTTGAACGCGCTAATCTCGGGAACTACCGGTCCGATTAGTATATGTGTACGATATGTAAGATAAAACGTGATGTCCCACATCTTTCTATGTAGCTTTAGGTTCAGCTTTTCAACTCGTTTCATGAAATAACATTCTCAATACCTAATATCAATAGAAATCATATCCAAATATATATTTATTCCATTACGTTTCTTTTAATGTTCTGAATCGTACAATATTTATTTATTCACCAAATCTTCGAAAACAGCGTTCGTAAATTTTTTTTTTTTTTTTTTGCTTTTCAAATATCCAAATAAAATAAAATATTATAGATACCTATTAGAAATGTTGAAGACAATAATTAATAAATCTTAGGATATTTTATATGTATATAAGCATATTTATTTTTTCGGCCATTTTGACAAGATTACGTAATCATTTAAATCCATACTATTATAAATGCGAAAGTAACTCTGTCTGTCTGTTACTCAATCACGCCTAAACTACTGAACCAATTTGCATGAAATTTGGTATGGAGATATTTTGATACCCGAGAAAGGACATAGGCTACCTTTTATTGCGAAATATGTACCACGGGCGAAGCCTACTAGTATTTAATAACTTTTCATAAGGTACAATGTACGTCATTTTAATACATTGTTATCTTAAAAACTTCAAATATTCATAATAAACGTTTAAAAACCGCTTTATCATAAACGTATTGTAAAAAATTTGACTGTCATGTTTCGTCTAGAAAGGCGAAAGTTTTAAAAGAAAAGTTTGAAAGTTCCTACGTTTTTCAGAATTTCTGTGTACAGTTTCCGAACGGCGAAAAGGTTTAACATTTATCATACCATAAAGTTGCAAACTGGGTTTTTATCTTTTAAATGCAGACGACATATTTGTCCGTATTGCCTTTGCCTTCAATAAAGATTTATCGGGAAGTAACAGCAACGAAAATAATTGTTGCTGTTACTTCCCGAAAAAGTTGAAAGTTGATTTTAAATGAAAATTCTCTTGGTTTCGAGGATAGGAATAGTTATTTGTCGATTAATTCGTAGAATAGATGTTTGGTCAAACAAATAATAAATAAATCTTTATTCAAAAAGTTTTAAAATTATACAGATTATATATTTGGAGAAACTAAAGCCTGTGTTAGTTTAAAACTGTGTTACAAGCTCTCCCTCACAATCTTGGTAGATAGAAGAAATATTTACTTTACTGTTCAAAAATGAGCTTGCAAATGACTGAAATTAGCGGATGAACACTCTGACTCTCAAATAATCTGCAAAATTTGTACATAATATTTTACAAACTTTTAACCACGTTCTCACTATGTCCAAGTCGTGAAATATATTGGTCGTTGAGATTTCATTGATGCTATTACAGAGAAAGTCCCCTTGATTAAAGTTCATAGAAGTTCAAGCGAAAGATTAAACTTTTGCGGGAGCATTGACTCGTCATTTCGTCACTATTGTTGATTTAGAGGCATTATAGAAATCTAGACTGTATTAAGCTTTTATTGTGCGACAATTCGTGTGACCAGACCGATTAGTTTTCACTTTATATTGGTTGGCAAACAATATAAGGTTCACTGCGGATTGCTAGTCATTGTATACACAACTAGCTGTGTCCCGCGGTTTTACCCGCAGTGCTCAGCTCCTGTTAATCTTAGCGTGATGATATATAGCCTATAGCCTTCTTCAATAAATGGGCTATCTAACACCGAGACCTTGAGATTAAATAAATAAGTATAGTATTGATAGAAAACAGGATTGTATGCTCCGGTACAGCGGCTCAGTAGTTATAGCCACGATCTCATTAAGTCAAAGGTTCGAGTGCAGGAAGTAAAATATTTTTTTATTACCGCATCACCCATGCAGGGGCTAATGATTACGATAATTATTCTATGTCTTGTTCTATTGAGCAATTGTTTCGTTTTTTCGTTATTTAATAAGGTTTATAAAATGTAGATTAAGATCAAAAATGATTTGGACCTTATTAAAGCTTATTAGATTACTAGCTTCCGCCCACGACTTTGTACGTGCATCTCCGTTTTTCCCCGCTCCCGCAAGAATTTCGGGAAATCCTTTCTTAGCGGATGCCTACGTCCTAACATCTACCTGCATGCCAAATTTCAGCCCGATACGTCCAGTGGTTTGAGCTGTGCGTTGATAGATCACTATATCAGTCACCTTTGAGTTTTATATATATAGATAAGCTATGTGATAATATACTTCAAGAAAATTATAGAAAATATAATAAAAACTATTAAATAGTTGTAACTTGTATAAGGATATTGTATTTCTATGTAACATATTCGTTAAAAGCACTTTTACTGAAGTAACGAAGTATATTCAGGAATGGAACTAAAACTGATATTTTTAATCCAATAAAGTTTTTTTATATCGCTATTTTAAATGGAAATTCACTTTAAACAAATTGTAAGCTCGATTGAAGTATCAACAAGAGGTTAATAATATGTTTATTACATTACTAGCTTACCGCCCGCGGCTTCGCCCGCTTTGTCTAAAACCTAATAAATTATATACTAAAAGTAAAACCTTCCTCTTGAATCACTCTATCTATTAAAAAAACCGCATCAAAATCCGTTGCGTATTTTTAAACATTTAAGCATACAATTACAAAGGGACATAGGGACAGAGAAAGCGACTTTGTTTTATACTAATGTAGTGATTTACTTTGCTAGAGCTTTATTTAATTGGTATATTTTACATAAGGTTCCTTTTATGATAAAAATATAACAAACGAGCGAATTCACATTCTAACCCAACTATGTCAAATTCTTTTAGCGTAAACAGACGTAGAGTATTATCACAGTATTGCAATAGTGGCATTATTTCGTAGTTCTTAGTGCGTTTCGAAAAGATTCTATGCAATGTTCTAATACTGAACAACACTGAATACGAATTTTCGTTTACACTAAAAGATCACGAAAGAATGCTCTGGCTCTAGCTCTATTTTCGTTGGATGTAAATGCACCGTTAGACGTCATTAGGTATGTAAGTAATTAATTTTGAGTGATAATTACGAATCCTTTCAAATCCATTTGCAAATATTATATTATTATTTAATTTTTATTAGTCGTACTTACTTACTACTTACTTAACTAGCTCTGCGACCCAAACAGAGTCTTGGCTTCCGACACGAGTTCACGCCACTTTCCTCGATCGCGCGCAGTTTCTTGCCAATTGACGGCCTCCAGATTGCGTAGATCGGCTGCTGTTGCGTCGCTCCATCGATATCTGGGACGGCCCACGGGGCGTCGGCCAGTTGGAATGCCCAGATATGCCTTTTTCACGGCCCGATCATCCCCCATTCTTAAAACGTGACCGAGCCATCGGAGGCGTTGCGCCTTTGTCTGGCCAATGATGTTGGGCTCGGCCACAAGGTGTTGAATTTCCGCGTTTTTACGGATCCTGAAGCTACCATCTGGCTCTTTAACGGGACCCAGGATTTTGCGCAGAATCTTTCGTTCGGCGACGAGTAGCTTATTTTCCTCCTTTAGCGTCAGCGTCCAAGTTTCACAACCGTACATAAGAATAGGCCTAATTACTGTTTTGTAAATTCTTAATTTGGTCTTTCTGCTCAGGAGCTTTGACACCAACACTTTGTGAAGGGCTGCGCTGCACCGTAAAGCACTCTGGATGCGGATATCTATTTCTTCCTGCCTCGTATTCGTGTCAGTGACAGTAGACCCTAAGTATTTAAACTTTGCAACGCCCTTATAAACTGTCTGTCCAACATGAAGATCTTCCCTCACTAGACGTGTGTTTTTGTACCGTTTCATGTGGAGGTATTCAGTTTTTTCATGGCTAATGTTAAGTCCCACTGTTTGAGCTGCTTCTTCCAGAGCCGCTGCAGCCAGCGCCAGCTCAGATTTGCTTTCTCCCAGAAGGGCCAGATCGTCCGCATACCCTATCACCCGGTGCCTCCCATTTAGCTGCAGTCCAAAGTCGACAGTCAAAACTCTTCTGAGGACGTATTCGAGCACTAAATTAAAAAGCATTGGCGACAGCGCATCGCCCTGTTTCAGTCCTGTTTTGACTACAAACTCCTCCGTCAGATCGTTACCCACCTTTACCCTCATTTTGCAATCCTTAGTGGCCACCTGAATCAGATCTACCAGTTTTTTGGGCACGTCAAAGTTTCTAAGTATGTTGTATAAGGCTTCTCTGTCGATGCTATCGTAGGCTTTTTTGAAGTCCACGAACAGCGCATGAATCCCTTGAGCGTATTCCCAACGCTTTTCCATCAATTGTTTGAGAAGGAAAAGCTGGTCAATAGTGCTGCGGTTGCGCCGAAACCCACATTGATAATCGCCCACGGTTTTTTCTGCATACACTTCCAGTCTTTTCTGCAGCACATACGAGAGAACTTTATACGCAGTCGGAAGCAGCGCTATTCCGCGATAGTTCGTGCACTTCTTTTTGCAGCCTTTCTTGTGGATTGGACAGATGATTGCCATATTCCATTCTTGTGGTTGCTGTTCTGAGTCCCAGATCCTGCGTAAAACCTCGTACAGCCTTGACTGTAATACCCCACCTCCGTATTTCCAGATCTCTGCAGGCAATCCGTCGATTCCTGGAGCTTTGTTGTTCTTAAGCCTCATTATAGCTTGTTGAACCTCTTTGAACGACAGCGGCTCAATGTTCACTACATTATCTTGTTTCGACTGCGGTATAGGTACGTTGAGTTGGGTACAGTTCAATAGCTGTTGAAAATAATTACGCCACGAGACTATAATGTCCGCTTTGTTTGCGATCAAATTGCCATCCTCATCTTCCAGCATTTGGGTCACGGGTTGGTAGCCTTTCTTATATGATTTTAATTCTTGGTAGAACTGTCTAGTTTCACTTGCTCGTATTAGTGTTTCCATTGTTTTGACTAAATTATCTAAATGTTGTCTTTTCGCTTTCCTGATTATTCGTTTGGCTTCCTTCTGTAACTTTATATACCTATTATTGAATTTTGTGCTTTGTTCCGCTAGTACCTTAAATTTTTTCTTTTCCTCAATTATATTGTCACATTCGTTGTTCCACCATTTTCTCTTTCTCCTTTTCTTTTTCCTGCCCAGTGTCTTTCTAGCAACTTCCTTCACTGTGTTCCTAATGTTGTCCCAAGCTCTATCTACGTCTTCGTCAACTGTCAAATTTTGGAATTTATTATTTATCTCTATATTAAATTTTTCTCTAACTAATTCATCCTGTAAGCCATCCACGTCAATTATTTCTGTATTAATTCTGCTTTCCTGTCCGGATTTTTTAATTTTGCTTTTAATTTTTATTCCTAGCATGTAGTGGTCGCTATCACAGTCGGCTCCTCGATATGATCTTACGTCCTGAATAATGTTTTTATGTCTATCATCTATAAGAACGTGATCAATTTGATTGACAGTTTTCCCATCTGGAGACTTCCACGTACCTTTATAAATCTCTTTATGCGGAAACATAGTGCTCTTCACTACCATACCTTTACTCGAGGCAAAGCTTATTAATCTCACACCGTTGTCATTCGTGGTATTGTGTTTACTATGCATACCAATTGTTGGCATAAAGATATCCTCTCGGCCGATTTTGGCGTTGAAGTCTCCAACTACTATTTTTGCATCGTAACCTGGGAGTTGTTCTAAGACTGTTTCAAGGTGATCGTAGAATTTGTCTTTGGTGTCTTCGTCAGCATCTTCGGTTGGTGCATAAGCGTTTACTATAGAGATATTAAAGAATTTTCCCCTAACGCGAATCATGCACAACCTGTCTGATATTGCTTCAAAACGTATCACGTTCTCTAATATATGGGTGGGGACTAAAAAACCAGTGCCATGTGTATGACGTCCAGTGTTACTACCGCTATAGAACAAAACAGAGTCATTATCAACATTACATTCCCCTTTTCCTGGCCACCTTACTTCTTGGAGGGCTGCTATACCAACACCGTATTTTAGTATATCCCTATTTACCTGGTACAAGGCGCCTGGTCGGTAGAGTGAACGTACATTCCATGAGGCTAATCGGAAGTCCATAATTCTTTGCCGCAATTCGTTAGTTTTGGGATCTGATCGGTACTGTACTCTTGTCGGTTTCGTAACTTAGTGATTTTTTACGCAGGCGGGTAGTTAACCCGCCGCACAACCCCCTATATGCTGGAGGACCACACCCTACTTTGGTCAGCGAGTCCAAAGGACTTGACCGGTCATCTTAGCAAGGCAAGCTGACCGATCACCCCCCCATCCGCCACCCGGGGGACGCTCCTCTACGCCGTGAGGGCCAGCGCGAGGTTTTATTAGTCGTAATATTAGCAAATGGTCCTTACATTACATACCTATCATCTAAAAGAGAATATATACATAATATGTATACATAATTAGTTATATTTATTGGTCAAAAATAAAAAAAAACAAATACCACTGCAATTACAATAATAAAAATACCACTACAATATTAAATTTTTGTTGGCGACAGGGCGCTGTTTTGAAAAATAAGTCAATTTAGGGCAATAAGAAGAATATGTTAATGGTATGGTGTCTGGAAAGAGCTGTTAATTTTGAGATGGTAATTCATTCTCACCGACGATTGTAACGAGTTATTAATTCAAGAAAATGGATAGGCATATACATATACTATGCAATATACATATAATATCATTAAAATGTTATTTAGATTTGGCGAATTGATGTAGCTCTATTACTTAAAAGTTTGTCAAAATTTAGAACATGTTAATGACTTTTTATTCCATACTTTTATACTATAAAGTCTTAACTCTAAAGTAACTCGTAAACTTCGTACCTACGCATTAATATTCTTCTTGATTTATTATTATTCCCTCCTTAATTAATTGTTGTGCTATTTAGATCAGAGACAAGGCCATCAATTTAAAAATACATATTAATACCAATTGATTCGACCCTTCTTGAGTTAGAAATTAAATCAATTTTGTTTTATATATTAGGTACTAGCTGTTCGCCCCGGCTCCATTCAGTTATTATTTCAATACAAGGGAATACCAATCCTACGAACCTATAATTATTTATTTCCGTTAAGTTTTCGATCAGTTGTCTTGAGTTTAAAACTTAAAAATTTAAGAGTGTTGTGTTACTAAAATGATCTTTCAGGTACAATATTTAGTAGATATTATACATAATATACTTAAGCGATCTCTGTAGACAAGAATAATGCAGTATTTAATAAGATGTAAAACGGATCAGCAGTTCCGGAGTTTTACAAACTATGAAATATTATACAAAACTTTCGTTTCAAGGAAATATAAGAAATTTAAAGTTAAAGCTAAGGCAGCAGTATTTTTTTTATAAAATACCCTTTTGCACGCCTCATAAGCGAAGCGTTGAGGTGGCTACTACTGTCACTTCGCGCAAAACATCTGATTTTTCAAACTTAAAATGTCTTTATGTATCATACATTGCACTTGTAAGATAATACATACACACACATATTAAGAAAAAACACTATTTTTAACGTTCATGATATTTTTGATGTCATTTTTGTTATTTAAACTAGTTAAAAAACAGTTTAAAAAAGTTCTGTCTTGGACGTCCGTGTGTCTGTATGTGCGGATCCTTTTTCTTGTTAACACGATAGCGACCGAAATACTTTACTAATCGAGTCTTTTTTTTTCTCTTACGCTTGAGTATGCTCAGGAATAGAACCCTTTCATTTTTCAGGGTCTGATTCGATGTGGTTTAATTGTTATTAAATAAACAAAAAAAATATCGACTTTTTTTTTTTTTTTATAGTGTACTCAAAATTCACCATTATAAACTCGATTCTTTATACTATAAGCCAAGGTTTAAAAAAATAAGTTGGTAGTCAGTCCCTTAAACCTGCGCAGTTTCACATCTAGGTGGGGCCACAAGAAAAATAGCTCAATTATTACGGTACCGCTTTCTTTACTTTTCCAAATGTTTTATTTTATTTCATTTTTATATTTATAGTCACGTACTCTTTATAAATAATCAATTTTATTGTAAAGGATGAGATTATGAGGCGTGCACTTTTGGATTTTCCAAACTATTTAACTATATTGGCAGAAAGATTTATTTCTTTGCGTCCCAGACGCGGCTATTTTATGCATTATTCAAAATAAATTTTCGTAACTATAGAAACAATTACTTCTCTACAGTATAGTATTTTTTTCAGTAGGTAGTTAAACAATTATAAATCGTAACAGAACTAATCTAAACCCAAATTGTACATAAGTAAGTAGTTTAAAATTATAACTCATGACAGACCTAATCTAAACCTAAATTCGATCCCTGACAAAAGGGCCTGAGTCTGGAAAGCCATAGAAGGTCACCTCCGTGCTCTTGAAGCTAATCAATAAGTGAAATGGATGTTAAATCACATGTCCCACAAACTAATGTATTGTCACCAAAACTTATTACCAAATACCAATCTCTATTTGTTCTTGTCGGTACAGATAATATAAAATAAAGTGACCTAATATGGAATACTTACGTATCTCAGTTCCATAATACCACAATAATAGTACTCGGGACTCGGGTACAATCAGAAAGAAGGTAGGTACTTACCTACTCCTTTAGGCCTTAAGGCTTACGTGGGGACACAGATCCTCCTTTCGAGAACTTTAATGTTTTGTCATTATTATGCATAATTTGCACAAATTTTATATGTTTAACAATAATATAATATACTAGCGGTCCCCCCCGGCTTCGCCCGTGGTACATACACAGTTTACGTTTTCTCTACATAAGATCCATCCTCGTACTTCAAGAAATATAATAAAAAAAGAATTATCAAAATCGGTTCAGTCGTTTTCAAGTTATGCGCTTACCAACACATTTTGCGATTCATTTTTTATATATAAGATGTGCCATTAAGTCTGTAACAATTTTAGGTTGTATTGATAACTTCAAGGTAAGAAAAAATTGAAAAGCTTCCAGTTTTATTTCACTGAATAAATTTGACGAAACCTTTACTGGTAAATAGTTTAAGTTATATCTCATATCATTTCGCTTTAGAAAAATAAATTAGATCTCACCCACATCAACAAGCAATAAAAACTATAATCCTCTTCAATTCACACCCTACCCAATGACACGCCGCGGCCGTCGGCTACTTTTAAGGTACAAGTCCGAGACGGGCCGCAGACCGCAACCGCAGGCGACTCTGTGGCTACCGGCTGCGGTTACCGCAATGCTGCCTGCGGTCGCTATTCCAACTGCGGCTGCATGCCGTGGCTGCACAATGCACAGAACGCAAAAGTCATAAGAATTCACCAATTAAAATATAAATAAACAAATAGTTGCCATGGCAATAATTGGCATTTGCATACTGCAGTCTGCGGTCGCTGCGCGCCGCGGCCGCACGCTGCGCGTTGCGTCTGCAGGCAGCAGTGTTGCCGCGCTTGGAATCAATTTCATAGATGTTCATAGAAACAAGTGGTGTCGCTTGCAGTTTGCTGTTGCAGTTTGCGGTCTGCGGCCCGTCTCGGACTTGTACCTTTATGATATACATTCGTAAAATCCTTGTAATAACATTATTACTTTTAAGACAATAAAATGATGAGCATACTAAACTGATGAGCAATTGTGACCTTGATTAAATTTTTCGCTTTATATTATATCATTACTAGATGGAAGCCCGCGGCTTCGCCCGCGTTTTCAAAGAAAAACCAGCATAGTTCCTGTTCCTGTGGGATCTCCGGGGTAAAATTAATCTATGTTTTATTTTGGGTCTTCACCTACATACCAAATGTCATTGTTCGGTTTAAAAGTATTTGTGTGAAAGAGTAACAAACATCCATCCTCACAAACCTTCTCATTTATAATATTACTAGTTTACCGCCCGCGGCTTCGCCCGCTTTGTCTAAAACCTAATAAATTATATACTAAAACCTTCCTCTTGAATCACTCTATCCATTAAAAAAAACCACATCAAAATCCTTTGCGTAGTTTTATTTATTTTATTTTATTTAGTAAATAGTATAATTATTATTCGAATAAAATTACATTACATAAAACAATTACCCATACTTTTGTAAGTTTCAATTTTCATATACCGACACTAGACAAAACATATATTATTGAAGCACCAAACATAAAATATAACTCCATACCAGTTAACGAACGTCTTCTAACAATAAAGCAATAAGCTTATTCGAACTAATTCACTCCAACCAACTTCGTCATTGTACACACGTGAAAGTTTCGGAACAAATTATTGCAGAACTTATAAATGTGGCTAGAGATTTCTATGAACGTCAACAATCATCAATATTGAAAACAAAATAATAAAACTGAATGGACGTGATATTGTATTGTACAATAGAAAAACAAACCACATTGCGGTTTTACATGCCTAAACGAGTTTAGATATTCTTTGTTTTTTTTGAACAGTTATTTAAAAAAATTATTCAATTAATCTTTTTGAAGTGAAACTTCTTTATCGGGGTTGGAAAAAAATGTAGTGTAACATTTTTTCGTTACGCGTGACATTTTTCCGTTACGCGCCATCTTTTTCTTATCCCTACCACGCGTGATTCGACGTATTTCTGTAAAGTTGCATATAGTAAATTATTTTTTGAAAAATATGGTCATAAAGAAGTTTCACTTCTTACGTGTGTACACTAGTACACGCACACATTTTTTTTATTTAAGCAATTGAAAGTTAATTTCGTAATCCAATTAGTTAATTTCACATGTAAACTATGTAACTAATAACTTAATAAGTAACTAATAGTGATGTAAACATTTTTGTCATCTTAATAAGAAAGGGGATATCTGTATTTTACAAGAAAATTGTACTGTTTTCAATCTCTGGATAGTAATGGCGTGATGAGTTTCACAATTACATCCATTTGTCTGAAGTATCGTTACTTATTGCGGGTGTTTTCAAGCTTTTACGTGCTTTTAGAAAAGTACGAAATACTAAGTAGATAGTAATACCTACATTTAGTTTCTTAATCTCTTGCCGTAATCTTGCAACTAAGTTAGTAGAGTTCTGTTTATTTTCGTAATTTTAAATATTCATCCCATATAAATAGGTAATTTATAAACAAATTCGTACTATTTTCATTTATTAATTATATCTAACTCGATATTCTATTAAACACTTACCTAACTATACTTGTATATGAGCATTCATTTAAAGGACCTATTGCTTACTAGCGGTCCGCCCCGGCTTCGCCCGTGGTACATGTTTATGTTTTCTTTCCATAAGAACCATCCTCGTACTTCAAAGAATATTATAAAAAAATAATTATCAAAATCGGCCCACCCGTTCACGCGTGATGCCGTGACCAAGGAAAACGGGTTTCATTTTTACATATAGATTCCATTTACATTTTGTATTAATTTTAAAGTATCGTACGTAATACGTACAAAATATTCGTCATCATTACAAATCAAACGCGAGATTCATACCAGATTCAACACTCGTCTCGCAAGCGTGATCGATAAAAAATAAATATCAAATCATACATATGAAGGAGTTGGAAGGAGTACATCGGGAATAGACGTATTGCGGTCGTAACTCTTGTCAGATGTTATTTGTGAAAGAAGAGCGGACTTCATTGAAATTGACCTTGTGATCCGACCTCTGCGGTGTAACTGTAGAACACATATACGGTGACGTGAGAAACTACGATATTTCCCTTGTTTATGGCCCGGCTAAGTGGACTCTTTCTGGCTTTAAAAATAGTCTTTTACGTACCTGTGTTATTTGATACTTGTCGGAATTTATTAACAACTCGCGCTACGTTCGGCACGGACAACCTTTGATCCCGTTGGGAAAATAAGTTATTTTAAAATGAGTTGCTATTAAGGAGTACTATGTTTTGTGTATAATTTCTTAAAGTACTGACCTTCTATAAAAGTTTTATAAAATATTGATGTTGAATACAACCCTTTATAAACTTCATAAAATATCTTCAATAATAACGCTGCCTCTATTCTCGACTCAAATTATTCAAGGAGAAAAAATATTCAAGTATCATGAAAAATACAATACTACAAATATTTGTAGAGATTTTTTAAAACGGGATTTATCCTGAAAGAAGAAGAATGATCTTTTGTAAAAGTAATGATATTGTGGAAAAATTTTCTTCACCATGGGAAATTATGGGATTTTTCCGTAACATCACTACATAGTATAAAATAAAGTCGCTTTGTCTGTCCCTATGTCCCTTTGTATGCTTAAATCTTTTAAACTACGCAACGGATTTTAATGCGGTTTTTTTAATAGATAGAGTGATTTAAGAGGATGGTTTTAATATGTAATTTATTAGGTTTTGGACCAAGCGGGTGAAGCCGCGGGCGGTAAGCTAGTAATATTATAACGTGCTATGAAAGAACTTACACATTGTATATTCTATGTTTTAGTTAGTCCATTCAATTACTTAACCTCTTTTAATTACTTAAAAATCTTGCATATTTTATCGAACGAGAGAACTCTTTGTACATTTTAGATACACCTCAATCGCTTAAACCTATTTAATTAAGGTAAATTTGCAGGTTCTTTTCAAGTTTTATTGAAAAACTGTATTTTCAATCTGTCTGTTCAACGGAGCGGTAGAATTTTACACAAATACCTTCACAGGCCAAAGCACACGGGTCGATGGTACGACTAAAATCTGTATATTGCTTTATTTAAACGTGAAATATTATTTATTTAGTATTTGTATGATTGTGCGAAATCTTGTTAAGTGATTTTCATAATTGTTTATGGAGGATCGTGGGAAAACAGGCAAGTTCAAGAACCAAAATATTCGACCACATCTGCCGCGTTAATTCAAAGTTAAGCATGATCATGATCAAAATTGTCATGGGAGGGCTATGTCCCAACAATGCGAACACACCCTTGTGTTCGATGATAGCTCATGTATAGGCATGTTGATTTCATTTCAATATATAAGTTTTCAGTATCGTACGTATAACCAAGGCCCCTTAACTGAATGGTAGGTGTTTAAAAAGACAACTAGAGAAGACGTCATCAAGATGACATTTTTATCGTGTAATTTAAAAGATGTACGTTTTCCAAGCTATTTTAAAAAAGGTATTCGTAGATATTAAACAAAAAAAATGTATGCTTAAATGTGACTGTATCTTGCAAGCAAATCCGAAAACTAAAGCTAGTCTATAGTCATAAAACCGTTCGTTAAATTCAACAATTAATTCAATATAAAATCGTTTCATTTTATGTAATAGCTTAATTCAATTATATTTGGTATGAAAGCTACAGTTGAATAATACCTAGGGTTACGATTTAAATTTTCCATTACAGAGGTATTAGTGTTTTATTCATTTCAATTTAAAAGCACGTGCTATTAATATTATAATGCCGTAATATATAGATAGGGAGGCGAGGTAGCTAAATGGCGTAATTAAACGGCGCCGTCGAGACTTATCAAAATCGATAGATAAAATAATTTCGAAAAGAAAAGCTTCTATGGTAAAAACCATTTTAGCGGTGGGTTTGGCGTGTACGGATTTTCAAAAATGTAAAAAAAAATAGTTACTTGGGCATTCTCGAGCGCGTCAGATATTCATACTACGTATGCCCCAAGTGCCTCTGATAACAACGGTATACTAATCTGCCGGTTTGCGTGGTGGGGCTAGGCATATTAATTCGTCAAAAATGCACAAAAAAAAATTTACTCGAGCGCGTCAGATTTTCGGAAGGGGTGTTAAGTAGGCCCCAAGGAAGCTCCCCTTAAAAAAACTGACGATTTCGGCGTGACGATAAGTTACGATGAATTTTTGAAAATGCAGAAAAAAAAAAGTCCTTTTGAAATACTCGAGCGCGTCAGATTTTCATAGGGGAGGTTTATCTCGGTCTCCTGAAAGCATATTTTCTTAATCTGACAAAAATGTTGGTGGGTTCTCTTAATCTGACCGAAAAAGGTTTGAGAGTTTCTTTTTTGTAATCATCGTTATTTCATATCAATTTTTTTTAACACCCTCAGTTTTCGAGATATACTCAAAAAACCGGGAGTTTGAGTTTTTATGATGCTTCAAGTCAAAAAGTTTTAACTTTGGACAAAAATGTAAAGAGACCTTTTTTGTGTAAAATAAAATTACCTTTTTTGTTTATTCTAACTTTTTTTTTTGTAAAATGTATCGTTCGCGACTTATATAATGCAACGCGTTTTTCGGAAGACGAAATGGCTCCTCCAGACTTCCGGTCACGCGGAAACCGGCAGATTTTGTATTTTTAGTAAGTTTTAGATTATATTCTTCAAAATAAAAATAAAAACAATCGCGCTCGAGAATGCCGGATTAACGTTTTTTTTTTTACAAGTTCGCGACCCTATAACTTGGCGGCGTCAAGGACTTATCGTCAGATTAGTTAAATTTAGTCTTAAAACACTAAAATCAACCCCCAATATCTTAATCTGACGCGCTCGAGTATTTCAGACTATCGATTTTTTTTTACTAATCTGATCGTCTATCCTGGGCGCGCGTTACTACTTAAAGAGCTAAATAGTTAACAAGGTTGTTCTATTAGGTCTAAGGTATCTCTCATATCTTAAACTGCCACGCTCGAGTATTGCAGAAAATTCCCCTCTTCGCCTCCCTATCTAATAGTATTGAATATGAATCAGCTCCATCCAATCACTGGGTACATAATTTACCAGATTTCATTTTTATTACTCGCTCCAATAAATTGTATCAATTATGTTCGATTTACGGAATAAATAATAATAAGAAAAATTATTTTGTTAAATTAAAATAATGTTTACGGCAAAATCCAAGAGCAAAATGTTGTTAATTATATAATGTTGTCTAGGTTGTCTAAATAAGAAGAATTCCAATCAATACCCGCGGCCCCATCATAAGCGGCTCTACGGAACACAGTGGGGTTTTAGACGATAAGAATCCGACATAACCCACGGCTCTTTCCGCGGGGGCCGTGGCTGGGTATCTTTGGAAGATTTCCCCACCAAAAAAAATAGGTTGTCAGAAAAACACTGTCATGTGTTATTAGTTTTTATGTAGAGTAGAAAATTAAAATCAAAGTCATTATTAAACTTTTTTTATATATCGGTGCGCTTCAAATTAAAGACTAGGTATAATAAATAGAGCCTAGAGTCTAGACCCTAGGGTTGTATACCCATATTTGTTTCAATGATTAATTTTCTTTACGGGCAAGTAGGCTTCCGGCCTTGGCATGAAAGGCCGCGACTTTTTATTAATTTCCACCAAATCTCTCAACTATAACGCTCATGTACCAAGGAGGTCTATCAAGGTAAACAATATAAAAAGTACAATAATAAACATCATCAGATAAACGAGTGCAAGAACTATGTTAAAAATATGTCCCTAAACCTTGCGAATAATATTTTGCTTTAACTGTGCTCCAAATTTCCTAGTAAATAATTTGTTTACGTTGGAAGAACCAACCGGAAAACATAGTAAAAATATGTCAAATCGTATTATTATTACACAATATAAAGCAGGGAATATTATATGAATGAATTGCCTTTTGAATCATACGTAACGATCACGTCATATGACGAAAAATGTTGTAAATATCCTTGTAATTATGCGGGAATTGTCACGTATTATTAATTAGGTTGGTATACTTATAAACCTATACCATAAAAATTTAAAAACATTGTAAAATTGTGTATCGTCTATACTTATAACATTATAAAGCTGAAGACAATTTTTGTTTGTTTGAACGCGCTAATCTCAGGAACTACTGGTCAGATTTGAAAAATTCTTTCGGTGTTACATAGCCCATTTATCGATGTTATTAATAAGTGTAGTTTATTTGTAGTGCATTGAAAAAATGTATGAATTTGGTAAATATATAACTAACTATATGAAAACCATAACCAGCTTACCAAATTAAATAAAAGTTCAATGATACCTCTTCATGAAGATAAAATAACAGGTAAGCAATCAGCTTCCACTCAAAATGCAAACACACTCAGCTGTGAAGAGGTAAAGGAATATTTATTATTTACCATGTAGTCAATTATTAAGAATAAATGTAAAATATAAAAAACGACGTGCGGCACTCGGGGACTGCCGCGGTAAAGCTATTGCATGCTATGCCTTTGTAGCGACACCTCGCTCTGAATCGCGCAAGCGAAATTTTTTCGTTACAGAGCTATATCTATAATATATACATTATACAACTTTCCGACATCATCCATTGGCGCCTTAACGGCCGGCCAGTCGAGTAGACTAGTCGTGAATTCTCTCTTTTTCGATGGAGGAATTCCACCTTCCTTCCTCCACACCTTCAAGCCACACCTCCGCCCGTCGGAGTGGGGAGCGTGAGGTTTTTCGTTACGGAATTTCTCGATTCGGTCCCCGCGCTCAAGGCCCGCGATAGAAGCTATGCAATAGCTTAAAAATGTTTTAAATGTTTTATAGACATTAGTTAAAATGTATTTTTATTTCAGCGTAAGTACTTTCTAACAGCGAAGCTTAGCAGCGAAGATATCGTGAAAATTCTAATAATTTCTAATAGTTATTAAGTTAATTAAACTATGGCTTTTTTCATCAACGTTAAAAACGTTCAAAAGATATTAAAAAATTTCAGCGTTATTAAACCAATTAAACACAATATACCTTTTATATAGTAAAGAACAAAGGGTACAATAATACTCAACAGAGAAGACCCATATCAAAATTATTATCGAAATGTCATTACAAAATGTAGAAACACACTTAACATTTTCTAATAGTTTTATTAAAGTTACGACAGAAAATTAATTAAATTTAAATGGAATCTGAATTTTGATTTTACATGTAAAATTTCGGTTTTAAGTGAGTAATATCACTTGGCGAACATAAAATATCTGACAATTTTTCTTCTTTAAAGCATTTGAAATCAGTTTCAGTCGAAGCATTAGAATTCGAATGATTTAACTAAAATTACTAAAAATAAGCTTAGTATTTTTTGTACTTGTATTTTTTTTGCTTAATTTTCATCAAAAACCCCAATAAGTTTTTACCCAGCCTTATTCCAACCAGCCAACCTTCCTTATTCCTTAATCGTATGAAATACGATATCACTACATAGTATAAAACAAAGTCGCTTTCTCTGTCCCTATGTCCCTTTGTATGCTTGAATATTTAAAACTACCCAACGGATTTTGATGCGTTTTTTTTAATGGATAGAGTGATTCAAGAGGAAGGTTTTAGTATATAATTTATTAGGTTTTAGACAAAGCGGGCGAAGCCGCGGGCGCCGGGCGGTAAGCTAGTATGTGATATAATGCTGTATTAAACCACAAGGCCAACCTCAAATACTGGTCAAGTGAGAATCAAAGCGAGCAGCTTTGCTTTTTCCCACCAGTAATATACACTGCATGTTTCAATTAAATGATTTAATAATTACGAGTAAAAGCTTTGCAGAATGAGAACTAAGTATTACGTATAGTATTATATTATCTGTGGTATTACTATACGTAATATACTTATTAGTTATAGTACTAGCTTACCGCCCGCGGCTTCGCCCGCTTTGTCTAAAACGTAATAAATTATAGGTATACTAAATCCTTTCTCTTGAATCACTCTTTCTATTAAAAAAACCTGCATCAAAATCCGTTACGTAGTTTAAATTATTTAAGCCTACAAAGGGACATAGGGATAGAGAAAGCGACCTTGTTTTTTTATACTAAGTAGTGATGATAATATTACGAAGGAGTTCGATTTTCGGATATCGCTTGCAACTACAAAGATAGAAAAAGGTATATAACGTGTAGGATTTGTCAGTTTGTCAATATTCATGAAAGTGTTTCTTCGCATATTTAATATTATAGTGATTATTAAATATATAATTATTAAATTAAATTTTATAATTACATAGCTGCCCGGTTATCCTTGAACGACGTATTATTAAAAATTATATAAACTCCAATATTCTTCGCTAATTTCACACATACAGAACAAATCTTACCTAATTTGTCCTACCATACAATTTAACTAGTACACCTAAGTGTTATATAAGGTATCAATTTATAAAATAAGTGAACGCCATTACTGATATAAGACAGCAAATTTAATCAGCTGGAGAGGCGACACCACTCTACCATATTACTGTTCCCGCCTCAATATTGTCAATAATAGAGTGTTGCCAACGACTTAAATACGATCTTAGTATTCTGTGTATTTATAAAATCCATAGGTACTAATATTATAAATGCGAAAGTAACTCTGTCTGTCTGTTACTCAATCACGCCTTAACTACTGAACCAATTTTCATGAAATTTGGTATGGATTTTGATACCCGAGAAAGGACATAGGCTACTTTTTATCCCGGGAAAATGACGCAATCCTGGAAAACCCACGGGAACGGGAACTATGCGGGGTTTTCTTTGACTGTGCGGACGAAGCCGCGGGCGGAAACCTAGTGGTAATATAAAACATAATAGAAATTAAAATTTTATTGCTAAAAGTAGCACTGTGGTAGCACTGAAAAATGGACGGAACAAGGAAAGTCTACATTAAATATTTAATTTGCATTTTGAAATGAGAGAAATTAAAATTGTAAGCGCGATGTTTTGAATAATAGAGCGCGGCTCTACATATAATTTCACGATATTATATACATACGTTTCAGTAAGGTTTTCTTCCGGTACATTTTCAATGTAAATAATTTGTTTTAATGGTAATGGGTGCGTTGACCTCATTTTGTTTACATCTATATATCTTGCGCGACATTTAGTACTTTTCAATTTTATTGATGTGAAACTTTATGGTTAGTAGTTTTATTGGTATAATACATTGTTAGTTTGATTTGTGAGCATTTTGTTTGTGTGGAAGTTGAAATGTAATAACGGAAAACTAAATGAAAACAGTTATTGTAAAATTGGATTGAACGTGAATTGAAGTGTGCACAAGTTACATATAGGTATTTATTCGCAATATATGTTTAACTGAATTATAAAAATTACCAAGATATTTTAAAAACATCTTGAGACAATGTTACAATATTTGCAAAAGGGAATAAACAGAAAAATTATAGTAAATTTGTTCTAATAAACAATTAATAAAAACTTCAGTTAAAGCTATTGTTTACGAACTTTCAATACACAACAACCTCTTAAATAGTTGGTTTTATCTCTATTCTCTAGTAAGATAAGCCACCAAGGCCGATGCTTGTAGAGACATAGATCATTCACTAATTAGTCACTCCTCTGTCCATAGAGTATTGTTTATGCAATAAACGTCATCATGTGAGCTTTATCCTTGTCATTAATAAGGATTATCTGCAGAACACAAGGCAGAACATAATATTACGTAAGTGTCGTCAGTTTAGATCACATTTTTCTTACGTAAACGTAAGAAAAACCTTATAATAAATGAAAAAGCTACCTAACTATTAATCTTCTAAAAAAATATTTTTATATATTGGTACTAACTAGTATAGTACGTATAAAGTATTGTATCATTATCTGTGGTATTTATTTTAAAAGATACAGAAATAAAATAACATTCTAGCTCTAGGTTTGGTCATTTTCTGTTTGTGTAAGTATCCCGTAGTCCTATAAACTCGATTTAAAATTAAATCTAGACAGACAGGCTGACTAATAAAATAGAAAACTTTTATTTTATTAAAAAAAATCGCTTTATTTTTATTAAAGTATGCCGGATAAAAGACTAATTATTACTACCTATCGTATTTAGCTTTTAGGAGCGTCTTTAAAATCTTAGCTATCCAGACTAACTAAGTACTCGAGTCATATATTTCGCTAACAAAACCTATTGAAGTTTACCGTTTGAAGTTTGAACTATTACCATCCAACGAACTGCACAAAGGTAATTAAAGATAAACATTTCTCTAATGGACACTCACCGCTCGACCACTATACAGAAACCCCTGTCTCCATGCAGCCACAATAAGATAAACAAGAAAACGTTTCAATTAAAGGGGTCAACGTATTTTGGAATAGCAATTTACGGATATTATTACAAAGAGGTATCATCAACTGAAACGCTTGTAATGGCGCGGTTTTAAACAATTAAGATCAATCAAATTAATGTGATCTAGTGGTGTCGCTTGATGAGTATAACTATACCTAGATACCTACGTACTTGTTTTGAAACACAAACACAAATATTATTCTTGTAGAAGATACGATTTTGATTTATTTAATAGCAATTAGTTTTCGTGACAGTAAACAGATTTTGCAATGTAGAGTCGAGAGAAACTCTTGTAATTAATTTTGTAAATACATTATTTTGAACGAAATCTGTATAATTTTAAGTATGCCATCGACTTTGTCTCTTAAACGATAGTCATAAAATGTTTTAAATAAGATTCAAACAAACACCCTTTACTGTGTGAAAACGACTATGTATTTCATTCTAATTGCCGCATTAGGTGATTAATTCACATGAAAATAATAAATAAACACATTTTTAAAGTCCTTGTGTACCGAGAAGTACCAAGAAGTACTTCGTAACATATTAATTGAAGAAATTTCGCACACGACACGCTAACAAGCGATGCCCTATAACATTCCCTTTATATTAAATTTAGTATTAAATATCAATTAATTTCGTATTTCATGTGAAACGTGTTGAAAACTACGAACCCTATAAACCGAGGATAAACGATAAAACTCTCTAGGGAAAAGTATTTAATGGATTACGTCTGGTCGTGTCGTTGAGGAAGAATTATAATATATCCGAGAATTTTCTGGAAGCTTGCGTTTATATGAAATATTAGTTTTATGTTAACCTCTTGTGTTTTTATATCAAATATATTATTTCTTTGAAAACGGTTTGAGTTTTTGTGTTTTATGTGGCGTATATTCAACATTTCGAAAAGTTTATGGTTTAGCACGCCCATTGTAGTTGATTACTTGTCTTGGACCAAAATAGCTATGACATACGCTCTAACAAACTGTTATATTTTTATATAGACACGTTTATCAATTGTCTACGAGCCAAAAAGTAAGTTCTATCCATACTTAACATTTAAGTTGCCCTTATCTTAAGTATGGAAGTAATACCCTAATGACAAATCGATAGCCTGATAGCCCTGTGACACGCATGTTTTTAAGTCAGTTGTAGACATTGAGTTAGGAATTCCACCAAAAATTGTCCGTATTTATGCAAAATGGAACCACTCGACAAATTTGCTTTTTTCCGTTTCTTGAAGAATACTCATTTAAAAGTGGTCTAAATTCTTATACAAACAAGAACCATATGAATTTTACCTTGGAAACAAGGTATACTAAAAGCAGAAAGGAACCACCAGCAACAACGAATAATACATATGAAGCAAAACCGAACCACAGCACCACGGGACTGCTTTGTTCATACAAATAAACGATATTACTATCATGTCATTATATACAAAACAGATCCGCAGATACTTGGTACCATTATACATTACACATATTTCTATTAATAACAATTATTTTTAATACACAAAATGGAACCAGGTTTCTATGGTATGGTTATGCGTAAAATAAATTCATAATTTAATTGTAATTTTTTATTGCAAAATAAAACCACAAGCATTCGGTTCTATCATGCATAAATAAATATTGTAAAACATCCAGAAACCCATCATCGCTATACGGAACCAAATGCCTTGACTTGTGCACAATGCAGAATGCTTCTCATCTTTAAACAACGTATTTCATTACGTCTTATATAGCTCAAAGTGCAAAACTCCAATTTTTAAAGTAAAACGTCGAACATCTGTCAATATAGGTGACATTCAGCGAAGTATTTCGAATACGTGACGGCCGTTTTTTTTCTCCGCGAAGTAAGTTCTATTGTTTTTGTTAATTACCTTTAAAATTAAATGTGAAAATGTTTAGTAATAAATAAATAAGGAAGCAATTGGTAAGAAAAGCATTGGAGACGAACACCGAAGATAATAATGAAGATACAACGGGTAAGTAGTTTTATTTAATGCATTTAAGTAGGTACTTATTGAATCTATGAGATGCAGGTATGTACGCTTTATCCAATTTTGATTCATTCCCGATTGTGGAGTGATTTTAAAAAGATAGTTCATTAATTAGTAAGTACAAGAGGAATCCTGTGTGGATTTACGTATTTTAACGACACTGTTGTTGTTCACGAAGGCGAGTCGAATTATTAAGAGTCATTTTGTTACGATTTACCTGTCATTGTGAGATGGAACTACTAAACCCTGTTTTAAAATCAACTGTCGATGATCTAGGTACCTACCTACTATTTTGGTAAAATACGTTTAGATTCAGATTCAGTACAGTACATTCAGCGCATATAATAATTTGTTTGATTTTAAAAGTCGCGCTGCCACTGTTTTGACCGGAACAAGGCCCTAGCCCGCGAAATTGAAAATTTTAACAAGTTTATTTAATTTTTTTTTAGGTTTGGTCACTGTTGCGTGTGATTTTTAGGGTTCCGTATCCAAAAGGTAAAACGAGACCCTATTACTAAGACTCCGCTGTCCGTCTGTCTGTCTGTCCCTCTGTCTCATGAACTGTGATAGTTAGACAGTCGAAATTTTCATAGATGATGTATTTCTGATGCCGCTGTAACAACAAATACTAAAAAACAGAATAAAATAAATATTTAAGAGGCTCCCATACAATAAACCGTGATTTTTTGCCGTTTCTATAGATAATGGTACGGAACTCTTCGTTGCGCGAGTCCGACTCGCACTTAGCCAGTTTTTTGTACATAGCGCATGTACCTACAACATACTTAGTCGTCTAGTAGGGACACGGCTTTATAAGAACTAATTATATTTTGCTGTCGCCATAAATCTACGTATAAAAGCCACGCGGCTTTATTGTTTTGATTTAAAGCTTTTTTCTTTTTATTACAGAAGATAACGAAGAACCTTATACGTCGATGCCTCTGGAGAAGCTTTCTTCACCTTCAAGCGATATTCAGGCCATATTACATCTCATTCCACAATATGCACAGAGTTTTTATAACAATCTTATTAGTGATGATGCAATAGAAGACCACATAGATGGACTAGACAAGGTGGATTTCGAAATCCAATTTGATGATAACGTCGAATAAACGTCCTCTATATGTATTATTTTATATATCTTTTTAATAAAAGCTTTATTACGATATTATAAATACATAGTTTCATTTATATCATTAAATCCCTGGGTTGTGGTTCTTTTTTGTATAAGAGAAAACCTATCAATTGATAAATGTTAAAAGGAACCACATGCACATTTTCTTAATTATCTAGAAAGTTTAAGAGTATTCAGAACAAATTTATATACACATACTTAAATAAGTAATTTATCAATGAATTTAAATAAAATAAATATTAATTTTACTTCATCTAACAGAGCTGCAAATGTTTTTGTAAATCCTTTGATATCTCAGAAGTGCGTATTTGCTGGTTGGTTCCTTTTTGCTTAAATACGGACAATTGTATTTATATAATAATAATGATTTAAGTATATACTGAATCAAATATGCTGTTATTTTAACATACCTAGCGTACAATTGAGTAAAAAATTGGTATGCAATAAATGATAAAATTGTACAAATTGAATAGAATAAAGGTTGCTTAACAACCTAGGTAACTCGCTAGGTAGGTAGGTTCTTATTAGTTTGCGATGTTGGCGTAGTATTTATTTGTGACAAAATTTATTCGTTAACCCAAACAAGGAAAAGATATTCCGTACGAGTAAGGCCGGTTGCAGAGCTTCACCGACCATCAGTGCGTACGTCAGTCGCGCTTGTCATATGTATGGAAATTCATAAAACCGTTCATACCTAGACCGACCATACGCACGCGTATTTCCGTACATATGACAAGCGCGACTGACGTACGCACTGATGGTCGGTGAAGCTCTGCAACCGGCCTTAACCCTAGAAAGATAATCATATTGAGTAATACGGGAAAGATAGTCATGCGTCAAATTTACGCATGTTTTTTAGTTAGCTCTAAGTCGCGGTATATTGTTTTTTTTTTCTATAAATTGTAAGTTATTATATATTTACAGTTATGTTAGAATAATTAATATTACAAATAATTTATTTTTAATTATTTTTATACATATAAAAAAACGAAAACATTAAACGTCTGCTTTAAATCTACAATTCTTGTAACACGTATTATTTCTAATAAAAACTTATTTTTGGCCACAATTATCAGACTTTTTTATATCTTATATATATGTTGTACATATACTTATATAAAAAATAGTGAGAAACAAGTTTAGCACATATCAACGTATGCTCACGACATAATATAACGATGTTACATTTTTTGCAGGAGGAATTTGCCTTTCGTCATATTTCAGAAGGACAAATCGTATAGTAAATACGTTTTTTTTTTTACGGAAGGCCTCCTCAGTACTTTCTTACGATGTACCAGATACTTCATTTGGCAACAACTTGGAGATATTATCACGCAAATATCTTATCAAAGCTGGTGATTCTAAACACCCACGCATAAACAAAGAAGACGGTTCCATGCTTCTATATTTCATGTTTTTTTGACTCGGATGTTTTTGTGCTTTGATGTTAACATTGTGGCTATAAATTTAATATGCAATATCCAAGCAATTTTATTGATTCCATAAAATAAAGCCATTGGCCATCTCATTGTCTTACTACTATTGAACATCAGGGAACACATTCGGTCTAATGCATCTACTTCGCCTTTTGCTTGAATGTAATATATCATCTTTGCTTTGTACCTCATCGGGAAAAGCTTCTTCTGTGTCACTTTGCTCGTCATTTTCAATTTCGTGGTCCTCCTACTTCCCTATCGGTTTCTTCACAGGGACCCTCATCGCTTTGCATAAGAGCGGCTAGTATACAATATTCTTCCAATTTTCTATCCCCAATTGTTTTCTATATTTGCTTCAATATGTATAAAAATAAATTTTTAACATAAGTCACAATATACAGTAAAAATAAGCTAAAAAATATTCAAACTACCATAGAAGTCAAAATCTTAAAAGTCACGGTAAAGATAATCATGCGTAATTTTGACTCACGTAGTCGTTATATTTCAAAATTGGTTACTCTAACTTTATTGAGACGTATACCATAGGGTAGCTCTTAGTGACTTATGAAATGTCCTATAAGCACAGTTATGGATTCGCGACATTTAAAAAGATAAAGCTATATTTCGAAAACGCAGGAGTCATTTTGACGCAGACTATCTTTCTAGGGTTAAAATCTGAAAAAGGTCGTGAATGAGAACTTGTCCTACGCAATTGAAGTCAATTTAATAGCAATTTGATTTGTAAATACATGTCTGATTGTTGTGTAGAAAAAAAAAAACGCCAATTAAGACTATACAGTCCACTTGACTCAATAAAGGCGTTTATTGTAAAACAAATGAGGAAAAAGGTGAAAATAGGTTTCATGTTAAATGAAGTGAAGAGGTATAAACAGTGGAAGTATTTCTCACAAATCTTGCGTAATGGGGTATGTGCAGTTGACCTGGTTATTACAGATATAAATGTCCTTCCTAGTAATATTATGATCACGAAATTTTGTATGGATGTGCGTTGCTCTTCTATGTGGAATATTCTGGAACCCATTTGAATTTTGATACGTACAATTGATACTTATTATACTATCAAATACATGAGGCAATACATCCGACCTCCAATTCGTCGGTTACTTCCTAGTATTTCATAGTTATTTTGTAATTCCTTTCTATATTATTTTTGCCTAGGTGTCTTAATAAATTGGTCATTAATTCAGATGGCATCATATTGTTGTCGTAATATTTTACTGTTTTCTGACATGTTAAATAGGTAATATACAGAGGGCATTGATCCAAACATTATGACACTCCAGCTCCAAAATGACGAATCAATTAACAACGCAGAAAACGTGTGAAAAATTGAAAACTACCTCAATTTTTTGTTGTGATTATCTATACATACAATAAATCTGTAGAAGGGTCAATTCTGTACATTGAAAATATTGAAAAAATAAATAGCAGGGGGTGTTACTGGATCGATAACAAGCCCAAATATGTGATTAAAAAAATTTTTGTCTGTCTGTCTGTCTGTCTGTCTGTCTGTCTGTCTGTCTGTCTGTCTGTATGTTCAGGCATCACGTGAAAACTAACGGTTCGATTTCGATGGAACTTGGTATAATTATACCTTATTATCCTGGGCATAAAATAGGATACTTTTTATCCCGGAAAAATACGTAGAAAAAAAATAAAACTTAATTTTTCCGCGCGGACGGAGTCGCGGGCGGAAGCTAGTTAACAATAAAGTAATATGAAACATTGTCTTTCAACTTACTAGAAGAGTAATGTGTACATACATGAATTAATTAATTAATATAGAATGAAACACATCCGTTATATAAATATGTACCACTTAAAAATATAATTCATATCCAGTAGATAGGTAATAGTCTTATGACCAAGGCATATAATGTTTGCCTAGTTTGAGGTGAAATAGTGTTGTATCTAGGCATATTTATTTATTTCATTTTATCCATTATAATACAAGCATGTTATTAGCCTGTTAACCTTCGACAGGTTTTGACAAAGGATGGGTTTCCAATTGACGGATTGTTTTGTTAGAGTTCTTTTCAGTCTAGACATAAAGAGGCATTATTTTCCTCTCTTTTCAAATCTATACACATACACAAAAGTCGTGTTAGTTACACCACTTATAACTTAAGAATGGCTGAACTGATTTTATTGATTTGCCTCCTCCTGGATTAGAATATTAACTTGTATACCTACCAGTCCTACCACAAATATAAAACGAGTACCCGAGTACATCTTCTTAATATATATAAATCTCGTGTCACAATATTTGTCCTCAATGGACTCCTACACCACTTAAGCGATTATAATAAAATTCGCACACCATGTGCAGTTCGATCCAACTTGAGAGATAGGATAGGTTTTATCCCGGAAATCCCTCGGGAACTAGAACTATGCGGGTTTTTCTTTGAAAACGCGGGCGAAGCCGCGGGCGGAAAGCTAGGCGAATTGTATAAATAAAAATGTATATTTTGATCTATGTTTTAAGAATAAAATATTAACACAACTGTGTAAACGACTGCTGACCTACGACATCCCTAAGGACATAGAAAACTATCTAATTTACTACTGATATTTTTTTAATTATGTTAAAACAATATTAAAATAAAACATTAATTTATTGATTCTATTTGCTCTTCAAAAACTGAAGAAAAACAAATATAATATGAAAACATAGATATTACGTCGAAATCTAGGTATATTATGTTTGTATATGTAGAGACAGTTATTCTACGTCACGTAGGTATAAATTATTGGCAAAAATTACAATTTAATATTTCTCATTCTGATAAACATTAAATTACAATTTTATGATACTGATATAGCCTCTTAAACATAGATTTCGTTAAAAGAAATATAGAGTAGCTCCCTTATAAGAAGTACGGTTCTCCATTGCGTACGGTTCTATGTATCAGTAAACCAAACCAAATCGTCAATAATTGAAAAAAATATCCATCCATACTTAAAGGAACTGAATAAATTGATTTCCGTATTCCCAAACGCAATCATTACCCATTGTGTTTTCATAAACGCGTTCGATACAAGAGCCTCCAATCTGTTATCGAAAATATCAGTGTTTATCGGTCCTTGATAATGGTCTAAAAGCTCGATACAGGCATAGATAATATACTATATACTATAGATATACAGTGTAGGGCAATGCAAATATTTTGTTATACGATTGAAGGATTTTTACTTATGTGTGTGTAAAATTGAGTGGGGAAAATGTATATTCGTTAATGTAGCTGTCAGCATAAATTGTGGTACGAATACGAACGTCTGTCACAAATGTGTGAATAAACTTGAACGAAGTATTTCAATATTTTAATGTTCCATTCTCTGCGTTTTCGGTTGGATTGTGGCTGGATGTTAAATCGATATGATAATACAGATTGAATGAATTAATATCTTTTATTTTGTAACCTTTATATTATTATGCTTACAGGCAATAGTAATAAACGTCCTTAATACCTAGGAGCTGAAGACAGTCCCTAGGTAATGTTTCTATCACAGTTCCAATGAGGCAATAAAATGTACACAGTCATACTTACGTAGTAACTTTTTAGTAATCTGTGGACAATGGGCATATTATGTAAGAAAGCCCTACCACTATTAAATGTTTTTATGAATAAATTCATCTCTGTTAGGAACTCTACTTTTAAACATAAATGTTTGTTCTTTCTACCTATATTATATGCACATAATCGTAAAAGAACACCTGTACCCTTCTCAAGGAAATGAAAGAACAAATCATGTAGGTACCTATAGTGTAAAACAATGGAATTTTGAATGATCAAAGATAATACCTTTATCTGATATATTAATGCATCTTGCAATTAATTAAATGCAAATCGTGACAGGCATTAGAACAAAGAATCAACCACTTTCCGTGTGTTTCATTGTATTTTAATGAAGGAGATAATGGCGAATCGTTGAAAGTTTATGTTTTGATGATGAATAGATAACGAACATTTTTATACATGACTAGCTTTCCGCCCGTGGCTTCGCCCGCGTTTTCAAAGAAAAACTATAGTTCCCGTTCCCGTAGGATTTCCGGGATAAAACCTATCCCGGTTATCCATGAGTTACCTATAGGTCTACTATACTCTATATGTGTGCTAAATTTCATAATAATCGGTTCAGTAGTATTTGCGTTAAAGAGTAACAAACACTCACACATCCTCACAAACTTTCGCATTTATAATATTAGTAGGATAGGATTAGTAGGACAAGATAATTAGCTACAATCTCTATTAAATAGGGGGTAACCATGATGTCTAGGCAGTTTTAATTATGTGGAAATATGATGTCGCTAGACGACCTACATTTTCATATTTCCATACTGGAATTAATAACTACTGCTTTAGGACATCATGATAATCCCTTCCCTTAGTTTGTTAGAAGATTTTACTGGTGTCATAACGGTTTTATTAAAATAACAATAATATTCATATAAATAAAATATAAACGAAAGTCTTATTTAACTTTTAATTCAAAAACCGAAGAACGGATTTTAATAATTTTATTTCGTAGGATTTGTTTCCACTTACATTAACATTATACATAGATAAAAATTATTATTATCCAAAAAAATAAAAAAATTATTTTAAAAAGACGAAAGTGCATGCAATTGGGCGCAGCCCTGCGCGGGCCAATTAGTTATTATTAATACTAAATAATATTAAACTAAATAATATTTATCGTAAGATTGATTTTACAGTCCTTTAGTTAGGTAGCGAGTATGACGAAAAAGCATACCCCCTATACACTTTTTGTTTTTCAATCTATACATATAATAAATCTGTAGAAGGGTCAATTCTGTACATTGAAAATATTGAAAAAATAAATAGCAGGGGGTGTTACTGGATTGATACCAAACCCAAATATGTGATTAAAAAAATTTTTGTCTGTCTGTCTGTCTGTCTGTCTGTCTGTCTGTATGTGAAGACATCACGTGAAAACTAGCGTTTCGATTTCGATGAAACTTGGTATATTTATACCTTATTATCCTGGGCGTAAAATAGGATACTTTTTATCCTGGAAAAATACGTAGAAAAAAATTAATCTTAATTTTTCAGATTTATCTATAGACGCGTTGTTCTGTAGAACCGCGAACACACGTTGCGTATTATTATAGACCTAGCCGTGTTTGGGTCCAATAGATATTTATAAGATGTCATTGTTAGAGTCTCAAAATGAAGAAATAAACCATCCACGCGAAGACCGACATCCGCGCGGAATGAGTCGCGGGCGGAAGCTATAAGTCTTCTAATAAACTTGTAAGTCTAAAATAATTTATAATATAAAAATGAATCGCAAAATATGTTGGTAAGCGCATTAAACACGAGATCGGCTGAACTAATATCGTTAATTTTTTTTTTTATTATATTCCTTGAAGTACAAGGATGGTTCTTATGGAGAGAAAACGTAAATCTGTACCACGGGCGAAGCCGGGGCGGAGTATCCAATATAAATGTACCTACCTGGTGTGTGTTAAGTAGTACACCTTCTATATATGTACCTACTGACATAGTTATAAGAGCACTTGCAAAACACTTAATTTATTTAATAATAATCTATATTTTAATGCCATAATTTATTAAATGAATCAATACCTAAACAAATGTTTCTTTGAATTAAATGATGTCGTTCAGGGCCGATTTTTCAATCCTTGATTATTTATCCGTCCAATAAAGTATTACACGAACATTTAAAATGTCACCTGTATTTTTGAAATGGTAGTTTAATACGTTATTCGATGAATAAGTTTTAACCAAGGATTGAAAAATCAGCCCTTGAAACTTATACTTAGGTAACGAAAACGACTGTAGAGCTTATAAAATGATATTTTACGGTTTGAATATCTATAGATATGTACACGGTTTTATTTTAAAATCTATATTTTATCACGTTTAAGCGTTAACTTAACTATATCACAGACTACTTATATCATCAAAATAATACAAAAATACTTTAAAAGAAAATCTTAACACTTGCATTGAAAAGTGAAATTGTCTCTAGAAAACAATTAAAAATTCAATATTATTTCAAGGTTCCAAATAAAAATGTTAACATAATTGTAACACCTAATAATATTACATTTCCCATTGTTCAAGAATATTCAAATTAATATTAATATTTACAAAGTTTTCACAATATTGAACAGAATAGAAATCTCCTTACCATTTTCAGATTTTCTATAATTTACATCACGTCAATAACAAAAACTACACACAAAATAAAACTTTATAAAACTCCCGCGAAATCCGCATAACGAAAACAACACATGTACTCCGGCTTTGAGCAAAAACTAAACTGAATCGAGTATGAAATTGTAGCCTCTTCTCAAAACAAAATACTGTCCTAATAGACAGATATTCGTATCATATCTTATCATTGGATTCAACGGATTTGTAAAACCAGCTTTACAAAATCTATAGATATTAGGTATTTAGGAATGCATTGCATAATTATCTGAAGTAATCCATGAATGAATTTATCTAAGTACATATAACATAAATAATTAATTAGCCTCGGATATAATATTACATATTAATATAATTAAATCAAACTCTATGTAAGGTAGAGCTCCTATTATATCTCTATTGAAAGGTAAGCACGCTCTATATGTCCACATGACACTAATTGCTTACCTACAACAATAACAATTTATCATCAAATATAAAGCTACCACTGTGTTTTTTTCTCATGTAAATAGAGAACACGATTGAAGTAATTACAGCAATTATTCTTAAATAGGTATGTAAGTTATACCAGGGAAAATGATCAGTTAATAACACGCTTGCTATTTACGATAAAACATCAAGTATTTTTTTACATTAAATTCCAAAAAACTTTTGCCAGTCGTATCATAATTTCCTTGCGTGATACTTGCATTCAATTAAGTAGGACACAAATGTTATAGAAACAAGATCCTACGACAAGCACAAGGAGCGATTAAATCGAGACGTTCTCATTTTACCGCGTGTGTATGTAAGCTTCTGTTATCCTACGCGGTAACCAACTTTATTAATCACTTCGTATTGATTCACGGTACAAACTTATGGTAACAACTTCCTGTAAAACAAACGAAACGATAGCTAGATGTATAAGTCATAACAAGTTTACTTTGTGTGGTACTTTCTCAATTGTTTTTGGAAACATTCAATTTCATTTAAACGAAATGAATTATGAAATCCCGAATTGAATAAAAGTTTAACTTCTCATGGGCAGTTTTATTTGGAATATTTTTCTATTTTATGTGGACTAATACAATAATTATGGTCAGGTTATAAAAACAAAGAAAACTTTGATCGTTAGATAATGAAAACTGCAGAGATAGTCATAGAGGTATATTAATTTTGTTATAATAATAAAGCAATCCTGAATGCACACATTGAAACTATTGTTTTTGAACTTGTTCTAGTGGTTCAAATACCTTTATATAGGTAGGTACCATAAGGTACTGATACAGATAGGCTTTTCATAGGAAAATAGTTATAGGTAGGTATCTCATAATCTACCACCGTAAATTTATCAAATGAAACCATGAATAAAAGTTACAAATCATTATAATAACATTCACAATATTAACGAACACCAGAAACTGTAATAAACACTAATTCTAATTAGGAAGGAGAATTTTCTTTTAGCTAAGCCCTGTTATAAAAGCCAGACATTTACGACATCCCCGGTATCACGGGTATTTCGTCGCGGCCGCCTGTGGCGTAATGGCTAAGAGTGAGCCGGATTTATGATACCAAACAGTAGGATCAATATCTAAAGATAAGGTTTCTGTGGACATTATTGTTACTATCTATACTAATATTATAAAGCTGAAGAGTTTGTTTGTTTGTTTGTTTGGAAGCGCTAATCTCAAGAACTCCTGGTCCGATTTGAAAAATTATTTCGGTGTTGGATAGCCCATTTATCGAGGAAGGCTTAAGGCTTTATACCTACACGCTAAGACCAAAAGGAGAGGAGCCGCGCGGGTGAAACTGCGGGGCACAGCTAGTATTGATTATAACTGATTATAGTGTGCACTGTGTAGTAGAGCGTAGGTAGCAGCGCGATAAATAGACCGGTACATTAGCAGTGCCTATCAATTAAGACAGTAAAAATAAAAGTTATGGTCTGCATTTTTTCGATGTTGAGTTGTATTTTTAATGTCTGCTATGTAGTATGTTCGTTGTGAATGTGTCATTTCTTACACTAAATGATGTACTAAACACTTGTTTTAGGTGTTAATAATCATTGATTATAGGTGCATTGAAATAATAACGATTAGGTACTTGAATTTTAATGGCTCCTACTATCAAAAACGAATGAAGCTGAATCTAAAGTTTTATCATCAAACTACAACTTATATCCTAATATAAATACGTCTTATATGATATACACATTACACATATACATATTCTAAATTTCCATCGTCACCCTATTAACGCCACATAACGTTGGTGATACATCATGGATTTTTCTCTCGTCATACGGCAGACGTCATCACCATCTCACCATTTCATACGTTTTCCTTCCACCTGCATTCCACGCATTATGGTGCATTTACACATTCGTGTTCGCCATTCGTCAAAACATTCGACGTAATATCGTTCAATGTATACGAATGTCTTTGATTACATCCGAAAAACCGGTTTTAACACGAATACGCGAATCTCAAGGAAGAGTGCACTGTTTACGATACTCATCTCGCTATTCGCACGAATGTGTAAAATGTAAATGCACCATTAAACAAAACTTATTACCCGTGAAGTATCCACGTAGAATATCTAACAATAAGGACTAATTACTCTGTCTCTTTAAATTTATATACAAATAAATGCTATAGATAATAATAGTGCAAAATAATTATCAAGTTAATGACTCCAGATACGCTCTCGCATATAACTAGACAATATAAACAGATGTTCAAACAGCCAAAACGTAGCATACATTTGAATAATAAATGGCCCTCTCATATCATAAATCATTTTGAATCGAAGCACATGTTCACTTTACGTAAAGCTATTTCATAAGTACTTTGCATATTTTATTATAAGTGGCTAAAAGTATGTGTATAAAAACATTACGAATCATTGCTAAATCGTTTATTTATAGAGATCGTATATTGTCAGACTCAGACACGCCCGTGACTTCGTCCACGTGAAGATTTTTGTGTGCAAAATATATTAGAAGTTTGGGAAAGGTTACCATTTTCCAAAATAACCTTGTGAAAATTTCATTTAAATCCTAATGTACTTTATGTACCTTCCTCGCAAGAATCTTAAGTTAACGTTGTGTGCACGTCTTTTCACTTATTAGCCTATTTTTCAGTGACCACTTTTAGTAGAGTATAGTATACGGGTAAAGGTAAAGGGTCGAAAAATAAAACACCAAATATCATTAAACTTTCCATATATTGATCATAAAAATTGTAAAGCATCTCACATACACAACAATACCAGTTAAACGTTAATAACAGACATCAAAAGCTATTCTACTGGCAACACTAACAATTAGCGTATCTGTGTAAACCATAGATAACAACATATACATGAAAATTATTTAACACATTTGCCTGTGGCTTATAAACTGTATTTTTAATCTTAAAATAAATAAATTAATTTAAATTTCTTGTAACACAGCCAACTAAATAGTTTTACTTTTATTTGGAGTTTTTAAAATAAATTCCTTTCTAAATATTTAGGATGGCAATAATTTATTGTCTAGTATATAGAGCCGAGCCTTTTGCGCGTGTGTTGTCCTACATAACATAATGTGATTACTTATTTCTTTAATTATGTTTAAGTGCCAAATATTTAAAGTTTAAATATACAAACGGTGTGAATCTTTTTTTTTCAATCAATTTGAAAAATATTTAAAAAAATAAAGTGTCGTCCATTTTCATGGTGACATAGAGCGCAAGAGACTCAGCCGTCGCCATCTTCTCATTTGAATTTAGTCTTAAATTTCAACCCAATAAAAAAGCTTTTAATTTTTTAACTGCAGTCATTATTAAATCTATACAAAATTAATTACATATTACATATTACTTCATTCTTACTGATCACTTATGACTAGTGAATATTATACATACAAAATCGATATGACCGTGACAAAAGCACCATCAAATAAAACGCATAAGCCTAAAAACCAAGTTAAAATATATAAAAAATATACTTTAAAAGCTTGTTTGTGCATGTCTTTAAAAATAGTCCATGTATATAATATATGTATTTATTCTTTTAAATTTGATATATTGAACACGTTTGGAGCGAAAAAAAGAGCTCGCAGCGAAAAAAATCAAACAATTTATATAATTACAAAAATACGTTAAACACTTCTGAATATACTTTAAAAGCTATTTGAGATTCGATAATACATTTATTTAATAATAATAATGAATAAATATGTGATAATTTTTGGCAAAATATAAACACTACAATACACATACATCCTTTTTGATTTCACATAATTTTATTAGTAAAAAAAAATCAATAAAAAATTAAAAAGTAATTAGATCTAATTTCATCTACGTGATTTCATTATATAAAACCATAACTTGAACCATTATCCTCCTATTACATTTTTATGATATGACAACTCCGTAAATATACAAAAAAAATCCATTTTTATGAGATTTTTCTCCATTCTCACTATATACCTCAACTTAGAAAACGTCGCTTTCAAACACATATAATTTAGTTTAAGCATTAAAGATATTTATCATCAAAAAACACATTCAAACATAAAAAAAGTATTTTGGCAAAATATCTTGACGTCAGACTTGAGGGTTATTTTACTAAGGGCTGATTTTTCAATCCTTGGTTAATACTTATTCGTCGAATAACGTACTAAACTACCATTTCATAAATGTATTCTTTGGCCGTATTTGACAGTTTACGGGTGACATTTAATATTATCGTGTGAGAGCTAGCGCACAAGAGCTACTTTGTCTCCGCAACTATTTTGTCTCTCCCACACATGGGCTAGTATTAAAGTGCGCGCACGTAGCGACGCAACTCCCCATACAATTGATGGGAGAGACAAAATAGTTGCAGAGACAAAAGTTGCTCTTGTGCGCTAGTTCTAATACTTTATTGGGCGGATAAATTTTAACTATGGATTGAAAAATTCGCCCTAAATTATTAATAATACATTAGCATTAGTAATGCCTTAACAAACATGATATGTTCATTAAGTACATTGAAATAAGATCCTACTTCGAGACAGAGGAACATTTTATATATTCAGTTCAACTTGGTCTTTATTTAGTTAAATATCATCAGTTCTACTCCATATACATAAAAAAGACGTGTGTCACTCGGGGACTGCCGCGGTAAAGCTATTGCATGCTATGCCTTCAAGCCACACCTCCGCCCGTCGGAGTGGGGAGCGTGAGGTTTTTTCGTTACGAAATTTCTCGATTCGGTCCCCGCGCTCAAGGCCCGCGATAGAAGCTATGCAATAGCTTAAAAACATATGTCAACACATAGGTTAACATTTAGATACACTTTTCCAAAAGTCCGAGAAATTTTCTATATTTTTACTGACTACCCTCGTTTTAGTAAACTGTAGTCTTACATTTCCTACTCATTATTCTTACTTATAAGCTTTTGAACACCAATTTGACTTAACACTACTTTGTTCTTTTCACTCTACCTCGTAATTCCAATGCTTTAAAATGTGATGAAAAACACTAATGAAATTAATTATTCAAAATCGAATTATTTTCAAAGTGGGCACAAGACAGCCCAAAAACTTTTATGTGGTTGCTAGCTTACACGATAAAGTAATTCTTACTTTTCAAAAATCTTCGTAATACCTACTTGAAATATATGCAAGGCCATTAAACATGTCAAATAACATTTATTGATTCTTTATAACTTTCTCAGAATAAAAATTATAAGTACCACTTATGGTCTATAACGTTTATTGACCGTGTGCTAATATAACAGTCAGTGCCAGGGACTCATAACATTTCAGGACATGCAATCACGTGGTCACACGCGTGTTGACGCGTCGTACCACGTCTCACACACCACACGTACCACCTAAAATTACCAACAATTTCCACATCTCAACACGTCTGACACATCAAGACATGTCAAAACGTGTCAATACATGTCCCTCACACGTGTGTGGATCTCCCGGTCTCAGTGTTCGGTTGAATGACATGTTTGGCCAAGTCCCGAATGTCCTGATGTTCGCCGTGCGCTGCCAAGTCAAAATCCGAACCAGATAGCGTGGCTATGTGATTCCAGTGTGTATCTTCTGTGTCACCTGTAATATCATAATAATAAATTAAAGTAAAACAAGTCATATTTAGATACTAGCTGTGCACCGCGGTTTTACCCGCGTTTCTCCGCTCCTGTTAGTCTTAGCGTGATGATATATAGCCTTCCTCGATAAATGGGCTATCTAACACCGAAAGAATTTTTCAAATCGGACCAGTAGTTCCTGAGATTAGCGCGCTCAAACAAACAAACTCTTCAGCTTTATAATATTAGTATAGATTAGGATAGTTTTTTGTAATGATAAAAACCTATTTTGGTCATCTTTACTGAGTGTATTTAGAGTTTAGATTAAGTTGTGAATTTGACGTATTCGTACTAAGTAGAAAATAGAAATTCTATTCGATTACTGAGTATAAGATATACATATATCACATTGAAAAAGAATTTAGTGACGCAATGGTATATATTCATTTGACTTATCCCTGCCTCGAGACAGACAGAATAAGAAATATTAACCCAGAGCCCCGAGCGGCCCGATCAGACCACGACACAATAGATTTTCTATTGTGTCTGTGATTCCGGGGGCTGAGTTATTAAATTACATAATGTGTTTCTAATGTATAAATATTTTTTCAATACATTAAATTCAGAAACACGTGAATATACAGACTCAATAAATGACAAGAAAAATTAAATCATCAAAATATTTGCAAAATTTGCAAATTTTATCTTATCTACTTCGCAAACCAGTTATAAATCAACTTAAAAAAGCACTTTTTGCGCTTTTCTACATTTATGCCTTCACTCAAACAGCGTAAAGCTGCCAAAACTACTTGAAAGCTAATACTTTAGCTGCAAATCACCACATTGTCGCAAAATATATCATTCGAAGCATTAAACTATGTTTAGTGTATGCAATGGTGTTAAGTGTAGTGTTAAATGCAATTTTTAGTGTAAGTGTTAAGAATGCACTTTTTTTAGTGTAATATGATATTTTTGGTGTTAAAACTTCATTCCAATCATGCTATTATGTGATGGTAAAACAAATCACTCACATTCTGACGAACTCTGGTGAAACCTTACGCCTTGAAGTATTTAAGCTTAGAAGTAATTAGCAAGGACATCTTATTTTTCTGAATATCTATGAGACATTTGAAAATTTATTTTTATTTTTTGATTGCAAGTAATTGAGGAGAATAATCTTTTAGTCTATGGTAGGCATAAATGACGTAATTCAATATTTTTTTCACACTACCCTCATTTTTAGACTATTTATGTAAATATCAGGAATGTTGATGTAATAATGCTTTTACATTCCAAAATATGATAGAGGTATAATCGCGTTTATATTATGCATCAATTTCATTTTCAATTTGTAAAATTATTCTCGTAATAAAAAAAAATAAAATTAACATTTACAAAAAGGTTACTAGTTATCTCAACAAAATTAATTAAATTATTTAATTGATGTCCTTGCTATAAGCACCATATTGTGTATAATTTCACACTGACCGGCTTATCTGTCCAATTTTACAGCAAATATTTTAAAGCCCTGGAATTTATTGATACTTACGATTATCCCAATTTATGTTTATCCCAGTGTATTTATATCCCAATATATTTGAGGTATGAATTATTAACTTAAGCTGAATTTCCCTTAAGCAAAACTGTTCTTCTATTTTTTATTAGCGTATAATCGCAGTTATAGCTAAGCAAGGTTATTTACAAAAATATATTGAGAAATCTTTAATTAGACTTCTACGAAATATAAACCCTGTATCAAAGCCTGTAAAGCTCTTTTTCCCTTAAATTGTATTCCATTTTTATAGAATTGGTTATATCTATCTACTTTATGTATGATAATGAAAAAATGTTCTCTTTTCAAGTAATGATATAGGCACAAAAAGCCACTAAATTAGTTGTTGGACAAACAATACTCAATCTATCAAACTTTTATAAATAATGTTACTGAATCTATACTATTATAAAATCGAAACCTTGTCAGTGTATCACGACACACAACACAGTCTTTTGTACGGGTTTGCTCGCTGCTTTTAAATATATAATGGAAAATAACCATAGGGCCTAAAAACTGTTTATGTTATGAGAATCAAATTATATTAAAAAATATAGAAAAATCAGAACATCCTGGATATAACTAGCCAAAATATGAACTGAAAATGTATTCAATACGACGTGTTGTTTCAGATTGTTAAATTAATTTTCTCAGATAAATAAACACTATGGAATAGAATATTTTTTAAAAATTGCAGTCTCTTTTGTTCGTAAATATCATCTTAACCGCGGTTAAACGACCAGTTCATACAAAGCCACAATATTTCATCATGAAAGCAGATCTTTTATCACTTATTAAGCTATTCTTTTTCATAAACGCTTGTTAAAACCAGGATGCACCACAACCAAAAAAATACCCTATATAATATACTCAAACAGCGAGCAAACACCGCTGTTAGTACAGCACACAGCCAACGCCTACCGGAGAGACCGTGTAACTAAACGCTGGTGTGACCTTGCGCGGGCCCTGGGGTCCCTAGGGGCCCCATCGTCCTCAACGTGGGTCCCTCGGGGCCCCGCTCGTCCCGTGGGGTCCGGGATGCGATGGACCTCGCTCGTGTCTCTTCCATAATGAAGCTGTTGATGACGTAAGCCTCGCGCCGGATCCGGTCGCGTAACTCGCCGGACATGTCCGGTATCGCCCAGCGGACTACTATCATTACGAGGGCTACTACATTCTGGAATAGAGGAACGAATTTGGCAATAATATTAGATAGGACGCACACACGCACGCAATATACAGTTCTATTCAAACTTAATGGCGGTTCGGAAGTTAGGTGCAGGTGCGAGTGCACGTGCGCACAGGTCCCTTAACATCCTGCTAATACCTGAAAATGTTTTCTTCGCATCGGATCGTACGATGTTCCGAGCTGCCATTAAGTTTGAATCGTACTATACACATAAGTATGCACGCACACACAGAACAGTAAAAACTAATAGAAGTGTGATGTGGGCGTGGCCCAAGTGTCACTAGTAAGGTAAGATCACCTAACTTGCTCTCAGTTGTGCGCAGAAAAATATTCGAGTCGGTTGTCAGCTGTCAAACCTTTTTTCCATATTTATTCATTAATAAGGACGTGTTGTTTTGTATTCGAGACCAAAAATGATAGCAGACACAATAATATCAGCAATGGAGGCATTTCATACCATCGGTAAGTCTTATTTTAATTTATTTTAAATATATTTTATGTTATAACTTCGCTTGTCGTAATTTGTCAAAAATTTATAAAAATATTAAGTCAAAATGAACCTTAATCCATAAGAAATTAGTACTAATATAGATTGAACAGCAAACAAGACTTTCTGGAATATTATTGCAATAAACAAACGAATGTCGGATTAGTGATGCATGTGGCGCATATCGACAGTATCGATACTTTAGAAAAGACAATCACTATAAAATATTAAATTTTATTTTATTTTTCCTTAGCTTTCATTAGTCCTATTTATTTATAGATTTTCCAAAGAGGCTAATTTAAAAGAGAAATGGATAAATGCAACGTGACGAGTTAACTGGATGCCGTACAGCACTAAGCAGTCTTACAAAGGCCACCGATACATCAAACCTACGGCAGTTCCAAGATTTAAAATAATGCATAATTTCTGTTTGTATTTTGTAAATATAGATTTATACTATTCTATTCCGTTTTTTATTAAAATATAATAATATGAAAAGACGTACTTAGTAGTAATAAACATACTCCAAAATGTGACACATTATACTATACTCATATAATAGAAAGCAAAAAAAATGCACAAAAAAATATTTATTTGTGAATTATCGATAACAAGGCTGACATCCCTTAGAGCATAGCATCAAGTTAATGTCATTAATGTAGAGTGATACAAATTTCAACCTTATCTTTATGTGTTGAGGTTCAAAGTTATATGTATCGAAAACTAACGCCCTCTGTTGTGGAGTAGCTGAATGTTTTCGAATTTGGAATTTCTGAGCAAAGAGAAACAAAACAGCTTATATGCCTAGAGATGTTATATTAAAATAAACCGTAACAGGGTGCGTTAGGGTACATATTGAAATGCTGAATTTATAACCTAAGTCAGTTTTTACTCAAATTAAGCTGTCCAATCAAAGGCATAGTTTACTTGTAGTGTACTGTATAACTATCGATTTAAATGTGTGGGTTTGGCGACACTGGTTTTCATACTAATTATGACATTATAGCACTTCTATTAGTTTTTACTGTTCTGTGCACGCAAACATGCATGCGTGCGTAAAGTACGCATGCTCACGCACACGCACGCAATTTCACGACCGTTTACTTACATTTACATAATCTTTATGTATAAACAAAAATATTAACTGATTTTCCTATGATAATATTTTTTGAATGATTTATTTTATATTGATTAGATTTTACAAAAATCACGTGCGTTATTATCAGTCTTAAGTAACAGAATAAATAAATTTTATCTATGTAACTTTCAAAGTTAAAATGGCCGCCTTTTTTAAGTCATAATATTTTATCTTTTGCGCTTCAAGCAAAACAAGTCTATCTGAAGTAAAATATAGCTCACCTCAAAAACAACGACGAACGCCAATCTAGCTCCCATCACATGCCAGTACCAGTTGGAGTGTTCGTAATCATCGCCCTCCTTGTAGTGCCAATATCCAGGGTAACTAAAAATAAAGACAATTTTTCAATTCTACATTGTTAATTTTTACTTACTAGCGCAAATTTAAATAAAATATGGAATTTCTCCATCCATCCAATGCATAAATAATATAAAAATGAAGACATAACACTGGTAATCGATCGTCCTTATGAGGTCAAATTTAAATAAAAAAACGACGTGTTTCACTCGGGGACTGCTGCGGAAAAGCTATGCCTTCAAGCCACACCTCCGTGCCCGTCAGAGTGAAGAGCGTGAGGTTTTCTCGTTACGGAATTTCTCGATTCGGTCCCCGCGCTCAAGGCCCGCGATAGAAGCTATGCAATAGCTTAATAAAAATACCTTGATTAGAATATAAAGAAGTGTGAAACTATATACGGCAGTAATTATTTTGCTTCGATAGTATTATCTCACCTAAAAACGTACCGAAAAATATGTCTTTAGCTTTTCCGATTTCATAACACGTCCGTAATCAATACTTTTCACACTAAAGTTTTACACAGTTCAAGTTAAAAATCATATAACCCAATTGAAACACTTCTCACCTGCACATAGACTCATTGTACGTGGACCCCATGGGCGGGTGCTCCAACACGGTCACGTTGAAGTCCGTCAGCGTGTGGTTCACGTATTGTCGGAGCGAACCCGTAGTATAGTGGTATACTAGACGCGGGATGAAGTCCGATGTGAACGCTATTATGAAGCCCTGGGGGGATGGAATTCGTGTTTATATTGGATAAAGATGTTTACTATATGGAAATAAAGTGTAGAATTAAGAGAAATATTGATTGTCTATATGTATCCTCTCGTATTTAATACATGGTGTGGCTTCATGAATGGATAACCTGGTAAGTGGAGATAGAGGATGTTGTGGAGGTTCAGAAAAATGAATTTTGTTTTAAGTAAAATGCAATCAGATTTCGAGATAATCGATATTTTCTAAAATTTTATAAAATTGCACTCTTTGCCAATCTTTCTGGCGGTAAGGCTCAAAATGACGGAATTTTTTCAATATTTTTTTGCCATATCATTCCTGGATAGATGGGCCATCGTGTAATAAACCAAGGGAGTTGGAAAGGGAACGAGGACGGAAGGATAGTTTTGTTAAGCTGTGTCTTCTAAAGAGTTGGAGAGGGAAAGAGAAGAAGGGACAGCTTTGTTAAGCTGTTTGTGTGTATACTGTGTACGAGTGTGGGAACAACTCACGTTGGTGATGATGCTGAGCTTCCCAATCGAGTCCAGTATGCGGTACCACACACCAATATCGTTGACCCTCTGCGGAACGGGCCGGCGGTAGCACGACAGGAACTTGGTTGCGTCCAAGCGCATCTCTAGCACGTTGTTGATGAGCGCGAATAGCGGGGCCAGGGGAAAGGCAGCCACGAATATTGTTACGAAACCGTACTGTAACACTGTAAACACGCAAAATATCAAGTATTACTGCGCTTCGCGGTTTCACTCCGCTCCTGTTGGTCTTAGCGTAATGAGAGAGCCTTTCTCAATAAATGGGCTATCTAACACCGAAAGAATTTTTCCTAACAAATAAATGATTTGATTTGATTTGACGGCTGACGCGACATTGCCGCACCGAAGACTGTTTTGTCTCCGCAAGATGCAAGCATTCGACTTGCAATCATTAATTTAAGAAAGCAATAATATCTATACTAATATTATAAAGCTGAAGAGTTTGTTTGTTTGAACGCGCTAATCTCAGGAACTACTGGTCCGAAAAATTCTTTCGGTGTTAAATAGTCCATTTATCGAGAAAGGCTATAGGCTATATATCATCACGCTAAGACCAACAGGAGTGGAACACAGCTAGTTATGTATAAGGCAGATGTAGAATAATTACCTAATTAATAATCCGGATGAAACTTATATGAAACAACACTTCAGCTTTATAAAATTAGTATAACTTATCTATAACTTAACTTTTATAAGTGAAAGCATGTAACATACCCATTTCCAAATACTCCGGAAAGAGACCCATATTGCCGAAATCTACCAATTTGAAATCTTTCACCCACTGCAACCGGCTTTTAATCCTGAAAAGATGACAAAATTTAATATTTCAAACATTATTTTATCATAATATTGTTTTTTAAGTGAAACTTCTGTAGGCGTGTTGAGAATTTCAAGGTCATGGCAATACCGTCACGTTATGGAGTAAAGCGACGATTTAGGTATTTTTGAATCTAGCCAAAAAAGTTTCACTTCTGCCACGTGTGCTTTCACACGTTTTTTTTAACGATTTTTCACATACTTGTTTTTCCTGCCAATAGTTCGTAACACGTTCCACCACTTCAGCAGGTAGGGCATCATCATCTCTACTATGGTGTTGATGAACTGCTTCCCGACCATTATGATCGCTAGCTGGATGGAAAGTTCTAGGAAACAGCCTCCGGGCGAGCACTGGGAAAAATAGATAAATTTAGTTTAAACGTTTATTTTTCATATTATTTACTATTGTATTATTTACGTTTTTTAATCGAAGTTTATACGTTCATATGACTATATATTCTGTAAGGAATAAATATTCCTCAACTCTTTTGTAAGTCATCATCATTCATAGCCAAGTAATAAACGATGAAAGGAAAAATATTTGCCACGTACATTTTTCCGAAAAATGTGAACATATATATCATACAGAATCAAATGGTTGTTATATGTTACATATTTTAAAATTCTACTTTTTTTATTAAGATCACAAGTTGCAATTTACTACAAAAACTACACTACGAATTGAGATCCTCACCGTTTTCAACTATAACATGGAACATTATGTAAAAAAAGCTACTTATAAAAAAGTGACTCACCTCCTCCTGCCTGTGCCCAAACAACCGTATGTAATCCCCTGGACGTCCTACAAACTTGCCTTTGAAGAATGCAATGTAAAATATCGACGCGTAATAGTTGACGAATTGCAGTAAATATATCTTTAGTGTTAACGAATCGTCAAATTCTGTTTGTGTTCGTAGGAGCTCTTTTTCTGTTAGCCATTCTGCTAGGAATTGATATATCTGGAAGTTGTTTAAAACAATTAATAATTTGATATTTTACTGTCTAAATAATGCCATTAAAAATTGTATGATGTTTCCTTATAAATAAACATGTAGATAAACATGTAGCATCCAAAATTTATTTAATAACGTTACAAAACAACGTAGAAAATCTATTAGAAACAAATTATTTTTTATGCTTTTAAATGTCGTTTAATATTGAACAAGTAACACATAACGGAGAAGCTAACATACTTGTATAAAATCAATATTTAAATATTTTAGAACTACACTAACTTAACAAAAGTGAAAGCACTATAATACTCACATAATTAAAAATACATATAAACACGAGATTGATACACGCCGCTGTAGCCGTCGTAAACATGATCGGGTTATATGTAATTAGAGCATTATCGTTCTGTCGCAAGATGGCCGCGCCGAGCAAAGACATACGGTATAACACCACGCCCAGTACTGTGGCCAGAGCCAACAGTACCAGGAGACAGACCACACTGAACGACATTAGTGTGGCCGGTAAACGCATTCGCCAGAACGGTACCATTGGTTCACGTTCTCCCGTCACCACGTTCAACTGTAGGGAGATAGATAGTAAAAATTAATTGACCTTTAATTATTGTGACCAAAGATTTTAGCACGACAGACAAACCGTACTAAAATTTGCAAGTTTATATATTAACTCGACCTAATCCTGTGGCCAGAGCAAAATGCACGAACAAAAATAAACAAGAGTAATTTACGCCCAGTACTGTGACCCAGGCTGGAATGCGCCCTGTGAATACCCGGCACCAATAATTGTCATCGTAATCTCTCTCTCTCTTCCTCTCACTATCTCTCTCTCACTCACTCTGTCTCACTCACTCTATCTCACTCTCCCTCTCCCTCTCGTTCTACCTCCCTCCCACTCTATATCTCTCCCTCCCACTCTCCCTCTCTCTCCCTCCCCCTCTCACTCTATCTCCCTCTCACTCCATCTCACCTGTGTCCGTTTAACATGCGCCAATCTCGCCAAGTACTGCGGTCGCGGGTGCTCCTCGTACACGTCGAAGCCGGTGAGGTCCCAGCGGTGCGTCATCTCTGCTGAATAACGCTTCCATAGCTCTAGGAAACATGCCGCTGTAACGAAATCATAATATTATTGAAGTTATACTTCTTTTGGCGCGATGGAGTAAAATGATGAGAGTGAATTTTTACGATGCGCGCGCACACCGACACCTAAATTTAACAGCATGAAGTTCTAGGTGGTATGAAAATTGATAACTATGTTCAAGTTGTAAATTCTAGTATTCAAACTCAAGCATTCATTTATTCAATTAGACTACTATTTAGTAGCACTTTCGAATCGACATTACATAATATTTTTAACATTTACCACCGATTTTATTTTTTTCCATACGCCAAACAACTTCTAACACGTGTACATAAGTACACACACTCTTTTTTAGAATCTTTTATTTCTCTTTCTCAATCTCGTATTATCTCCTCCTCTTTGTCTATTTGTCGTTTAATTTGTTGTCTTAATCTGTTATCTATATGCAAAGGGATATTTATGAATTACACAAGCAATGAATCATCGGTATACTATTGCAACTAAATCTGGGAATGATAATACTTGTATCTGATAATATCCTACCAACAAGTCATATGTCCTAAATAACATTTTAACACATTCGTGTCATGGAAAAATGTACGATAATAATCGTTAGGAGAAAATCGTGAACAGTTTCTTCTCAAGACATTATCGAACCTATCTTTTAACAGAGAAATTGTTAAGTTTAACTAAGGGCCGATTTTTCAATCCTTGGTTAAGATTTATCCGTCCAATAAAGTATTACACGGACATATTAAAATGTCACCTGTAAATTATCAAATACAGACAATTAGAATACATTTTTGAAATGGTAGTTTGAATACGTTATTCAACTAATAAGTTTTAACCAAGGATTGAAAAATTAGCCCTAAAAGAAAAAAAAAATTTCACTCACCCCAAAAGCTCATAAATATAGCGAAGAACACAGTAGTGGAGTTATCGAACAGATACGTAATTCGTGACTGCAAGCACGTCGCATTCAGATCCCAGTACTCGCAAAAATAATCACATTGAGGACACATCTTTATTGTAGAGTTGTAGTTGCATACGTCTTCACTGTGGACGAAAAAAATGATAAATTTATTTGAAGCACTAGCTTTCCGCCCGCGGATTCACCCTCACAGTAAAAGAAAAACCCGCATAGTTCACGTTCTCATGGGATTTCCGGGATTGCGTCATTTTATCGTCCGTTAAGTATCCTATGTAAGGACATAGGATACTTTTTATCCCGGGAAAGGTCTCGGGTATCAAAATATCGTGATTGAGTAACAGACAGACAGACAGAGTTACTTTCGCATTTATAATATTAGTATGGATGTACTAGGTATTTTTGATTAGATTCAAAATGAATTGAATACTGTCTTAGGTCATAAGGTATATGACTATGTTAGTCAATGGAAAGAAGGAGCACATCAAAGTATATTTGTCGTTTTACTCCACTAAAATTAACTCCAGAAATACACAATCACTTGCAAAAATTTTAAGAATCAAATATAAGTTGTTCCAATAAAATTAGTTGATAATAAATTATCTTTTTTTTTTTTTTTTTTTTTTTTTTTTTTTTTTTGTGGTGTTTCTCAATGTTAGCCAGAAGGGCTTCTACATTTTAACGCGGACGCGGGGGTGAACTGAAGGTTCACCCTGGTAGCGACATGCACAAGGGCGTCCCCCCTTGACGGGGACCACGAACCTCGGCTTGAGCTGTCGCTTGAGTGGAGGAGGCCAGAAGGGCCCTAATCGGACGGGAATAAATTATCATCTCTAGCAAATTGTAACGAAACAAATCAGTAAATTTAACAAGTTACAATACAAATAAAATAATACAAACCTCGGAGTATTAGAGTAAACAGTAGCAGCGGAATATATCACACAGCAGAGACCAACAATGGAAGCAGGGATCAGCATGTGCGTATAGAAACCCAGCCACGCGAAATATAGGCCTATTTTAATAAATAAATTAATTATAAGATTAGAGCTAGCGCGCATGAGCAACTTTTGTCTCCGCAACTATTATGTCTCTCCCATCAACTCTATGGGCTAGTAAGCAGTGGCGGTACGTTCATACAAGCCGAAAAGCCCGGCTTGCCTAAGGAATTCGCTACGAGACAGGAAAATACCCAAATTCACTTTTGAATATTCGCGCGCAACGAGCAATTCAAAATTTGCTCCGAAATTCAATGAAAACTCATCAACGAACAATGTCGAATTCGAGTCAAACTTTTTAATTTCATCCTTCTTGCTATCTAAATAAAGTCGTACTTTGTATAAACAGTGCGGTGTCCTTCTTGAGTGACATATAGTTCTCTCGCTTGCACTCGTGGGCTTTTACCGGGCTTTGCGCTTATCTCTTCTAACGTATGAAATTTCGTTGAAGTAGCTACATACCTATCTATAGAATTCTATAGCAATTTATATGGCCAACAAAGCCGGGCTTTAACAGTGTGAAGATAGTTACGATTGCGCGTCGCGCGAACGAACGTCGTGAATATTATTGTTAGTATGGTTTAGCGCGTGATTATTCCGGTGTAATTTAGGTTAAGTTTTTCGAATTTTGTGATAAAATAAGTGTCGCGACACAGATTGTATTGTAAATTGTGATGGTTTGCTTTGCGCTCAGCGGGGAAGGTAAAATCATTAAACTTTACTGTAAAACAACGATTAATTTCTTCATCAAAACCAAAACCCGATTTGTGCAGTAAATAACATAAACCAAATTTTAATTGTAATGTTTACGAATTAATCGATTTCATGAATGAGAATTGGTTAGAAGAAGCCTTCTGATGAAACTTGCACATATTTTGGTATTTACGATTCTTGCTAGTTGTTCTTCCACGGAGCGTGCTTTCTCAGCGTTAAGTCGAATTCATAGGTAGGTAGGTACGTATTTAAGAAATACACAAGGCCAAGAACGCCTTTCTGAATTAACAATGACTGTCATTGAGAAAGAGCTGTTAATTGAATTAAAACAATCACCTAAGTAGGTACCTACTTCTATTCTGATGTTATAAAATATTTCCTTCAGAAAGATCGGCGTTTTGAATTAGAATATAAATGATCTGTACAATTTTATAATATAATGTCATACAGTTTTATATAATTTATAGATATAGATTTTAATATGATTGTAATGGTAAACGTTTGACTCAACTGTTTGCGGGCGCGCGTGAAGAAGATTTGATTCGGTATGTTCACATTTTTTATAAGTTTTATAACGAACATAGGTACCTACTTAGTAACACAGTGTATACCTAATTCAAGAAAAGGGTACCCAGCAAACACTTCGAAAAATTTGGGCTTGCCCAGTCCTTACACCCTAGGCACGCCACTGCTAGTAAGAAAGTGCGCGCACGTAGCGACGCAACTTCCTACAGAGATCTTGGGATTAGATAGTTAACCATATTTTCTTACTGTTAACATTTATTTTAGACATAGAATCCAAGTAAATCTTTAAAAAAAAATGTATTAATCAAAATATAAGAATAAAAAATGATTCGAGCGAAAATGTTACAATTACGTAACTGTCTTGTAAATGGAAAGAAAAAGACCTATAGTAGAGCCATTTTAATAGGCAACATTTGACAGTTCAACAAAATTCAACAACGTAACCTAGTAACGACGACATAGAATAACATGATATTTCGTTTTGTTAGAACTGCACATTTGCTTAACTTTTTTCAATTATGATTACAGATTTATAATAATAATGACCGATACAAGTAATTTTAAGATTTCATTTTACTGATAAACCATACTAAACATAATAAACAATTTCTGAATTGAAGAACTGACGTCGCTACAATTTTGTGTCAATTAACCTTTTTTCTTTTTAAATACCAGAGACGTTATTCTGAAAATCGAAATCTGTCATCTAGAATCGAATGCATTGATTACTTGTGAATAAAAATCATCAAAAATTAATAAATTCGATTGACAAATGTTACAAATCCGTATCGATTAATTCACTTTAATCGATGTTTTTAAGCAGGTTACCTCTCTTCGAAGATAAAATTGATAGACGTCAAATGTTGCCTATTAAATTGGCTCGACTATAATAAATCACATAAAATTTAGGGCGCCTCCCCTTGAATTGTTAGAAGAATTAAATACACCTATCATCCATTGATTTATTATTAAAAACAAAAAAGAAAATATTCAAACATAATCGCAAACATCTTTAGCCCTTGGGTCAAGGTAACTATAGTCCTTTTCAACTAGGATGATTCCTGTGACACTTCATTGTGTTCCGAATTACGTATTTTATGTTTATAACGCCAAAATAATTTTAGTGCATAATATTTTTATTTTATGGCGGCATTATTACCAAAAATATAAAAATGAAACATCTTAAGCTTATAAATCAAAAACAGTATTGTTTAGTTTAATATAATGAAAAATAAAATAAAATAACACAAAAATATAATACCTACGCAATTCGTGTACATGAAATGGATCGTTGAAAAATCATAGAGTTGGAAAATCATATAATCGGCGCCCATCTTGTGATCGTTTGTCAATCGAGTCAATCGTCTGTACGAGTGCGTCAGCCTTGTATACAAGTTGCATTTTTATATTGATACTTTACGTGGTATTCTGTTATTGTTACTAATTGTTATTGTTGACTTTTTGTTGCTGTTGTTTGCTAAGTTTCCTTAGTTAATTGTTGGCGAAATGCCGAAAAAACTAATTTTGGTACTTTATTCAAATCGATTTCATTACCATATAAAATATTATCGATTATCGGAAACAATTGATATGATTTCAGTAAAGACATCTCTACACGTGTCAAAAATCGATGTGTCACAGAAATCATCTTAGGTGGAAAGGACTATAATGTTACGCAAACATTTTTTGAAGTTATAAGTACTTATTTTGGCGCGATGGAGAAAAATGATGAGAGTGAATTTTTACGATGCGCGCGCACACCGACGATGTTCAAGTTGTATATTCTAGTATTTTTTCCATACGCCAAAGAAGTATAACTTCTAACGCGTGTACTTAAGTACACACACTCTTTTTATTACTAGTAAAGCAATAGAATCCTTACCGATTTTAACTCCAAAGTAATCCTTAACATAATCCAATGGTTGATATTTGATGCATTTGGACACGCTGGCCCATTCCGTGTATAACAAATGTCGCATAGATCCAGGGGTCTTGAGGTCGCCCTGCAAAACATTATTATTTTAAACGTCATACTTCTGTGATAGAATACAGAATATATATATTTTATAGTAGCAAATTATTATTTTCAATCTTTCAACGCACAAACCAGCCTACTATGATTAGAAATTCGATATGTTAGCTTTTGATTCTTTACTATGTACATAGTACAGGTGACTATTTTATGGCAGTGCAAGCAGCAAGCAAAAGAGCAGTTAAGCCACTTGATATTAATTAATCACTCATAATAGCATCACAGTTGTTGCAGATGTTTTGACGACGTTAGAATGACATATACTCTTTTTTATTAAAGGTCCCAATTCTGTCAGTTTTCAAGCTAATGGGATAAAGTTTTCTTAACTCAGCTTTCATTTATACTCACGTCATGTAAAGGATAAGCAGCGCTATACACATTATTCGCAATGAGCCTCGCGATACCGAACGCAAAGTCATCTGTAGTGGCCTCTGAGAACTTCTTGCGGTCCAGAATGAATTGGACTATGCGGGACCGGATTGATGGCGTCCAGAAACAGTCGGAGGTCGTGTCGAATCTGAAATTTTTGTTTATTAAATTAATCACTACATAGTATAAAACAAAGTCGCTTTCTCTGTCCCTATGTCCCTTTGTATGCTTAAATATTTAAAACTACACAACGGATTTTGATTTTTTTAATAGATAGAGTGATTCAAGAGTAGTTTTAGTATATAATCTATTTGGTTTTAGACAAAGCGGGCGAAGCCGCCGGCGGTAAGCTAGTAATGTATATGGAGAACTAAAGTTGCAGTTAACTTTAGAAATGTCTACAACTCTATTCTAATTCACTTTACAAATATTTAAACAGTTTTATCTACTTATTCAGGGACACAACCTCGGTAATAAAAATTACTGAAAACTGTTTAATGAGTGTGTGTAGAAAGATAAATAGATTAAATATCTGTTAATTACGAACTTCAAGAGTATAAGGTATTTGAAAACACAAAAAACTTAATGGAATTATGTCTAGAGTAGACACATTCAATAATCAATAGTGAGAGAAAGTGTTGGTATATATGACATAATTAGTCTGTTATTACAATTACGTAACACATATATGTAATTATGTTCAAAAAAAATTTTTTTTTTTTCATAAAATTATTTCTTCCATAAGTAATGTTAGCACAATGAAAAATAAATAAATCTTACAAGTACTCCTTATCCTTGGAATAAATGGCTGTGAGACGGTGTTTCCTTTCAGGGAATAATTTTGGATCGACCCTGATTTTCGACATGACTTTGTCCCAGCATGCATCTATGCTGTCCAAGAAAGAGTTTGTCTTTTCTGGTGCGTCTTTTAACACTGAAAACTGGAGGAATAGTAATATTTTATTGGGGTAATTATAGGATTAAGAATAGTTAGATATGTCTTTGATATCTTCTTTTCTGTGTATATTTATTATCCGCTAATATTACCTTTTCTGGGCAAAAACAAAACTTAAAGTACCTATATTTTATTTAGTCTGCCCGTAGTTTGAGCGCACAAATTTAAAGAAATTACAAAGTTTTAAAGGTCAAGGCCAAAATTTTACTCTCAATAGATATAAAATATATCTACCCTACATCTTAAAACGTAAATCTTAATTTCTAAACAGAACAAGTAATGATCTGTCGACATGAAAACAACACGATGCAGTTTTAATCTGATCTTAGTCATATGATATGACAGCGTCGTTACACGGATTACTTGTTAATATTGTTATATGTAGTATTATTATGGGGATTACAGGTAGTTGGCAAAAATGTAAATAAAAGATATTAGTTAGGGAAATTTTTGATTAATAAAAAAACCATCTAAAGCTTTGCCTTATCATGGTAGGTATGCTGCAAGCAAATTTTATATACTCTTTATTAAAATATCAAAATATCCCAAAGTATTACTATTTTTATGGAACAGTAAATTTCATTTACATTTTTCGAGAGTCATTCTTTTCTTAGACTTTCATGCATACGATACTAATGAAATCGATTCCATCAATAAGCTAACGTCTGCTACTGCATTACCTGTTTAATACACATGCATGAATAAAAACACCAATTTTAATACAATGAGAAAGGCAAATTAACCCCATAATCTTCTACATTAAAAACTTTGGTCATCCATACTTCTAATTCCCATATTATTAAAACAGGCTATTAATACAAGATTCGCCTAATATTTCCCAACCTCGTTTAATTTCCCCACCAATTTCATTCTACCAAAAGTTGCTACAGAGAAATTCTATAATATGATTAGAAATTGATAATTATATTACTTGCTACAGATGTGAAATATGAAACAATATATATACTGCTACAATAAGGTTTCTCGACTTGTGAAAAATCAAATACTAATAATTGACATACTATTAGAGAACATAAAAAATATATGAATCCTACCGTGCACTAACTATCCCAAAATGTATGAATACTAGGTACTACATAATTTATAAACAAACAATATGGTACAAAATGTTTAACAGTTTAATTTTGATATATATTCATCCTGCACCCTAATTAAAACTTATCATTAAGGACTAATGCATAACCAGAGATAAGCCAATCGATTGAACCCACAACACCAATAATCAATATATTAGTTATATTATATTTAATAACAGTTTTAGTACATTTTACAAGCTCGCATGATTTATGGTTCGTCAACACAGAGCCAAAATTCCTAATATACCATTTCAACACAAAATACTTCTACATTCACGCTCTGCTACACTTCATCTAATTGGTTTACATGCCCAAATCTCCCACGTGTAGATCATCTACCCAAATCGAGCTCTGTGTGGACACACCATAAAGCGATAGACAGTTATTCCAGCACTCCAAGCGCGGTTAGCGAAGCCTCGTGATCACGACAGCTGCATACCTTAGACATATACATGGCAGCGCTCAGTATCGCATTCGTCCGCCCACTTTTCCGTATCTTACTGCAGTCCTAATGAACGTACTGACCATTAACACACGTCTAAACATTTATCTATAACCTTTGGGTACTTGACTATAGGCATTTAGGAAAATAAAATGTGACCAATAAAAGTAATATAATCACAACATCCAACTGAAATTTACTTGAATAAATAAGCTTCTACGACTCTTTCTACTACTGGAAAAGATTAAGTGTATCCTTCATTAAAAGTACTTATTTCAAAATGTTTAAAGTTGTTCTACATAACGGGCTCTTATTAGCAGGATCAATTAAGAATCAAATGAGATACTAATAAATGCACAATGGGCAACCTTAAGGTGTCGATTAGCGTATTTCATTTACAGAAACAGGATAGGCATTGGTAATGAATTTTGATCAACGCCATAATAAGCCTGTTCCATTCCTTCCGATTATGTCTAGGTTTCTTCCGTTTTATAAAACTATTCTATTACATTAAATAAGGTTTTAACTTATATCCCATCATTATAACCATCTTCTAAAGACAAGAGCAGATAGAATTGCAAAATGAGTTTTAGTCCGTTCAAGTGAGTATAGAATCTAAGCCAAGTACCCATTATGAAGGTGCTATGTCAAGCCATATACTTTATACCTCATACGCACATATTATTAAACACATTAATTTGAAAACGTGCAAATATGATCCATCCAAAAGTTCTGTGCGTTACTCACAGATAAAGATTATAGTCCAAACACGCAAGCTAAAAGCAGTCTATTTGAACCATATTACAACACGTCACATTCAACCTAGAAGAACTATTTTAACAATCCAGCTATTACATAGAAAATAGCATAATAAATAACTACTGAAAAATAACTCCTATTTCTTGAAATATATACTGAGAACATCGCAGATTTGATTACATTTCTTAATAATATTTATTTTAAAAGTAGAAGGACTCACCTTCATTGGCATCCTAAGTTTCAATATTTCACTATAATCTCTAAGTACAGCTAATGGTGCATGGATCTGGAACAAAACGTACATCGATTTAAAATATGATAATATGTACTTAGAATAGATAAAGAAATGTATAAAATCCTCAGCAATATTGAAATAGGAAGAAGAAACCTGATAGAACTAGACCTTAACAATCTTAATTGGTGACGTCATTCTATGTCGCTCGTCTCCTGATGCAAAGGAGGATGACCACGGGTGGTATCGGTAAAATTTGAGTTGTGCCACGTATTCGTGATATTGTTAATTCCTATTTGTATTTGTAATGATCATATGTATCACTATTAAGTCTTAATTATACCGGATAAATTGAAATAATATAAAAAGTTTGTGTTTTGAAACATGTATGACCACATATGGAATCGGTAAAATACTAATTGTGTCACGTGTTCGTGATATTGTTTATTCCTATTTGTATTTATAATGATCATATTTATCACTATTAAGTCGTAATTATACCACATAAATAGAAATAAAAGTAAAAGTTTTTGTTTTGACACATATATCTATCTCTCTTGCAAGCGTCCTGCGTCTTATCTTATGTCATAGTTTCTATTTGAAATGAATCTTGAATGAATGTGTTCGACGCAATGTTCGACGTAATTTATTTTGAAATAGGTAATGTTTATTACGATTTACTTTTCACATTTGTCTTGTAAATTGAAATATTACCTATGTAATAAATGTAAAACTTAACGTTCATCGTTAGTTTAAACTCGATAAAGTATTTTTTTGAAGTGTTGAATAAAACTATTGTTTTATTTTTATTGTCGCGAACTGCGGCTTATTTATATAAAAACTTTAATCGTTTCTAAAAGTACTAACATCAAGCGTTAAATTGAGCTATATTTCATCTTGACACAATAAGTTTGATTGCGATACCAAGTGCCATAGTCACTTGGGCAATCTCCTTTATAAAAGGTAGGTACGGTACATGACATAAAATATGTAAGTATGCAAATTTCGTAACTATATTAGCAATTTCTCTTGGAACTTTAATTCATCTTGTAACTACATATATCCAAAGTTTTCCATATAGTTAAATACAGTAGTACAAATTAAATACAGTAGTCCTCAGTTAGTCCCTTCAGATATTTTGTTGTAGCAAAAAGAAATGGCTAACGAATGTATTTACCGAAATGTACCTTAATAAAGCTCAACCCATGCAGATGCTCCGGGGCCTCTCTCTCCAGTTGCAGACCTTCATTCTCCAGGTTCTGCTCGAAGATCCTCCTCTGTTCAAACGCCTCTCGAGTGGTAGCGTCCTCTTTATGCGCCTCCCAGACCAACACGAAGTCCACTGAACGCACCCCATCGTTGAACGTAAGAGAGGGGTTGTTGAGGATACCCCCCATTACTATTCTAGAATATTAATAGAGAGCTTTCATTATTGTAGCCAGATTAAAGTATAGTTGACCGGGAAAAAACCCTTAAATTAAAAAAAAAATACTCGAACACTTTTATGGTCTTTTTAAGTTTTTTTTTTAAATATGTGAGTTATTTCTGGTTTTATATTTAAAACAAACACATAAACTTTTAAATTAAACACATCGCCCGGCATGCATGTGCACAGGCATTTTAATTGAAAAGCAGACGTTCACAAGGCACAACAATGTATAGGTTAGTAATCATGCAATAAGCTGTATGAAGGTTAGTTTCGTCCAGACAATAGCGACTTCACATTTCTCCCATACATGATACAATACATACTTATAGGGAAACAAAAGACTATGATTTTTTTTGACAAACATCCAAAAGTAAATTATCATACCTATGACCTTTCTTTCGTAAACTAGGTACCTATATAACAATTTTCGTATAACTTTTCAGTAGATAGTGTATCGACATATATTATTTTAGGATTTTGATAGTGCCTCAAAACTTAAATAAGTTTAAACGATTATTTAGTGAATTACCAAAGAATATGTCGCTTTGCCCAATATAGTCAAAAAAACGTGCAACAACTTAACAACAAAAATTATTTAAATGAATTATGTATAACAAGTTAGAAGTTTGTTAGTCAAATGACTGTCGTTAAAATTCACTACTTGGACGTACCATAGCTACAAGATTTGTAGAAAAAGAATTGAGAATGTTTAAAGAATATCATTGTTATATTTTTTTGTCAAATTTCTCAAATGTGAACAATAGTTTAGCAAATAGAATCATTATCACATGTGATCACAACTCGTTTGATACGATTTTAACGGACATAAAGTGGACATTATGATAAACACAAATCTACACCCACACCTTTAACTCACATGCGTCCATATTCTACAAACACTATAAACATTGATATTATCAGCTCATGTCACCAAGTAATGAGCGAGAGCGACCAATTACTCCAATCTACATTCATCATTACGCCAACGGGTGGCCAAAGCTGGGCATTACATTTGTCCAACTAGGTACGTAGCGGTGATCTACAAGCAAAGTGCCAACTATTTCTCAAATGTCTGGTGTTGTTGGGACAACGTTACTCACGCGCAGTGGTTGGCAGGTTTGCCATTATTGTTGGCCGAATCGAATGATGTAGGCTGGACGCCACATCCGCAGTCCTCCGCTGTTTTAGTAGAGGCTTCGCTTCCATCCCTGTAATTTTTTATGGAACTATTGCCTATAGGAGACCTTATGTATATCTTAATTTGAAGCAATCCTTCCAAATCCTGTATCTCGTTGGCTAAATTATAAAGATTGTTTGTAAAATATGAATGTTTTGCAGGATTTCTAGACTATCACATTGTGAATAACAAAACTATCTAAAATAAGTAATAATATAAGAGTAGATTATTATCGTAGTTCGAAAAAATACTTGTTTGGTTTTCCGGAACACTGGACTTGTATCATTTATGTACATTGTACATAGTTACTGTATTTTGGTTTGAGTCATTTCTCTGTCTCAAAAATAATCAGAATTCAAACATCGATGAATCGCAGTGTGTAAATTAAGTGATGTCATACAAAACACAATAAGATTATAGAAGGTGAATTCACTGACCATTAATACAAACAAATTGGGGTATTTAAAGTTTAAATATTCTTTTTCATTAAAGGGGTTTGAAACTTTTTGTATGGACGCTGGCATATCGACCCGCCGCCATTTTGATTTTTTTTCAAAATCGCGGCGCACGATTAAAGTGGTATGTATGGATAGAGGACACATAGACGAACAAAAAATGTCTTATAACATAGTACCCTAAAGCGTCACATTACCGAGATATTTGGAGGTAAATATTAACTTATGAGTACGACAAACACTAAAAATAGACTTATTACGTGTCTATATGCATGATATTATCTCCAACTAATCACTCCCAGGTAGATTATTATTATTACAGGAAGAAAGTAGGTATTCATTACAATACTTACATTTTTATGTAATGTATGTATGTTTTTATGTAATGAATCTATCTACTTTCTTCCAATAAACTGTTATTTACCTCCAAATATCTCGGTAATGTGACGCTTTAGGGTACTATGTTATTAGACATTTTTTGTTTGTCTATGTATCCTCTATCCATACATACCACTTTAATCGTGCGCCGCGATTTTGAAAAAAAATCAAAATGGCGGCGGGTTTGATATGCCAGAAAGTTTCAATGCCCTTTTCAATATACTTAAGTACTTAATTAATAGAAATACCTTTTGGCTTTTTTTTAACAAACGTGCTCCTTTATTCCTTTTTTGCTGACTAAAACATATCTAGGCAATTTTTTATCGATAAGATAAAAGTAACTAGGTATGTACTGTAATTACAGATTTTTATTAAATATCATAGTTAATATGGTCAAATTTTAATTTTTATTTGTTAGGTAGGATTAAGGATATAAGAAAAATCATGCATATTAAAGAATAAAAACAAAACCAAAATCAGTACAGAATAACTTAAAATAAATCCCACGCCATGAATAAATTAACTGAATAAAAAATATGTATTATTATTTTGTACATTATTTCATTTAATTAACTAATTAGTTATTACCTTAGATTACAAAATAAAAGACAGATGGAGCGTTGCCGAACTAAACCGAATAATTTATCGTCATTTTCAATAAAGCTATGTGTGCTGTCATTTCGCCGCTGCACTGTACGTACACGGTGCTTCTGTGTGCGTGTAATGTTGCCAGATATTGAAAAATTTCCCAAATTTTTCCCCGACTACGGAAAAAAGAGGGTTATGTTTTTCGAGTTTATGGATGTATGTATAATATATATTTCTTTGACACGCCCTGCAGTATAAACCGTTGGACCGATTTTGAGTTGTGAGGTTTCATTGCAATGATCTGAATTATTATGTTAGTGGCTGTAGTGACGTAGGCTATATACATAAATGAGAAGTCAAGTTTTAATTTTTATTTAAATTCTTTTATTACATAAAGTACCTACCTGAATACTAAAGTTATATATGGACAAAATAATTGTATTCAATTTTTTATTAAATAAATTACATAAAAAAAGTTTCAATATTAACTACTTATAATAATTATATTATTTTTTATTTTTCATAATATATGAATACGAATAGCGATAGTTTTTAGTCGAGAATACGGGACATTTTATTTTCATCATATCCATCTTGGAGTTCACATAAATTAAATCGCTAGCGAAAACGACTATGACGTTTTTAAGCTTTATAAAAGTAACAAAATAATGTATTGTGCTTATTAAAATAATCTAATAATTATCATGAACCTTTAGTGCACTATACAAATAATCACATTCACGATCGAAAAATCCAACAGCATTACCCTGAAGATCCTTTAACCATTTTACCGTTTTACCAATAAAAATGGCAAATTCATTTTTAAAATACTGGCAACATACGTTGAAGTTTTGTATTCCTTCGTATCTGTAAAATTATTATTCGTATTAAAGAAATAAATCAGCCAAATTATCTACAGAAAACCTGTGAAACGATGTTTTATCTTTTTTTTTGTTTTCGGGAACAAATTTTACAGCGTTTTATTATCACAAGACGGCATTTTTTTACTAAAACTGCAAACCCTTTTTGACGTATTGCATGACACTTTATGCGCTATAGCACTGGTGCAGCGACGTATTTGTTTTTGATTTCGTATTTTCTTTGACAAGGGCGACGGGCGGTTGTCATGCTCCATCTGTACTTTATTTTGTAATCTAAGGTTATTACCGACAACAACGAATTAATAAACTTGTTACCAAAGTTGCATATTATTTTATAATATTTTCCTGGTTCATACGTTTGACGTAAACGTAAAAAAAAATGTGGATACGTTTATCGTTCCCAAATCGTTCCATACTCTGATACCTACTCATATTATAAACACTAACTTTCCAATAAAAAATAATAACAATTAAAGCGGTAATTCATTTCCATATTCAAAATTTTGACATAAGACCCACAGATAACAACAACAAAATTGGCGGGAAGCGATTCGAAAATTTAGAACAGGAACTCACCGATCCGTGTTCATATCCTGCGAGAGGTTGTCCTGATAGGTGCTCAACACCGACATGGCGTGCAAGTCGGCATTCCTCTCTTCCGCCTGCTTCTCCTTCTGCCCCAAATAATACATTCCTGTCAGTCATACTCAATACTCATACGCCAATTTTACAAAATCACCTTGCGCGTGATTAGGCGGCAATGAATTTTAATCTTTAACCTTGAGAAAAAGTAACAGATTTGTCTTAATACACGCAATTAGCTGTTGCAATAATAACTGTGATAAAAACAACTCTATAAACTAGATAAATGTAGTAATTTTTACAAATTCAATCGACTTAGGTTGATAGTAACAACTTACGAATACATACTTAGCAACAGCTGATCTTTGTTGTTATATTTACGACTTACATTTAACGATGGATTTTTTATAGTACATAATATTTTTTTTAAATATAAATTATTACACATTGACATAATATACAATAAATTAAGCAGTAACAAGCACCAATTTATGTCCCCCGTAAAAAATACGTAAATGAACAGACTCATACTTTCTAAGTTCAACCTTACATAATCAAACACACAAACGATAACAGAAACATATCTAACAATAAAACGAACGAAAGCATAAAATACCATACATTATAAAAAGACCTGCGTCGATTTCGCATCCTAAATATCTGTCTCCCGCCAACATCGTAAAGCACATAACACAGCACGTCTATAACGCTCCTTGCGATCATTTAACTTGAACACTGAACGTTTCAAAAACACAAGACCAAAGAACACTGACCTTGGCACCGCCACCTCAACTGTGAAGCTGAATCATCTGTATTTGATTAACACTCGAAGTCTACTGACGATCGTTCAAAACTTGATAAATTTTATCATTTATATATCTATTTTATATAATCCTTAAAGATAAGAGATTCATCTCACTTCTACTTTTCTGATTTGATAGTTTATGTACTATTTTATTTTATATGTGTACAGTTGAAACTTTACTTACATGTTCGTAAATTTATGGAATATACCTAGGTACTATAGGAAGAGTTAACACTTTCAGTTTTCACACTATCACGATAGAATATGTTAAAAGTTACTAGCAAACTGTAAGTAATTTTTTTTTATTTTATTCTAATACCTAATCTATCTATATACTTACTATAAAAATGAATCGCAAAATGTGTTGGTAAGCGGAGCGCGGAGTAGCGGATTCCCGCGACTGCTCGAGAAGTCGCTGGAATGCTCGAGAAGTCGCGGGCCTCCGCTACTCCGCGCTTCGCCGCGCTGTGCTGCGCTTCGCCGCTCTTTTGGTGTGAGTTGACCCTCGAGAACGGCTGAACCGATTTCGATAATTCTTTTTTTATTATATTCCTTGAAGTACGAGGATGGTTCTTATGTAGAGAAAACGTAAACATGTACCACGGGCGAAGCCGGGGCGGACCGCTAGTTAGCGATAAAAACGTTCACTGGGTAGCCTTCGACAAAAATTTTGTTACAAAATTCCATCTAGTTTTAAATTACTACTGGTTGAACTTGTAGGCAACAAAAACCTTAGACGCTACAAAATTATAAAAAACCTAATAGATATTGATTTCAATACTTTTATTAGATCATATTCCAAATTACAGTAACGAAAATCAATTCTCAAAATAATTATCCCGTATTTTCTAAGCTTTATATCGCATACAATTAACTCTACTTTATACTTTCTCAAAAACAGAGTGTCAAAATTTTATTATTTTCAAAAACACACGTAAACGAACCGCGTCACGCGCACCACTGGGGCGTTAGACACCACTTATCTTCATTAGTCAAATGCCTTGGGATTACCATTTCCAGTAATGACTCAATATATTGACTTTTATGTAAGACACACCCATTATTCCCGTGTTTTAAATTCATTAATTCAAAAAGCAGCTTATTTTATTAACTCCCGAAATATTCTACTAAATACTAGCTTCGCACTGCAGCTTTACCCGCATTGCTCTGCTCCAATTGGTCTAGCTGGGACACTAGCATTCCTCAATAAATGGTCTATATAACATTGAAAGGTTTAAATGAGACGAAAAGTTAATGTGATTAGTGCATCAAGCAAACTAACAATCTCTTCACCTTTAGGCTTTATATTATTAAGTAAAGAAGTATCCACAAGTACTGTGTATATAATTTAAATCAATATAGACTTCAGCATTCTAGTTACTCAATATAAGCATTAGATGTTAGCACTTACAATTTACATTGAGTCATATCTATTTTGAAACATGGTAAGGCAAGGTATGTTGTTCTGTGCTTAAATTGACACATTAATATATTTATACAGAAAGAAGAGGAAATAGGGGATAAAACTTGTATTAAGATTTTTATCCCATGTTTACCAACTAACGTAAAGTGCCGGTCAAAAAGTTTATGTACATGTTACAATCTGAATATTCTTTCATAAAGATAGTTTAAAAAACTTGACACAGTTATTACACTCAAATTTATTTTTGGTAACCTAGAGCTGACAATTTTTCAGGTACACTTTGAGTATTGTGTCACTTAGCTTATTATAATGCTTTTATTATTTAAATTGAGCCTCTGGCTTAACAAAATAATTTTTGGCTTCTGATTACTTCATTGGGACTTTATGCTAATCCCTAAAATATTCATTTTATAAATAACCATAAAATAAGTTTAATATCAAAAAATTTATGTGATCTTAAAGAAAGTGTTTTAAAAATATTGCATAATATTATCTCAAATCAATACAAGGCAAATATGATCTTAATCCTTGTTATTTAACTAGATAAGTAATAATGCATATTTGATAAATTTGGTAGTACAAAACTTCTAGAAATGTGATAATAGAGATAAGTAATTACTTAATATTCTTCACATAAGGAATACATAATATGTACTTACATAAATTAAAGCATTCAAATGCATTTAAAATGAGAAATTTTTAGAGTATAAAAAATTTTGATAACAAGGATGGATTGAAACAAACGGCAAATGACGCAGGTATGTATTGCGATTAAATTAACAAAACAATCATTAATAAAAATAGTGGGTCAGGGATGTTTTTCGGCCAACTTGTATTCGCCAAATAGGTCTCCGAACATGCCTACTTGGTTTGTCCGTCCCTCTACGAAACCCCCTGTATAACATATTCAAAGAGGATTCTAAATCAAAACAGATTAATTTGAAAGTACTCTTAAGGAGAGATTAGGCCATAATTACACTAGCTGAGTAATGCTTGGTAAATAAGTAAATCCCTGTTTATTAAATTACTGAATGACATAATGAGTATGAGTATTCAATTGTTTTATTTGTTTGTGCCTCAAACCATTTCCGTCAATAGATATTATTAATAAACAATATGAGGAAAACAACTCGTTTGAATCACATTCATATAGTGCATATTCATATTTCAATAGAATGTGAATTTATTTTTATTGGTAAAAAACAACCTTTATTGTCTACAATGTTATAACTTATAATCACACACTTACTTGATTATTAATTTAAATATTTCCCATAGATATTAATTTTACTTACTTCTTCTAATTAAAATATTGAATACTAGATGTCTGCCCGCGGCTTCGCCCGCGCAGTCAAAGAAAAACCCGCATAGTTCCCGTTCCCGTGGGATTTCCGGGATTGCGCCATTTTCCCGGGATAAAAAGTAGCCTATGTCCTTTCTTGGATATCAAAATATCTCCATATCAAATTTCATGAAAATTGGTTCAGTAGTTTAGGCGTGATTGAGTAACAGACAGACAGACAGAGTTACTTTCGCATTTATAATATTAGTATGGATTGAATATTGAATATTATTAAATATTGTTAGACAATATAAATGACCTCTATGGGACTGGTAATATAGCCTGTGGTTTATATGTTATATTATATGTCTATTCTAACTTTTACTTATAATAATGGGTGAAAGCATGATATCATGATCTACTTCCAAACAACTATCCGTAAGCTTAGCAGATATACAAGCCTGGTAAAGCACATTACAATATCATAATATATAAACCATGACTTGATAAAGCAATGCCTCAATACATTTTCAAATATTTTAAATGCAATAAATTCACCCTCATTAACTTCTGCAACCTGCATACATTCATATACATATTTTAATTATAAGAAGACTCCACTTACTTCGAGAAGGTCCTCATCTCCATCTTGGAACAGCTGTTGGAAGGCGAGGTCATTCCGTTGAGCATCTGATAAGAACGACTCCGTTTCAGCGGAGTCCGAAAGCTTGTGATGAAGCTTTACGCTGCCAGCGAATATTGGCGTTGCTATCTTTGGTGTGAACACATTTTCTTCCGGCCGCTCCAATAAAGGTTTCGGGATGTCTTCTTCAAGGGACGGGTCGCCGTCGGACATCACAAATATAAAATTCGAGCACAAGTATCTATATCAAAAATAACCTTTGATATGTCATAATTCTACATTAGGCTTCTGAGGACACGATTAGTCACAAACGGAAGGAACTTAGATCTTTGTCACGGCTTTAATTTACTCTAGTATCACAAAAATTATCACACAAAATAGCTTCAATCAAAAACACGTATATCAGTGAATATATATATATTTTGTAGGCATTATATTTTTATTCGCAAAATTATGAGAAGCAAGGGACTAGACGAGAATCAGGAATCGAGTAAATAATTATAATTGGTAGGTAATTGCAAAACAGTGGGGATTGGGGAAGGAAGATACGTGACGTGTGGTTTGACGTTTCTGCCTTGACGTTTGATATTGCACTCGAGTCTCTACAGATAATTTTTCCCTTATACACATAGTATACGTGTAGTATATGGTAGTCACAGATGGTAGTATACCATCCTAAATTAAGTTACTAAATCAAATAATGAATATTACTGTGCATTTTTAGGAACCAGTGAGTGTAGAAATTACACCAATGCAAACTTAGCACCCCATCAATGGAATTTTGGGTCGAAAATGACCTTGATCGATAGGTCTCCGTTAGGTCCTTTAAGGTCCCATAATTTTTTCGTTAGGTCCCCTTTAGTTTTTTTTAATAATTTTTTAAATTTTGGGTTTAAAAAAATACACTTTAGCACCCCATCAATGGAATTTTGTCGGTGATTTTTTTTATTGTCGGAGAGTTTTTAATAGATTAACAGCAGAAAAGAGTCTCTCAACATTAGCACTACTGTGTGGAAGCACAAGTAGTTGTCTTACAAATTCACTTAGCAGAGGAAACATTTGAGAGTTATCTTCTTTTTTAATATTACAAATATGATGCCAAAAATCCTCAACCCTGTTATCCTCTCTATTTTTTCGATAAATTAAAAAAGTTGGTAGATTTTTCATCCAAGGTAGTAGATTTGTAAAAAAGTTTGAAAGTAGATAGATCTACCCAAGAAGCTTATATCTTATACACTGGAGATTTCGGTATGAACATTTGACGTGTAACAAGAAAATTGTTGTGTTTTATCACTTTCACACCTAACTTGGTATTGCCACTGTTAATACGAAGTTTTCCCAAGGCTACTATGTATGCCGTAATATTCTGTGCAAAAGGTTAGTTTTTGTACATGAGTTTGTTGGTAAATTGCCAACAACGTCATTCAGAAGCATTGTTGGATGAGACAATTATTATTTATGCTAAATAAAGATACTCCCTGATTATGGGTAGTTACCATAATAAAATTGTAGCAACTCTCACTTTGACAATATGGCATAAGTGTCAAAAAAATTGCGTCGCTTCGAATATTTAAGTTAATATTGTTGCGTATTTAATAAATATTTTCCGAATATAAATAATGTATTGCATTGTGAAAAATTGCAGAAGTGTTTGGACACCAAATTCTGGCATAGAATTCACAGGCAAGTGTATATTTACGTTATTTACAATATTCCTCAATAATCCTGCATTTACCTGTTTAGAATCATTTCAATGGCAAAAATTGTAAAATTTTGCATCATTTTAGAAAGCAGTCATGTTAAATTTGTTATTTTCCTAATACTTTATCATTTTTCAACAAGTTTTCAATAAACAAAATTAACAAGTAAGGTAACCATGATGAGTTTTTATGGATAGTGAAGAGAATATATTGTAATAACAATATTATGATGAAATTTAGGACACCATTTTCAAGATTTTTACTAGTAATGAAACAACACTCGACATCGGTATTGCACTCACATGTAGTTATAAGATTGTTCGTTTTTACATTAAAATTTATACTTTTTTAACTTACCTCATATTTTTTGTTTTAGGTATTTCAGCTTTCCAAAAAGTAAAATAAAAAGAAATATATGTGCCCATCAAGGGTAAAATTACTGAGGATTACGACCCAGAAAAAAATACCTTTTGAAAAATAAACTTTGTAAAGTTAGCTGAAATTTGTGCAAGGCGTTTATTATAAACAGTTTTTCTTTGATGATTTTAGCTTGAAATTAACCCGTCGAAGCAACGCGTTTAAAAAGAAGATCTGAGTAGCTTACAATTTGGAAAACAGCATCTGATGCAAAACACAACTTTCCTCTATTTACAAAGGATGTTAATGCTATATATCGGTTCATATCCAGGCTTTGTAGCCAAGAGTTATTTAAAACTATCATTCTATACCAATTAAAATTGTATGTACCTATAAAGTATGGGCAGTAATATTATAATATAATTAATACTGTTAAAAATATATGTCGTTATTATTTATAGACTATGATTTTTAGTTTTTTCTATTTCGAAAAATCCTGAATATACAAACCAGTGTGGTCACCCACAGAAAGAGACAAAAAACAACACTGACGTCATTCAAGGTTATATTTTCTTGTGACAAGTCAATGGTCATAGTGCAATCTCCAGTGTATTAGATATAAGCTTCTTGGATCTACCTAAAAGTTGGTAGAGTTGGTAACATTGCAGCAGAATCTGTTGATATAATAAAATATCCATATTTCGATATATCGGCTTTATTTAAAAAAAATCGTAAGTCAGCTCAAAAATGATTACACAATAATTTATATTCTAGAAGATTTATTAAATAAATTAAATTATGAATGTATATAAGTAGTAGTTAGTAGGTTATAGTTCTTGGTAATTACTTTTTAAATTTAAATAAGACAATTATGTAGGTATACCAATATTTTTCTTAGAGTTTTTAAAAATACTCTTTGTTTTATATGTTCAGCTGTTTAGATTGATTGAAGAAGCAACTCGTTCAAATGATAAAAAATTGTCAAGCAACTGCTAACTTTAAAATCAAATTAGATCGATTAAGTTTACGATGATTTTGTAGATTAAATAATTTACTGAAAAAAAAATATTGACCGATATCGATATTTCAATATCGAACTATCGATACACACAGCAGCCTTGAGCTGACGTACAGCAGGGATGGACCGTGAATATGCGTCGTGCATTGGTTGTGCATCGTGTATGACCTTGGCGGGACGTACGTCCAAATGGACCGTGCATTAATTTTTTTTTAATGGTAACTTTTCCTACCAATTGCCACGCCATTGGTGTAATGTCAATGTCATGACCGTACCGCGTACGTCAAATCGTAAACTTGCATGCCTGCTTGCGTCGGCCTTTATAATTTTAGGATAGGTTGCCGGTGAAAATATTTTAACCATCCCTCTAATTTAAAGTATCCATAGCATATATGTGTTGTTTGTAAGAAATCAATAATAAAAAATCCAGTCCAAGATGACTGCGGACGTGCAAAGCAAGGCAAAAATGCCGCATCTATCTTCCGATAAACAACTTACATTTATAAAATTAGCTGTTTTATCAATGGCAGCGATATTATGTGAGTAAAATTAACTATGTCTGACCCTAAATTAAAAAAAAATACATAAGTTTCCGTATATATTCAGTTATAGTTAAATATTTATGTCGCTTGTGTTTATCACTTACGTGGTCTTCCGAAGCCGCGTTATCTATTTAATTAATGATAAATCTCTATAAACAAAATAAAAATAAGATTTCTTGTATGAAATTTGATGCATACGATTGATATATTATACATTTTATAATTGCATGTCCATTGAAAAAGTTTTTAATATGATGTTGTTTTTGTAGCGTTCGCAACGCGTTTGTTTTCGGTGTTACGGTTTGAAAGCGTTATCCACGAGTTCGACCCATACTTTAACTATAGAACAACTAGATATCTAACTGAAGAAGGATTTTATAATTTCCACAACTGGTTTGATGATAGAGCATGGTATCCACTAGGAAGAATTATTGGTGGTATGTATCCACTATCCACATTATTTTTTTATTTATAAAACAGGAAGAACTGTATTAAAAATATAATTTTGTAGTTATATAGCTTTATTTAAGGTTCCAAACATAATGTCAAATATGCAAGATATTGTACTGCCTCATTTATACATTTATTTTAGTTTTGTATATGTATAAAGATCCTCTTATGTTAACAACTTTTTATTACTATACGGATACACATACAAAATAATAGCTGTGTGAGATTTTGTATAAGAACACAACTAACTCCTCAATTTAAACACTAAACTTGTACTGGAATACGAGGATTGCATATGTTAAACCAGTTTTAAAATTATGTATCTAATTTTTTTCAGTTTGACAACCATTTAATTTTTTTATGAATGTTTTTAGACGAAAAATAATATGTTATACACATAAGCATGTGCACATTTGTTAAATATATTTTTATTTATAGTAATACTAAATATCTTTATTCACAGGAACCATCTACCCTGGCCTGATGGTGACATCAGCTACACTATACAACATTATGCAATTTCTGAATATCACCATAGATATTCGAAACGTCTGTGTGTTTCTCGCACCATTCTTTTCTTCACTAACAACCATTGTGACGTACTTGTTGACTAAGGAACTTAAGGTAACACTAATTGTTTTACAACAGATAAAAAATATCTACAGATAATGTTATTGTTCCATAAAGATTGATTTCCAAGTCTGATAATTATAAAGCAATATACTATATTATATCCATACTGTTCCAATTCCTCCAATTTTCAATTCCAAGTAAAATAATTAAATAAGTAAATAACCATAATAAGAGAAAGATGAAATTAAAAAAAAATCTTAATTTCATGCCTTAACTTACTTTAAGAAACACTAAAACATAGCTGATAAAAGCACATTATCTATACTAATATTATAATGCTGAAGAGTTTGTTTGAACGCGCTAATCTCAGGAACTACTGGTCCGATTTAAAAAAATGCTTTCGGTGTTAGATAGTCCATATATCGAAAAAGGCTATAGGCTATATATCATCACGGTAAGACCAACAGGAGTGGAGTCACGCGGGTGAATCTGCGGGGCGCAGCTAGTACCTTATAAAATGACCGTTTATAAAAGTTCTTATATCTATGTTCATTACTATTTAATAGGGAGAAGGTGCAGGTCTTGTAGCGGCGTCTATGATAGCCATAGTGCCTGGGTATATCAGTCGTTCCGTCGCTGGCAGTTACGACAATGAAGGAATTGCCATTTTCTGCATGTTGTTAACATACTACTTTTGGATCAAGGCTGTCAATACGGGAACTATCTTGTGGGCTACAATGACGGCTCTTGCTTATTTCTACATGGTAAGGATTTTTAATTATGCCTAAATTATAGTAGATAGAATCAAAAATATTTATCATATGAATTGTAAGATATTTACTATTTTTAAAGCTTTGAGTAATAACACACACAGTACCAACATCTTGTATTATTGTTTAATTCTAATTTCTTAAATTGTATGTACTAAATAAAAGCTTTTGCTACAATCTACGCCTCAAATATATACTTATTAACATTTTCATACAATTAGTAACACTTAACAAATACTGTATATTTAATAAAATTGATTGACTGCATTGACCAATGCTCCAATCTTTACATCAATATGTAAGGACTGTAAAGTCAATCATATATCAAGAAGATGAAAGTTTCACACTACTGAGTCAATATGACTTCTTAGTTTTTGCACTTTCGTACAGAAATCTTATAAAGTCTTACATATTACATTATTAAAATATCCTTAGATGAAAGATACATCAAAATTAGTTTATGAAGAACTTTAATATTTAATGCTAGTTTTTTTTTTCCTATTTGTATTTAATATTTGATTTTATGTCAGTCAAATGCTCTAAAAATCGCAAAATTCAATCACAAGGCGAGATTCGAACCCTCGTCTATAGCCCCGGTATGACGGCATTAAAAATTTCCCATTCCTTTTTTGTTTCAATATGAATAATACATATACATAATAAAGCATTAAATCTTAGTGAAAAATTTGTTAATACTATTATTAATACAATTCAAAAATTAATGTGCTTAAATATTTGCAGGTATCATCATGGGGAGGTTACGTGTTCCTAATCAACCTGATACCGCTCCACGTGCTCGCGCTCATACTGCTCGGCCGCTTCTCTGCACGAGTATACGTAGCGTACAGCACGCTGTACTGCGTGGGCACGATACTGTCCATGCAGATATCGTTCGTTGGATTCCAACCGGTGCAGAGCTCGGAGCATATGTTGGTGAGTTGGGTTTGGTACTGCTAGGGAGCTTCTCTGCACGAGTGTACGTAGCGTACAGCACGCTGTACTGCGTGGGCACGATACTGTCCATGCAGATATCGTTCGTTGGATTCCAACCGGTGCAGAGCTCAGAGCATATGTTGGTGAGTTGGGTTTGGTACTGCTAGGGAGCTTCTCTGCACGAGTGTGTGTGTGTATGAATAATTTAATACATCATCTTTTAGCAATAAAGAAATCATAATTATTATCAATAGCTTTTAGATCAATAAAATCACCATAAATATAAGTGTAGTCTCAACTGTGTTAACTAATGTTAATAAATAACTATTTCATATTAACTACTGATGTCAATCCAACAGTGTTATAACAGTATTTAATAAACAGCCTAGGCTTTTAAATAAATGGCTAATTCATCAATAAATAAATGTATTATAATATAATTATTTAACTAAATAAATTTATATAAATATTTTAATATAAATTTTATATAAATAAATTTTATATAAATATTATAATATAAATATTCAACATAAAACATACTAAATAATGCTTTTTCCAGGCTCTAGGCACGTTCGGTCTATGCCAGCTATACGCGTTCACGGACTACCTGCGTTCTCGCCTGTCTCCGCAGAACTTTGAAGTGCTGTTCAAGGCTCTGCTCACTACTTTGCTCGCTACTTTGGGCACTGCTGTCGTTGTGTTGACTGTGACTGGTGAGTTGGGTTTGAATTTTATTGTTATTATGTATATAAAAATAAAGTGATCTATAGTACAAAATTGGGATTTACCTAATTATACATAATTTACTGAATATCTATCTATATTTTTTAATATATTCGTTTATTTTTGGTATACATTTTGAAATAAATGTATTTCATTTTATCTCTCTAAAAATTTTTAGTTTACCACATTTTCATTGAAAAAAAAATTTTAAAGGTAAAATTTCACCATGGACTGGAAGGTTCTATTCGCTGCTGGACCCTTCGTACGCTAAGAATCACATTCCTATTATTGGTAAGTGAATTTGAATAAACTTTTTATACTGTTTAAATTTCTTCGAAATGCAGACATCATGTTGGATTATGAACTTAACACTATTTAGAAGCTATACTACTTACAATGTTAATGATGCATTGAGCTATATCTCTCTATACATAAAAAAATACTCATTTAACTTGATCACAGCTTCTCACATGAACCGGTTTTGTTAATTATTTTTTGTAGTGTTTGTTAAGGAGAAGGCTGTGTAAGATGTGTAAGGAGAATCATCAGATTTTTGTATAAAAGAAAGCCTTAATAAGAAAATTGGCAAAAAAATTATTTGATATTTTAACTTTACGCGTTATATAGATGTAGGTTTAGATAGCTTATGATAAAAATACGTTTTGAAAAGAAAAGAAAGAAAAGAAAAGAAAAGAAATCATTTATTTGACTCCACAATAATTACAAACACAATTGACACAGAATACAATAATTAAAATTAAAGCAACACAACATGAAACAAAACAATACAAGTACAATAAATGAAAGAGTAAAATAAAATAAAATGAATCCGAAAAGTGGAGCCAAGTCGGGTAGCCACTCAGCATAAGTTGCAACATAGTTGCAACGCTGATTTTCAGTGGCCCCTCTCTGAAGCGATTGGAGCGGCAGTACGTTCATAGATAGATATATATATATTATATACATATTTAAATATATATTTACATATTATAAGCTTATTGAAGAAAATACATGATTATAATAATTTAACTTAATATTAATGGATAAATGTTAAGGTTTAAATAAAAATAATAATACATATAGTAATGGACAGATAGATAGTATACCTACATAATATAAAAATAATATGTGTAAAACCTAATGACAGTGAAGAACCATCACACAACTAAGGTTGGAACTCAAACTCCTGCAATAAGTGTTTTTTATATTTATGTTTGAAGGCGTTTAATGAGTTTGAGTTTATTATTGGTGGTGGGAGATTGTTCCAACACTTAGTTGCGGCATATTTAAAACTTCCTCTAAATGCAGCTGTGAAACTCCTTGGCATAGCCAATTTACAAAATGACGAACGTGTAGCATAAGCGCTGCCCTCTCCCATCCATGCTAACTTGTCATAAAGATATTTTGGCGCTTTTGTCATTACCACTCCAAAAAGAAGTGACGCGAGGTGTAGCCTCCTACGGTATTCCATTTTTAGACACCTAGCCTTCACTAGGTACGGTGTAATATGGGACCGGGGAGGAACGTCCCAACAAAAACGCGCACAAGCGTTCTGAACGCGCTGTATCGCGTTCTTACTACGGCGTAGTAACCTTGGCCCGTACATAACGTCGGCATAATTAAACTTAGAGAGTACCAAACTCTCACAGAGGCGGATTCGTACATCGACGTTCAGGTGTTGCCGAATGCGATACAGCAACTTAAGGCGATAAAAACAAGTAGCTATGGTTGTATTAATGTACTTTTCGAATCGAAGATTTTCATCAAAAAGTATTCCCAAATTTCGAGCTTCGTTGACGCGCTCTATTGAAGTATTTTCGACGGTGACAATCGGATTCTCGCACTCAATCCTACGAACCATATTAGGAGTACCCAAAATCATATATTTTGTTTTATCCTTGTTAAGCACCAGTGAGTTCTCACGAGACCAAGCTGATATCCGATCTAGATCGCTGTTAAGTTTTGCGGTGGACGCTAGTGTCTGTGAAGGGTCGAAAGAGATATACAATTGTATGTCATCAGCATAGGCATGGTACTGACAGTGATGTATACAGTTAAAAATATCAGCACTGTAAAGGATGAACAATAACGGACCGAGTATTGACCCCTGCGGTACACCTCTCGTTACAGCTGTACATTCTGAAAAAGAAACAGACCCATCCTCTTTATTCACCGCTACTGTTTGGCACCGTTTACCACTGAGATAACTGTTGAACCATGCTACTGATTGCGAGCTGAAACCATAGAATGATAGCTTAGACAATAGCAATGGAACGTTGATAGTATCGAAAGCACGCGAGTAATCTAACAATACCAACAACGTCCCCCTGCCACCGTCATGCGCGTTCAAAATATTGTCCAGCACGTCAGTCAGTGCCGTAGCAGTACTTCGGTGCTTACGAAAACCTGATTGCAAATCTGGGAGTATATTATTGTCTTCAAGATACGCCATCAATTGTTTATGAACAACTTTCTCAAGCACCTTGGACATACAAGGCAAAATGCTAATTGGACGGAGGTCTTTATCAACTAACGGGTTCTCTTTTTTGGGTAAAGGTTTCACAATAGCATGCTGCCATAGTTCCGGAAAAGTACTAGAAGATATGGAACTGTTAACGATATCAGTCAGTACCGTTAAGGTCTTTGCAGATGTCAGATGGATCATATCTAGTGATATGTCATCGACACCAATAGCCTGTGATTTTAATTCTCGTAAAACTTTTACAATAGAATCCTGAGACACGGGTTTAAGATCAAACGTAGCGTTACTATGTCGGCGAAGTTGAAAGTGTGCAAGTGTTTGTGGAAGTACATGGTTATGTCCAGGTATGTCCAGAAAGTGGACATTTAATTTGTTTGGGTCGCTGAGATGCAGTGGAAGGATAAAGTCTGGCTTTTGCTTAACACTAACCTGAGCTTTTATATGTCTCCATAATAGTTGTGGATTTTTAATATTGGCATTAATAAAAGTGTCATAATTGCACATTCCAGCCTCGGTAAGCGAGCACCAGCCCACATCGTGGTCCTCGTTCTACTTCGACCTGCAAGTGCTTGTGTTCCTGTTCCCCGCAGGACTGTACTTCTGTTTCACAAGGCTCACCGACGCCAATATATTCATTATTCTGTATGGTGTGCTGAGTATTTATTTTGCGGTGAGTGTGAATTTTTATGTATTAAGTTTCATATAATATTTTGCGATGGGTATAGTTAAAAAAAATTGCATTTTATAGTGATTTTAAAATGTTTGTTGGTGTAGGTTATCTGTATTATTTTATTATTTTTCACGTTTAGGAAAACTTAAATTATTATTAGAGAAAATGTTTGTTGTGTCCATTTGTCTTCTATGAGATCACTGCACACGGCTGTATCGATTTTGACTGGTTAGGTTTTTACATATGCTTTTGCATATATGTAATATGTTTATTCTAAGTTACACTATGTGATGTTTATAAAATATAAGGGGATATATATGTCATTTTTTTTGTGGATTTTTGTATGAACAAATCTTTTTAAAATATTTTGTCAAAAACTAACCCAAAAATACCATACAATGATGAAAAAGCGAAGCTTGAGTGCGTTGAGCGAATGTCGAGTATCTCCGTCCGCTCCGCACAATGATCTTTACACTTTGATCGCTGACCAAACAACTTATAACCTAAAAAACCAACACCAATATACCTAGAACTCATAGAAATATAATTTTTCAGGGTGTTATGGTTCGTCTTATGCTGGTCCTAGCTCCTGTGATGTGTATAGTCTCTGGTATAGCCGCTTCGAGTTTGTTGAGCCTTCACGTTAAGGACATAGAGCCTAAAGTCGAAAAGCACGATAAGAAGAAGAAGCATGAAAACAATTTGGTGTTCAGGTCTGAGGTGAGTGAATTTTTTTATATTTTTTATGATTTTATTGAACACTAGCGGTCCGCCCCGGCTTCGCCCGTGGTACATATATACGTTTTCTCTACATAAAAACCATCCACGTACTTCAAGGAATTTAATAAAAAAATAATTGTCGAAATCGGTTCAGCCGTTCTCGAGTTATGCGCTTACCAACACATTTTGCGATTCATTTTTATATTATAGATGATCAATATAAAGTGCTTATGTAAAATTATTAACAGATACATAAAAATAGAAAGTGTCAAAGAGTGAAAAAATAATTAAAAATTAGATTGTGGATAATTTTTTGAGTATAATTGTATATAAAAGTTGGTTATTCTGAGTTTCATACATACCACTATTATGGAAATTTCAATAAACATAATTAAAACAATGATTTCAACAATTTTATTCGTATTACGTTTAATTTTTATGAACAATGAACTTCCAGAATACCTAATCGAAGGAAAAATAATACTATTTTTAAGATATTATATGAAGAAATTTGACAATTTATTCACATTTTTGTCAATTTACCAGGTCGGAGGCGTGTTTGTATGCGTGCTCGGTTGTCTGCTCGTATCCTACGTGTTCCACTGCACGTGGGTGACGTCAGAAGCATACTCCTCACCTTCTATAGTGCTGTCTGCGCGTGCGCATGATGGGGCTAGAATTATCTTTGATGACTTTAGAGAGGCGTACACTTGGCTCAAGATGAATACCCCGCAGGTGAGCTTTTTGTTGATTAAAAAAAAAAAGTGGAACACGTGTCAGAAGTGAAACTTCTTTGCCAAGATTTGAAGATACCAAAATCGTCGCCTTATTCCATGACGTGATTGCTATGACGCGACCTTGATACTTACTTTCAACGCGCCTAAAGAAGTTTCACTTCAAAAAGTGTTCAATAGAATTTTGTTGGAAGATTGAATTTTTATCACATTTTTATGTGTAAAGTACCAACTTATGAACTGTTTAAGAAAATATTCTTTTTAAAAGCATATCACTACATAGTATAAAACAAAGTCGCTTTCTCTGTACCTATGTCCCTTTGTATGCTTAAATCTTTCAAACTACGCAACGGATTTTGATGCGGTTTTTTTTAATAGATAGAGTGATTCAAGAGAAAGGTTTTAGTATATAATTTATTAGGTTTTAGACAAAGCGGGCGAAGCCGCGGGTGGTAAGCTAGCATAATATACTTCTATGTTTTTTTTGTTACAATTTTAATTATTGCCCACAGGCCACAGAAAATACAAATAGATTTTTTTACCATTACTTTACATATTTTCAATATTACCTAAAACTAACTACCATTCTAATATCCATAATTCCAGGACGCAAAAGTGATGTCCTGGTGGGACTACGGCTACCAGATAACAGCGATGGCGAACAGAACGGTCATAGTCGACAATAATACTTGGAACAACACGCATATATCCCGAGTGGGCCAGGCTATGGCGTCTACAGAAGAAAAGGCGTATGAAATCATGCAAGAATTAGATGTGGATTACGTTCTGGTCATATTTGGCGGTCTGGTCGGATATTCTTCGGATGGTAAGTGCTGGGTTTTGAGGGTATATGTAGTTTGTAATACTTGCAATAGGTACATATCGCTCATGAATATGCGTGTTATGCCCTAGCATACACCACATCCATACACACAGCTGGTTAATTTTCTGTCAGACCGCCATCCCCTTTAAAATTAGTCACACCTTCTGCGACACTAATTGTTATTTAGAAACATACAATTTACAGACATAAACAAGTTCCTGTACAGTGCGCATCCACGAGGCTAATACTACACGCCGAGCGGCATCTAGTATACAACGCGTCCTATTGTGCTTTAGCAACATGCCATATACACACAGCTGCTACAATTTCAGCCAGACCTTCCCCCCTCCCCCCACATTTTCCATGACTTCTATATAAAACCAAACGAGAGAGCGAGCAAGCTAGTTTAACACAGCATTAAATAAAAATAAATAAAAAACACTTTATTGCACACACAAAACAAAACAAAATCAAACAAAAATAATACACAAACAATGAAGCGGTACAAATAGGCGGCCTTATCGCTAAGAAGCGATATCTTCCAGGCAACCTTAGGATATAGGAAAAGTATGAAGAAAAATGAATAATTGGATAGTAGAAGGAGCATAGCGAGCATTCTATCCGTAAAGCAACAATCCCTTAACTTTTTTTTTTTCATTTTCTGGGACATTTATTATCTTTATAATTTGTGTAATATTTACACCATACCATACAAACATCCACAGATATCAACAAGTTCCTATGGATGGTGCGTATCGGCGGTAGTACCCCCCGCGGCGCGCACATCCGCGAGGCTGACTACTACACACCGAGCGGGGAGTTCAGAGTGGACGGAGACGGGTCGCACACACTACTCAACTGCCTCATGTACAAGATGAGCTATTATAAGTTTGGCCTCGTTTATACGGAGGGTGGTGAGTGCTTTTGAAGTTCATAATATATGTCGATGTTTATAAGTGTATTGTACAGTCTTTTCTTGTGCTTGATAGCCTAGCGTGAATAGTATTTTGCGGGAAAAATATTATGATTGAAAATTTATGCAATAAAAAAAATAAAAAATCTATCTTAAGCGGGATTCGAAACCAAGTCATTTTACAAAGCTTTACAAAGATAAAAAATGCTTTAAAAATAAAAATTACAAAACTCATATTCGTATGTTACATTTGCGTTTTTTTTGTGGGCAACACAAAAAGTCATAATCACTCTATTTATTCGACAGATTAAGAGTCATCCTTTCATGAAAATTGAAATCTTTCTGAACATATTATTTTTATTTTTTATTTCCATAGACTATATAAAATAATATCGTATATAATACAGAACAAACACATAAATAAAAATTAAAAACTATACGATAAAATTGGAAATTTTAATCAAATCTCTTTTCTCCTATAGGTCGGCCACCAGGCTTCGACCGAGTGCGTGGTGCTGAAATCGGCAACAAAGATTTCAACCTAGAAGTACTAGAAGAAGCATATACAACAGAACATTGGCTTGTCCGTATCTACAAAGTGAAGCCTTTACCTAACCGTGGTGTTTGATTAAAAAATATTCGATCAAGCCCAATGTATACGTTATAATATCTGTTCTAGTTCAAAATTGTCGCAAATTTATTTATTTCATATATGAGATTTTGTAGAAAAAAATTAATTCAGTTTTTTTAAGTATATCTGTACTAGTATTTTTAGTGTTCAAATAGTTTGTTAGGGTCTTGATCGTTAGAAAATTGTTACCTAAATTGGTATCAATAGTGTTACCTTTAACATTGCTAGAGAAAATGTCTAAATTTTATTTTATTAACCATTAAAATTATTTTTATTTTGTATGTATAAGTCTAGTGATGTTGAAAAAATGTTCGAAGCATTCCAGACTCCGGTAGTAAAATGGAGGCATCTGGAAATTTATTTAATATTTGTAGCTCTCTTAAAGCTAAATTTTGTCACAAAAATGTCACTAAAATAGCCTTTATACTCTATGAAATAAAGGTCTAAGTAAATATAAGATTTTATCGCAATCATAAATCTAGTGTTCGAAATTTTAATGAAATGAAATCGACTGCGCACAAAAATTAGACGATTAGGGCATATTGTAGGTGCAAATTATGGCAATGTTTTATTTTTTATTTTTTTATTGAACGATAATCGACAATAGAATATTGATTTGTTTGAAGTTATAGAAATAAATTGTATTTACTGTCACGTTTTATGAATCGTATGTATGATAGCTAGGAAGTGTTGTAAAAATTCATTTTCTATTTGAAATAAAATTATTATTAATAATTCATGTGTTTTATTTCAATAATCAAGTTTAAAGTTCGTCAAGTTTAATTTTCCACTGTTAAACTATTATCGACATGGATCTTATCAAAATAAAATTCAAAATCAAATAACAATTAATTTCTTAAATAAATAGTTTGACAATGAAAAATGCGCCGCGCTGCGCTTCGCCATATCTGCGCCGGCTCTAAGTGCATTTTGTACGCCTTACATAATATACACTATACATTCATTCCTCTTTATTTAGTATTTAAATACTTTTACCATACCATGGTATTATATTATTTGTGCTTTTACCATAAGTAAGGTGCTTACAGAGCCGCCTCCTTGGTACAGTGGTAAAGATGTAAGAGCGTAGAACCGAGAAGTCGTGTGTTCGATTACTGGTGAAAATGAAAATAAACATGTCTCTGTCTGGCAAGTCACTGTCCCTAAAAAAACGATCAGTGAAACATATATATGCATAATGCGTCCGTCCTTTACCCCATTTGGGGACACGGGACTTTTAAGCTGCAAGCGACAAAGGTAGTATACGTTACTCATAGGTTACTCCTGTCACCTGTGTATAGTATTGTACCTATTATATTATGTTCTTTAATTACTTATCAAGACAAAATTTAGCTGTTTATTTATCTTTAACTGATGCAAGTAAAAAGCGTGCAAAAACTTCATAAAATTGCTAAAAATGTGCCTAAGATTACAAGAAATTACCCGACTACGTCGAAGCAAGAAGAGGAATTTGACCTGTATGTATGTGGGTATGGATGGTCATCTGTACCCTTATAACTTCTAAACTAGTAATCATAATTAGACAAATAAGGTGTCCGCTGCACAGTTACTACGTTTATGTGTCCGTATGACGTCACGTTAACACGTTCAGTGCCACCGACTCGCCCGGAGAGTCCACGTAAATTTTATTCCAGCGCCGTAGACTCGCCCGTCGAGTTCAATGTGTTTGCTATTTTTTTCCGAAATGCATGTGTATTTTCTGGTTAAAATGATACTGAAGACTAAATATACCCTAATCTAAAGAATTACGTGGTGGGCCGGGTGTGCAGACCCAGTTTATAATCGAAAGAAAATAAACTATTCTGCAATGCCTTGAACTCGCTAGGCGAGTTCACTGACATAGATTCTCAAACTTTTATTATAGTCCTTTCCACCTAAGATGATTTCTGTGACACATCGATTTTTGACACGTGAAGAGATGTCTGTACTGAAATCAAATCAACTGTTTTCGATAATCGATAATATTTTATATGGAAATGAAATCGATTTGAATAAATATTTTTGGTAATAATGCCGCCATAAAATAAAAATATTATGCACTAAAATTATTTTGGCGTTTTAAACATAAAATACGTAATTCGGAACACGATGAAGTGTCACAGGAATCATCATAGCTGAAAAGGACTATAATGAAATATATATAATTATGTACGGTTGATACTTTTATTTTCATTTTACCAAAAGTCACATTCACTCGTAAAACAACGGCGGATTGTGTTGTACACCTTGCAGGGGCTCGAATTTGGTGTTATTAAATAGGCAGGTTAGGTAAACACAATAAGGATAATAAATTGCATAGTTATTATTATGAAAAGCATTCCGAACCAATTCACATACTAACACGCAATTATCGAACTTATGTCAAAGTAATAAGGATGTAATAGTGACTTAACACTTGTGGAATATAATGTGCAAATAGTTGTCTATGAGCTATTTTATATTTATTATACTCGTACAAAGTTTGTTATCATTGCTCTTGTGAGTCAGAGGAACTGTTTAAGTAACCATTGTTGTAAGTATTGCTCTTTAAACTCAACTCTCGGTCTATTACTTTAAGAGTTATAATTGAAAGAGGATCCCTTCGTATTGTTAAATAAAAAAATGTGTGAAACTTGAAAAGATTGAGAGCCACTGCATAAATTACGAAACAAACTTACCTTTTCTTTTATCTATAGTGTTTCTTGCCATTTTTATATGTTAAATTACACCGTATGTTAGTAAAACTCTTTTTAATTGCGTTAAACACGTAACGTACACTGTCACGGCCACAAAAATAACAAAACATTGTTTTTACCCTAACGCAATGCCACTGAACTCGCCTGGCGAGTGATTCAATTCGTGTTGCAACGCCGGGGACTCGCCTAGCGAGTCCAACGTAAAATGTATGCGGCATCCGAGAAAACATCGTGAAAATCGTAGTGGTAATGAAAGTGATTGACTACAGCGCCCTCTAGGGGATTGTATGAAAGAGCTTTCTTAGCATAACCATAGACAAATAGCATAACTCAAATATTATGTAAACACCTATCATGAATTCACATAATACTCAAAAATCCAAAATAAATTAAATAATAATAAAATTTAAAAACTAAAACCCAACTAACTCAGTACGCTCTAAAATATACGAAATAATGGATAAAAAATAAATAATTTATTCGTTTCGTGTCGTGCGGCGCTCGCGGCGATTGAAAGAAGAGGATCGTCCGTGCGTCGTACCGTTACATGACGCACGGCTTCGGCACCGCAGTCCGCAGCCGTCCGACACGAAACGCATAAATTGAAAGCGCCCTAAGAAATTATCTCAAGGCTCTTCTTCAAAAACCCGATATCATTTTATGTGTGATTTTATGCTACAATGACATAGAGGGTGGGTTCGATGTTGTAGATCGTCTATATGTAAAAAATATGTATGCCTTGAGCATGTGGTGCCTACTTGCTCGAGTTGTTTGGTTGTCGAAAATGAACTATTGTAGTATATTATATAATCTATATAATATATAATTTTTTTGGTCGAAATACAAATTTATATTTCCTTTTTTTATGTTTCTAATGTCATAAGAGAGACAAAAGCAGATTTCAGATACAGGGTGACTTGTTACAGGTGTAATAGTCTTATAGGGGTGAAAGTATAGCATTTGGAGTAAAAAAAGTAAACATTACCTATTCGAAACTTATTTGTTTCAGAAATATTTTACATTTTAATTTTACCGCACTAGGCGTAAATACGCGTCATGGTCACCTTAAGAATCCATTTATTGAGGGGAACTTCTTTAGCGCGTTGAGAGGAAAATTATAAGGTCGCATCCACAGATCGCATCTATCGCATCATGGCAATACCATCAAGTCATTTGATGAATTTAAATTAATTTACGTCTTGTTTTATGATTTTTTTTTAAGTTAGGTTTCAATTTTTGCACTTACTACTACTTCTCACATGTGTGATGGGCACACACGAACTTTTTTTATTTAATGTGTTACACATATAAAAATAAAATCAAGTAAAAATAAAACACAACATTCTCAAAAAAATACTTTATTGTTATTAAAATATACATTATTTTATGTCATTCTACACACTCTTCTTCGCCTTGATCCGAGCAGTCCTCCGGTAGGAAAGTATCATCGTTGTTATAATTACGTTTATTTGGTCGGAATCTTTTGTTTCTCACTTGTACCGTTTCTCTGCGCGGGCCGAGCTGAAATTTAGAGGTCAATTTGAAAATTCAATAACTACTGCATGGACTTACTTCAAATTTAGTACGAAGATAGCTTAAGACCTGAGAAAGGACATAGAATAGGTTTTGGAAATGTCACGTTAACGCTATGCCGTTTTTTTTTGACAAATCTATACTAATATTATAAAGCTGAAGAGTTTGTTTGAACGCGCTAATCTCGGGAACTACTGGTCCGATTTGAAAAATTATTTCGGTGTTAGATAGCTCATTTATCGAGGAAGGCTATAGGCTATAGGCTATATATCATCACGCTACGACCAACATTAAAGGAGCCACGGGGGTGAAACCGCGCGGAGCAGCTAGTAATAAATAAATGAAACATTATGATAGATTTCGGCGGATTATAGCGTAAGTATATGAAACGTAAGTATGAGAAATCGCGCCTTAGATATTGTTAATTTAACAACTTCCAAAACTTCAATGAATTAAAATAGTTAATCTTTATTCGTGCTGTTGATAACTACTGAATACTGAACTGATTTCGATAAAACTCTTAAATAGATGATATTTATAATAATTGTTCTTCTATAAAAGAAAATAGCTAATATGTACCAATAAATTGAAAAACACACCTGTTGTACCAATCTATAAGTTCCAACGCCATTTACAAATATATCTTTAAATGCTCTATGAAGCGGTTTCTTGTAAAGAGTTATACACTGCTCTCTAAGGGTTTCCGATACATCTTCAGGTAGATCAACTGAGAAAAATATTTATTATTATACAGGGTGTCCCACTATTGGTATACTTAGCGCGAAGGAACTTGTAGTTTTGCATACACTGATCACGTAAAAAATACTTAAACAACAAAATTACGTCAAAAATTATTTGCTAAATTTTTCCTGAAAATCCATGTGTTCCTCTCTAGCTTCGCGCAGTCGGCATATACCGCTTCTCTTATGTAAGCATTTTGTCTATAAAACAAAATCTTAAACGATAGCTCACGTGCGGGTGGCAAAGTTGAGCGGGTTGCTTGTTAGGCATATTGTAATAATTCATCTATTTGAAAAAAAAAATGCGTCTGGAATTTTATAAGTATTTTTTACGTACTCAGCGTATGGAAAACTATAACCTCTTTTGAGCTTAGTATACCAACAGTGGGACACCCTGTATATTATTATTATAACAAGTGCAAATTATTAACTTCTTATTCTTATTTTAATTTTTTGTTGAATAAAATTAAAGCATTTCTTCAATTTTTCTAATCCTAGTTAAACTCACACTCAAACATTTATTTATTCAATTAGACTTCTTTTAGAAGCACTTTCGAATCGTCATTACATATTTTTAACAATTACAAACTAGTTAAAAACAGTTATTAATAATAATAAACAACACTGCAATTAATAAAAACTTAACTGATAAAAAAGTATTTCTAAAATATGTCTAGTTTATAAATTATTCAAGTCTTTGCTCAACCAAAATTTAAAATAAAGCTTTATATGATAGGTATAAAGAATTTAGAATTTCTTTTAGCAACTTAATTTATTTATTTTCAAAACTGTCAAAGTTTATTTTTTAAGTTTAGTTTTTTCCTTTGAGTAGATTCTGCATATAAATATATGTATAAATAGCAGATAAAGCTTGGCTATTAGTAGAAAAAAATCAGATGAAAGATTCTATAAATATAATTTTTTTTTTAATTTTTTTTTGAGCTAGCGCGCAAGAGTAACTTTTGTCTCCGCAACTATTTTGTCTCTCCCATCAAGTCTATGGGTTAGTATGAAAGTGCGCGCACGTAGCGACGCAACTCCCCATACAATTGATGGGAGAGACAAATAATAGTTGCGGAGACAAAAGTTTCTCTTGCGCGCTAGCTCTTAAAACACAATATAAACTACATCATAATGTTTTACAAATTGTATTAAACTAAATAAATAAATAATATGTTAACATCTTACCTTCTTTGAAGGATATACTCTTTGGTCTAATATCGCACACTCTATAGTCCAATATTAGAGTGACGGGAAGCTGTTCATCTTGCTCCTCAGCGTCACTCTGAGCAAAGAACGCTATCTCCATGTGTGAACTGTCTAGCGTCTTGAATAGTTTGCCGTCCACTTTGAGTAGATTCTGAATATAAATGTATGTATAAATAGCAGATAAAGCTTGGCTATTAGTAGAAAAAAATGAGATGAAAGATTCTATTAATATAATTTTTTTTTCTTTTGTTTCGGGACAATTTTCACACATGGCACGATCTGATCCCATTCTAAGCTTTCGCTTATGTTATGGAAACCAGATGGCTGATAAATATACATATTGTATAATTTTAAATAAATACATAATTATATAGATAATTAACACCCAGACACAGAGCAAACATCTATGTTCATCACACAAATATTTGCCCCGGGTGGGAATCGAACCCACAACCAGTGGCTTGGAAGGCAGGGTCATTACCAACCACGCCAACCGGACAGTCATTTCTATTTTAGAAAGTGATTTTTTTTTTTTTGTCGGTCCAGTACTCTGACATGGCAAATATATATTCAAAATTTTTTGAAATGCTGTTAAATTTCTTTGTGAAATAAATAAATTTTATTAAAGTATTTAAATTACTGTTCCTCTAGGGCCTTTATTAAATTTCCACCCTGTATATTAATTTTAAGCTATTGCATAGCTTCTATCGTGGGCCTTGAGCGCGGGAACCGAATCGAGAAATTCCGTAACGAAAAAACCTCACGCTCCCCACTCCGACGGGCGGAGGTGTGGCTTGAAGGCATGCAATAGCTTTACCGCGGCAGTCCCCGAGTGACACACGTCGTTTTTTTACAGTTCGATTCGAACTTAATGGCGGTTTGGAAGTTAGCTGCGAATGCATGTGCGCGCAGATTCATCCCTTAACGTCCATCCCCCTAATATCTAAAATTATTTTCTGCGAATCAGATCGTTCGATGTTCCGAGTCGCCATTAAGTTTGCATCAAACTCTATTTTACATTCATTTTTTAAAGATTAAAGCTTACCGCCCGCGGCTTCGCCCGCTTTCTCTAAAACGATTTGAGATTTAAACTATCCTATCTCTCAATTTGGATCGAACTGCACATGGTGTGCGAATTTTATTATAATTGGTTAAGTGGTTTAGGAGTCCATTGAGGACAAACATTGTGACACGAGATTTATATATATTAAGATTATATAAGATTGAATCTTTATAAAACAATTAATATTTAATATTCATTACCTTCAATGCTTCATACTGCTCCAATCTATCATAATATGCGAGTAAGGCTTTCTTTATTGCATTCAGACAATCTGGCATCATCACATTATTATATTCTTTTATTATTGCGTCTAAATTGAATCCTATTGGTAGAGAACTATTTGTTACTTCCTTGCCACCTGTAAAAAAGGAATCAAAGATATTTATGTAATACTAGTTTTATAAAGCTGAAGAGTTTGTTTGTTTGTTTGAACGCGATAATCTCGCGAACTACTGGTCCGATTTGAAAAATTCTTTCGGTGTTAGATAGCCCATTTATCGAGGAAGGCTATAGGCTACAGACCATCACGCTACGACCAGAAGGAGTGGAGCCACGGGGGTGAAACCGCCCGGAGCAGCTAGTGTAATATAATTATAAAGTCATAATTCATATCTAGATGAATAAAAATATAAAAAAAATTGTTAAATAAACTCTTGAAATAATTGTATTGTCTCTGTTGTACAAAGTTTCAATGAATGTTGTACAGAGTTTCAGTGAAAGTTTCAATGAATGTCCTTTAAAGTTTAACAAAATACTGAGTCTAAAAAAGTTGGTTACATACAAATATACAAATGAAGCATGCTATAGACAAATTTTGCAGAGAAACCACATGAATAACTGAAACTACACTAGCTTTCCGCCCGCGTCTTTGCCTGCTTTGTCTAAAACCTAATAAATTAGATACTAAGACCTTCGTTGAATCACCCTATGTTTTAAAAAAAACAGCATCACAATCCGTTGTGTAGTTTTAAAGATTTAAGCATAAAGGGACAGAGAAAGCGACTTTGTTTTATACTATGTAGTGATTATGCAACAAAAAAAAGATGATTTCGATTTTCGTCTACTAACAAAAAATATCATATTAACTATTAATAGAAGTACTAAATTAAAATGTACCTGATTTCATTTCAATTCTCAGTCCGTGTTTGATCTGATGCTCGGAGGGGTGTTGCATGTGGTACACAATGCAGCAGTGTTCATGCATCACATAGGACTGGATCTCCACACCAGTAAGTAGTGACATTAGTTCTATATTTCGCTTCATAGTCTCCACCGCTGTGTTTATACCTATTTTCTGTAATGTACATTTTTAATTAATGGAGGCTTGAACAGGCAAAGTTTTACTGAATATATCCAATACTAGCTGCACTCCGCAGTTTCACACGTGCGGCTCTGCGCCCGTTGGTCTTACCGTATTGATATTATATATATAACCTTAACCTTCCTCAGAAGGACAAAATCGGACCAATAGTTTCTGAGATTAATGCATTTAAACAAACAAAAAAAATACTCAGCTTTATAATATTAGTATAGCTATCCAATATGCATACTATTAACACTACAGTGCACGCGCGTTCTACTATAGTAGAACGCAGTTACTTATTTTACCGCCATTCATTCATTCTTACACCTAACCCCCCCGGCTCCCAGATAAGCTAAGTCGACAAAATTGCCTAACGGATTAGTATGGCACATACTTGCAACGTACGCGTATGTTCCTGTTATGACGTGTCAAAGTTCGGCTTCTACTATAGTAGTACATGCGAGTATTGGTGTAACAAAACTGAAGGTAAGTAAAACTTTCTTTTTTGGGTTTTTTAAATTATTATCAATGGACATAAGATGATTTAAATTTTCAAATTTAACTATGTACAGTTGCATTACTATTTCGTGTGTCATGATGTATTTAATAATTAATATTTCTTTGCTTTAGCGAAAAAATGGACCCCGTATTGGAAGCGCGCGTGACCCAATGGCTGAACGAAGAATTAGAGGACATGGAAGTGATCCAAAGTGACTCGGACGATGGGGAAGTATATGTACAACCAATGGAACAGGAAGATAGGAATCAGATGCAGGAAGCTGTAAGTGAAAATCATGCATCTGCATGCATGAAGATGACACGCCTCTTTCTGAACTTGTCCAAAACAATACACGTGATGACTTTTATGTGGAACACGCTGGAGTAAAACATGTCCTTCAGTAACCCGGGCAAGATCTCAAAACATCCGATTCAGACCTCCAGGGCCAAAAGGTGCCGCAAGAAACGCTGAAACACCGTTATCTTGTTTTGAACTATTTTTTGATGAAAATATTTTCGAAATCCTAGTTAATTGCACGAATATTTACATTGATAAAATACAGAACCGATACCAGAGAGAAAGAGATGCAAAGAGAACTGATTTGGTTGAAATGAAGGCATTTATTGGATTTTTGCTCGGCATTGAAGTCTCACGTTCGGGTCGGCGTAATCTCAATGATGAGCTCGAAATCGGTCCACAAAAAAATGGTGTAAGCGATGTGCCAGATGGATTTGTCCTGATCACCAAGTTGTGGTCTGTATTGAATGTCGGGATGATGGCCAATAAGTCGGTCATCGCTTATTAGAAGTTCTTTTTTTTTGAGCTGATCTCCAACTTGCCAAAAATGTTGATTATTTTCTTGGTCTCATAATTTGATCCTAATTTGAATTATATGCTATTTAATTAAAAGTATTATTATAATTAAAAGTTTAATATTACTGAGTATTATCATTTCAGGACCACCCATTTTTTTAATATTTCAAATACAGTTTTCTACTATGGTAGAGCACGCGAGCAACCATGTAAAAAAAAAGGGCGCGTGCGCTGTAGTGTTAAATTGTAAATCTAAGCTAATTACAAACTTTTCAACAACTAGAAGTTAAAATATTGATTCTAAATCACATTTATTGTTTGTGAGATAGCAAAACAAAAATAATAAAAAAATGAGCAACTTTAATTACAGCTCAATATGAATATCCTAATAATATTATAAATACGAAAGTTTGTTATGATGGGTGGACATTTTGTTACTCTTTCACGCAAATACTCCTGAACCGATTACAATGAAATTTGGTATGTAGTTAGCTGAAGACTCAGAGACAGTTTTTTTATCCCGGAAATCCCACAGGAACGGGAACTGTGCGGGTTTTTCTTTAAAAGCGCGGGCGGAAGTGTAGTATATTCGAATTTAGGTATAAATCAATTTCTGTAACAGAACAAATTATTACAACTTTTGCAACTTACGTGAGGTTTCACGAACGCATCTTTCTTTGGTTTGGGTGGAGATGCTTTGCGTTTAAATGCATGACGCTGTATTTGAAACAATTCTTCTTGTTTAGAACGTAATTTCTCCTCTAATTCTTGTATTCTTTGCTGAATTTCTTCACAATCTTCGGGCACTTTTGTAGCTATAGTAGATTAATAATTATTATAAAATTATTATATCTATATTTAAATTACTCACCATTTAAATCTTCGATTAATAAATTAATAATGGTGTAATTTATTTAATATTTACCATTTCGGTATTAAGTTCATTACAAACAAAATAACTTACCGCCTTTACGAAAAAGCTTCGTTATTTTTAACTGTTTCTGGTTAATCATAATTAAATAGGCTTTTCTTTTATTTACGGTATATCTTTGCCCTATTATCGTAAGCAATATTTATAAACGCTTATAATAGTTTCGTAAACTTTGTTTATTTTATTAATCGTAATCAAAGAATACTTAGAGCGTTTTCACATTATCCGATCCGATATCGGATATCGGAAGCCGATAGCCGATATCCGATATCGGACACAATTTGCCCTTTCACATTATCCGATAATATCGTCCCGATAACATGAGTGTTGCCAGAAACTGGAAAAGTAGATATATTGGGAATTAAAATAAACAGTGGATGCATTTGTGTTACAAAAAATAAACTTTATTTTAAATGAAATAAATAGTAATAAATAAACTGATGTTTTTCAAACCGGTTTAATCTGCTGACTGCGGAGTATGGATTTGTACCCTCTGCAGAGTCAGAATCTAGTTTCAATATTCAATTTCATTGTGAGGCTTGTTTTTTTATATGCTGTTTTTCTTTTTTTATTATTAGAACATGTTGTGTGGTCGTAGTGAATTTTAGAACTTTTTTATATTAAATCATGTATGACTGTTATGTTCTTATACAAATAAAATAAAAAAAAAATTCAACTCAGTATTAAAGCGACGAAACTAGCAAATACAAATTCAAATTACATTTACAAATGTAGGTGCTGTTATTACAATTTTATAGTGCTAATATGTACATTCTACCTAATATCTGGGGGTGCAAATATTTAAACAGAAATAAATTAAACTAAACTAATTCACAGTCACAGATTCCGCAATGTACATAGTACCACAGACTAATAATAATAATATAGCCATGACAACCAAAATAGTAAACAAGCTCAAAAGTCGCCGCGCGTTCTTGACAAAATTTAGGGTCGCCGCCTTAGATTATGGATTGGTCTCCGCGCACGCTACGACTAGATACCGCCGGCGTACTCGAAAAATGCGGCAACTAAAAGTACGCCGAAATCGGCGTACCCGAGCCAGTCGTGTCACGAGCATTGTGTGGAGAGGGTGTACCGATAGTTTCTAAAGATTTTGGACAAAACCTGAAGTAAAATGCCTGTTTGTGCCATAAAACTGTTTAAAAAAAATACAACAAATAATAAGAAAGACACTGGGATCACGTAACATCAGGAATAATCGTATTATTCGATATTTCACCTGTACTTTGAAAATGTTGTTTACGAAAATACGACGCCATTTAGTGTTGCCGTACTGCATATCCCAAAAACACACTTTTAATTTGAACTTATTTTATTCATAATGTTTTTTTTTTTTTCAATACTATTAGGTACTAACGCATATTATAAAAAAAATGATAATAACAATAATTTATTTATGTTTAACCTTGTTTAACTGACTCATATGTTATTTTTTTATTACTGCTTTTTTACTTTTAAAAAACCTTTGTGATAGTATAGTGGCATCGCAAGTGGATTTGAGTCACATGTTCATGGGTTCGATTCCCGGCAAGGCCAAAATGAAATGAAAATATTTTTCAAACTTCTTTCCAAGATAGCCCATTTCCCATTTATGGGGTAAAATTTATGTAGCTGGCAGTACAATTCTTCACACACACTAGCGTCCTTACAAATTGCCTTACACACACTACAGAACTGAGTTGCCGCACTCACGGAGCTATTGTTTTTAGGTGGAGCGGTATCTAGTCGTAGCGCGCGCGCGGAGACCAATCCTTAGTCTAAGGGTTGCCGCATTCTAATTCTGAAATTTTAGAGAAAACTAAACAAAATTGCCGTATTGTAAATTTTCTTTTCAATAAAAAGGGTTTGATTTAAAAAAAATCAACTGATAGATCGTAGTTGTACATACAGTAAAAATAACTACAATAAAGAAACCGACTTCAAAAACAGCTGGAAAAGTAAAATATAAAAAAGATTTGATATTATTAATTACTTAATATTATTTAGATGTGCTATTTATTATACAGGTTTGATATCGGCGCTAAAACAAAGCACTAAATCTGTGACTCAATGACAACAATACAATAAACAGCTTACAGCACAACAGTAGTCCGAGTAGGAGGAGGAGCGAGGCAGAATGAGTAAATAAAGATAAAAGATACTAATATTTCGAAGATACGGTTGAATTTAAGAACACAATATATTTTTGTTTACTTCAGTTCAGCCAATTGCCGTATATTATAGGACGATATTAAAATAGCTCCCGTATAAATCGTATTTTTAATGCCTTTAAATACTTAAATGAATGTTTTCTTAATAAAAAGGTTTAAAGTAAATGAAAGGATTTTTTTTTTACATTTAGCGCCTAGAAATGACTGAAAATACACAAACTAGTGCTTTTTTTGCTGTTGGTATACTACCTTTTCGAAAATTGAGCTGGTAACACTGAACATTATCGTCCGATAGTTCACGGGAATATCGGTGTTGGCTCCGATATCCGATATCGGACTGGACAATGTGAAAGACAGGTACGTAAATCATACATTTTACTTAGCCTCCGATATCGGATATCGGCTATCGGCGTCCGATATCCGATATCGGACCGGACAATGTGAAAACGCTCTTATACTGATCGTAATTCGTTTTCACATCACGATTCACGGTTACAAATTTGAAATTTGATTTTGACGGATACTGACGGATGAATGATCTGACATTTGACTTTTTTTTAATTATTTATTCATAACATTCATAACCATGGATACAAGTTCTTCAGTGACATTTGACATTCACTGCAGGGTGACCATCTCTAAGTAATATGCCATAGAGCCACAGAACAGTAAAAACTAATAGAAGTGCTATAATGTCATAATTAGTATGAAAACCAGTGTCGCCAAACCCACACATTTAAATCGATAGTTATACAGTACACTACAAGTAAACTATGCCATTGATTGGACAGCTTAATTTGAGTAAAAACTGACTTAGGTTATAAATTCAGCATTTCAATATGTACCCTAACGCACCCTGTTACGGTTTATTTTAATATAACATCTCTAGGCATATTAGCTGTTTTGTTTCTCTTTGCTCAGAAATTCCAAATTCGAAAACATTCAGCTACTCCACAACAGAGGGCGTTAGTTTTCGATACATATGACTTTGAACCTCAACACATAAAGATAAGGTTGAAATTTGTATCACTCTACATTAATGACATTAACTTGATGCTATGCTCTAAGGGATGTCAGCCTTGTTATCGATAATTCACAAATAAATATTTTTTTGTGCATTTTTTTGCTTTCTATTATATGAGTACAGTATAATGTGTCACATTTTGGAGTATGTTTATTACTACTAAGTACGTCTTTTCATATTATTACATTTTAATAAAAAACTGAATAGAATAGTATAAATCTATATTTACAAAATACAAACAGAAATTATGCATTATTTTAAATCTTGGAACTGCCGTAGGTTTGATGTATCGGTGGCCTTTGTTAGACTGCTTAGTGCTGTACGGCATCCAGTTAACTCGTCACGTTGCATTTATCCATTTCTCTTTTAAATTAGCCTCTTTGGAAAATCTATAAATAAATAGGACTAATGAAAGCTAAGGAAAAATAAAATAAAATTTAATATTTTATAGTGATTGTCTTTTCTAAAGTATCGATACTGTCGATATGCGCCACATGCATCACTAATCCGACATTCGTTTGTTTATTGCAATAATATTCCAGAAAGTCTTGTTTGCTGTTCAATCTATATTAGTACTAATTTCTTATGGATTAAGGTTCATTTTGACTTAATATTTTTATAAATTTTTGACAAATTACGACAAGCGAAGTTATAACATAAAATATATTTAAAATAAATTAAAATAAGACTTACCGATGGTATGAAATGCCTCCATTGCTGTTATTATTGTGTCTGCTATCATTTTTGGTCTCTAATACAAAACAACACGTCCTTATTAATGAATAAATATGGAAAAAAGGTTTGACAGCTGACAACCGACTCGAATATTTTTCTGCGCACAACTGAGAGCAAGTTAGGTGATCTTACCTTACTAGTGACACGTGGGCCACGCCCACCTCACACTTCTATTAGTTTTTACTGTTCTGTGCATAGAGCCTAGAGGCATAGACTATTAAAAAAAAAATAAACAAGCAATTTGTACAATAATAAACCAAATTAAACTGACTTGCCGATTGTGAACGTGCATTAAGAAGGCGTGCAAGAGGGCTTTCTTTTAAACCCTTTGTATCCCTCCATCTCAACGGATTATGATGAGGTTTTATTTTAATAGATTTTCGTACATATTTATTCAGTTATAAACGACCGAGAAGCCATCGGAGGAAAGGTAGTGCAAAAAAAAAGACAATAAAAATACTTGTAAGTATTTATTATAAAAATATTATGCTAATATTTACAAAAATACATACATTCGATATGCATGTTGCTCTTTAGGCTTTACTATGTAAAGACATCCAGCAAAACCGGAGTATCTTATGTTATTCTCCAGTGTCCTGTACATTCATAAGATGAAATATCTTCAGGGTTCAGACATATTTATTATTTCTCGTAATATTTTTCTATAAAGGCATCCCGACCATCTTCATTTCATTTTCAGTTAGTCGACCTTCTGACAGACGTACTCGTAACCTGCGTATCAAAAACAAACTTATTAAAAAATGAAGTATGGTAATAATAAAAAGAAGGAATAATATAAATAAATTATGTTTATTGATAATTTTTTTTGAATCCATACTTAATATTATAAATGCGAAAGTAACTCTGTCTGTCTGTCTGTTACTCAATCACGCCTAAACTACTAAACCAATTTGCATGAAATTTGGTATAGAGATATTTTAATACCCGAGAAAGGACATAGGCTACTTTTTACCCCGGGACATAGGATCGGTTTTATCCCGGAAATCCCACGGGAACGAGAGCAATGCGGGTTTTTCTTTACTGCGCGGGCGAAGCCGCGGGCGAAAAGCTAGTAAGTTATAAATTGTATTTTTTTAGTGTTACATTTGACCATAAGAAGGCGGCAAAGCGAAAAAAATCCAAAGATACGGTCCCAGTCTCTGTATTGTGAATTGTCTATACCTCTTTTATGAGCAACACAGTATTACCAGTGTAAAAATGTTTTTTTTTATTTTTTATTACCTCTCCTCATTATGCTTGACAGACCACAGATGCGGCATGTGCCTCGGCTGCATACAGTCGAGGAAGTGTTGGCGCCACATCTCCTCGAGGCGTAAGAGACCACCTTCTTCGTTGTTTAGGAAATATTCCACCACTTTGAATCCGTGGCACTCGTAGTCCGCGTTCTCTATACTACATTAAAAATGTAAAAAACAATAAATCTCAAAAGTACTTAATTATTAATTAATAAAACAAAGTTTATGTGGCAGTAATTTCTTGCGTCGGTTATTAGTACTTTTTTATAAATAAAGCTAGCAAAAATTTATTCTTAATCTTATAATCTGATTTCAGATTGTAAATTATACTGAAATTAAAATTATTTAACTATTATTTTGACATGAGGATGAAAAATGAAAATCGTAAGTAAAATCCTTAAGACATTAAACATTTTTGGAAAAATACTCACTTACAATACCACAAGAGCTTCAAAATTATCGGGTATTTTCCGATAGGTTCGTTGCAAACAAATGAAGGAATCAAGTTTTTTGTCAAGGCTAAAAAATCACGAGCGCGAAGCGCGAGTGATTTTTCCTGAAAAACTTGACGACTTTATTTGTATGCAGGGAACCTTGAGGGAAATGCCAGATAATTTTGAAGATCGTGTGGTATTCGGGGGATTATTTTTCCGTCCCAAATGTCGGCCTATAATTTCACAATTGAATTCAACCTGTCAGTTTGACGTCAACGACCAGAGAAAATTTTCAAAAAATTATCAGTATAATACCATGTAGGTTGTACCACGTGACGTCGAATGGTGCAATTCTATTGGTCGATATTTGGGTCGGAAAAATAATCATAAAAAACACACTACAACAAACTGAGACTACACACTACACGCACTACACCACACTCACACAACAGAAATCTCCGAGGCTTCAGTCAACAGCTGCTCCGTGATCTCATCATGTTCAGGGTAGTGCAGCAGCAGCACCGTCTCCAGTTCCTTCACCCGCGCTTCAGGGAGCACGTGCTTGCGCGACTGGTAGAGTAACGCGCGGGCCGCGGAACGGATCTTTCTAGAATTATAGTTTTGTCTATGAGTTTGGTGTATACTGTATACCATAGATATTACGCGCTGAGTCGAAAATTAAATATTATGAATTTAATTAATTACCTGTAATTTAATTAATTATGTTTATTTGTTAGGTAAATTTAGAATAATATTATTAACATTAGGCAACATTTACATTTCGTTACGATCTTTCTTTTGACTTTCGACTTGCATAATGGTGACAGATCATGCACAAATGAAATAATTTTTAAGAAATAAGTCTGTTAGAAAGTCGTCAGCTGTAAAATAAACAGATATATTTATAGACTAGCTGCGCCTCGCGGTTTAACCCGAGCGCGTTATGAATTTTTAACCGACTTCAAAAAAAGGAGGAGGTTATCAATTCGGCCGGTATGTTTTTTTTTTCTGTATGTACACCGATTACTCCGAGGTTTCTGAACCGATTTACGTGATTATTTTTTTGTTCGATGTGGGATGGTGTCGAATTGGTCCCATAAAAATTTTATTCGGATAGGCCAAGTAGTTTTTATTTTATGAGCATTTTTGTCTGTATTTGTAAATGTTGCAAACGTGCAAGTTTGAAGTCGGTTGTTTTTAACGCAGTTATAACTCCACTTGTTTTCTTTTAATAGTAATGTTCATGTGGGACAGTATAACATCAGCTATCTGTCAATGAAAGTCCCGTCAAAATGGGTCCAGCCGTTCCAAACATTAGCCGGAACAAACAGGCAAACAAAAATTATAAAAATAATAAATTGTAATAAAAATGTTGGTACATATAATATGTACATTGGATACATCCATATGCATGTGCCATGTACTAAGAATAGTTTATTTCAATACATTATATTAATAGCAACACATACTTGCACTCAGCGTCCTCAATATATTTGGTCTTGTCATGTGACGCGAAAGGCGCGTCACATAGCACAGCTAGTCTTTCTCTCACCGCCTGGTCTAACATATTGCTGCGTTGGTGACAAGATACGCACAGTAGGAGCACGTCGTGGGAAGAATGGTCTTTCATTACCTCTGGGATATTGTGAAATAATAATATGTATAACTTACATAGAATATAATAATATGATATACATTATATAAAAAACTGTTGTGTAAAGATACATCCTTAATAATATTAAGTATAAACTCGTATATACGTCGTAAATTGTACTATGAAAACATACTTCTTTTTTTTAATTTTTGAGAAGTATTAAAATTAAAAATATGTAAAAGTCTTGAAAACATGTAAATGTAATGTGTTAAAATTTTATGTAGCCTAATTGTCTTGATTTTTTTTTATATATAAAACTACAAGTTCCCCGCGAAAGAAGTAACTAAGACCCAAGTAATCACAAGCATATAAAAATTCCCAACAAATTTACACCAAAACCCACCTGGAAAATGTTTCCTATATTCTCTCGGGACCACATTCTTGCGTATATACGAGTTATCCTCCCCGCAGACCACGCATCTATTCTGTTTTGTCAGTTGATAGTACTGACCCACTTTACCCACGGAACGACCGGCCGGTTCGAACCGTAAGCGCACTGTGAGCGGATCGTCTGACACTTTGTCCGCTAGCTCTTTTTCTACGTACCTAGAATTGGTAAGAATGTGTATGTGTAAAACAATATTATACTACTGCACGGCACATTTGTATTTTACTTTTGTATCTGTAGTTTTGTATAGATGTAGTAGTTATATAAATATAATCAACTAGCGGTCCGCCCCGACTTCGCCCGTTACATATTTCGCAATAAAAGGTAGCCTGTGTTCTTTCTCAAGGTCTAAAGATTGTCTGTGCCAAATTTCATCAAAATCGGTAAAAATCGGTAAAAAGTAGTTTATGCGTGAAAACCGACATACATACATACATAATTACAAACCATTCCTCTTTATAATATTAGTATAGATATTTTCAATGCAAATGTTTCAAGGAATGTATGATACTCGTTAAATCTTTTATGCAACAACAGCTGATCACATTAATATGAAAGTGAAAGGTGCAGGGATGGACAACAATCTGGTTAAGCATATAGTACTTTTTAGTTTTTATTCAAGTACTATGTCGTACGTATCCTATTCTCAGTTTTCCGAATAGAAAATATATTATCAACTCACCAAATAGCCTTTTTCGTATCACAAGTGCACAACAACTCTCCATCTGGTGCTTGTAAGAAACAGTTGTGATACAAAGGTTTAGACCGAATTGCATATGGATACCGCTTGCTGAGAACTAAATCCTTGTTGGGTTTGCCTTCTTTTTCTTTTAAGCTAAAAATCAATTTACGGGCAAAATATTTTTTTGTATGCAGAGTGTCCCACTATCGGTATACTAAGCGCGAAGGGACTTGTAGTTTTGCATACACTGATCATGTAAAAAATACTTAAACAACAAAATTACGCGAAAATTTTTTGCTAAATTTTTCCTTAAAATTCATGTTTTCTTCTCTAGCTTCGCGCAGACGGCATATAACGCTTCGATAATGTGTGCATTTTGTCTATGAAAACATAATCTTAAACGATAGCTCACGTGCGGGTGGCAAAGTTGGGCGTGTTGCTTGTTAGGGGTGTACACAAAGAGTTTTAAGAATTCATCTATTTGAAAAAAAATGCATATGGAATTTTATAAGTATTTTTTACGTACTCAGCGTATGCAAAACTTACCTGACTAAACTAACTAAACCTCCATTGAGCTTAGAATACCGACGGTGGGACACTCTGTATAGTGTATATGATATATGTATATGTAGGATAAAAAAATAAAATAAATATTAAATGTAAAATAATTTATATATAGTTTATTGAAAAAAATTTTTGAAAGCCTCTTAAAAAAAATTACTGAAAACAAATTATACTATTACCAACAATCTTGATAATTAAAAAGACTTACCCATTCTTAACTTTCTTCGTTACTTTCGTTTTGAAACACACATCTGCGTATTTCCAACATAAATCGTTCAAGTTTTCCCAATGATTCTTGCTTCTAAACCAGAGCAAACCTCTTCTCTGATGTTTGTTAATAAGATTAACGAATATTTTGATTGCTACGTGCGCGTCTGCTGCAGCATAGTTGATTTGACGCTCGGTTAGTTCGGATGCCGCCCAATCACTGCAACGAATCTAAAAAATCAAGAGTTTTGTATAATAAGGAAGACAAATATAAAAACAGTATTGGAGAAAGTAAACAGACATTACACGGCGAAAAACATGAAGACACAAATTCATAACATGTTACACATACATATACTATGGAGAAAAAACAAAGACGTATGTTTGCAAATGAGAAATTTTATGACAATTTTCCATATAAAAGTTACATTATCCCTGGTATTCAGGATATTTTATTGCAGACCAACAAAAAATATATTGTAATAAGAGATATATTTAATATATTTTCCTTATTCTTTTTTCTCCTAATTTTTCACTTTACAAATCTGTACATAAAAAATAGGTTAAAACATTACCCTCCAAGTCTTATCTAAGGTTACGACCAATAATGTCAAAGACAGTGCCGCCAGTCCTCCCGGATTGTAACCACACAGTTCCACAATATGTCGGATATCTAATGTAGACTTGATGAACACTCCGTAGTCCGCAGCTACGTACTTCGCGTCGTCGACTGGTGCTACACCGACTTTGTATATTTTCTCGTCTTCTAGAAGATCCTGCAAAGCAAATATATTTATTATAAAGTAATCTCTAAAATATAATCAGGATAATATTTCTTTATTTATGGATTGCTCAATTCAGTGAGGAAAGATTTTAAAAATATAGAAAAGTTCAACACTAAAAATATTTATTTATATACATCTATAATTCACATTTCATAATTACTATATTTATAATAATAATTAGACTTTGTAACTTTTACAATGATTTGAATTGTTATTTTGGCTGCATTTTTAATTTGATGTACCCAAACTTCCTTATTTTGTGCTGTTTTTAGTACAAAAATAACCTTAAAAAAATAATTTTCATTTTCGATTTTCACAAAAACTTCGCATTTTCGTTGAAAAAGAAAAGCAGTTTGCTATGAAAAGTCATTACCCTCTAGCTATTTTACAACTTGGGGACATTGTTTCTAAAAATTTAACCATTATTTTTTTAACCCATTGAGCCCCGAGCGGCCCGATCCGACCACGATACAATAGATTTTCTATTGTGTCTGTGATTCCAGGGGCTGAGTTAAAGGAAAGTAAAAAGTTATTATGTGAAGATTATTAAATAATAAATAATAAATAAAATTCATTTAATTCAGGCCACATAGCCCATAAAGTGTTAGTAAAATCTTATCCTAGTGTTAGTATTACAATTACCTATTACCTACATACGTTTATTACTACAGCTTAATTTACATATCCAATGCTTACTAATGATATTATCCGAATAATTTAACACCTTTAACACAATATTTGAATTTTTACGTATACGGTCTCTAATAGAAAAAATCTTTTTTCTCATAATTGCATAAAAGTCATTTACTCTATATAATGCAAACATTAAGGAAGCACTACAGTAACGCGGCAGGCCCATAAACATCCTAAAAGCATTGTTATATTGAACTCTTAGAATGTTCATGGTCCTACGCGTATAATTAACCCAGAGGTTGCTCGTATAAAAAGACTGACAATACGAGGTAAAAAGAAGCTTTTTAACATTTCTACTGCACTGCTTAAATCTTCTTATAATCATATTAGATCGTACAGCTAAACCTCGCCTTTCTCTCTCTATGTCAACTTCGTCGCTTAGAGTACTGGTGACAAAGTGACCTAAATATTTAAAATTTTCTACAATTGCTAGTTTCGTTCCGTTCAAATAAATAGGTGGGATGTTATCGGGACCCTTTCCTGAGCGAAATACCAAGACATTACTTTTCTTCTCATTGTACATTAACCCGTGTTCGCTAGCAAAATTTTGACATATATCTACCAGTACTCTAAGACCCTTGATCGAGGGACTAAGGAGCACCATGTCGTCCGCGTAACTTATGTTATTGACATTAAACCCGCCGATATGACAGCCGGCATGGGCTGAACTCAGCTCCTCGATCAGCGCGTTGACATACAGATTGAATAGGATCGGAGAAGTCAGTCCGCCCTGTCTTACACCACAGTTCAATATGTATGTATCTGAATATGACCGCTGCCACTTTACAACATTCTTTTGGTGCTGATACCAATATTTCAGGATACGAATAATACTATTAGGTACACCCGCGTTAAACATTTTGTCCCATAACTTATTGTACACCACTCTATCATATGCCTTGCTTAAATCTAGAAAACACGCATACACAGAAGTTTTTCTAGATTTATAATAGTTAACGCAACTTTTCAATGCAAATATCGCAAGATCCGTAGATAAATTTTGTCTAAAGCCAAATTAACGATCATTAATTTTTACAGTCTTTTCTATGTAGCCCAATAAAATAAATTCAAAAACCTTTGATAACACAGTGGCCACTGATACCGGTCTATAATTACCCATGTCAGAAAGGTCACACAACTTACTTTTTACAATTGGGACAACCGTGGTCATCATTAAACACTCCGGCAATACGCTATGCTTAATAAAATGGCCAAACAGATAACTTAACAACTTTACAAAAGTCGGTCCAGCATATAACAGATGCTCAATGTTCAGACTATCATGACCTGATGATTTTCCTCTTTTGAGATGTTTAAATGATCTTATTACATCTTTTTCTGTGATTTCTATATCAATCAGGTCACCACACTCTGTTTCACATTCTTTGACGTTCAATAGCGGTTGTACAAGAAAATGGTCTTTAAAACTATTTGCAATTTTTGTGCAATCACTCTCACATCCTATTGTACTAGAAACAACCCTATTTTGATGACACGTATTTGTAATTTGCCAAAATTTAACAAAATTTTGATTACTGTGATGTTTAGCTAATAAATCAAACTTAACCTGTTCTTCATTTTTTTGACACTTTTTTAAAGCTGCCCTAAATCTATTTCGCGAAGATCGCATTTGTTCGTACACTGAACCACAACGAGGCTTACTACATGAAATCCACATCTTAAAATATATTCTGGCCTTTTTGTGTAACTCTTTGACGTGATCGTTCCACCCTAGGATACGCTTTTTATTAATAACCTTATTATTTATATAACTATAAGCCGCACCTTCCTTCAAAATGTTGATAATATTATTATACATAGATACTAAATATTCAGAATGATCTTTTATGAAACAATGTGAGTTGTGACTTTGACATTTTAACTGCAGGTTTATGGTTTTAAATTTACTTTCACAATATTTACCATATTATTATTTATGTATACCCTCATTTGTGTACTTTTTCTATATAAATGCATATTACTTGCCATCCTTACATCACTTGTTATAAAGAACAAGGGATCAGAAGTAATATCACACAAAACAAACCTTTAAAGATACAGGAATAGATTTCATTTTACTCAAACGGAATAGACTGCAAAATCCGTCATAAGTAGAAAGCTGAATCAACGCTACAGGCTGCCTTTTCCCTTGCACTGTCACCCATTCACAATCAAAACCAATTGCATGGTGTAAACTGCACTTCCTGTAATATTTTTAATAAATTCACAAAATTATTTAAAAATTATTAATTTTAAAATATTGTGTGATGCTTGAATGTAAATTTTACAAGTAATTGCACAATTTTTTTGGAATAGTAGAAATATTTTTTTGTTTGTTGCACATCTAACTATTCTGTTCTATATTTACATAAACAATAACAAAAATAAACTATACATGACCCGTATAACTAACTAGCTGTGCCACGCGGTTTCACCCGCATTGCTCCGCTCCTATCAGTCTTAGCGTGATGATATATTATAGCCTTCCTCGATAAATGGGCTATCTAACACCAAAAGAATTTTTCAAATCGAACCCGTAGTTCCTGAGATTAGCGCGTTCAAACAATCAAACAAACAAACTCTTCAGCTTTATAATATTAGTATAGATAAGAATTAATGCATATAATATGTTTTATATAATAAAGCAAACTTTTCTTTACTTACTTTCGAAATTCATTGACAATTTCATCACAATATGCCTCATTTTCTACAAGCTTTATATTTAAATATTTAAATGCTTCTGTGGCAGTCAGTTGTCGCTTTCTTTTCAAATAAAAATAACTTATACCGGCAATAGAAATTACTACTGCAAGTGAGGTTATGTTTATCAAGGTATTAACTTCCACAGTCATTCTTATATTTTATTTTGTACACTAATAATCATTACATGATTGAATCAGTTAAGGAAAATAAATGTTTAGGTGTATTTGAATATTATTATCAGTAAACACGATAAATAGTAAATATTATGCTAGAATTCATGCAATGTTTTCCTTTAATTATTGACATTTGACGTCAAAGAGTATAGTATAGGGTTGTAACGGAGGCCTACTTAGCGGAGGCGGAGGCGGATGCGGAGGTGAAGAGGTTCACCTCCGCGGATGCGGAGGTTAACGGAGGCGGAGGCGGAGGTGAAATTTGTTGGGAAAATATAAATAAATTTAATATTTATGATTAATAGAGTCAGCAACATTTATTTATATTATATAGCTTCCGCCCGCGACTCCGTCCGCGCGGAATAATTAAGATTTTTTTTTTCTACGTATTTTTCCGGGAAAAAAAAAGTATCCTATTTTATGCCCAGGATAATAAAGTATAATTATACCAAGTTTCATCGAAATCGAACCGTTAGTTTTCACGTGATGCCTGAACATACAGACAGACAGACAGACAGACGGACAGACAGACAGACAAAAATTGTTTTAATCACATATTTGGGTTTGGTATCGATCCAGTAACACCGCCTGCTATTTATTTTTTCAATATTTTCAATGTACAGAATTGACCCTTCTACAGATTTATTATAGAATAATGTGTACAATTGTACATACATGTTCATGATTCATCTTAGTAATCTAAATTGACAAGAGGCAAATTATATTTTATGAACAAAAGCTTTGCGGCATTTTCGCCTTCTAAGCGGTTTCTCAAGGGTTCGTAAATTAAACCAGCAGCACTAAATAACTGTTCGTTCGTTTTCCATATCATGAGGTTGCTGTTGGTATCCATGCTGTCATTTTCCGATTCCTCTTCATCACTGCAATTCTTCAACATATCAGCCAGGTTGGAATGCACACATATTGGTGACAAAATCTCAAAACTTCACTTGAAAACACGCAGCCGAGCGGCCGCGTCGCCTAGCGTCGCTCCTTGCGCGTTGTTTGTGATCGTAAATGAACTTCCGATATGACTCCGCATAAATTTTGCGGAGGCGGATGCGGAGGCGGAGGTTAAATTCTTTGCGGAAGTTCCGCAGTAACGGAGGCGGAGGCGGAGTTCCGTTACAACCCTAGTATAGTAACTATTTGACGTTATCATTGTCAAATATTGGATAGTCTGTGGAAGTACGAAGTAAAGTAGTGAATGTTTAATATAGAAATATTTAGCGTGAGAATGCCAAAACAGCACGCAGTTTTGACAAAAATGTATGATAGATCACCCTTTTAATTTTAGTGTCCATATTTTAAGACACCCTACAACTAAGAGCATTTCAATAAATTATCTGTGATATGAATGTCACTTTATGCTACAGCCAATGACTAAGGAATCCTATGGACAGGGCATATTGTTCTATACAAACAACTGATTATACAAATATCATGCATTTCGATACCGAAATAATAAAACTAATACTGTCTCTTTCTAACTAATGAATATTCTGATATGTGAAAAAATATGGCTATACGTCAGTCAGTGCTAATTCTATACCGCTTGACATTTGAAGTTAGCTCAAATACCTACTGTGGCCGGTCGCCATTTTATGTTCTCGTTATTATGATGTACATGCTCTGTCATTGCTCCGTAGTAAACATTGAAAAATATTGAATATTTTTGTGATTGTGACAAACATTTGTGTCTAAAACATATAGAGTGGTCAAGGACAAATAGTGGCATAATACCAAAGCGCAGTATTGTGGGATGTGGCTCCGGAAAGAATGAAAACCAGAAAAGTTTGTCTTTGCACCGGTATGTATACGTTTTGACTGAAATATTAGTTATTTCTTTGCTGATTTAGTTATTTTCATGTATATTGAATTGAGGAGTATTCACAGACTATGTTCAGTGCAAAATTGTTACCAAATATAGCTTTATTTTGTATATTTTCGTTCTAGTAAAATAATGAATTTGGGTGCTAGTGATGGCTTATAATATCGACATTAGCAAAATGTTCGATGAAGACGTGCGTCTCCCAAGGCTGTGTCATTAATCTTAAGAATAGTTGCTTTGGTGAATACACTTCCAATTTAACAAATTAATTTTGCCAAGAGCAAGGAGCAAGGAAAAATAAAACACTTAAATTTACCTAATATGAATTTTAACTTAAGTAAGATTAGTCGCTTATATAATACTTTAAAAATGTATTTATAAATAAGTCAGGTCAGGACTAAAATTATAATAACCTAAAAATTCATTTTTTATAGGTTACCAAGAAGTGAAAATAGAAAAGGAAAATGGTTAGAAGCAATTGAAACTGAAAATATCAAGCCAAATGTAAAGGATATATCATAGTATGTTCCCTACATTTCCCCGAAAGTGCTTTCAATAGAACAATGGATGTGATTAGTCTGCACGATGATGCTATACCAGTATGTTTGCCGCTGCATTCACACAGGGTGAGGTTTTTATCTGTAGACACGTGATGTCTTCCAATTTACTTTTGGTCTTTTTATTTAGATTTAGGGCTGTCATTTATATTCTAACGTTTCTCCTATTTTGAAGAGGGCCTGTGAACAAACTGAGATGGTTTTATATGATTTTTTGAGTACAAACTTGGGTGATATTTGGTTGTTGAAATGTTATTGACTGAGGGAAAGTGAAATTTACTTTAAATACATGGGGTGTTTTAATTTATTTTTCTATTCTTTATAAATTTATATTTATAAAGCATTTGAATGCCATAAAATAAAACCAAAAATATAAATTTAAATTCCGCTATTGCAAGCCCTAATGTTAATATTAATTTCAAACCGTCGCGTCAGCATTGCCCTTTTAATTAAAATGTATTGCATGTTAGTTAAAATGTAAAGTGAACAATGTTAGTTAATGTAAACTGTGACATTTCATTTCCAGGTACCGGTTGAGCCTCAAATCCCGAACTCAAAAATGAACAGAGTGAATCCGAGTGCATCACAGGCTGCACGAAATAGTTTAGTTCTATAATTTTCTCTGTTATTAAGTAATTATTGTTTTTTTTTTCTATTACCTACTGTATATTGTGTTGTTCATCGTAATAAAAAACTATTATATACCTATATTAGTATTTATTTTGTATCATTATATTACATTCCTCAAAACTGAAATTAGTTCAGCTAAAAGGTAACAAACAGCACATTCAATGACTGGGTGGTACGAAGTTCACCGGGACCGCTAGTAATTTAATAAAACAATCGAATACTAAATTATTCTGTTTTTCCGGAGCATGCACCATCCCGCATGGCTGTAATACCATAGCAGCAAAATGCATACAACAGATTTTATACCGCATTCCTGTACCACATTTGCTCTTTACTGGCATGCTTCCGTTAATACTACATTCCAATAATATCTGATTTCAAAAACACCAGTCAAACAAAACAAAATATCCAATAAACCAGTTGGTCAATTTAGCAGATAACTTAAATGCCAAATTGTAAGTCTACCGTAATCCTTATATCCAAGTCAAAATTGAACTGGATTTATTAAATTATACAGGGTTAGCTATCTTGTCCTGCGAGGTTGCTGGTGTTTTACAAGTAACCCTGTTTAGGTGTTACCGTCACGAGCACTCATCGTCATACTTCATTCTCATTATTTTTCTCCATCGCGCCAAAAGAAGTATAACTTCAAAAAATATGTATATATAAATACTAGCGGTCCGCCCCGGCTTCGCCCGTGGTACATTTTTACGTTTTCTCTCCATAAGAACCATCCTCGTACTTCAAGAAATGTAATAAAAAAAGAATTAACGAAATCGGTTCAGTTGTTCTCGAGTTATGCGCTTACCAACACAATTTGCGATTCATTTTTATATTATAGATTATTTTTATATCGATAAACATATTAATGTTTATCGATATATTCTCGGCACTAAACACCGCCATGTTTTGTTCCATTCAATATGGCGCCGGCCACACTTTTTTTGTAGGTATGTCACTTCCATGTGATTCCTTATTCATTGGCTACAGCGGACAGCCAATGTCATTTGTCATTTGTCAAGCTATCGCCTATCAATCAAAAACTAAAAAGTCATAACTCATAAAGTCATAACCACTTGTTTGTCGTCGTTTTCTCGTTAATGTGAATATTGAAAATTGTTTCATGTTAGTTTTAAAAAACCATTTTAATACATAAGAATGGCTCGCGATCGCAGCCCAGAGCGTAGGCGCTCAAGATCCAGGGAACGCCGTGAGCGAGATCGACATGATGAGCGGGATTCTCACCGAGACAAGAAGCGTAGGGAACGATCACGGAGCCCTAGAAAGGAGAGAGAACGTTCTCGTAGTCCAGTCAGGAAAGATAGAGATCGTTCACGAAGCCCTAGAAAGGAGAAGGAAAGATCTAGAAGTCCAAACAGGAAAGATAGAGGACGGTCTAGAAGCCCTAAAAAACGCGATGGGAAGGAGAAGGACAGACGTTACGATGAAAAAGACAAAAATAAGTCAAAAAAAGATAGTGATAACAAACAAGATAAAGAAGAAGAGGAACAAGTTGATGAGAAAAAGGAGGATATAAAACCAATTAAAAAGGAACCACTGTCGTTGGAGGAATTACTTGCAAAAAAGAAAGCTGAAGAAGAAGCTCGAAGCAAGCCAGTGTTTTTAACAAAAGAACAGCGTGCAGCATTAGCATTGGAGAGACGTCGCGAGCAAGTTGAAGCAATGAGGGCTAGTGCTTCTAGACCAACCATAGCAACAATAGACCTAACAGGTTCAAAGAGGGATGAAGAAAAGAAGCATAGGGAAGATAGAGAAAAGGAAAGAGAACGTGAACGTGAAAGAGAGAGGGCAGAGAGAGAGCGAGAGAGAGAAAGAAGATACGAAGAGAGAAAATCAAATGCTGAGCGTAAGAATGATGATAAGAAAGAAAAGGAAGAAGAATTAACTGGCAAAGATAAAGAAAGAGAAGAGGAAGCAATTAAAGCCCGGTATCTTGGTATAGTGAAGAAGAAAAGGCGAGTAAGGCGTCTTAATGACAGAAAATTTGTGTTTGATTGGGATGCATCCGAAGACACTTCAAATGATTATAATACTCTATACAAAGAGAGGCACCAAGTACAATTTTTCGGTAGGGGTCATATTGCTGGTATTGATATAAAATCTCAGAAAAAAGACTACAGTAAGTTCTATGGTAATCTTTTGGAAAAGAGACGAACAGAACTTGAAAAGGAGCAAGAAAAATTGAGATTGAGGAAAGTTAAAAAGAAGGAAGACAAACAAAAATGGGATGACAGGCATTGGTCAGAGAAAGACCATGATGAAATGACTGAAAGAGACTGGCGTATATTTAGAGAAGATTACAACATTACAATTAAGGGAGGTAAAATACCTAATCCAATTAGATCTTGGAAGGAAGCAGGCTTCCATGAAGATGTTATGGAAATTATTAACAAAGTTGGCTACAAAAGTCCAACACCCATTCAAAGACAAGCTATTCCTATTGGCTTACAAAATAGGGACATTATCGGTGTTGCTGAGACAGGTTCAGGTAAAACACTCGCCTTCCTCATCCCCTTGCTTACTTGGATTCAATCATTACCAAAGAGTGAAAGAATGGAAGATGCAGACCAAGGTCCGTATGCCATCATTTTGGCGCCAACTCGAGAATTGGCTCAACAGATTGAAGAAGAAACTAATAAGTTTGGTATTCCCCTGGGCATTACCTCTGTGGTAGTTGTTGGTGGTCTCTCAAGAGAAGATCAAGGTTTCAAATTGAGATTGGGTTGTGAAATTGTCATTGCTACCCCTGGTCGTCTTATTGATGTATTGGAAAATAGATATTTAGTACTCAATCGCTGTACCTATGTTGTCCTTGATGAAGCCGATCGTATGATAGACATGGGTTTTGAGCCGGACGTTCAGAAAATCTTAGAATACATGCCTGTGACAAACATTAAACCTGATACTGATGCGGCTGAAGATGCTTCAGTGTTATTAGCAAATTATAACACCAAAAAGAAGTACAGACAAACTGTGATGTTTACAGCTACTATGCCGCCGGCAGTTGAACGCTTAGCCCGTAGTTATTTACGACGACCAGCAATCGTATACATAGGATCTGTTGGTAAACCAGTAGATAGAACAGAACAAGTTGTGTACTTGATAGGTGAGAACGAGAAACGAAGAAAACTCACCGAGATCTTACAGCGTGGCGTCGAACCTCCGATCATAATATTCGTCAACCAAAAGAAAGGTGCCGATGTACTTGCTAAAGGCTTGGAGAAGCTTAGTTTCAATGCATGTACGTTGCACGGAGGTAAAGGACAAGAACAGCGTGACTTCGCTTTGGCCAGTCTTAAAAATGGTTCGAAAGATATACTGGTCGCGACAGACGTCGCCGGTCGTGGTATCGATATCAAAGACGTCAGTATGGTCATCAATTACGATATGGCTAAGTCCATAGAAGACTACACGCATCGTATCGGTCGTACGGGTCGTGCTGGAAAGACCGGTAAAGCTATATCATTTGTTACAAAAGAAGATTCGGCGATATACTACGACCTCAAACAAGTACTGCTTTCGAGTTCAGCATCTACGTGTCCACCGGAACTAATGAATCATCCTGATGCGCAACACAAGCCTGGTACCGTCGTAACGAAGAAGCGCCGAGAAGAAATGATATTTGCTTAATTGTTCTATTTTTACAATAAGACACATTTTTCATTAATAAACATTTTAATTCATCAATGTCGTTTACACTGTATACATTAAATAAATAGTCAATAATGAATTTGATTATTGGTATCACTGTAGTGGAATAGAAAATAATTCACATCAGGTACATCATGATGGTATTTCATGTAAAATTATTTTATTACTCAATATCTAAGTCGTCTATGTCGTCAAGATAGTAATCTGAAAAAAAAAATACAAGTTTAAAATATTAATTCTATTCAAATTTTCCATATTTTAAATTTTTATGCAAAAATTCAATTAAACGTTAAAATTGGGAATTTAACACAAAAATTTCATCTCATTCAGTATCACATATTTTGCCGATCGAAGCATGCACTATAAAACAATCTTTGCTGGAACAACTTGCACTATCAAGAAACTAATAAAAGAAAAAGATTTTTAATCTGTTTCGCAACTAGGTAGTAGCAAGAGGGCGCCACTGTCTACACGTGAGCGGTGCGTCTATACAACATATTTACAAAATAACAAGAAAAAGAGTCAATACCACAGAATAATAACTAGTAACTATCTATAGTTATCAATACTCATTTTGTAGTACCATTTGAGCATATTGTGCAATATTAAAAGAATCACGCAAAGACAGTTAACAAGAAACAAGCAGCATAAAACATCAAGGCACATGCAAAAGCAGGACACACCAACAACCTAAAATCTACCTATTCCTTTTTCTCCGCTACTTTCTCGTCTGATTCCTTAGCGGGTGGAGGCATTACAGCTTGCTTCACCGTTGAAGCCAGAGACACTGTCATGTCAACTAGTTCTGACATGTCTTTTGGGATAGACAATTCGGGGAATTTGACTTCGAGTTGTGGATCACCTGGTTTTACTGATACAAATATACATAGAATATATTACATATATATAAATAATTAAGTACTTGTCTAACTATTACATTTAATTAAATTACTATCTAGAAAGTTATTTTACTTGTAAAATATTATATAGGTAACTACAGACTATACAATGATGTCATTGCTATTATACAATATACTTTATATAATAATCTAGTGGAATTAAATTTGTTTTACTTATTTCTTTTTATAAAGAAAACTTACAAAAACACAAATAATTATTTTAGCTACAAAATATAAATCAATATAATAATATTAAAAATAAAAAGTTTTAATTTTGGAACTCTACTCTGATAATATTTAAAAACTGCATAAACTTATGTATAAAATATATTTATCATGAAAAAATTACCTCCATATAAAAAGTTGTAAGCAATGTTGATATATTGTTTAGCCAGAGTACCATTTTCATTCATAATTTGCTTAGTTTCCTCCGGGAAGCAGACATAACCCATAGCTGTTGTGCCTAAACCAGCATAGAATATTCTCTGAAACAATGTGATAATATAGTACATATTGATTATTTGTATATCAGCATGCCTACTGGTATTATAAATGTGAAAGTAACTCTGTCTGTTTCTTCTTCACACCTAAGCCGCTGCACCAACTTGATAAAATTTGGTTCTAAAATAGTTTGAAAATTGAGAAATGACATAAGATTGGTTTTATCCCAGAAATCCCACAAGAACGAGAAATATGCAGGTTTACCTTTGACTATACTTCATATGATTCTGACTCACTGGCAAAAAACTTCCTTTAAATAAATAGAAAATGATGACACTTTATAATTTTAAATTTGAAATATATGACTACCAGGAAAATATGTCTATCTAAATAATCTATGGTCTCCACCAATTATATTGTGTCTGCTACAAAGTACAATGTACTGTGTTGGACATATTATTGTAATTAAATAAACTAAAAATGTCAACTTACCCTAATAAAACCACCTCGCAAGCCAAAAATGAATCCAGTGAGACCACCCATTGCTACAGCTCCATATCTTGTCTGTTTATTGTCTTCCTCACGCAAGTACTGGATGATCCCTTATAAACAAGATTAAATTATTTGAATTCGAATTTAGATACTTATATTGTTAGAGTTAAGGACTATTTTTCTACTAGACTTTTTGTTTTAAAATATTGATGTATCGTGTTTTATATTTTAAAAAGGAGAAAGAGTAATAGATTGTTTAATCTATCTAATCTAATATATATTATAAAGGCGAAAGTTTGTATGGATGTATGGATGTTTGTTACTTTTTCACGTAAAAACTACTGAACCAATTACAATGAAATTTAGCACACATATAGAGGGTAACTTGGATTAACACATAGGATTGTTTTTATCCCGGAAATCCCACAGGAACTATGCGGGTTTTCCTTTGCAAACGCGGGCAAAGCCGCGGGCGGAAATCTAGCACTTATATAAAGCAGAAGAGCTTGCTTGCTTGAAATGGGGTATCTAACACCGAAATAATTTTTCTAATCGGACCAGTAGTTCCTGAGATTAGTATGTTCAAACAAACTCTTCAGCTTTATATTAGTATAGATTTATAACATCACTCCTATTCCATAATATAAATTATTTTAGTCTTTTTTAATGCTCACAATCACTCCTATCCTTAAATTCATGATAGTTATCCGTGATCCTGTGTTTCAGAGAGGATGTATGAGCTACTCCCGTCTCGAATGTCTCCCGCACAGCTGTCACGGGGGTTTGTAACGCTGATCTGATGTAGCTTGTTTTGTTCTCTTTGCCATCAGCTTCTAACTTCCTGAAACATTATTTGGAAAATTAGTTTGTAGAAATATTTAAATTATTCTGAGTGTTGTATAAATAAGCCTTATCATATAGATAACATGTATCATAAATGAGAAATGTCATATCATTCTGTGTGCATCTTTAATGGGATTTACTTAAAATTTACTTTCCCTAACTACTTCTCCCAATACCAAAAAGATACACAATATTAAAACGTAATCATTTAGTTTAGGTATAAACATTTTATGACATTATCTTTATCTATGCGGGAATGTGATATTAACCACTCAAGTGCTGAACGACCGGGAGCCGGTCGATCCACATACAGGGGCTGGTGCGTTGCGACCGGCTCCCGGTCGATCCACAGACAGGGGTTTTGCGTTCGCTTTATAAAACGGTCTAATAACCTTCCTCTTTCTAACTTATATGACATGTTAAGGAAAAAACAGGCTAGCTATAAATCAAGATAACAACATAACCACATGATTTAAGTGGCCCACTTTTGATGACACATTGAGTAGGTAGTTTTTTGTACAAAAAAATAAACAGGGAATGTGTAAAAAAAATGTATGGGAGGGTATGATGTTTTTATTTTCTCGTAAGAAGAGTGTAACAAAGGATCAATATATATTAAAATCTCACTGAACAGCTGTTTTAATTTTTTATTAGCAGACAAAATGTAACAAAAATTACAAGGGTACATTTGCTTTGACTTACAAGTTGTTTTATTAATTTAAATGTTACCATGTTTTGACAAGGCATAGACTATTTTATTATCTATGAATTTAAATACTTGGAAATGTGCTATTGTTATAGGAATCTGAGTTAATCGACTTTATAAAAATATTGGACCGCCAAAAACCCCATTTGCGGCAGCACCGGGAGCCGGTTCCGCACATTTCCCGATTTTTGCAAAATGGCTCCCGCACTTGAGTGGTTAACAAAGATAACACGAGAGGTTTTATTAACATCAAGGAAAAAGTGTAAGTATTGCAGATCTACCCTAATTATTATTGTATTTTATGATATTACGTACTCTGCGTAGTCGGCGTGAGGCGCTTCGTATATTGGAAGCTCCGAAGGTCTCATAGGAGGTGGAGGAGAAGGTCCCTTTGCCTCTGGTATTGGAGTTGCAGCTCCTACAGTCGGTATGAGCACCGCTGCTAACCCCGAACCAATTACTACTTTTCGAAGCATCTGTAACCAAAAATAAGACAAAATAGTACGAGTTCCAAAAGTTATTTCAAAGTAAATCTATACAATTACCTCGAAAGAGATGTTTTACAGGTTTATTACATAAATAAACCGTGTACAAAATCCAATGTAATCAGCTGCTATTTTGACATTGACATGTGCATAGGGCAGTTTGACATTACGTAACAGAATTTTAAGCTGAGTCTACATTACATCATTCTCTAAAAAATAACGAAATTCTAAAATACGGTCTAGAAATAGACCAAAATAATATACTTATGGAATTTTAAACTAGCCATTATATGGCCATAAAAGTCATAAAAAGAATAAATCTAATTCTATCTGAATAATTTATACACCAGTGCAAACTTAGCACCCCATCTATGGAATTTTGGGTCGAAAATGACCTTGATCGTTAGGTCTTTTTTTTTTTTTTTTTTTTTTTAAAGAAGCACCCGTCATCACAGGGTGTTCGCGCCACCTCTGGATTATAGTCCAGAGACTTTTCTTGCCTATTTTTTTTTTTTTTTTTTTTTTTTTTTTTCAATTTTTAGAAATATTAACATACTGGTTACTCACATTTATATTTATATTATGTGATCGTTAGGTCCCCGTTAGGTCCTTTAAGGTCCCACAATTTTTTCGTTAGGTCCCCTTTAGTTTTTTTTTTTTTTTTTTTTTTTTTAAAGAAGCACCCGTCATCACAGGGTGTTCGCGCCACCTCTGGATTATAGTCCAGAGACTTTTCTTGCCTATTTTTTTTTTTTTTTTTTTTTTTTTTTTTTCAATTTTTAGAAATATTAACATACTGGTTACTCACATTTATATTTATATTATGTGATCGTTAGGTCCCCGTTAGGTCCTTTAAGGTCCCACAATTTTTTCGTTAGGTCCCCTTTAGTTTTTTTTTTAATAATTTTTTAAATTTTAGGTATAAAAAAAGTGCACTTTAGCACCCCATCCATAGAATTTTGGGTCAAAAATGACCTTAATCGATAGGTCTCCGTTAGGTCCTATAAGGTCCCACAATTTTTTCGTTAGGTCCCCTTTAGTTTTTTTTTTAATAATTTTTTTTTTAATTTTAGGTATAAAAAAGTTACACTTTAGCACCCCATCCATAGCAAAATTGGCGAATTTTATCAAAATCGTATTCTTTACCGTTAGGTCCGTAGAGGCCCTTCATTGAAATTGTTAAATTATTTATGTTATTAAAATCTATATATATAAAAGAAAGTCGTGTTAGTTACTCCACTTATAACTCAAGAACGTCTGAACCGATTTAGCTGAAAATTGACAGGGAGGTAGTTTAGAGCCAGGAAAAGGATATAGGATACTAAATACGTACCACGGGCGAAGCCGGGGCGGACCACTAGTTATAAAATAATTGAATCCTGCGCATGCGCCTTAGAGCATTAAGGCATGCGCACATCATACATAAACAGTGCGAAATTTAAATTGGTATCGTTTCATTTATTAAATTAAATCAATAAATAAATCTATACTAGTCACGTCTGGTTCGAAAGATGAAACTGGCTTTTTATTTCGAAAATTTAATGGCAACACTTGCCAGTTAACTGTCATTAAAACCTGAGTTGTTGATGTGTCAAAGCTTGTCAGTGATTTTTTTTTTCTGCGATTTTAGCTTAGGATTTTAGTGATTTCTAAAAAAAAAAATTATTTTTGAAAACTGAGTTGAAAACATGACGAAAACTTTAAACTATGATTAATAAATTTAAAATGAAACAATTTGAAAGAGATGTAGGTAGTTTTTAAGGAAAAACAAGAGTGTTTACAAGAAATATCTCAATGCATTGTTAAGACGTGTGACTTGATATTTTGATGCTTTTCATCTTGATTGCATTGCACATTATTAAAAGTAGTTATGATTTGTTTAATATTATTATTATTATTTTGCATGAATGATACCAGTAATCCAGTTAAAAACTATTCAAGCAACAATATAAAATTGAACGATCTGTCCGTTCAAAATGTTTAAAGACACAAAATCAGTATCTCGACGAAATTTATTCTATGACCGAACCATGTTATTCATATTGAAGAGCAGTACAAAAAAAACAAGATGGAATAACTGCAGAAATGGAAGAGTTAATGATGTCAGAGATAATGATAGTGATTCTTATTCTTTATTCGCGGCTTAAAGCCAGTTTCATCTTTCGAACCAGACGTGACTAGTATAGATTTATTTATTGATTTAATTTAATAAATGAAACGATACCAATTTAAATTTCGCACTGTTTATGTATGATGTGCGCATGCCTTAATGCTCTAAGGCGCATGCGCAGGTTTCAATTATTTTATAACTAGTGGTCCGCCCCGGCTTCGCCCGTGGTACGTATTTAGTATCCTATATCATTTTCCTGGCTCTAAACTACCTCCCTGCCAATTTTCAGCTAAATCGGTTCAGCCGTTCTTGAGTTATAAGTGGAGTAACTAACACGACTTTCTTTTATATATATAGATTTAATAACATAAATAATTTAACAATTTCAATGATGGGCCTCTACGGACCTAACGGTAAAGAATACGATTTTGATAAAATTCGCCAATTTTGCTATGGATGGGGTGCTAAAGTGTAACTTTTTTATACCTAAAATTAAAAAAAAAATATAAAAAAAAAAACTAAAGGGGACCTAACGAAAAAATTGTGGGACCTTATAGGACCTAACGGAGACCTATCGATTAAGGTCATTTTTGACCCAAAATTCTATGGATGGGGTGCTAAAGTGCACTTTTTTTATACCTAAAATTTAAAAAATTATTAAAAAAAAAACTAAAGGGGACCTAACGAAAAAATTGTGGGACCTTAAAGGACCTAACGGGGACCTAACGATCAAGGTCATTTTCGACCCAAAATTCCATAGATGGGGTGCTAAGTTTGCACTGGTAATTTATACAATTTTGAAATAGTCGTTGAGATACGATTACGTCAATATTTTATAGCTGCAATGAAATAGATTAAAACTTACAAATATACACAGTAAGTATATTGTAAAAGGTGTGTAAAAGAAACTTGTATATTCTGATAATTAAATCATAAATAAATATAAAAAACACACACCCAAATTGCAAGATGTCCTCAGATTAATTTCCACATTACGAATAAAACAGATGTCAAAATCAGACAGCTGTGATTGTGATTGAATTTTGAAACAGTTCTAAATCGCAATGTGTCAAAGGCTGTCATAGTTTTTCTTCAAATCGTAGTTCTGTGCTTCTTTGTCTGATAATTCTTGTGTATATTTATTAAAATAGAAAACTGAATTATTTTAAAATATAAAGTGGCCTTATTAAACATTTAAACGCGGCGTTATCGTCAAAAACAATCGATATTCAAAATTTTGTTCCACATTGTGAGTGCATTGTCGAAGAAGTGAATTGTTTTTTAGATTTCACGGTAATATTTTAGCGCTTCTTTTAATAAATTATTAAAAATGTCTGGAGTGCGTGTCGGTCGCGTGCCTAAGCGCAGAAGAGCGAATCGTGCCAAGTCGCGGTCAGGTAAGCGAAGGCCCGCATGAGGTGTCTTTGCTACCGCTGTTCAAAAGTGCGGGGTTTGAAATTAGCTTGGAGTTCTTTAGAATAGCTGCTTGTACAAAACATTCAAAGTACCGTCAAACTGACTTAAAAATATTAAAATAGAGCTGAAAATGTTTTATTTATTTGATCAAGTAAAATCTGTTGTATTTTTCTTGATTTTTAAATAAATACGTCAACAAATCCAACATATTTTAGTTGCGCGTGATGTTGATGTAGTTGATGATATATCAAAAACATTCAATTATTTTATTTTGCAATTTTAAAGAAACAGATAAACAGATATTTATCTATCAAGAAGATATTGGTGTGTAGAGGCTATCTATGTCATATATCACGTTAATGATCACATTTATCATCAGCATTGGTGCATTATAATAAACATAAACAATGTATCATACATACCTACTGTCGTAAAACCTATTATAAAATTTTAGTGGCAGTTGGTTGAACATTTATAACCTAGGTATTAGTTCCATTTACATAATGTACATTAGTCTGACCTCAATGATTTTCTTGTATGTAACATAGTGTCATTATGGTGCAATGTAATGCATAATGTTTGGGAATGATACAACTCCATAACTATCAAACTATGTAAACATTGTATAGTATAGAATGTAACATTTAAAATATATTATATACAGTTTAAACATATTTTCAATGCAAATATGGTATGTATGTAAAAATATATTATATGTAGTTTTACATTTTGATACTTTGTTTTCCACCTATACCCAATTGAGTTTTAAATGATACGCTTGATATTTTCATGTAGAGATACAATCAGGTGACCCGCTTGCTAAAAACGTAATATCCATCAGGTAGCCTGCTTGCTAAAAAAACATAATAATTACCAAACCTTTAGTAACAATGAGATTAGTAAAATATTTAATAATAGTTTAATAATAATGTAAAATATTTTCTTACATTTCGTATATAATTAAAATAAGATAATCATTTTTAAACACACATTTTACATAATGAGATCGAACTTATAACCTTTGGCAGGATTTTCAAGGTCAAAACATCTGCAGCTATATTTAATACTAGCTGTGCTGCGCGGTTTCACCTGCGTGTCTTCGCTCCTGTTGGTCTTAGTGTGATGATATATAGCCTATAGCCTTCCACGATAAATGGGCTATCTAACACTGCAACAATTATTCAAATCGGACCTGACAAGTAGTTCCTGAGATTAGAACGTTCAAACAAACAAATTCTTCGGCTTTATAATATTAGTATAGATTCTCTATGTAGGAATCCTCGCGCATTAAGTCAGTTTAACGGTACCTTAATCTATTAAAACTGATTTGCATTACTGGTGTACTAACAAAGTGATTGCATTGATACAGAATGCTAAGGTGCATGAATAGAGTGATGATCACATAACCATCTGGACGCAACGGTTGCAAGGGAGGACTTCTTGGAATGAAATGGTATATATCCATTTTATCGCTCTTTACTATCATGCAGAAATGAGGTGATACATTTACTTTTTTTTAATTTACTAGAAACTATTAATTTTTGGATGTATTTTTAATTAGATTAATATATTTCATATAGCGTTATGAGAGCATAACCCTTATTTTAATATATATTTATCTAATGAAAATGACCATGAAATGGTTCTTAAATCCGGATCTTATTTGATAAAAATACATAAAAGAAAAATAAACAACTCAATACTATTGCAAAATATTTCACCATTCTTATGGCATGATAAAATAAACATTCTGTAAAGATTGTAGATATGTATGGCCTCATTTTTGTATTTTTTCCATAGTATAGTAGTGTGGATTGTTTTTTATAGGTTTGAGTTGTATCTATTCTATTATTACCTGACAACTTTATATTCATTATATAGATAAATATTTGAGAGTGATTGGCTTAAAGATTGTTTCACTGCATGGTGTTTTTTAGATGGTATTCATTATAATATTGATTTTTTCCGTTCATCTACATTCTAGACAATTTAAGTCTATGGGAAGTCAGTCAATTTTTCAGCAACACTATTTTTAACACAGCTTCTAATCATGGTTAAGAGGTGAAAAGGCAAGGTAGCAAGAAAAAATGTTTTTGCATTTGTACCATACTTTTTTACTCAAATAACTATTAAAGGTTATGAAACTTTTTAGTATAAAAAAATTTATTGTTACATAGTAGTTGTAATTTGAAACCGCTAGGTAATTGATATTATCATTATACAATTTCGTTTAATTTTTTTCCATCCAACATTGTGAATATCAAGTTATTTTATTATTTCCTCATCTCGCCTTTTGTTAAATAGTGAAAAGCTAACTGAAGCTTTAGTACGCCTAATTAGTAATAATTAACTACTGATAATTATTTTACACAAGCTTTATTCTGCGTAAAACTGAAACAACATCTTATTATATTCTAAGTGCCTGTTATTATGGTATATGGTGTGGATTACTTTAATGTAACGCTAAACCATAAGGCTGCGGTCAATGACTATTATACTAGTACTACTTACTAACGCATTATCACCAATACAGTTGTTCTCTCATTCACTCTCACGCACGAGACATAATACATGTCTCATTCATGTACTTCGTAATTTTTAACAACTGCCGATTAAAATACACTCACCGGCACGGAATCTTGGCCACTTCAAATTTCTGCGAAAAATTACGCTATTTCTTTTCTACTACAAAATTCAATAAAAATTTAATCAAAGCTAGATGATTTAATGTTTTTACAAACTTTTAGTAATAATTGGAAGTTAATAATAAATTTTACCGCGCAGATATGAATTAAACAAGAATTTACGCTTTTTATGTGAAATCTAAATGATTTCTTCAAAAATGCACAAAAATTAGGAAAAAGCGTTTCCATTAAATAATTGAACCTTTTAATATTGGTTGTTACCTTCTCTTGCCTTAAACACTGTTTGCATCCTTTCTGGCATACTCTAAAAGACATTTTTGATGTCCTCTTGAGTTATAGTGTACCAAACGGGGGCCGCTGTATTTCTAAGCTCATCTTCCGTTTGTGCTGGGTTGGAATCGAACTTTATGTTTCTTTTAAGCATGTCCCAGATGTGTACTATTGGATTAAGATCCGGGATACGAGTTGGCCACTCCAATTTTTCAATAATAACCTCTTGAAGGTACTCATATACGCATCGTACGACACGCGGATGTACATTATAGTGTATTAGTAGCAAATTTTCTTCACTGAAAAACCTGTAATAGGGCTGAACACATTTCTGGAGAATTTCCTCGATGTACCTGATCAAATTTAAACCATTATCTACGATAACTAACTCCGTGCGAGCATCGAAACTTATACCTCCCCATACCATTATTGACCCTTCATGAAAAATCGCCGTTTGAGTTGTGGTGTTGGGTGAAACCTCTCTTCTCGTCTCCTCTATACTGACTCAAGGCTATCAGAAGCTTGTATAGTGCCTTGACACTCATCTGTGAACACCACACGAGCGCACTGGCTGTGGGTCCAGTTTTCATGTTCTCGCGCAAAACGAAGACGTGCTTCTCTGTGATGTCTGAGGAGTTCTGGACGGCGTGCTGGTCTGCAAACCTACAAATTAACTTCCTTCATTAGTCTTCTCACCGATTGCTCTCTCACATTTATTGTCTTGGTGTTTAGGAGCCGGTGGCGTATCTCAAAATCTGTCAGAAAGCCATTTCTGAGTATCTCTTGAACAATAAACCGGTCTTCTCGAGCTGATGTGCACCTCACGCCTCCACTTCCTAGTCTGCAAGTGTAGCTGCCAGTCTCCTGGTATCTTCTCTCATGCATAGTTCATCGCTGAACGTGGTACGTACTGTACATTAGGTACTTTACGTTGCGGCAGTCATTGGTCTAACATTGTGATGGCCTGTGCAGGTTGTTCAGAGGTAAGCGGCATTTTTTAATGTTTGTTATGATCATTGACAATAATAACAATATCATAAAACGGTATAAACGATACCGAAAAAAGTTTAAAACGAACAATTCGTAACTTCGGCTTAACCGCACAAATCACAAATTTCGACTTACTCTTAAAAAGTGGTAAAAGATTATTCTCAAGCTTAATGATTTCTTAACATAAAATTAAAAAAGTAATATTTGAACATATCTACATACAAAAAAATCGTGAAAAACACTTCAAACTTTTTTTATCGGCAAATTTGTAAGTGGCCAAGATTCCGTGCCGGTGAGTGTATAAAAAGAACGTCCAGCCACGACGCTGAATGGTGCGTGACTAAGTGAAACTCGGGCACTTAGCTGAGTTTTTTCTTGCCAAAATAGAGAGCGGGTAACGTATCTAGCTTTTTTATATATCATAGATGTTTATATGTTGTTTCCGCTACCTAAATAATATAGACCGTACGTGGTCGTGCGTCAAACGGAAAATTGTCATAAATAATTTAATTAGATATGGTTCACTTTACTATCGCCCAGGGGCAGGCTTATCTATTTCTTTTTACGTCATTATTACGACATCCACGACACCTTTATTAACTTAGAGCGGTATACTTTGATGTAAATCAATATTGTGAACATTAAAACTTAATGATTTATTGAACTCTAACTACTTAATAACTCTATTATTTACACTTATCCACTCAATAAATTATATGTACACATAGATATATCGTGAAGAGGACAGAGAGGATTATCCGCAATATTTTGGGATGTCAGTTCCGAAAATATTTTTTAACGTATTTTCCTTCGACATAGGTTGTATTTATCCTCGTTTCGAATATAATTTATTTAACGATCCAATTAACTACTGCTAAGTTCTGTAGGATCTTTGTTTGTTTATGTTCAGGGTTTTCCAAAAATGGCGCGTTTAATAGGTAAAGGTGACCCATGTGACCCATTTTAATCGACCATGATTTCATAGCTATAGCAATCAAAATAGTCTGAGAAGTATCGTCAGAACCCTCTTATCTGTAGAAATTCCATAAGGGCGGGGCTATATAAAAGTAATTGGTTTTGTTCCCGAAACTTTCATAAAGTTCAGTCATAGTTAGTGCAATATAACATATCGTGAAAGTAATTCGAAATAATTTATCGTACTGGTGTAGCATTAAATAAGAAACAAAAATTCGTTGTTTGTGCTCCTCCTGAAAAAACCTCAAAGTAGAAAAACTTGTTTTTATTCATGACATCAATAACTAAACCTATTCGTTATCATCTCGGCATTAGGTATTGAAATACTAAATTGGAATTGTTGATTGGAGCTTGATATTTTCTAAAAGCTAAATTATACGAAAGTAGGCCAAGAGTTATCGCACTCGTTAATAATTAACTGTATTGTGTGTCAACGAGTATAGATATAGGCATAGCGATGAGATAATAGGAATGGCAAAAGTTACTTTTCTACCTATAGGTACCGTGGTATCAAAATATGGTTTATTCAGACGCAATTGACTTGGCAGTGGGTAAGGAATATACTAGTTTAATTTAATTTCAAGGATACACGAAATCAAAGAATACCTCTGATACTTACTTTGAAATCGATAAAGACACGGAAGTAAAAATAAGAAAGTACAGGAAGTACAGATGTATAATAATTTGCGTCAATACCAACAGATAGTGAGCACTGATAAATAATTTGACAAGATCAATGACGTAAATCTTATACCTAGTAGGTAGGTACTAGGTAGTGCTCGAAATATGTTTACATCTTGATTCGAGTGCAGTGTCGCAAAGTATCAATACTTTATTCGAATCTGCTGTTTATCTATTATTTAACTAGCGGTCCGCCCCGGCTTCGCCCGTGGTACTTATTTCGCAATAAAAGGTAGCCTATGTTCTTTCTCAGGGTCTAAAGATTGTCTGTGCCAAATTTCATCAAAATCGGTCCAGTAGTTTATGCGTGAAAACGAGGTTCCCTAAAAAAGAATCCTGAGATATGTTGGAATAATAATTCCTACTTCTTGACAAAAATATACCCCATTTCTTTCGTTTAAAAATTAAAATAACTGGTTTGTCTAAAATAAAGGAAGCACCTTGAAGCGTTCACGTATTATAACGAATTCTTTAAAATTAACTATCGTGCCAACATTATTTTTGAGGTCGTCGTCTATGCATTTATTGAGACCATTAACCTTCTCTGAACATATCTCTTCACAAAATGTTTTAATGCCATAACTGCTGAATTGAAATTTTGGCTGAATTTTATGCTTAGACAATTTGCTTTGTTCCATTAATAAATACGGTTAGTCTTTACTGTAGTCGGTTTTTAATTTACCTTTCACCGTCCGTCTCGTTTATTGTAAGTAATTTTAAAGCGTATAAAATAAAAAGTCAATGTATTACACAATTACACACAGAACCATTCATATCATGGTGGTAGCGGCAGACTTTATTTCAGTGCACGCATCAGATACTTCTATCAAGAGCCCCCAATGTTTCAGTGTTGAGAATGATGGCAATCATGCAGGACAGGAACAGTGAGGAGGTACCGCGGGAGTTCCTCGAAACTGGCCGGACGGGGCGACGGAACGCCATGCCCGACATCCTGCATCCGCAAGGCGCTGAGATGACCACAGCGGATCTGCCCTCGAGGTTACAGAACCTCGTCACTACGGGTAAGTTGTATAGCATTGAAAATTTTGTGCACTAATGTGGTGGTATTTAATCAGTCAGTCAGTCGTAGAAAAGGATCATACATTTACATTATAGTGTCTATTTCTCTACTATTTTCTTGAAAGTGTATTTTTTAGTGAGGAGTATCAGAGTCAGTCATTGTTTCTTATCAAACGATACTTATTTCGGGAATAAATACCAAGCTGAAGAGTCGACTTGTAATATTCTGATACAAGAATTATTCCGTTTCTTATTACACGATCTACATCTCAAGAAACTTTTCCGATAATAATATTAAATGGATTTATAAATGTAATATGTGTATTGACGTAGTAAATACGTGGGACGTAAGCGTGTACGACGCGACGTTCACGAGTCCGGAGAGGTGAATAAACTTCTCATCAATTTTGTCATTGGAACAGGCGAAAAAAGAGCCAATTCCCAAAATAATCTGAGATAAAAACTCAGTACAATACCTACTATCGACATAAATAACATACATAAATAACATACATACATTTTAATGTTTTAATACTATTTAATATAATTGGGGTCATATAACAGTTGGTTATAAAAATGGTTTAAATATAATAATTAATTTCACATTTGATGAAGTTACGCTTGGAGAATATCCGTTGAAGTTTTATGAATACATTAATTTATTTTCTAGTTCATTTTAGAATGCTTTATGGACAAAAGTCGAGAGTTTAAGGAGATATTCCTGTCTGTTTTTGCCTTTAAACATTTTCTGACCTTTAAATAATATCTGTTTGTGAATTTGTGACCGTGATATGCAGTCGAATGTTATTTCGTATTCATTGGAGTTTGTTGTCGCTTTTAGCATGCATTTTTTCTATACTTTACGTTGTTATTGTATTTTTTAGGGACAATGTTTCCATTATTATGTTTTCGATTTTCCATCCTGTCCGTATACTATTTGTATTCCGTCGAACTGGGTTGAAACAAAATTCTCTTGGAAATGGAGTAACCTGATTAATTCGTTATGTTGCTATTAGGAATTATATTCCATTTTGTATATAATCAAATCAAAATGATTTTCTTTCTAATAGGATATTTTTTATTGGAAAAATATCCATAGTAGACCCATAGCTGCCTTGCGTTATGTTAAACTTCTACCCAGATCATCATCATTAGATGATTAAACTGAAAGTTTTGCCTTGATATCCATGATCCATCGACCTACTGCCAATCGAACTACGTGGCGTGTATTTGACACGCAGTTTAATTAAAACAACTAACGTTATCTACAATTAATTGCCCTACCTATATATTGGAAGGTGTGTACTCCTGACTAAATACGCAGTACATTTACACTGACCTTGTATCACTGTCTATAGTGGAGTACTTACATGTTTTAGGTATTGTTGGAAACTCTAAACCGTAAAGCCGGTGACGCAAATTACACGGTGTAACTGCTTTTAAGTCGTCTGTTTTATTTATGAGTATGCTGAACAGCATTTACTGTCATTACGGCATTTCAAATGATTGGCGTATCGAAAGCTATACTGAAATTCTTCAGTCTTTCGAACTATTCTTTTCTTATATTATTTTTCGGTAGCGTAAGATCTTCAAAAATATATCTAATAGTATCTTACTCGAACTAAGTACCTATTACGGGAAGTTATTTGTGCTACTTGATAAAGTTAATTGTAGTTTTTAGAGGTTACCAGAAGATAATGTTATACAAGGTTTCTTATTTAGATGTCGTGCGAAATTCACACTAAAATTACGATAATGAGAATCTTGTCATCTATACTTTTACGAATAAATAGGATTGGGATAGGGATTTAATATTTGGTATGAACTGTTATGTATAGGCAAATATGAAATGTAAAGCCAAAGGGGATTACTCAGTGACTTTCGGGTGATAACATGAGGTAATCCACATCCACCGACGAACTCTTATTATAAAAAATAAAGGATAGAAGAAAGCATAAAATAAAATATCATCGATGATATTAGTTATTAAATTTCTTTGTGGCAAATATGATTACAGTTGAAGCAATTCCCTTTCATACAATATGTTCAATAATCCTCAATTCATTTCTAACAACGTAATAACTAAAGTAATATATGGAGTCGTGTTTTCCAATCCCATTGGTCTTGTCGTCTCACAATAGAATTGCCTTTCAAATTATAAATAGACTCGCCGCTCGAACGTAATTCATCGTAATTGATTTAATCTTTCTTAATTAACAGAGAAGCAATAAAAACAAAGTATTTGTGGCTACTGTTTGTTTCAATTAGTATCGACTTGTGGACTCATTAATGAGATTTAGAAAAACAAACTAAACTTATTAAAATATATTATTCCTATTTTATAGTGAAGACATATTCTTTAGTCTACTGATTAGACTCTAGTCTGTTATTAAGGATCTTCTGAGACTTTGTCTACAACGGAAATATTCCTATAACTTGACCACTTGTATAAAATACATCTATAATGAAAAACTGTGCACCGGTCCGTGTTGTTCATCGACCAGTGACTGATAGTGAATAGCCACTGATTATTGATTATTCACGCTGATTGCTTCAAAATAAGATCCAACCGGATGGTTGGCTGAAACATCATTATGTCCCTTACTGTAATATTTAAATATAAAAAGGTGTTCCGCTTTCACGATTTCACGTCGTCGCAGGGATTTCATGAATTTTATCTTAGAAATGGATGATCTCACGGAGATCAATGTAAATTATTCCATATTGTAAAAAATAAACCTTGAAAATTTCAATGGACGACAAATCGCCACGCAATAGCGTCTAATGTAAGCAAATACTCGCTCCGAAAGCTGTTGTTTTATTCAGGAGGACAAGTCGGTAGTTAATAGTATACTATCCCTTTTATCGATATTATGCTCATGTAACAGAAAAAGATATACCTACCTCTTCTTATTTAATTAATGTGCTACAAGATAGGAGTTTGTACATACTTAGCTTAGTCATTTGGGCAAACATAACTACGAATAGATTTGGCCAAGTGTTGAAGATTTGCTTAGGTACTCATAATTATCTTTTTTTACAGTCTCACAAAAGTGATGGCAATATTGTAATTATACGCATAATATTATGTAAAAAAAATCCAGGAAAAAATACATCTTTTATCCTTTTCTTGACGTCAACCGTACGTCATCACATATGATTAGTGCCCTGTGTTACTGCCATTTACCCTGGCATTTACTGTGTTTTGCCATATTTAGGTATTGGTTAGTCTTCTGCATGATATTGCCTATATGGCAATGCAAGCATGTCATGCGCTTACATGAGTTGTCATGCAGCATGACTGAACCGAACTAAATGATCATGCCTGCATTTCAGTCATACTTGTAAGATAGAAAACAGAAAGGTCAATCAGCTATCAGCTGTTTGATGAGCTTAGGTTTACCTTGAATGTCGATCTAAACATTCTAAATGATCATATTATATGACACGTAAGTCATGTTATGCTGCATTACCCTCATCTTGCTAGTTTAAGATCTGGGTATATTTACTTAGATAACCTCGAATATCAACAAAATAACATGAGAAATACTTCTAAAAAGTCGTTTTATATACGAGTGGGTTAGGTTGATGTCCCATTTCTTTGATCAATCATAGCTAGGTCACAGTTATTAAGTTCATGTGAAAGCATCAATCAAATTACGACATTTTTCTTTTCACGGGTCATGAGGCTCTATATTTTTTTGAATATATTCCTAATGGTATGTTAAAAATGAGGGCATTCATGTGAAGCAGTTTTCTTGATAATTTGTTCTCTCAATTTTCATTTTCATTAACTAGTTACATCTTGTTTTTGTTTTAATGTGTCTTGTTTTCGTTCCAAATTATTTAGGACTAGATATTTGTCCACGACCATTGACCGCGTGGTTAAAGGAAAATCCCATTCTAATACCTATACTATTGATTGATAAAAATTCTCCAAAAAAGGCTTTAGACTTTGGCGGGCGAGACTGTACAAATAAAAATACATACATAAGATAGCGAACAACGAAATCATGTAGGAATATTTGCTATTTGCTTTGATATCATGAACTAGAGGCTAAATCAGTGATGAATCGTCCATGTTGTCACTCCTGTAATATCAGTTATACGTGTACATGTTTGCGTATTTACAAGACTCCGCAATGCACGTACAATGAACTTTTATCGTTTATTTGCTATGGCAGATATTATCATCGCGTGACACGCTCTAATCTTAATCCCATTGTTGAATCGCACGACTGATTACTATAACAAATACAAATACTTACTGTGCTTGTATACTTAAATTCCATCGTTTCATGAGAATATTTTATTTAAATATAGATATTTGCCAAATTATTTGGTAATTACTGTGAACCAGAATCCCGGTTTGGGAACCGTTTCATTGTTAATTCAATAAATAAGAAGTCAGTATCTACTTCTGATGTTTCTCTAATAAAATAACGTCTGATAAAATATTCAGAATGTTTATTTGAAGATGAAGTCTTGTGGCTAATATTATTAAATTTGTTAAAAACAGATCACGCAAGCTGCAGATATTATGTCGCCGGACTATCAAAGGCAGTTTAGATATTTTAGATAGCCGAGAAATTTTTAAATTTTCCGGCATTAGATCCTTCTTCTTATAATAACGAAAAGAAGTATACTGTAACTTTTACTTTCCTATATCTTGTGCGTCCAGGATGAATGGTTTAGTATATGATTAGGAATGCAGAGATAGGTATTTAAAGGAGAAATAAAGAATAACAAAAAATGTAACATACTAAATGTAGGTAGTTGTATAAGACCATCCACCCAACTTGAATAATACCTAATGGAAATTGCTGAAGGCGAATTACTGTTTTTATTCAATTTGAATAATAACAACTGTTGGAGACAAATTGCCGTCTCTATCCAACTTAAAGGCCAATATCTCAAGGAGATGGAAAACACCGGTGACACCTCTCTTGCTATCCAGATGTAGTTAAGCCGACCCCACGCTGATAAGAACCGCTACTTATCTCCTTGACGCAATCGAGTGTCATATGTAATCGCTAATAGCCAATAAGCTGATTATACCCTGTATTGATTAGTCATGTGACTTACATAAATACTTCATTATCGGCTTTACGAGTCCTTTACGTGGACTGATATTAGCTCTTATTGACGTATTTCATAGCGGTGGCCGTAAACATGTCAGCAGTTTGTATAGATCTAAGATGATGAATGTGAGTGACTCATGGTTCATTAATATTTATGGCATTCCAGTCCTGTCGTAGAGTCTTCTAGGTATGCGGAGTTAATTGTGTGTTTCGCTCGTTCTGAGTGTTATTTGCATTTTCGAGCGTATTTAGACTGAGACTAATTTGTTTTTAGGACGAGTGATTGTCGTAGAAACCTATGTGAAGTAAAACATATACCTTCTAGGGAAGCGCGTAACATCTTAGACCACATCTCAGCCTAGCCTAAAATTGTGGTCAATGATGACGCTTCCCTATCGACACTAAAAAATAAGTAAAAGGTATTTTACACACAATAGGTTTTTAGTTTTTCTGGAATTTTCTCTCATATTGAGTTTAGAAATATCCACTGAAAAACAAGATAAATAATAGATATATCCGATTTATGTGAGATTCCTTGAATAAATTATAATTATTATTATTCGTTGCTCTTAAAAATCGTTTATATCAGTTCTATTATCGCATTTGTGTCCATTGTTTCTAATATTGACACTGATTTGCATATATTATCAGTAAATAATGCAATTATTTAATTATTTCAGACCCCGACAACCCCCAGCCGGGTCCTTCAAAAGCGGACCTAGAACCGAACAAAGTCGACGAAGCGACAGCTAAAAAGGACTGCAGTTGAGCTAACTATCGCAGTCCACAGGACTACACTGGACTTGCCCAAAGCTTGTAATCTCAATTAACATAGTATTACTAAGCAATCATGTAGCCCCACCTTAAGGATTAGACGTAGCTAGTGTAGATATAGACTTGTCGATTTTGTGTTTTGAGGCTGTCGAAATTAGTGCGTATTCGTTTTGTATTTAAGTAGGTATGTAAATTGTATGCGTTTAAAAGTAAGCATATTGCTGGACAATATTCGACATTTTTTTTTACTTTTGCGTTAGTTTTCTTTTATGAAGTTTATTTATTATTCAACTTCAGAAACTTTTGTTTGAATATTTTTGTTAAAGTAATTGATGGTAGAATTAAAACAAATGGCAGCTATGTTGGTGTAACAAATACATAGTACAAATATTTTAATCGATGTTTCTTTCAAATTTAACATGTAAAACAATTATTATTAATAGTATTGTGATATATTTGAATTGTTCCTATAAAGTTTCAAGTTTAATTAATAAATAATAATTTATATTGTACATAGTGAAAAAGTGAGTGTTTTCTACGTAGATGTTGACAGTTTTTATTTAATAAAATTTTGTATTTATTAGAATTTAATTGAGTTCAATTGTGATACTTGATTGTTTTTAATGTATATATTTATTTTTATGTTAACAACAGGTGGGGATACATTTAAACTTATTTTTAACGGAATCTGATTGTTACAAGTAAATTATTTGAAATTGTAATACCCAAGTGCTTTCTGCTTTAATACAGCATTTTTCCGTTAAATTTTTCTTGTGATAATTTATTCTCATTGTAATATAAAAAAATGTGAAGGTAGTCGCAACCTTAGGAGTTAAATTTTTATATAATACCCCCAACTCCTTATAAATACGTAATAATTACTATGATAGTCATCTAGTGTGTATTATCTATTCATAAATGAAGTTAGTTATTTGAGTGTCTCGAATTTGTATATTTTTCCATATAATGCGATTGGAGGTGAGCCAATTACAAATGTGAATCAATTTGTACTTGCTATCAATGGCTTATGAAAGTTTATTTTAGAATTGCACAAATTCTGGCACATTTACATCTGTGTTTGTATGTTTTATTGTATTGTTATACATCCTCACTGTACCTAAGTACATCATTGCATTTTTAGTGTGACAGTGTTCAAATGTTTCAAAGTACAAATTTTTATTGTTCTTGTTCGATTGTCAGTTAGGAAATTTATTTTTATCTGGTGGTAAAATGACCTCATATTTTATTCTCTAACTAACTAACCTCTGGTGAAGATGCTTTGAAGCTGATTCAAATATGAAATTTATTTTAAATCCATTTTAACATTCATCATGATTACTTATAAAGGTTATAAGTGGAATATTTTGAGAGATTTTTTAGCAACAGATCATAGGCGGAGGCTACACGTCAATAAATATTGTGATATTTACTATCGTCGCCGTCGCGTCGGTCGGTCAAGCTCTGCAACCAGCCTAATGTTCAATGGTTATGTATTTCAACTTAAATAGCATTGTCATTCAGAATCGTTTATCTTTTATCTACAGATAATAACAGCGTCTATAGAAATATAGAAGTTAGTTGTTGTCATCATTCTAACTACGTATCTAAGGCTGGTTGCAGAGCTTGACCGACCATCAGTGCGTACCATCGGTCCTGACGATACGCATCAACAATTGTATACGCATGACAATACGCGTGCGTTTGGTCGGTCTAGCTATGAACGGTTTTATGAATTTCCATACATATGACAAGCGCGACTGACGTACGCACTGATGGTCGGTCAAGCTCTGCAACCAGCCTAATGTTCAATCTAATATATAAAAATCAATGCCACTTTTCGTTGTAATTCCATAACTCGAGAACGGCTGAACCGATTTCGATAATTCTTTTTTTATTATATTCCTTGAAGTACGAGGATGGTTCTTATGTAGAGAAAACGTTAATATGTACCACGGGCGAAGCCGGGGCGGACCGCTAGTGTCTATCTAAAAATACTCGAAACTAAAGATATGATTTCTGTCAATAAAATACTAAAAATTAAACAAGACATTGACCCTAATCTTGCGCCTTTAGTACACCGACGCGTTCGCGTGCGGCAGCGAATCTCTGCGAAACTACAGCGTAGCGAAATATCTGCGAAACGTTAGTACACAGCAATGTTTCGCAACTTTTTCGCATTGATATGCCATTGTCATTTTTGACGACTGCAGGTGCAGACGTAATTTCAGAATGTCATCTCAGTCAATGTCATTTTTAGCAACTGGTGACACATACACAACAATATATTTTTCTTATCGTTTGGGTGAATGCACCGTTTCAAAGATAGTAACTCAAGTATGCGAACAAATTTGGAAAATACTACAGCCAGAGTACATCCCGGTTCCTTCTACTAAAACATGATTGGAAATAGCTGAAGCATTTCAAACAATATGGGGTTTTCCTAATTGCCTCGGGATTATTGACGGCAAGCATATTGTTATTAAATGTCCACCTAACAGCGGCTCACTGTTCTATTGCTATAAAAAACGATTTTCTACTGTGTTATTGGCAATAAGTTGATCCACATTACAAATTTACTTACATAGATGTAGGATCATAATTATGGTAAAGATTCCGATACTACAATATTTGAGAACTCATCATTTTATCAGCTTTTAAAAAGTGGACGGTATCTGAATTTGCCAGCTCCAAAACCTTTGCCAGGTTTCAAACAGACTACACCACATGTATTCATTGAAGATTTAAATTAGAAACCTTTCTAATGAGACAAGAGACGCAGCAATGAATGACAATGATAAAAAAAGATTTAATAAATCATTAAGTAGGGCACGAGTAGTAGTAAAATGTGCGTTTGGCATTTTAGCACAAAAATTTAGAATATTCTTGAGGCCCTTTGAAACAGATTTGAATAATACTATTAAAATTGTTAAAGCTGCAGTATACTTGCATAACTTATTGCAGATACAAGAAGGTGCACATACGAAAATAAACAATTTTCGGACACTTTAGGAGCATTCGTACCAATGCATGCCAATAGACATAGGGCAGACTTAGCAGCGCTTAATGTTCGATCACAATTTGTAAATTATTTCAAAGAAAATTAAAAACATAAAATGTATGAAATATAAACAATAAATTTTTTACCATCTATCAGAGTCTTTTCTTGAAGTTTTCTCCATGCTACCTCTTTTTTGTACGTATTTTTATAATCTGCGTGTCCAATTGCGTATAATACGGGATAATCTCGAATAGAATGCAAAAATAATTCAGTATTTTCGGCATCCATGGCCAATGATATTTTATGTATAGATACGTTATTATAATACTCACAAATCACAATATAGTATATAAATAAACAAATAGTTGCCATGGCAATTGGCATTTTGGCACGTTGGTGGCGTATCTAGGTACCTCTTGTCTATATCTATACATTTAATAAATCTGTAGAAGGGTCAATTCTGTACATTGAAAATATTGAAAAAATAAATAGCAGGGGGTGTTACTGGATCGATACCAAACCCAAATATGTGATTAAAAAAATTTTTGTCTGTCTGTCTGTCTGTATGTGAAGGCATCACGTGAAAACTAGCGGTTCGATTTCGATGAAACTTGGTATAATTATACCTTATTATCCTGGGCGTAAAATAGGATACTTTTTATCCTGGAAAAATACGTAGAAAAAAAATAATCTTCATTTTTCAGTTTTATCCATAGACGTTGTTCCGTAGAACCGCGAACACACGTTGCGTATTATTATAGGCCTAGCCTTGGCCTAGCCGTATTTGGGTCCAATAGATATTTATAAGATGTTATTGTCAGAGGTATTCAAAATGGATAAATAAACCATCCACGCGAAGACCGACATCCGCGCGGACGGAGTCGCGGGCGGAAGCTAGTATATATTATTTCTATATCACTTCTATATAATATCATTGTCCATGGACGCGAAAATCTGTCCTCACCGACAGAATGCGAGCGGACGCTATGCGATGCGAAACTCACGCGAAACTTCACTAGCGAAACTTAAGCGTCTGTGTAATGGCCATTTCGCAGTTCCTTGCGAAACAATACTGACAAGGACGCAACTATTTCATCTATCTATGTGCTAGAGTGAGACATATCATATGCGAAAACCTTCCATACTACTGACAGATTTTTCGTTTTTTCGCTGCCGCTCGCGAATGCGTCGGTGTACCAAAAAGGCGTAGTACACAGCAATGTTTTCGCAACTGTTTCGCAATGCGTCTGTGTAATGGCCATTTCGCAGTTCCTTGCGAAACTATACTGACAAGGACGCAACTATTTCATCTATCTATGTGCTAGAGTGAGACATATCATATGCGAAATCCTGCCATAGTACTGACAGATTTTTCGATGTTTCGCTGCCGCACGCGAACGCGTCGGTGTACTAATGGCGTTGGTGTTGCTATTAAAATTTTATTTTTGACATAATTAAAAATTACAAGTTAGGAAAACCACCCAACTTATTTCATTCAAAGATACTTTACTTAAAAAGTACTTTGCTGATTCACGATTCAGGGTCTGAAACGAATGCGCGAAGTGATACACATTTTTAATCTGTAAATGGTTAATACATAATATAATATGGATAATTTTGCTTTTAACTAAATAACGTAATCCCTCATATTAACACCATCTTTGAAATAAGAAATACGCTTAATATGACATTTTGAACAAATTAAAATCTAAATGAATAGAATGTACGAATGAATGTGTCTTCTTAGGGTGCTTTTCCACCAATAATGTGCGAGGAATGTCTTTTTATAGAACCAATAGTATAGCTTCATTTACCTCTCCTCGCACAGCACAGCTCTGGTGGAGACGGCTCAGCGTCGTTAGGTTTTTGCACATATAAAACCAACAAGAGATGCATGCGAACTGAAGGATGTGGGCTTAGAGTATATATACTATCTATAGAGTGCGAACAACCAAGTGGGAACAGTAGGCACAGGTGGGAACAACACGACGCTCCCGCCGCGAGCGCTCGCAGTCGTGGTTGAGTGCTCACGAAGTGCGTTGCTCTGGATTTTTTTTATATTTACGAATAAACATGGTGAAATGTGCAGTTCTATCTTGCAAAAACGATACTAGAAAATACACAAAATTGAAATCCACTATCACATTTCATCAGTAAGTCGATTGTTATACTTATTTTTATGAAAATAAATCTAGCATCGCGGGGGTGAAGGGTAGGTGGGAGGCGGACACGCGCAGGCTCGCTCGCGCGCCTCACTGCCGTCACGTGATCGTAGTGATGTGACCTGACCAACGCTGTACTCGATATAAAGTTTACTAGAAGAACTATATTTTAACAAATTATTTATTTAACTTTAAAATTAAAACTCTTTTAAAAATGTATTATAAATAAATTTGTGGTGTGTTTTGTATGATACACTTTCTAATATTATGAATGCGAATGTATTATAGTGTAAATGTAAAGTATGTAATGTTACGATATATTTTCTGAACCGCTAAATTGATTTTGAAGATTTTGATAGTAGAATGGATAAAATTAAATAAAAAAATTATTAATATTATTTATTATATTATCATTTTAAATTATTGATTATTCCTTAATATTTTTTACCATTTTTAAAACATTATTATTATTGTTTGATTTATTATTAAAGAAATAGCACTAAACCCGATCTTTTATTTTATTAACTTTATTATTTAAAAAGTACTCACGTTTTTCTGATATTCCAATTAAACATATTTTTTTAAAGTACTTATAATTAATACAAGAAAATTTCTTATATAATATTTAATATTCAAATGGAATAAACAAACTTTATTCAGTTGGTAAACAAATAAAAAAATTACATATTTATACTTTATTCATATATTTTTCCTTTAATAACTTATTGAACATAAAATTTACTTATGATACATATTTATTTACTTTTACATAAATTATCGATAGTTCAACACGCAATTGATACCTACCCATCCCTATTTGTCACACACACATCTATATAGTATCTATAGCTCATCTGCCTACGATCCGCACTAGGCAATTTGTGCAATACACTCGCTCTATACTATTGTAATATATATACTCTAAGGATGTGGGCGTGTGTATATTTATTAGTTCTATAATTTTGACTAAGAAAAATATTCCAACGCATTCTCGCACCCTCGCACAAAAATGGTGGAAAAGCACCCTTAACATCAATTTTCAACGAATTTGCCTTGTTTAACATCGAATCTTTCAACGGTGTCTTGTTTCAATGTTTCTATGTATTTCCTTGTTATTGATAACATATTGAACGTCACTTGAAGTAAATGTAATGAAATAATGATTTTCGAGAACTTTGTTCTATAATATTAACTTAGTCATATATAAAGAATGCTGAATGTATGGGCGGGTCTTATTATCTGCGCAAATCATGTCGTTTGACGATATCTCAACGATTTGACAGGCGCGGTCCCAGGGGGGTGGTCACGGGGGACATGACCCCCCCCAAAATCGTACTCGATAAAATAGAAAAAAATTCTTATACTGTACAATATATAAAAAACTGGTGCAAATCGGAGTCACTCGCACATCTAAAGTTCTGTTTATACCTGTTTTTAATCCCTTGCAAATGTTGAAATTTGCGAAAATTTGCAGCTAACGGCTTCCGACTCGCACTTGGCCGGTTTTTTTATAATATATTGTACAGTATAAGAATTTTTTTCTATTTTATCGAGTACGATTTTCTCAAGTTTTTGCTTATCACTTCTTCTTCACTTGAATACGATATTTGGCTAGTACGGTTGGGGGGGGGGGGATTCCATACCTTTCCAGCTGCGTGTCCCCCCCCAAAATGTCAGGCTGACACCGCGCCTGCGATTTGATACATGAACTCATGAAGTATAAAGATAAATTAGGTGAAAATCTTGTAAAAAATATTTGTTAATCTAGATTCTAGTAACATCACAATGTTGATGATATATAATGTAATCGACTTCTAAGTATGTCTATAAATAAACATGAACTTGAGACTACAATACATTAAATAAAGTGATATGAAATGGCAACTACAATTGTTCCTTTATTGTTATTTGTTTAAATTCAATTTGGAACATACAAAAACATGCCGAAGGTTTGTGAAGTGTCCATTTTATTAAGAACTAGGCAAGTGTTAAATCGCCTATTAAATGATAATATTTTTAAATTTTAAATGGAGTACTAAGGCCTTAGGTGTTTCTGTCGCATATTCGTTCTGAAAATTTTAAACTACAAGTAAACTAGGAAGTATTAAAACTTCTGATAATGAATTTTTAATTGACACTTAAGTACTTCTTACTTTTGAATGAAAAATGATCAGATAAAATAAGAGGAAGTTTTGACAAATGACAACATTGTTAAGAATTTTTTTTTATGAAACAAACACTAAAATTAAGGTAATAATAATAAAGGCTTTATTATTAAAATTAAGGTATTTAAACTATATTAAATGCGTTATTATTGACGATCTGCTGCTTGAACAAATAAATTTCATATGACCTATATATCTAACGATTCACGGTCTGATATTTGAGTACCTTTTAAATAAAAATTATTAGGAAAAAAATATCTTATTACTCAAAAAATTTTCTCATGTTTATATTATAAAGATATTATGTATCTAGTGAAAATTTTATACGTTTATATTACGGTTAGGTACAGTTGCATAATTATTAAACATATCCAAATAATACATAAGACTTAAAATGTATGTCGGCTCCATATTGTATTTCGCAGACTTTTAGAAGAATAGATTTTGTTACTCTTAAAAATTTTAAACTTTCTAGTTTTATATTTACAAGAAACATTTATGAATGACAGTAGACGGAAGTTATTTGTAACGAATTATTGCTATTTTCGTTTTTAACAGATATTTTATTTACAGCGCGGGAAATTTCGAATTTTGTACGAAATTCTCGTAGGTAATTAAAATGTTAGGTTGTTAGTTAGCGATATATGTGAGATTCATTAGATATAAAGTATTTGAAAACGCTAAGCTATTTTTCATTTGTGATTTAATATTTTTATGTGAGTTGCTTTCTACGTCTGGATGAATTGTAGGTAGTTGTGCATATTCTATATTTTGTTACATTTTTCACAGTAATAATCAATTTATACTAGAATATTCAAAATTCATAATAGTCATATTTCATAGAGAAACGCACAGTAACGAGATTTTGCGTCAATTTATAGCAAGATTGAATCGATCCGTTTGAACATTTAAAATTTATGTATATTAACACTAGAGCGCTCGCGCCTAAAATTTTCCTTGAGTGCACGCGTGGGTTACATATGTCACCCATTACGACGCACGTTTTTTTCATAAAAATCGTAGTTTAAAAAGTAAACGAAGTATTTATTTACGAATCAACTTTATTTTTAAGTGATGAGACAAAAAATATATCAACATTTTCTCATTTCACTTAAATTATGAGCTAAACATAAACATAAACATAAAGTAACCAATTTTTGACTTATTGTGATCAATCAGTTGTTTTTACTTTGGAAACTACAAATTTGCTAAAAATAATCATCTAATTATAAAGTTTAAGAATAAGTTGTTCTTATCCAATGAAATTTTCTTCACACATATGACATAATACAAATTGGTGATCTGGTCAAATACGCCTATTTTACTTGCTACACTGTTTGCGAGTGCTGCGATCTCTCGCTCTGCTGCAAAAGTCACACCGCCCTTTTCCACCGCGTATAGGCAAATTTTGTACTGGAGGATATTCAGACATGCACCAGCAGTGTGGATTTTAATTTTATAGCTCTGGGTATGTTTCCTTTGGAAATTCGTCGCGTTATAAGGGCTTTCACAAGTTCAAACCCAGCCTCTTGCAAATATTTTCGGCGGATTGTCTTGACTTGGAGATTATTCAACTGGTAAATTACTAGACTACTAGATCCATAACCGGCTAACTGTGACAATGGCATTTTATCTTTGTCTTCGTCAGACACACCGTCACTTTCCAGTTCCGTGCCAGATACATGAGGTGAATTGATTGGAGTAGGTAGAGGGTTCTTGTGGGCTATTATCTTCTTCTTCATCCTCTGATGACTCTGCTTTCCGTCAATGCCTCCTCCAGTCACCTACTTATAGTCTAATTTTTCGATGCAGATGCCATATCAACCTAAAAAAATAAGTGTGTCCTAGCACTCTTATAAATTTGAGCATAAAAGAATATGAGTATTTTATTTCGATTTTAATTACCTATCTATTAATAAATTCTTAAAATTATTAATTTATCACAAAAGCAATAAAAAATAAAAGTAATAATTAACTTACTTGAGGGTATACTTGATTTTCACTCGCAATTGTATGATTTCAAAAACTTCCTAGAACGCTCGCGCGGGAGACATGCGTCACCCATATACTTTAAAACATTCACAGAGTACACTTCGTTACACCAAGGAAGCTGGCGCGCTGCTAAAATGTCCGGTGATTTGTAGTCGAGGAATACCTGAGACAGCAACACACAAACACGATTTTTTAAAAAATTATTTAGAAATATAATACACTGGGTGACCTATGTCCCCCGCGCGTGCGCTCTAGTGTTAATGTTGTAATTGTTTGAAATTATATGTCAATAAAGACTAATGTTGTGTGTCGATATCATTTTGTAGAAACGCACCTAGATCAATAAATTATAAATAAATAATTTACTATCGCCATGGCACCGTTTTGATTTTCTTACATTTTGAAGTAAGAGCAATTTGTAGAAAACTACATGTTACAAAATGAGTTTTGTTTTTAGGCTGTGTACATAAATAAATAGAAATAAACAGCACTTATATAATACATGTGTTTTATTTGTACATTCCTTTATATCCTTAATTATATTATTTTATTATTAATTTATTATTTTATTATTAATTTATTATTAATAATAATAGTATCTACATATATGTACTTGTACATTATTGATTGCAGATGAAAAACCTAAAAGTCACAATGATTTAAAAGTTTTTAATAATCTTAAATGAAGACGATAAAAATTGACTTTGCAATAATTACAACTTGCTACGTTATTTAATTGACTATAGAATAAATAGATAGGGAGGCGAGGTAGCTAAATGGCGTAATTCAACGGCGTCGTCGAGACTTATCAAAATCGAAAGAGAAAATAATTTCGAAAAGAAAAGCTTCTATGGTAAAAACTAAAAACCATTTTAGCGGTGGGTTTGGCGTGTACGGATTTTCAAAAATGTAAAAAAAAACAGTAACTTGGGCATTCTCGAGCGCGTCAGATACTACGTATGCCCCAAGTGCCTCTGATAACAACGGTATACTAATCTGCCGGTTTGCGTGGTGGGGCTAGGCATATAAATTCGTCAAAAATGCACAAAAAAAAATTTACTCGAGCGCGTCAGATTTTCGGAAGGGGTGCTAAGTAGGCCCCAAGGAAGCTTCTCTTAAAAAAACTGACGATTACGGCGTGAAGATAAGTTACGATGAATTTTTGAAAATGCAGAAAAAAAAGTCCTTTTGAAATACTCGAGCGCGTCAGATTTTCATAGGGGAGGTTTATCTCGGTATCCTGAAAGCATATTTTCTTAATCTGACAAAAATGTTGGTGGGTTCTCTTAATCTGACTGAAAAAGGTTTGTGAGTTTCTTTTTTTCAATCATCGTTATTTCATATTATCAATTTTTCTTAACACCCTTAGTTTTCGAGATATGAAAAAACCGGGAGTTTGAGTTTTTGTGATGCTTCAAGTAAAAAAACAAAAATGAAAAGAGACATTTTTTTGTAAAATAAAATTACCTTTTTTGTTTGTTTAAACTTTTTTTTTGGAAAAAGTAAAGTTCGCGACTTATATGCTGCAACGCGTTTTTCGAAATGGCTCCTCCAGACTTCCGGTCATGCGGAAACCGGCAGATTTTATATTTTTTAGATTAGTTTTAGATTATATTCTTCAAAATAAAAATAAAAAAAATCGCGCTCGATAATGCCGGATTAACGTTTTTTTTTACAAGTTCGCGACCCTATAACTCGGCGGCGTCAAGGACTTATGATCAGATTAGTTAAATTTAGTCTTAAAACACTAAAATCAACCCCCAATATCTTAATCTGACGCGCTCGAGTATTGCAGACTATCGATTTTTTTTTTACTAATCTGATCGTCTATCCTAGGCGCGCGTCACTACATATAGAGCTAAATAGTTAACAAGGTTGTTCTATTAGGTCTAAGGTATCTCTCATTACTCATATCTTAAACTGCCACGCTCGAGTATTACAGGAATTCCCCTCTTCGCCTCCCTATCTATAAGTATAGCTATTTATTATTAAACATTCTATTAATCTATCTATACATATAATAAATCTGTAGAAGGGTCAATTTTGTACATTGAAAATATTGAAAAAATAAATAGCAGGGGGTGTTACTGGATCGATACCAAACCCAAATAGGTATGTGATTAAAAAAAATTGGTTGTCCGTAAAGTCGGTTTACTGACGATAGTTGAACGCACAGGTTGAACGTGACAACGTCCGATTGTGTTTCTTTGTCGCTCGTTCCGCGCTCTCGCTCGCACTTCAAGCCTTACATGGAACGCCTCAGATGAGTCAGAGCGAGGTAACGCCGCATGAGTCATGTTTTTTTGTGCGTGCAGCCGGCTTTATCGAATTATAAGACGTTGTCACGTCAAAAAATTTTTGTCTATCTGTCTGTCTGTCTGTATGTGAAGGCATCACGTGAAAACTAACGGTTCGATTTTGATGAAACTTGGTATAATTATACCTTATTATCCTGGGCATAATATGGGATACTTTTTATCCCGGAAAAATACGTAGAAAAAAATTTAATCTTAATTTTTCCGCGCGGACGGAATCGCGGGCGGAAGCTAGTCATATTAATAAAAACAAAGAATGACTCACTGAATCGTCATAATATCTAACTCATCCTTGAACTATTCACTAGGTACTTAATAATATTTCAAAACAAAGTCCTCCAACACATATTATGTCCATCTCTTGCGAGTTGCGATAAACTCAAAAACTACTGTCCCGATTTTCATTATTTTCACAAACGAAAAACTTGATTCTTGAGGAAAACTAGTAGGTGTATAATTTTAAATTTTCAGTTTGCACTAGCAGTTTGAAATAATTTTAAATTTTGAATAAACCCGCCATTGGATTTTTTTTGTTTTCACTCGTCTTAAACTAATGGATAATATGAATACACGATAAATTATTGACGCTATAATATAATGAATACCTTTAATATTTTAATTGCCTAATAGCCTTTTAAAATACATAATAATGCTTATTAACATTAATAAAATAAATAGGTGAGATCTGTGGGTGAGATGATTCATTTTGACATTAGGCGTGGACAAACTTAGATTACATAGGTACAAAATAAAATACAGATGGAGCATGACAACTGCCCGTCGCCCTTGTCAAAGAAAATACGAAATCAAAAGCAAATACGTCGCTGCTTAGATTACAAAATAAAGTACGCTGCATCAGTGCTCATTTGAACTGCTCAATCTCTTCCGTGATTTTTCCTCAGCACAGAGTATCAAGTTGCTACCTTATATTGCTTATAACCGATCATTGAATTAAACGATCAATTTTGATCTGGGCGCACATGACACTTGACACTGGCAGAATCCGTCCATAATGGGATCGGGAAAGCCATAAACAAAAAAGAAGAAGATGCATCAGTGCTATAGTGCATATAGTGTCATGCACACAGGTCATGCAATACGTCAAAAAGCTTTTGCAATTTTAGTAAAAAAATGCTGTCTTGTGTTAATAAAACGCTGTAAAATTTGTACCCGAAAACAAAAACAAAAAAGATAAAACATCGTTTCACAAGTTTTCTGTAGATTATTTGGCTGATAGAACAAGGATAGAACATTCAAAAATAAAGTGTCACGTATTTTTTTTAAACGACGAATGACGAAAAACGACGTAATCGCGGACGAAGTCGCGGGCAACAGCTAGTTTATAATAATCGTCGATGTATCGACTATCGTTTAGCGATATGATCAAGTCATGTTTACTCGATCATTGATGCGGCCCCACGAGACTATCATGGAAAGAAAATATACAAATTTAATCTTTATGAACTAAGAGATAAAGTTGAATTTAAAACGCGATAATGAACCGCATTCTTTACGAGACTATCTTGTAAAGAAATACAAATCTAATCTTTAAGACCTAAGTTATAAAGTTGAATTTAGAACGCGATATTGAACCGCACTCTCACGAGACTATCTTGGAATGAAATACAAATTTAATCTTTATGATCTTAGTAATAGAGTTGAATTTCAAAACTCGTCGCAAGGTCGTAAATTTTTACAACTTTCGTGACACAAATTATTTTTGTGAATGTGTGATTGTGTTTCATAGTGTGAGTTACCCTTCCCGCACCAAAATCAGCAGAAAGTTTAGTTAGAACATTTGCGAACGTACTCCATCCATTACTTAATGATCTAAGAACAATATGTATGGCTGTGCCTATTTAAAGTGATTTTATGAGTGTTTTATAAAAACAACAAGCAGAATGCCGAGAGGTGAGAACAGGCCGAGCGTCCTATTGTCTCGGGAAGAGAACGAACAGGTGTTTAGTCTCATAGGTCCAAAATGTCAGGTGAGTTGTACGAAAAAAAATGTGTCCTTTGAATTCAAGCTACAGATTACATATCACACCCTATCTGGCGATTATCAGTTGGTTTCGATAAAGAAAAAAAAATGCGACGTATTTTTACCACTTTTCACATTAGTAATTATGAATCAATTAATTAGGTATTTGAAGTTTTGTTTCAAACTTATTTTGTGTCTAAAATTTAATTAATTTATGAATGCCTTTTTATGAAGGCCTTTATGATTTTTCAGACTAATTGATGTAAAATTTATTCTTTCTTGTAAATCTATCTTTATTTCACACTAATGAAAAATAAAAAACCCACATAACTGTATGTGGGTTTTTATTTTTCTTTTATACTGATAAAAGTATTTTATTAAAAAATATTATTGCCATCCCACTTTCCATTCTGCCCAACAAGTATGTATGAATCACAGTGGTCATTAACTTTATATTGTATGGATTGATAATGATCACTTATATTATGTTTGCCAAAAAGATCGTAATTAAATATTTAATATTCATCATCACTACATAGTATAAAACAAAGTCGCTTTCTCTGTCCCTATGTCCCTATGTCCTTATGTCCCTTTGTATGCTTAAATCTTTAAAACTACGCAACGGATTTTGATGCGGTTTTTTTAAATAGATAAAGTGATTCAAGAGGAAGGTTTTAGTATATAATTTATTAGGTTTTAGACAAAGCGGGCGAAGCCGCGGGCGGTAAGCTAGTTAGTTACTCCATAAAATTATGAATTATATATTTTTTATTTGTTTTTTTTTTTTTTTTTTTTTTTTTTTTATTGAAATTATTATTACAAATTATTACTAACAATAACTTAAGTCTAAGTCCCACAAAACTGCACATGCAGTTTGTCTGTGTATATCTTAGTTAGTCATAGAAAATGGAAACCTTAAAACTGTACCTAATGAAAACAATTTCAAATAATTTATCTGTGGAATTTAATATACATACCTACCTATAATGATATATATAACTAATAACACAAAAATATATGTTATCAATGATGTATGTTCATAAGAAAATTAAAACGTTAAACGCCGAGCAAATAATGGCAGTTAGTCATTTGGGCCACAGGGGACACCGGTGGGCCACCCTGTATTGAACTGTTCGGGCCACGGAGGACACCCGTGACCGGAGCGAGGTGTTCACATCAAACGTTGATTACAAGTAATCAACGTAATCAATGTGATCAATGTAATCAATGTGAATTGATTACTTTTCATTCAATGTGAATGTGAATGAAAAGTAATCAATGTGAACACCATTCAATATTAAACCGTGGCAAGCCACGGGGCATTAATATTGAATAAAAATGGTAAAGATGTGACCCGCGTGGCCCTGTTCAACGACCAAAACAGCTTGGTTTTATAATATTTAGAGAAAAACAAAAAATTACAGCGAATTTCTTAGAAGATGTTAGGGTTGCTCTAAAACAGAATAAAATAAAACCGGCCAAGTGCGAGTCGGACTCGCGCACCGAGGGTTTAAGGTTTTCGGCGCACGCAAGGTTTCTGCAAAATTTAAGGTTTTCGGAATTTTTCCTTTATGTGTGCTATAAAACATTGCTTCATGCCAAATTTCAAGATCCTAGGTCGACTGGAAGTACCCTTTAGGTTTTGATTCCCTTGCGAGTACTTGCGAGTTTCAAAATATGCAGCTTAAATTGCTGTTTCTTTTGATTGCGTTGGCATAGAAGTTTGATTTTGTTACAGCTTAAAGGTATTATAGACCTGAGTATTTGGTATGAATTTCAATTTAATACCTCTACGCGTTTATGAGGAAATGGGTAGTAAGTTTAAAATTATTAAAAAAAAATATATATTATGTGATGTAACTAAAAATTTATGGTTTTCGTAATTTTTCCTTTATCTATGTTATAAGACGTTGCTTCGTACTAAATTTCAAGATTCTGAGTTCACGGGAAGCACCCTGTAGGTTTTGATTCCCTTGCAAGTGTCGAAAATTTGCGGCATAAACGGCTGTATTTTTTGATTGCGTTGGCTTAGAAGTTTGATTTTTTCACAGCTTCAAGGGACAGTAGACCTGAGTAATTGATATAAATTTCAGCTTCAAACCTCCACGCGTTCCTGAGAAAAAGGGTCTTGACAGACGGACGGACGGACAGACGGACAACAAAGTGATCCTATAAGGGTTCCGTTTTTTCCTTTTGAGGTACGGAACCCTAAAAATGTATAATTTGTGTTGTGTTTATTTGTGGATAAAACTGGTTAATAATTATATGACCTAAGATATATCTACACTAATATTATTAAGAAGAAAACTTTGTTTGTTTGTTTGATTGTAATGAATAGGCTCATAAACTACTGGACGGATTTTAAAAATTCTTTCACCATTCGAAAGCTACATTATCCACGAGTAATATAGGATAGGTTTTATCCCGGAAATTCCACGGGAACGGGTACTAAGCGAGTTTTTCTTTGAAACCGCGGGCGGAGCCGCCGGCGGAAAGCTAGTATTAGATATTAAAATAGAATGAAATATAAAAAAATACATATTAATAGTGAAGTTTATTGAAACAGGGTAAGCAAAGTGATGGTTTGGAGGGACATTGTTCGCAATAAGTGATCACTTTTTGTGACTTATTTTCAGCAATCTTGCTAGTTGCTACCCATGGTTGAAGCTATTTCTTTGTAGCACTTTACATCGCGCGAGAAGGATGCGCGGGCGCGCGGGGTGGGCGGCGCGGTGACCCCGCGGCCCCAGCTGCAGACGTAATATCAAGATTTTATATCACCAGGCCACGGGGGTCACCGGTGACCGATTACAAGTTTCCTTAAGAAAATACATATCACGAAAAATTGATAAAATTAAATTAAATTTAGTAATTTTTTATTGTTTTGTGTCGATATTTACTTTAACGAAAAATGACGGCATTAATGATTTCCACTAAGCCTGAACGGGTTGGCTTGATTCGCCCACCGATGCGTGGGCCGCTTGGCGTTCAACGTGTTATCATGATCTTGATTATGATTCACAGTATATAGACTACAAGCCCGCATAGGAAAAAAATATGGGTCAAATGAACCACCAGGGGACATATCTAGAACGATAGAAGAGCATAAAATAATAAGATTCATCACTATGCCGTCACTTGTAAGCTGTCCAACTGAGACGTGCAGATGAGAATTGAAAAGTACAGGTAGACTCGGTAAATTTTGGTCATATATTTTTGTACGGCATTCTTAACCATCGATAGATCCATTAAAAATAATAAGAAACCGCTCAGTGCCGTACAAAAATGGTGGTCCACAAAGTCGGAATTTTTATTTAAATTCCGAGAGTTACCGAGGGTAAATTTGGTCATTTGACCATGTACGGCATCTGTGTCATACTATGCCTATACTGCTTTTAATCCATTATTCCGCAACGCCGTACAAAAATCATGGGGACAAGGGGAAAAAATCGAGAGTTGTAATCCCGTCTCTTTCCCCACTCCAGGGGGTCATTTGACACAACACGAAATAAATTTATTTTTCAAGTATTTTATGCATAGATAATATTTTTTCATGTGCCGTACATTTTCGTTGGTTCAAAGGGGAAAAATCTGAAAAAGAAAAAAATCCATATAACGAAATGTTTGCTTTATATTTTGATAATAAAATATAAATATACATTAATATTAAGAAGCTCGAGGTGGGTAATTATCACCAGTCAGGTGGAATGGACTCCGTTAAATTGATGAACTAATAAAGAAGCTATGAACGAAAAGATGTGAATTATATGCAATCAGCCCATGAATACAGGTAAAGTCACAAGCAAATGCTAGTAATATATACATATTCAAAATGTACAAGTAAAGCGCTTTCAAATGATACCAAACACGGTATATTTATCTTAACTTTATTTTTTACTCTGTATGTTTTGTCCGCTAGAGGGCGCCACATTAGATTTTGTGAAACCCCATATAGCCTTTAGCTAGATGGTCGCTGGTTATCCAGTGAACAATTCAGACGCTTCTAATGATATGTCATTTGTCGAATTCTGATAAGTAGTTTAGAAGTTACGAGGGAATAGATGAACATACATACATGACCTGTCAAAATCATAACCCTCCTTTTGCTTTGCCGTAGTTGGGTAAAAATATTTTAATGCCGTACTGTATCAAATGGCCATAAAGCACCCTTAAAATTGTAGCTTTCGTCGCTTTCATCAGCCTAAAAGATGTGGTCTGCACAAAAATGTACGGCATCGTTTTTTCCTAATTTATCTATGTTAATACTATTTAAAACAACGAATAAAGTGTAGAAAACTATTATATTTCATTAATCTACGATGTTTAAACTTTTACAAAATTTCTGTTTTTGCATTTCTCTATAACTTTTTTTAGAACGGTTTCTTTTGAACGGCAATACTATACAACAATTGAATTTTACAATATCATATTAAAAAAAAAGTTCCCGTACAGGGTCAAATGACCTTACAGCTCTTTATATCAAGAATTCGATGAAATTAAGATGATTATTGGTATACATTTAAAAGAACAATTATTTTTTGACGGCATTGCTTTTAATAGTACTTTTGAGTGCTAGATAATGTTCTGGAACCGAAGCCGTACTTAGTCAAATGACCCCCTGGAGTGGGGAAAGAGAGGGGATTGCAACTCTCGATTTTTTCCCCTTATCCCCATGATTTTTGTACGGCGTCGCGGAATAATGGATTAAAAGCAGTATAGGCATAGTATGACACAGATGCCGTACATGGTCAAATGACCAAATTTACCCTCGGTAACTCTCGGAATTTAAATAAAAATTCCGACTTTGTGGACCACCATTTTTGTACGGCACTGAGCGGTTTCTTATTATTTTTAATGGATCTATCGATGGTTAAGAATGCCGTACAAAAATATATGACCAAAATTTACCGAGTCTACCTGTACTTTTCAATTCTCATCTGCACTCAGTTGGACAGCTTACAAGTGACGGCATAGTGATGAATCTTATTATTTTATGCTCTTCTATCGTTCTAGATATGTCCCCTGGTGGTTCATTTGACCCATATTTTTTTCCTGTGCGGGCTTGTAGTCTAATATGGATTTGTATATAAAATTTATTGAGTACAAAAAAGTTGCATTTCATTTAGAAAGAAAGAAAGAAAGAAATCATTTATTTCAACACACATAATAAACATTACAACGTTCGAAGTTAAAAAAATAAGAAAAAAAATAAAGTAAAGTACCTAAAACAAAAAAAAATGTTGTGTGGTTTTATGAAACCACGGTAAAAGTGAAACTGTTCGAACGGTTCCGAACACTGCTTTGTGTAGCGCATGTCGCGTGCCGAGTAGGTATACCTACTCGGCAGCCGCGATACACGCGACATGCGCTACACAGACCAAAAAGTTTGAGACGATGTAATAAAAGTTTCACTTTAATAAATAATAATAAAACCATCAAAATATGTGAGGTTGCGTGCGCCAAAAAAGGATGCCACTCAGGATACCTGAGGCATAACGCCTCAGCACTGATTTTCAGTGACACCCTTCCGACATCCAGATTGTCAGCCGCTTTGCATGTTCCGTTCTGTTCCAGCCTTTTAGGACGTCCACTGCAGGACATAGGCCTCCCCCAAAGATTTAAATGAATGCATGTTAAATAGAATTAAAAATAATATATTAAATATAATTTGTGGATACATGATACGGATAAATAACAAGTGATAACTGCGTTAAAAACAACCGACTTCAAACTTGCACTTGCAAAATTTACAAATACCTACAGACAAAAATGCTCATAAAATAAAAACTACTGGGCCTATCCGAATAAAATTTTTATGGGACCAATTCGACACCATTCCGCATCGAACAAAAAAAGAATCACGTAAATCGGTTCAGAAACCTCGGAGTAATCGGTGTACATACATAAAAAAAAAAAAAAAAAAAAATATACCGGCCGAATTGATAACCTCCTCCCTTTTTTTTGAAGTCGGTTAAAAATGTTGTGTGGTTTTATGAAACCACGGTAAAAGTGAAACTTTTTTTCACACTATAGACATTTAACTAAAAATTATCGTATTTGTACGATAATTATCGTACGTATCGTACGTCACGCGACATGCGCTACACAGACCAGAAAGTTTGAGACGATGTAATAAAAGTTTCACTTAAATAAGGTCACCATAACTTAGGTACATAAAAATAAAATACGCTTATATTATATATATAACCTAACCTAGGTTATCTATAAAGATAACCTAAGGTTATCTTTATAGATAACGTACATGAAAAAAAACTTTAAATAAAACATAATAAGTTAAATGAAATAAATAAAATAAAATAAATTAATATTTCAGGACATTTTCACACACATAATATTATACTATTAGCACAGTCTATTTAGTTAATTGTATTAAGTTCGTTACAGACGCACCGAAAGTTGTTGGACCTGTTGCTGTAAAACAAATCGCCTATATTTTAGACGGAATGTGGTTATTGTTTTTGTATCCCGCAGAAGAGGAGGCAAATTGTTCCAGCATTTCGTTGCGCTGTAACGAAAGCTGCCTCGAAAAGCTGTCGTATGATGCTCGGGTACCGATAATTTGATTGAGGTGTTTCTAGTTTTATAAGATGAATCTGAGCCACCTAACCAGGAAAGTTTATCGTATAAATAGATAGGAACATTTAAAAAAAAGGAACAGCATATTTGAACAATTATTGTTTGTGCCAGGTTCATTTGGTCAAGAAAAACTATTATCTAGACACGCGGCAGCGTTTCAAGCCAAGTTCAAGCGAAGAGAACTGGCGAGCAGCAGCCGTGTGTACCTATATTTACACGAACCATTTCGAGCCACTTTTCACCCCCTTATAACTCGAAAACTATTTAAGTTAAATAAACCAAATTTGGTACATATCAAGAGGACCTCAAGATAAACAAGAACCTTAAATTTCATAAATACAGATTAAACAGTTGCGTAGATATTAATATCCAAAAATCGCAATTTTTAAGACTGACTGACTCATAGATATATACAAAACCTAACCCACTTCCAGATGAACTAGAAAGTTCAAATTTTGTAATCAACTAGGTAATAGTGAGTGTACAAAGGAAAAAATCAGAAAATACTGAATTTATCTGTATTTATTTTTTTTTCAATGACATTAATTTTGTTTGTATGGAAAAATGGAAAAGTTTATAAAAATAGAAAATATTATATTCACCTTACTAGTCTTAAAAAATAGATCAAAACTAATCAGTGGCCGAAAAAATTTTGAAATCCATCAATAAATGACTGAGATATAGATTATTGAAGTTTAGATACATATTTTAGCATGAAACATCTGTAGATTCGATGCGCCTCTGACATCTAGACACGCGGCAGCGTGTCCAGCCGAGTTCAAGCGAAGAGAACTGGCGAGCAGCAGCCGTGTGTATATTTACACGAACCATTTCGAGCCACTTTTCACCCCCTTATAACTCAAAAACTATTTAAGTTAAATAAACCAAATTTGGTACATATCAAGAGGACCTCAAGATAAACAAGAAACTTAAATTTCATAAATACAGATTAAACAGTTGCGTAGATATTAATATCCAAAAATCGCAATTTTTAAGACTGACTGACTTATAGACATATACAAAACCTAACCCACTTCCAGATGACCTAGAAAGTTCAAATTTTGTAATCAACTAGGTAATAGTGAGTGTACAAAGGAAAAAATCAGAAAATACTGAATTTATCTGTATTTAATTTTTTTTTCAATGACATTAATTTTGTTTGTATGGAAAAATGGAAAAGTTTATAAAAATAGAAAATATTATATTCACCATAATAGTGTTAAAATATAGATCAAAACTAATCAGTGACAGAAAAAAAAATTGAAATCCATCAATAAATGACTGAGATATAGATTAATGAAGTTTACATATTTTAGCGCGAAACATCTGTAGATTCGATGCGCCTCTGACATCACACTCAGTTTTACATACCTACTGTTTATATTTTGTGAGGTTCTAAAAACTAGCCTCATCAAATTATGGGGTTCAATAGGTCATTAGTTGTTTGCTTTGTGAAAATAATTATATTATTCAAATTAAAAAAGTTATATTTTGGAATAAACATTGTTCTCTAAGGGAAAATAAAACAATTGAGTTTTCAGTCAACCTAAGAACTTAATACATCTTTGTAAATAAATTTCTGGACTGTCTGCAGAACTTGGCACACATTTAGATCTCATTTCTTTTTTTGGCAAATTAAGTCAACGATTGAACTCGGCTCCAATTTTTACATTTATGTTATGGGTCTATTTTTTCATTTTTCCCTTAAATCTCAAAAACGGTACATGTTAGAGAAAAACTTTCAAGGAAAAGTTGAAAGGCCATAAAATTATCTACCCCCCCTGGATCCGCGCTTACTCCGGGGCTCCTCCTAGTGTCCCGGGATTTTATTATGTTTATTAGGTACCTAGGGACTCTTGACATGTTTCCGAAGAAACATCTTACGTTACTAACTCACGCACTCTAGAACTTTTTATTCAATGGACTACTGGTTGGAATATGGCTATTTTTTTTTTAATTCAATCATTTTTATTGCAGAGTCTAGCGACTGCCGTAGTACAGCTTTTCACCACGGAAGGGCCAGGCCACACAGAATGGAAGAAAAAGGACACAGGTGTGCTCTGCCTGATAAAGGACAACAGCAAACGATCGTACTTCTTCAGGATCTATTGCTTATACAGGAAGATGATGATATGGGAACATGAGGTGTATATGCAGATAGAGTATAAGAGTCCAAGACCGTATCTACATACGTTTGAAGCTGAGGTAAGAATCGCAGAAACTATTATTACTGCAGTAGTTAAATCCTGATTTAAAATTTGGGATATCAGTTTTCAATCCTGTCCAGTGAAAAAATTTTACTCACATCGTTATTACTATTAGTTTTTATTCGTATTGTTAGAGCTAGCGCGCAAGAGCAACTTTTGGCTCCGCAACTATTTTGTCTCTCCCATCAACTCTATGGGGAGTTGCGTCGCTACGTGCGCGCACTTTCTTACTAGCCCATGGAGTTGATGGAAGAGACAAAATAGTTGCGGAGACAAAAGTTGCTCTTGCGCGCTAGCTCATAATGAATTAAACGTAAACAGCATTTTGCTCAGGCCTTGTTTGAGTTACGACATGTTTGATTTCCGGCTTCCCGTTATGATGCTTTTAATATGTGGTTAGCTGTAAGCTGCAACGTAATAAATAGGTCATAATTAACTTCACGATAACAGGAAAACTAGGATGGTCTAATGACGTTACCCAGAACGTCATTAATTAGTTTCTGGTATACAATCAGCTATAATTTACGTAGTAATTTAATTTCATCTTTAACATATTATCTGAAAAAAAAACTGCTTTAAATATCGCCGAAATAGGAATGTAGCATTGCTGTAAATCATAATTTTAATTGAATGTGTGATACAAAAGCCGATATTTGGATCATTGACTCATCGCACGATACTCCGTTACCGATTCGTTTCGTGAATCGTGTCTGCACAATATGTATATCCGATATTATGCATCTTAAAATTTCGTCTGTCGTATATATTTATTAGACACTGTAGATAACAGTATAAAGTAAATTGTATTGTTAATAAGAATTGGCACCTTTTTTGTGTCAAGTTTTCGGGATTCTCAAATATAGTTAAACAGCAGAAATTGTCTACTACAAGCTAACATGAATGTTTTTTCCTATCTATACGTTATATCGTTAGGCAGGATAGGAATTTGATTTGTTTAATAACGATATTTGATCAAAATTACTCTAAAAGTATTTACGATAAAAATTTTGCTAGTTAGGCCTTGTAGAGTTAGGGCGTGTAGTGTTAGAAGCTTGGCTCTACATGAGATCTGATGAGTTTTTGACAGTGCGAGTCATATGGGCTCGTCTTGGCAACATTTTACATGAAAATGTTTTTGGTGGGATTAATCTATTTAAAACTAATTTCCAGGAATACATGACAGCGTTCAACTTCGCCAACGAAGATGAAGCCAGAGTGCTCAGGAACATACTTATCGAGAAAATCGAACTGCGGAAACAGAGGCGGGAAGGTACGTTGTCTTTAACTTTCAATGTCTGAAGAGTCTGTGTTATGGGCCCTCTTCACAATGGGCAGCGTTGGCCTAAAAAATGATCGTCGATGTTTGCCGCCATTACGATTATGAATAAACGTCTGCAATGGCGGCCGATTATAGACATTTAGGCCCTCTACACTATCGTGATTGCCTCTACTCGCCCAACGCTGCCCGTTTTTAGTTATATTTATTAAGTTTAGTTATAAGGTTTTTTATATTATTTTATTTGTTTTGTTTTAAGTAAGTTTTATTAGTTTTTAAGTTCTATTGGTTTTTTTGTTTTCTTTTTTTTAATTATGTTTGTTTTTTTATCTGTGTGGTGTGTTTGTTGTCAATAAATGTTTTTATTAAGTATTATTATGTTTCTCGGTTCCATAATACTCGGGTACCACCAGAAGGACGGTACCCGGACCTTTGGAAGGCTTACGTGGGGACATGGATCCAACACGCAGAGGCCCTTTCGAAAATTTTACTGTGTTGTGGGACACCAGCCGCAGCCTGCCCATGACTGCACTATAGAGATACAGTCCTAGGCAGTCTGCGGCCGATATAGGACTATTGTGAGAAATGGAAGCAAAATAAACCGGGCTATGGAATGGGATGCTACATGGACTGGAATTGGGGACTATGGAAACTATGGCACCTGCCTTTCTACTTAAGGGAAGTAAAAATTTGTTGGCAGGTGGTGACTCGCCCTCTCACTATATGGGCCCCCGAAATAAGTCGCTGCAATAGTGCGACAAGGGGGCAACATATTGTGAGCAGCTAAGGGTGGAGAGGCGTCCCTGGACTTTAAACTACGATCACGCGCTCCCTGAGGGTCCAGCATCACGTGCCCACTCGCCACTTACGATTCGCATCCACCCTTCGAGCTAAAAGCTCTCGCGACTCCACTCTGGCTGGCCGGTTAAGGCAAGCCAGAGGTGGGGGTCCTGTCCTCGTCAGGCTTCACTCCGACCGGCCGGTGAAGGCAAGCCGGAGATGAAGACAGGGGCCTCCCCCCGGGAGCACTCGGTTCCCGCGGGGTCGCTCCTACCCGACACCCCGCCACAAGGTGTCCTGCGGGTTTACTGATTGCACGGGTGGAATATCTGTTGTCACGTAGACAACAGATATTCCAACCGTGGGCGCTGGGGTCGTCACATCCCTACGCCCTTATTATTATGTTTCTCTCCATAATACACGGGTACCACCAGAAAGAAGATACCCGGTCTTTTGGGAGGCTTACGTGGGCCGTTTTAATGTGTTTTGGGACACCAGCCGCAGCCTGCCCATGACTGCACTATAGAGATACAGCCCTGGGCAGTCCGCGGCCGATACAGGACTATTGTAAAATATGGGAATTAAAAATCTGGGTTATGGAAGGAGGTGTTCAGTGGATCGGTAGGTTGGGTCTATGGGGACTATGGAGTCTGTCTTTTCAATATTAAAAATTTAAAGTGATGGCAGACGGTGACTCGCCAGCTCGGTCGATGGGCTCCCAAAAAGGTTGCCGAAAATGGCAACAAGGGGGCAACATCAGCTGAGCGGCTGGGGGTGTAGAGAGGTGCGGCACCGGTTTCACCATCGCGGGCCCGCAGGCCCGGAGCGGGTTTCTCCGCTATTACACCATTAGACACTTCCACCCCCGAGCATAATATAGCTCTGGCGGCTCCACTCTTGACGGCCAACAAAGGCAAGCCAGAGGTGGGGGATCCTGAACCTCGTCATTGTTCACTCCGAACTGCCACCGGGACAGCCCAGAGGTGAGGACAGGGACCTCCCCCGGGAGCGCTCGGTTCCCGCGGGGTCGCTACTCCCCGACACCTCGCCACAAGGTGCCCTGCGGGGTTTATTATTACTTACGTCTCTCTCCATAATACACGGGGTATCGCCGTAAGGATGATACCCGGTCCTTTGGAAGGCTTACGTGGGGACACAGGTCCAACACGCAGAGGCCCTTTAGAGAATTTAATGTGTTGTGGGAAACCAGCCGCAGCATGCCCATGGCTGCACTATAGAGATACAGCCCTGGGCAGACCGCGGCCAATGTAGAACTATTGCAGAAAAATGGAAATGAATAAAACTGGGTTATGGAAGGGGGTGTTAGATGGTATATTGGGTCTATGGGGACTATGGACGTCTGCCTTTTCAATATTAAAAATTGAAAATTATGGCAGACGGTGACTCGCCAGTTCGGTCGATGGGCTCCCAAAAAGGTTACCGATAATGGCAACAAGGGGGCAACATCAGCTGAACGGCTGGGGGTGTAGAGAGGTGCGGCACCGGTTTCACCATCGCGGGCCCGCGGGCCCGGAGCGGGTTTCCCCGCTATTACGCCATTAGACACTTCCACCCCCGAGCGTATAGCTCTAGCGGCTCCACCCTGGACGGCCAACAAAGGCAAGCCAGAGGTAGGGGATCCTGAACCTCGTCATTGTTCACTCCGAACTGCCACCGGGACAGCCCAGAGGTGAGGACAGGGACCTCCCCCGGGAGCGCTCGGTTCCCGCGGGGTCGCTACTCCCCGACACCTCGCCACAAGGTGCCCTGCAGGGTGACTGACTGCACGGTTGGGATATCTATTGTAGATATGCCAACCGGGGGCGATGGGGTCGTCACATCCCTATGCCTTTTATTATTATATTTTGGAATAAACGTTGTTCTCTAAGAGAAAATAAAACAATTGAGTTTTCAGTTCACCTAAGAACTCAATACATCTTTGTAAATAAATTTCTGGACTGTCTACAGAACTTGGCACACATTTAGATCTCATTTCTTTTTGTTTCAAATTAAGTCAACGATTGTACTCGGCTCCAATTTTTACATTTATGTTTTTGGTGGGATATATAGATTACTCTTATTAGTTACGTGTTAAAAGACGCTATACAATTAGGTAACCGTTAATTTTCGCTGGTATAATGATGCATGTAAACATTTTTGAAGTGAAACTTCTTTAGGCGCATTGAGGGTATCAAGATAGCGTCATGACAATACCGTCACGTCATGGAGTTAGGCAACGATTTTGTTATCTTTGAATCTTGCCAAAGAAGTTTCACTTCGGACACATGTCATAACATAACTTTTTTAACATTAACATTTAACATTTTATATAATGTTATGACGATTCAAAGTGCTTTTATAAGAAGTCTAATTGAAAAAATGTTTGACACGTGTGCTCGGCACACACGCTTTTTTTTTTTAAACATCATAATGTATAGCTTATAAGTATTAAATAAGTAATTATTATACTTGCAATATGATGGGAAATAAAAGGCTTAATTATTATTATTATCTCCATAGAACGTAGACAGCGTTCCATGCTAGCATCGCGCGCTAACAGCTCGGCCTCGAGCACGCCGAACTTATCCGCTCGCGTGAACGGCGTAGCACACACGCACATGCCGCCCGTCGCAACGCCCGTACCTGCGCCCGCGCAAGTCAAGAGCAATACAGTTTCTGGTGAGCTTTTAGTCTTATTTATTGATATTATTTCCCATAGAGCGTAGATAGCGTGCAAACAGCTTCGTCTCCACACCGAACCTATATAGGTAATGAAATAGAATGAAGATTTATAAGAACTAAATGAATGAATAATGATAATGAATATTCTACAGGCTAATGATAGATTACCAAATAGCAACCAAACAAGCCAAGAATAATATGAAGCTATTGCATAGCTTCTATCGCGGGCCTTGAGCGCGGGGACCGAATCCAGAAATTCCGTAACGAAAAAAAACCTCACGCTCCCCACTCCGACGGGCACGGAGGTGTGGCTTGCAGGCATGCTATGCAATAGCTTTACCGCAGCAGTCCCCGAGTGCCACACGTCTTTTACACGTCTTTTTTTGTGTACTTTTAATGCTCATAAACAGTTGTATTCGCATTCAATCAGGCGAAACATAAGCTTGTTTGCCCGCTCATATAGAAACTGAAAAAAGGGTGTTCTCTTATACTATGATGAATGATCATTAAAACAGAGATTTCTAAGTAATCACTATAAATAATAATTATCCGTTTACAGGCAGTGGATATACATTGAAAGGCAAGAAACAGAAAGCGCGAAAACTCACAAAGGCAGACATCGGCGCGCCGCAAGACTTCAAGCATATATCGCATGTAGGATGGGATGCTGATAAAGGTAAATAAGCAGATTTATTATAGACTAGGTTTCCGCCGGCGGCTTCGCCCTTTCGCGTTTTCAAAGAAAATTCCGCATAATTGCCGTTCCCATAGGATTTCCGGGATAAAACCTATCCTATGTGTTAATCCAAGTTACTCTCTATATGTGTGCTAAATTTCATTGTAATCGGTTCAGTAGAATTTGCGTGAAAGAGAAACAAACATACACACACAAACATCCATCCTCACAAACTTACCCGGTGGTTATACCCACAGAACTATATCGATATAATCGAAACTGAAAAAAGGGTGTTCTCTTATACTATGATGAATGATTATTAAAACAGAGATTTCTAAGTAATCACTATAAATAATAATTATCCGTTTACAGGCAGTGGATATACATTGAAAGGCAAGAAACAGAAAGCGCGAAAACTCACAAAGGCAGACATCGGCGCGCCGCTAGACTTCAAGCATATATCGCATGTAGGATGGGATGCTGATAAAGGTAAATAAGCTCATACATTTATTATAGACTAGGTTTCCGCCGGCGGCTTCGCCCTTTCGCGTTTTCAAAGAAAATCCCGCATAATTGCCGTTCCCATAGGATTTCCGGGATAAAACCTATCCTATGTGTTAATCCAAGTTACTCTCTATATGTGTGCTAAATTTCATTGTAATCGGTTCAGTAGAATTTGCGTGAAAGAGAAACAAACATACACACACAAACACCCATCCTCACAAACTTACCCGATGGTTATACCCACAGAACTATATCGATATAGTTCTGTGGTTATACCCGTATTGCTTCGCTCCTGTTGGTCTAAGGGCCTGTTTCACCACCCTCAAGTAAAGTGTCGAGTAGGCTAATCGCCAGTTAAAGTGACCCGTAACTTCAAGTGCGAGTTTCACGACGTCCGAGTAGCACTAATCATAATGATGATATTATATAGCCTATATATTGACCCGATCTGTTAGTAATATTAATGCAAATTTTGAAGTAAAGTACTTTTTGAGTTTATCCCGGACATACATGCTGACAAACAGACAAAAATTCTAAACTGTCTTTTTGGCTTCTATATCGATTGTAGATCACGCCCCGATCCAAATTCTTAAAAAAAACAATGTACAGTTTTGACTACGATTTTATTATATACTAGCGGTCCGCCCCGGCTTCGCCCGTGGTACATGTTTACGTTTTCTCTTCATAAGAACCATCCTCGTACTTCAAGGAATATAATAAAAAAAGAATTATCGAAATCGGTTCAGCCGTTCTCGAGTTATGCGCTTACCAATTGACGTCTAGAAAAATGTATCGGAAATATTTATTAGCACACAAAAAATTGCAAAAGTTATAAACAAATTAAGTTGCAACAAACTTCCATCCTTATTGCACATTAAAAAATTTTTTATTGAACTTGAACTTGAACATAAAACTACAAAAAAAGAAATTTCTAGTTTTTTGTTAACTTGAAAAAATTATTATAAACAAAGTATTAAAATTTTTTAAACTTTTATGGCGCGACTTTGTTAAGTATATTTAAATGAAGGGCTCCACGAAGCGTAAAATTTTACCGACAATTATTTAAACATTTTTTTTAATGTGCAATAAGGACGGAAGTTTGAAAAAATTTCGTTAATATTTTATAAAGAATAGAAAAAATTCGATCACGAGGCGGGACACGAACCCGCATCCTTTCGCGCCATTCCGGGGCGGATGCCTGACCAAAGAGTATAATGTATAATAGGGCATAGAGAGCCCTCTTGAAGCATATGAAGGCCAACCTATTTGACTTTGACTGGCGACAATGAGCCCTCTGGATTTTGGGGTTAGAACTAATTCCATATACCTACATACATATATACGTTAATATACATAGGTAGTAGGTATATTTTTTTTATCACTACTCTTCTATAAATAACGACGCAATTTAATTTGAATAATCATTTCAGGCAAAAATAATGTGCCTGGAATAAATGCTCACATATTATATTTGCGTCGTTATTGAAATAGGAGAGCGATATTGTTTCAGAGAATACCTACAACTGATTTATTATCATTTATTTTCAACATTTTAGAAATAAGACTAAGATCTAAATGATTACAAAATGGATGGTTTTTAAAGATTTAGGTGATTTAAAAAAAAACTTTTCAGTTGTAATAATTACAAGATAATTAGCTTATATAATTAGTATTTATATTAGTTTCATTATATGAATATAAATACGGAGTCTTTAAAAATGAGATATTTGGAAGTGCTAAATAGGTATAATTCAGTCAAATTTCTTAAAACAAATTGAAGTACTTACTAAGGATAATGAAGAAAACGACAATAAAAGAAATTAGTTCTTTATTTTTTAAATGCTTTCACATATTGTAATATTACATATTTTTAAGTACTTATCTAAAACAAAACTGTCCGTGCACATAATTTTCAGTAAAACGTTTTGAAAGCCTGAACGTAGGGCTCGATTCAACGCACTTTCACCACACTTTCACGAGAACTATAAACTTCACACGATTATCAACAAAATGAACTAATTAAGTAATTTTAACGTAAATAAACTTCACCGTTCACGTATAGTCGCCGCCATTTTATGACAGAATTATCAAATACAAATTACAAAAAAAAAGTTAGTCAATGTTACCAATTAATAAATCATATTTAACACTTTTCATGTAAATTAAATAAGACGTTTTCAGTATTTTATTTAGTTAGACGCACTATTTTTTTATGTAAAATATTTTCCTGAATAATTATAGTTCTAGATAAGATAGGTACTGAATTAAAAATCTGAGATTATTGTTCTAATTCATTTAAACTTTGAATAAAGAAAGGTTTTCATTTGCCTTATTTTACTGCATTGATTTCATATAGGACAACACTGAGAAGCTTTCAGAAGATGTTGCAAGTTTATTAATTTGATACCATATGAAGCGATTGAAATCGCAAAATTATTTATTGGAATTTGAAAAAAAGTAAGACATGCATTCGATCTATTAAAATAAAACAATGTTTAAAGAATAATTTCCATTTATTTAAATATCTTTATTCACTTTGCAAAAACTTCGGAAAGTGCGATGCCATCTTTTGGGGATTTAATATAAACTTATTTAAATAAGTTTTTACTCGCCAAAGTATAGATCGCGTGGCTTTCTTTAATAAATGTCAGTTTGTTCTAAGTGTCCCCCCCCTGTGCCTGACCAACTCAGCCACTCGTGAGTCGTGACCCGCCAGAGCAATCGAATTTATTATATTCTTTCAGTTTTATGTGTCATAAGGGACACACCGCGCGCCATCTATTGAGATGATTAATAACCATCTCAACCAATATGAAGCACTTTTCAGTGAATACAATATTGTAACGATGGAACACGACCTTTCTGGGCGTAGATCCAAAAACTATCTCAAAGAACTATCTTGAATTTCGGGAAAAAACGGTCGTTTTAATGAACTTTTTTTTTGCTTTTCATGGCAAGAAGATGTGACTATTTGCCTCTAATTTGAAGGAGATTTGCCTATTGACTGTCAGTAGTCAAAACAAAAAAAGAAATTTCTAGTTTTTTGTTAACTTGAAAAAATTATTATAAACAAAGTATTAAAATTTTTTAAACTTTTATGGCGCGACTTTGTTAAGTATATTTAAATGAAGGGCTCCACGAAGTGTAAAATTTTACCGACAATTATTTTGACAGTAGACGTTTAGAAAGAAGTGTTGCTAGAAAAAAATTAAAACAACTATCTATCGGTGCGTTCCTTAAGTGCGTTCCTTAAATTTTACCGTATCTTTAAAAATACAAAAAATAATTATTAATTTTTGGGCTGCAATTAATTAAAAAAAATGGTTTTTTTTAATTCATTAAAAATGTCCTGTCCAGGATTTTCCCAGTCAACCCATTTTTAATACATTTTTTAATACACTAAATTTATTATAAAATTGGTCTCATTCTATTATCACGCCGGGTGCAGGTCGACTTATGTTCGGACTTCGGATCGTAGACCATCCATGATATCCCCATGGCTTATTTTTATGCGTGTTGCTTTCTACGTCTGGATGAATTGTAGGTAGTTGTGCATATTCTATATTTTCGTTACATTTTTACAGTAGTTTTAAATTTTACTAGAAAAATTCAAATTTAAATTTAAATTTTACATTAAAAATTCATAATAGTCATATTTCATAAAGAAACGCACAGTACACAGTTGTATCGAGATTTTGCGTCAATTCATAGCAAGATTAAATCGAATTGGTTTGAACATTTAGAATTAATGTATATTAATGTTGTAATTGTTTGAAATTATATGTTAATAAAGACTTATGTTGTGTGTCGATATCATTTTGTAGAAACGCACCTAGATCAATAAATTATTATAAATAAATAATTTACTATCGCCGTTTTATCGTCATGGCACCGTTTTAAATTTGTTATATTTTGAATTATGTGCAATTTATAGAAAACTACATGTTACAAAATGAGTTTTGTTTTTAGGCTGTGTACATAAATAAATAGAAATAAACAGCACTTATATAATACATGTGTTTTATTTGTACATTCCTTTATATCCTTAATTATATTATTTTATTATTAATAGCTGTACATCATACCTACATGCACTTGTACATTATTGATTGGAGATGAAAAACCTAAGTCACAATAATTTAACAGTTTTTAATAGTCTTCAATCAAGACGATAAAAATTAACTTTGAAATAACTACAACTTGCTACGTTACTTAATTTACTACAGAATAAGTATAGCTATGTATTATTAAACATTCTACTAATCCTATTAATAAAAACAAAGAATGACTCACTGAATCGTCATAATATATATCTTCACCCTCTTTTATATTATGTACTGTGATCTTCACATCCTTGAACTATTCATTAGGTACTTAAGTAATATTTCAACACAAAGTTCTCCAACACATATGTGATATGGTCCATCTCTTGCGATAAACTCAAAAACCAATGTCCCGATTTTCATTATTTCACAAATGAATAGCTTGATTCTTGGGGAAAACTAGTAGTTATGTGTATAATTTCAAATTTTGCACTTGCAGTTTGAAATATGTAATTTTAAATTTTGAATAAACCCGCCATTTCGTTTTTTTTATTTTCACTCGTCTTAGATACAAGCTTTTTGGAAAGAAAAACTAATGGATAAATACGCGATGATTGGAATATGAATATACCATAAATTATTGATGATATAATATAATAAATACCTTTAACATTTTAATAGCCTTATAAATACATAATAATGCTTATTAACATTAATAAAATAAATAATAATAATTAATAAATAGGTGTGATGCTAAGGTGTGATGATTCATTTTGACATTAGGCGTGGGCAAAATTAATTTGACGTTTCATAAACTTGCAACATCAGTGTAATGATTGATGTATCGCAGACGGGATGTTGAGAAAGTAAATCATATTTATCCGTTTTAGCATGTAATTTGCATCGAATAGAAAATTATAGAATATTTCAGTGTCTTGAGAATGCGCCTTTCGTTAGGTATAGTGAGTGAGTGCCAAATTATTAGTTGTCCAGTGTTAATACGTTGGGAATCTGTGATGAACAATATGTATGGCTGTGCCTATTTAAAGTGATTTTATGAGTGTTTTATAAAAACAACAAGCAGAATGCCGAGAGGTGAGAACAGGCCGAGCGTCCTTTTGTCTCGGGAAGAGAACGAACAGGTGTTTAGTCTCATAGGTCCAAAATGTCAGGTGAGTTGTACGAAAAAAAATGTGTCCTTTGAAATCAAGCTACAGATTACATATCACGCCCTATCTGGCGATTAACAGTTGGTTTCGATAAAGAAAAAAAAATGCGACGTATTTTTACCACTTTTTACATAAGTAATAATTATGAATCAATTAATTATTTGAAGTTTTGTTTCAAACTTATTTTGTGTTTAAAATTTAATTAAGTTATGAATGCAAGGCCTTTATGATTTTTCAGACTAATTGATGTAAAATTTATTCATTCTTGTAAATTTATCTTTATTTCACACTAATGAAAAATAAAAACCCACATACAGTATAAAAGTATTAAAATAATAAATATTATTGCATCCCACTTTCCATTCTGCCTAACAAGTAAGTATGAATCACAGTGGTCATTAACTTTATATTGTATAGATTGATAATGATCACTTATATTATGTTTGCCAAAATGATCGTAATTAAATATTTAATATTCATTACTCCATAAAATTATGAATAATATATTTTTGATTTGTTTATATCTTAATCATCTATATATATATAAATGAAACCCGTTTCGCGTTGCCACGGCATCACGTGTGAACGGCTGAACCGATTTCGATAGTTCTTTTTTATTATATTCCTTGAAATATGAGGAAGGTTCTTATGTAGAGAATATAAATATGTACCACGGGCGAAGCCGGGGCGGACTGCTAGTAGAAAATATAAACCTTCAAACTGTAATAAAAACAATTTCAAATTTATCTGAGGAATTTAATATACCTACCTATAATGATAAGACAAAAATATATGTTATCAATGATGTATGTTCATAAGAAAATTAATCATGATCTTGATTATGATTCACAGTATATGGATTTATATATTATATAAAATTTATTGATAGCCCTGAATACAAAAAAGTTGCATTTGATTTAAAAAAAAGGAATAGCATATTTGAACAATCATTGCTTGTACCAGGTTCATTTGGTCAAGAAAAACTATTATTATACATTACATTAAAAATAAGAAATAAATTCTTCAAAAAAAATGTTCTTAACGCCTCTCAGACATTATTAATTTGCTTCGTACATACCTTATTATTAACAATAGTAGAAATTTTTACTAAAAATGTAAATTTTTCATTTAATACGCAAAAAGCATAATTTGACATTAAATTGTAAAACTATAATAGACAGCAATTGATTGAAATATTATCCAGTGTCTGAGAAAAACAATGATATGAAACGTAAAATATGAGCTGTCCATTCTTTCATCCAAAATAGGCCCTTGTTGTCAAGTTGCGGATACATGTCCCTATTTAAAATCATTATTATGAGCTATCCTCTCCATTAAAGACACGGACAGCTTCAAGCAGTTGACCGACCGACTGCCGCGGTGAACTATAGACATTCATTCACTGCCATACACATAACTGCTCGAGTAGTCGCGACGGCTTCAAGCCGTCAAATGCGCGGTTGGTAGTGACGGCTCGAGCAGTCAACGACCGACCCCTCAAGCAGTCCGCGTACGTCGCCCAGCCATTAACTGCTCGAGTTGCCCGTGTATGGCCTCTCTAAGATGTACCAAATTAATATATTCTATAAATATTTGGTTTCAGTATTATGTGATGCCATTTATATATTTAAGTAGAAAGCATGAAAGAGGAGAACAAACTCGGTATCCTTTATAGATGGTTACATTTCATTATTGAAACTTTTTAATTAAATTATTCTAAACATTTTTTTTAAATCTTTCCGAGTCATATTAATTTAACTAACTAGATAAATGAAAGAAGGCTGTATAATGTATTTTCTCTTCAAACATTACATACTAAAACTAGAACAGCAAATCAATAAATAGGTCAATGGACTACCTTGAAATATTCATAGAAAATGTATGTTTTAAATACCATTTGTGGCTTAGAAACCACTCTGTGTTAGTTTTTACTATTACATAATACATGTGAATAGTTTATTGTCTCCACTTTCTCATTATGTAAACCAAGACTACTCTTTTATGCATTAATTTACAACTGCTTAGATAATACTATAGATCAAAATTCGCAAACTGTTAGAAAATATGTTTTGTGCATCATTGGACTTTTAAAAAATCAATGTTAGGATCATTGATGTTTTATGTTATTATTTGTAGTCAGAAATCCTGGACAATAATAATATAAGCAAACATCAAGAAATAACTTGTTTTGAATAAAATAGCTTTTTATTGTATGTGTTACCTATCAAGTTTTAACTTTAATTGAAAGTGATCAAGCAGTAACTATTGTTTGTCTTAATTAATTCAATACAATAATAGACGAGCCATATTTTAACACAATAACTGTAGTCCCATAAAAACGAACAGAGGAAGGAAGTGCATTGTGAAACTTTGAAAGTCTAGTCTGATTTGGATACTGTCATGTTATCTATGGATTTGATCAAGAAACATGCGCGCATACTAATCCTTTTCTTTAGATTCAAGTTTTCGCGCTTTCGTATTTTTCTCGGCGACTATCGACTGCCGCAACAGGTTTTGTGATAGACGATAAAAACTTGTCATAAAGAAAGATGTCTTATAAACAAATGCATTTAGTTCACATTATACTTAATATGAATACATAGTTGATTCCCAGACGAAAATAAAAAGGAAAGGATAACATCATCTCCAAGATTTAAGATACCGTCGCGTACCAATAAATGTTTAAGAACCGGTTTTAATAATAGACATAATATAACTAGTTACCTGCTAGAAAATCGGCAATACCATAATTAAACTGTAAACATAATGGAAATCTTATCAATAAAAAAAAATTCCGGAACTATTTTTCAATAACCACTGGTCTGCAATATGCCCCAGGAAGATGTTTTACTTCTGAAGTAGATAATATAAAAATTTAGAGGTTTTTAAAAAATAATATGGCTATAAAATTTTTTCATTCAATCATTTTTATTGCAGAGTCTAGCGACTGCCGTAGTACAGCTTTTCACCACGGAAGGGCCAGGCCACACAGAATGGAAGAAAAAGGACACAGGTGTGCTCTGCCTGATAAAGGACAACAGCAAACGATCGTACTTCTTCAGGATCTATTGCTTATACAGGAAGACGATGATATGGGAACACGAGGTCTACATGCAAATAGAGTATAAGAGTCCAAGACCGTATCTACACACGTTTGAAGCTGAGGTCAGTAACACAAAAACCTTTAAACTGTTGTAATCCTAAGTTTATTTCCATTGGATAAAAATTCTCAATCCTGTCCATCCTTAATTTCACTCTCATCTTTATTACTATTTGTTTTTATTCGTATTGTCAATGAATTAAACGTAAACCGCATTTTGAGGATGAGTATGCTCAGGCCTTGTTTGAGTTATGACATGTTTGATTTCCGGCTTCCCGTTATGAAGCTTTTAATATGTGGTTAGCTGTAAGCTGCAACGTAATAAATAGGTCATAATAATTAACTTCATGATAACAGGAAAACTAGGATGATCTAATGACGTTACCCAGAACGTCTTTAATTAGTTTCTGGTAAACAATCAGCTATAATTTACGTAGCCCTCATCTTTAACATTTTATCTGAAAACACTGCTTAAAATATCGCCCAATTTGAAATAAAGCATTGCTGTAAATCATAGATTTAATTGAATGTGTGATACAAAAGCCGATATTTGGATCAAATGATTGACTCATCGCACGATACTCCGTTACCGATTCGTTTCGTGAATCGTGTCTGCACGCTTTATAATATATATCCGTTAAGCATCTTAAAATTTCGTCTGTCGTATATATTTATTAGACACTGTAGATAACAGTATAACGTCAATTGTATTGTTAATAAAAATTGGCACCATTTTTTGGGTCAAGTTTTCGGGATTCTCAAATATTGTTAAACATCAGAAATTGTCTACTACAAGCTAACATGAATGTTTTTTTTTCTATCTATTAGTTATACGTTATATCGTTCTGTAGGATAGGAATTTTATTTGTTTGGATAATATCGATATTTGATCAGAATTACTCTACAAGTACTTACGAAAAAAAATTTTGCAAAATAATTATCCAGGAACAATTCCTTTTGCTCCCGTTTCTAATCTACATACTTATCATTATCATGAAGTCATGTTAACTATGCAAAACTTATATCAAGAGGCCCTTCACAAATCACCGATATGATAATTAATCTATTTAAAACTAATTTCCAGGAATACATGACAGCGTTCAACTTCGCCAACGAAGATGAAGCCAGAGTGCTCAGGAATATACTTATCGAGAAAATCGAACTGCGGAAACAGAGGCGGGAAGGTTCGTTGTCTTTAACTTTCACTGTCTCATGTCTGTACAGTCTGTGTTATAGGCCCTCTTCACAATGGGCAGCGTTGGCCCAACAAATGATCGTCGATGTTTGTCGCCATTACCGTTAAAAATGAACGTCTACAACGACGCGGACGGCGGAGCTAAATGTCTATCGTGATTGTCTCTATTCGCCCAACGCTGCCCATTGTGAAGAGGGCTCATTAGAGCTAAAGACTATAGTAAATGTTTGCCTATGTCTATGTCTACTAAGGTTACCTGGGATGATGTCGTCATAGAGAATACGAATTGCAGATGCAGAGTTTTGATTTTTGAATGTTAAACACATTTGTGTTATGTGTTAGTTGGAATATGTAAAGAGAATAAATAATTGCGATTTACATAATAATGCTCTAAACTAATCGCAGCGTTGTTCCAGTCTTTCTAACGTTAAAAATCTTGAAGTTTTCTCTTTATATACAGGGTGTCCCACTATTGGTATAATAAGCGCGAAGGAACTTTTAGTTTTGCATACACTGATTACGTAAAACTACTTAAACAACAAAATTACGTCAAAAATTTTTTGCTAAGTTTTTCCTGAAAATCCATGTTTTGTTCTATCTTCGCGCAGCCGGCATATACCGCTTCGCTAATGTGAGCATTTTGTCTATGAAAAGATAATCTTAAACGATAGCTCACGTTAAAAAAAATGCGTCCGGAATTTTATAAGTATTTTTTACGAACTCAGCGTATGCAAAACTATAACCTCCTTTGAGCTTAGTATACCAACAGTGGGACACCCTGTATATATTTTTATAAATCCTCTTTTAATTATAATAAGATATCGAATAAAAAGAGAAAACCAACGATATAAATAAGATTAACACTTTAATATCATTAAGATTTCACAATGGCTTACGTAATTTTCTAACTCTCACACTGAATGCGAATTGCATTAAATACTTAATTATAATTAGTCATTAATGCCATTAAAATAACATTAACTAAGCGTTGCGTGTGAGAGAGAAATTTCATAATGAAATATCAAGGCCGTATTTTATGGAGTGATAATAAAACCATTAGTATGCTAAAATCATTGAGACACGAAACCGTCTGTTTATAGATATGATATAACAAAGCCGCTAACAATACGGTTGTGTGTAAACAAACACATTGGGATGTTTTTGTATGTACATCATCAGTGACCGCAAGATTTTGTGTTATAGTAATATTACGGTGCATTTACATCAAACGAACATAGAGCTAGCTAGCTCGTTCACGAAAGAATGCTCTTGTTCTAGAGCAAGAGCATTCTTTCTTGATCTTTTAGTGTAAACGAAAACCCGTATTCAGTGTTGTTCAGTATTAGAACATTGCATAGAATCTTTTCGAACGCACTAAGAACAACGAAATAATGCTCTACGCCTGTTAACACTAAAATAATTTTATATAGTGGGGTTAGAATGAGCATTCACTGATTTTCAATAACTTACAAACATTGCCTGATCTTTATAAATTATAATAATGAGTTACATTTAAAAAAAAAACAAAATATAAAATTATCTAGTCTCGAGAAAATGAAAACTAGGTCAAACTCTTGTTCATGACTCATGAGTAATTTTCGTTAATGTTATTTTAGCAATATTATATTTTTTTAACAATAATTAATTAACAATTATCATAATTAGTTGAAGAAAACCGCACGCTTTTGTAAAACTGTTACATATAATCAACATGAGGAAGAAAAGGGTGACCTTTACCTATCTAGGCTAGATTGGATTAAAATCTCTTACACATGTCATTATTCTGAAATTAATTAATTAAATAATGGAAATGTTACTTTATATTACTCTTATTACGTGTTAAAAGACGCTATACAATTAACCGTATTATTTTCGACGGTATAAAAATACATGTAAACATTTTTGAACAACATTTTGTCATGTCATGGAGTAAGGCAACGATTGTTGTCATCTTTGAATCTTGCCAAGTTTCACTTCTGACACGTGTGCTCAGCACACGCTGTTTTTTTAAATATAATGTTTGTAAGTGTTAAATAGGTAATTATTATACTTGCAATATGATGGGAAATAAAAGGCTATTTTATTTATATTATCTCCATAGAACGCAGACAGCGTTCCATGCTAGCATCTCGCGCGAACAGCTCTGCGTCAAGCACGCCGAACTTATCCGCTCGCGTGAACGGCGTAGCACACACGCACATGCCGCCCGTCGCAACGCCCGTACCTGCGCCCGCGCAAGTCAAGAGCAATGCTGTTTCTGGTGAGATTATTTATTTATTTATTGTCATTATCCCCATGGACCGTAGATAGTGTGCACACAGCTTCGTCTCCACACCTAACCTATATAGGTAATGAAATAGAATGAAGATATATAAGAACTAAATGAATGATAATGAGCTACAGGCTAATGATAGATTACCAAATAGCAACCAAATAAGCCAAAAATAATATTTTTGTGTACTTTTAATGCTCATAAACAGTTGTATTCGCATTCCATCAGGCGAATCATTAGCTTGTTTGCCCGCTCATATAGAAACTGAAAAAAGAGTGTTCTTTTATACTATGATGAATGATCATTAAAACAGAGATTTATAAGTAATCACTATAAATAATTATCCGTTTACAGGCAGTGGATACACATTGAAAGGCAAGAAACAGAAAGCGCGAAAACTGACGAAGGCGGACATCGGCGCGCCGCAAGACTTCAAGCACATATCGCACGTAGGATGGGATGCTGATAAAGGTAAATAAGTTTATAGATTTATGATAGACTAGCTGTACCGCGCGGTTTCACCCGCATTGCTCCGCTCCTGTTGGTCTTAGCGTCATAATATAAAGCCTATAATAGCTCTCCTCGGTAAATGTGCTAACTAAGACCGAAAGAATTTTTCAAATCGGACCAGTAGTTCGTGAGATTAGCGCGTTCAAACAAACAAACAAACTCTTCAGCTTTATAATATTAGTATAGTTACATACGGGTGCAGTTAAAACTAAACATCTGAAAATTCTGAAAAAAGTTTCTCTTGTTTGTCCAGGTAATGATATAATTTTTTCCAAAATATATTTGAAGTCATTCAATGAATCGTCGTTCAAAGAAGACACTAGTCTTTCAATCAAATACCAGATTCAACCAGATGACAGCGACATCTATACCATCTATAAGCTATATTATGATAGTACTAGCTTTCCGCCCGCAGCTTCGCCCGCTTTGTCTAAAACATAATAAATTATATACTAAAACCTTCCTCTTGAATCACTCTATCTATTAAAAAAACCGCATCAAAATCCGTTGCGTAGTTTGAAAGATTAAAGCATACAAAGGGACATAGGGACAGAGAAAACGACTTTGTTTTATACTATGTAGTGATGAAGTCAAGAGTAATGTAGCTGTTCATACAATTTTCGAACGCATTTACTATAATATATTTAATCCCATATAAAAAAAAATCAAATCTTTCCTCTCTATAATATTAACCATAAATGTATTTCGCAGGTTTCGACGTAGACAATCTACCAGAAGCAGAAATGAAATCTTTCTTCTTCAAAGCCGGCATCAGCGACTCGCAACTACAGGACCATGCCACTAGACAGTTCATATACGACTTTATCAATAGAAACGGAGGGTTAGATGCAGTAAAGGAGGAGCTACATGATGCTCCTAAAGGTAGGAATATACAAATAATGTTGTATTGAACATTATTTCAGTAAACAGAACGAATTTTGATCTCTTTTCTGTAAGAATGCATTTTACAACAAAAAAATTTGTGTTTACCAATTTGAAAGCAGTAAGATTCAATAATATAAAAAGTTTAAAAAATATTTCGTATTTATAGATGTCGGAGATAGGTATCAATGATCCTGGACCTCATGGTCAGCTATGATTGAAACCTTTGGTTTGTCAGGTTATTTAAATGCTTCTTCCTTTTTTGAAATAAAGTAGCAATAATAACAACATTTGTATTTTTAATATGACAGAATTTGAATTCTATATTTTTTAGGTCTTTTTTTTAGGTGACATTTTTTTCTCACTATTTTCGTTCATAAACAATAAAAAATGTGTATCTCTACAGAGGTGCTAAGCTCCCCCCCTCCCCCGCCGCCCGCCGCGCCGCCCGTACCCTCCCGCGCCCCGCACGCTCACGCGCCCGCACCACGTGAGTACAAAATATTATGTTCATTTTTTTATGAGTGAAGAAAAATTTTTACTGATCTCCATGACCCAAAATCATTAACATCTGCAAATGTTAATGATTTTGGGTCATGGAGATCGTTTTAATATATTATTTAACGAGCTTGTACGCCATAATTTAAATTTGAATATGGCGTTTGTAACAATTTTTTGTGTCCTTGTTTGTACGAATTATCTTATTTATAAAAATTCGTAACAAATCCCGCACGGTATACACACGCCTACTCCCCACTCTACTATCGTGTGTACCAAGTTTACGAACTTGCAAATGTTCACAAAATCCCGCAAGCCATATACGCTAGTAATAAAGCACACAATTGGTTGTAAGATTGCGAACGTTTAAGTTCGTAACAAATGCCACAAACCATACATACACGCTGCTTTCTCCATGTTAATAAAGCACACAATCGTGTGCACCAATGTTACTATCTTAGAAAAATCTCACAAATCCCTCAATTCATACACGCACCTAATAAAGTACACAATCGTGTGCACCAAGATTACAAACGGCATCTATTCTGTGTACCAACGTTACAAACATGAACATTCGTAACAAATCCCGCAAGCCATAAACGCTCTTACGACAATACTAATAAAGCACACAATCGTGTGCACCAATGTTACAATCTTAGAAACATCTCACAAATCCCTCAAGTCATACACGCACCTACCCCCATACTAATAAAGTACACAATCGTGTGCACCAAGATTACAAACGGCATCTATTCTGTGTACCAACGTTACAAACATGAACATTCGTAACAAATCCCGCAAGCCATAAACGCTCTTACGGACATACTAATAAAGCACACAATCGTGTGCACCAATGTTACAATCTTAGAAACAACTCACAAATCCCTCAAGTCATACACGCACCTACCCCCATACTAATAAAGTACACAATCGTGTGCACCAAGATTACAAATGGCTTCTATTCTGTGTACCAACGTTACAAACATGAACATTCGTAACAAATCCCGCAAGCCATAAACGCTCTTACGACCATACTAATAAAGCACACAATCGTGTGCACCAATGTTACAATCTTAGAAACATCTCACAAATCCCTCAAGTCATACACGCACCTACCCCCATACTAATAAAGTACACAATCGTGTGCACCAAGATTACAAATGGCTTCTATTCTGTGTACCAACGTTACAAACATGAACATTCATAACAAATCCCGCAAGCCATAAAAGCTCTTACGACCATACTAATAAAGCACACAATCGTGTGCACCAATGTTACAATCTTAGAAACATCACACAAATCCCGCAAGCCATAAACGCTCTTACGGCCATACTAATAAAGCACACAATCGCACAGCGTCCCGCGCGCCGCCGCCGCCGCCCGCGCGCGCCGTGCCGCCGCCGCCGCCGCCGCCCGCCGGCCTCGCGCGCAACCCGCCGCCGAGACCGATGCAACGTGAGTATTTACGATACAAATAATGTTGCTATCTATTTGTATATAAAACTCAAAGGTGACTGATATAGTGATCTATCAACGCACAGCCCAAAACCACTAGACGTATCGGGCTGAAATTTGGCATGATGTCAAAACGTAGGCGTCCCCTAAGAAAGGATTTTAGAAAATTCATCAATAGTATTCGTAAAATAGGGTATGAAAGTTAGTATCATGAAAATTTGTCTTTTCCACGCAGGCGAAGCTGCGGGAAACAGCTAGTTTTATAATAAGTTTTTGAAGTGAAACTTCTTTATCGGGGTTGGAAAAAAATTTAGTGTCACATTTTTTCGTTACGCGTGACATTTTTCCGTTACGCGCCAGCTTTTTCTTATCCCTACCACGCGTGATTCGACGTATTCCTGTAAAGTTGCATATAGTAAATTATTTTTTGAAAAATAAGGTCATAAAGGAGTTTCACTTCTTACGTGTGTACACTAGTACACGCACACATTTTTTTTTATGTAGGTATAATATAAGATGATGTTGTAAATGTTTGATGATCGAATGAGGGTTTGATAGTTTGGATTGCACTTGCCCTCTAAAATATTCTTTAGAGCGCAAGTGCAAACCTACTTTTTGTTTTCTATAAAAATATAATTTAGTAAATGTTGTTTTGCTAAATGTGTTTATTTATTTTTTTAGTCAATTTTCTTAAATTAACAAAAAAAAACTCAATTGTTTTTTTTTTTTTTTTTGATGAATTTGTAACAAATAAATTGTAGATTACATACACTAGTATGACAGTTTCATATAATGCGTACACACTGCATTCATAATTATTATATTACAACACGCCCCCAATACACTCGACAATGTAACATGCTCACGCGCAGCGCCGTCGGCCGCGCCGCCGTCAGTGCCCCCGCCCCCGCCGCCGTGCGCCGCGCCCCCGCCCCCGCCGCCGCCCCCCGCGCCGCCCGCGCCCCACGCCCCCGCGCCCCACGCCCCCGCGCCCCACGCGCCCCCCGCACCGCCCCCGCCGCCCGACATGCCCGCGGAGACACCAGATTCAAGGGCAGCGCTTATGGAGAGCATCAGAAATGGAAGCAAGACACTGCGGGTGAGTCCCATAACTTTGTAGTAGCAAAAGCGCACGTATTAAGGTGCGTACGGACTATAAGGAAGCAAGATGTTGCGGGTAAGAGTGTTATCTATGACTAGGTATACAAGTACGCCCCGCCACCAGACATTATAGGTGCGTGCGGACTATAGACACTTGTTCCCAGTGAATTGTATGCAACAGAATGCTTAATAATGAATTTATTTTATATAAAAAGGAGTGAAGATAGACATTATGTTTTTTAACTATTTTTTTATTAAACTTTTTAAAGGGCAAATTTTGTTTAATTTTAAGCAGTGAATGTAATTTCTGTTACAGCACTTCCTTTCCTGAAATTTTGATAATATGATTTTTCAAATTATATTTACAGCATGTTGAAGTGGGATCCAAGACTTCGCTCAATGACGACAGCAGGAGTAACTTGCTGAGTGAAATTCGACAAGGCATCAATTTGCGTGCTGTAAGTATTTCTTCATTATTTATAATTGGAACTGAAAACATGAGTAAAATTTTCGATACAAACTTACTACTTTCGATGTTTAAAAGTTTGAACAAAGCTTATTTAATGCAATTTGAGAATGAATAATTGAAGCATTTTTGAGTTTTAGATAAATCATTTATTTTTTATGTGTGTGTACGCGTCACAACGTGCGCATAGTGTGCTTGTCATACAGTAACAGTTATTTCTGAAAAAAAAAATATCTTCGGGTGTGTATTATACAGTATATAACCTTGTCTGTTTGTTATGTATCTTTGTGTTGGTATTTTACGATAAATGTATAATTTTGTCTGACTGTCCAGGTGAACCGCGTAACAGGACCAGTAGAACCTTCCGCCCCAACTTGCGGACTAGCGGGCGCACTAGCTAAAGCGTTACAAGAACGAGCTCGCGCGATACACTCGTCCGACTCGGAGGACAGCCAGACCACGAGTGACGGCGAGTGGGACGATTAGCTGCGGTTTGAATTTGGAACGCTGTTTAGGTGAATATGTTTTTTTTTGAGAGTTGGCTAGGGAACAGGCTGGTTCATCATGATGGCTTGAGTGTTTTGCATTTGGAACGCCGCCGTGTAGATGAATATGTCTTTTGTTTTTTTTTTTTTGAGCTAGCTAGGGAACTAGCTGGTTTGATGATGGCTCTAGTCCTTTGAATTTGGAACGCCATCTGGGTGAATATTGTAATATGACTTCTTTAAGATTGTTTTTTTTTTGGTTAGAGCGGGAAACCGAACTGGCGGCGGCGCTATTACACTATTTCTTTGACTTATGGCGTTTGTTTTTTTTTAAGTGGTATTATTTTAGGTTGTTGTACACTAAGCTGCTTATTTAACTTTATTTACCTTTCGCAAATTTAATCGTAAAGCTCAAAAAATATTTCTCGTACATATTAAATTTCCTACTTTAATTTTTTGTTTCTAAAAAAAGGTATTTTTCTTTTCTTCTTTAGACTACGTCTTTACTGCGGTGTCCGGCGATTATTGTATGGAAACGGGAAATCAAGCATTTCAACACAAAAACAACCAAGAACTAATGTTATGTTTCAAATTAGTTTTAGATACTATAAGAATATTGTTTGTTAACTTTCATACTTCTGTACTCAAATTCAAATTTATTGAAGTACTGTTTTATATTTTAGTACAAAATCTTTCTCTTGTCTGTTTTTATAAAATTAATACTTATATTCTTATTACAATATGATGGGAATAATAATGAATAACATTGTTATTTACAATTTATAATTATTGTAAACACAACTATTTCTTAATAAAAACAATAACTTGAAAGATTCACGATCGATATAGTAGATTGTTTGGTACAAGCAACAACTAAAACCTTTCCTCTGTCTAGTATTAGTAAAGGTATTTTTTTTAATATAATAATGTTCTTTATTTCATTACACATAGAGACTCGAGAAATTTTCAATTTCATTGCTCAACATATAGACAATTTAAAAAACACGACGTGTTGCACTCGGGGACTGCCGCGGTAAAGCTATTGCATGCTATGCCTTCAAGCCACACCTCCGCCCGTCGGAGTGGGGAGCGTGAGGATTTTTCGTTACGGAATTTCTCGATTCGGTCCCCGCGCTCAAGGCCCGCGATAGAAGCTATGCAATAGCTTAAAAATTTCAATAATAGCTCTAATTTCATTTCATAACCTTTTTATCGTTGTTAAGAATGTATTTCCTACTTAGTCTATCCTTTGTAACTTTCTAATAGAAAAACGTAAGCCACAAAAAATTATCACTACAGTATTGTAAACCGTAACAGTGTAACTGTAATAAAAGCACATTAAATGTGTTCTTTCCTGCCCAAAATGTCCTTTCCTCACTCATTCTTAACTTTGAGCCAATGTAAAAAAGGCATATATAGTATATTTTAATGTAATAATTTTATAATTGTAGTTTTAACGAACTGTTACTTTACTTTCTGTAAATTGTGTACATAGTTTTTCATTAGGCGGATCGACTGAAGAAAAACATTGGTGATAAATATTAGATTTTATATAATTCAAGAAATAAGTGGTCAGAGAACATGCTTTCGTCAGTATTCATAATTTACAAGTATAACCTTATTTATATTAGGTTTTTTAACACAGCAAAATGTTCAGGGTGATATTAGGTATTGAGGTATTATTACTACGTATAGAGAGGACAACACGAACAAAATTTGTGCGACAAGCGCGGCGGCGCGTGGCGGCTAGTGAGTCATAACACTTTGTAGATATTCTGCCTCTTATTACTTATAAATTCAAACCAATCAATGTAACAAATAAATATTATTTATCTTATTAAAAAATAGGAATAAACTTATCAATTAAAACTAATCAAAGTAACAAAAAAAAAATTGGTTTGAGACTATCGACTCTAACTCGTGTTACAATTAATAGTGTAGTAGCGATGTCCTCTCTAGTACGTAGTACATAGTAACTCAATGAGTATATCAAAACGTCCTAATTTTTAAAGCAGTATTATATTGAAAAATGAAATAGCTATCACTTTCTCGCACTGGATACTTTAAGACGTCATGGTAACCACCCTGAAGTCCCTGAACGAATATTATGAAAATCTATAAAGCTGAATGTTACAAAGCCATGGCATTTGAATATTCGTAAAATGTTCATAATTAAAGTTCTCGTCGATTATTTTTAACATTTCTGTTATATTTATGCCACTTATACCTTTAATTATATGCAATAGTGTCGGGCTTCTTGTGATGGATACTAAGTCTGCAATCGTCATATTTGTTATTTAGTAATTATTCAAAATATTTTTTGTAATAATAGGCGAAGTTATAAGTATTTTTTTGTAATTAATTAAATTATAAGCTGTTGGACGATAGCAGGCATGTCTATATATGTAAAGTATTATTTAAATTTGTATTATGAATAGTTTATACTTTGTAATCACAAATACGTTTAATCATCATAAGGAATTATTGTTTGAGTTTTATGGTTTGCAGGAAATTGTTACTTGCGTATATTATATGTTACGGCTAAAGGTAGGTGTGAACATAAACTTAAGATTAGCCGGCTAAACTTAGGTTTATTTTCGAGAAGCAGCTAAAGTTCGAAAACATGTTTGTTTGCGTCGTGATATTCCATCTTTAGCCGGTTATTGTGCACATTAACCGAAACGAAACGGCTAAAAATGTATTCGATGGGCGCGCCGGGCCGGTGGAGGGCTTGAGGGGCCCGCACGCAGAAAGCTGGTGGCTAGGTTAGGTTAGGTTAGAACTCTTAAGACCCGCACGAGCCGAGCGAGCGCAGCGAGCGTGCTGCGGCAGGAGCCGGCGAAGTGCCAGTTTCCTTCTACATTTTTAGCCAAGGGCCTGCGGCTAATCTTAAGTTTATGTTCTCACCTACCTTTAGCCGTAACATATATATTACGTTAAACACTCCATTGGATATTTGGACTTTTTAGAACAACTTGAAATTAAAAAAATGAAGTTTATATTTAAGTAGTTACTAATACACAATGTGTACGAAATTGACTCAGAACATGCATGCATCAATTTAATGGTAAATGAAAATAAAAAATATTTTTATATAATTAGTTTTGTATTGTGTCGGAGTATAAGTCCGACGGTGACTAATTGAATTACACCTGTAACACTTCGTTGACATAATAAATTATTAATAACTATAACAATTGTTTTATTTATATGACCTTTTCCGAATTTTAACCAGCTGCTCTGAATTTAATGGGCCCTCTTCACAATGAGCAACGTTGGCCCAACGAATGATCGTCGATGTTTGCCGCCATCCGAGGCCGCCATTATGCCGATTATGAATAAACATCTACCAATGAAGACCGATCATAGGCACTTACGCTCTTTACACTATCGTAATTGCCTCTGTTTGCCCAACGCTGCCCATTGTGAAGAGGGCCCATCAAGCAAACCAAACGTCTAAGTTTACCGCCATGATCGCCTCTTCCTCTTCACAATCGATGTTGGCCAAATGATCAACATTCATTGCCGCCTATGTGGCAGTTTACTGCTTTTTTAGCAGGATTAAGCCCTTATTTTAATTATTTAAATAATCTTTAAACTGATATGAAATTACTCTATTTTAAAGTGGCATTCCTTTATTTTTTCAGAAAAGTAGATAACTGCACACATCAACAAATTCTCAACAACTTAACGAACACTTCTAATTAAATTTGTCGAAAAAATTGGCCAACTTTAGTCAAAATTTATAGATTTCTGACAAAAAATGAAGATCCATAAGAATGAAGAGCAAAATTAACATATTTTTTAATGAAAATTAAAAAAAAATATCATGAAATCTTTTTTTAAAGACCTTAAAATGCTATTCTTCTATTTGCAATTCCACAAAATTTTCCATAGATTTTGAGATATTTGATGCAATACCAAAATAATATCCCTAGACTTTGTTTATGTGTGTACTGTCTTTGTACTATTAGATAGGGAGGCGAAGAGGGGAATTTTCTGCAATACTCGAGCGTGGCAGTTTAAGATATGAGAGATACCTTAGACCTAATAGAACAACCTTGTTAACTATTTAGCTCTTTAAATAGTGACGCGCGCCCAGGATAGACGATCAGATTAGTAAAAAAAAATCTATAGTCTGAAATACTCGAGCGCGTCAGATTAAGATATTGGGGGTTGATTTTAGTGTTTTAAGACTAAATTTAACTAATCTGACGATAAGTCCTTGACGCCGCCAAGTTATAGGGTCGCGAACTTGTAAAAAAAAAAACGTTAATCCGGCATTCTCGAGCGCGATTGTTTTTATTTTTATTTTGAAGAATATAATCTAAAACTTACTAAAAATACAAAATCTGCCGGTTTCCGCGTGACCGGAAGTCTGGAGGAGCCATTTCGTCTTCCGAAAAACGCGTTGCAGTATATAAGTCGCGAACGATACATTTTACAAAAAAAAAGTTTGAATAAACAAAAAAGGTAATTTTATTTTACACAAAAAAGGTCTCTTTACATTTTTGTCCAAAGTTAAAACTTTTTGACTTGAAGCATCATAAAAACTCAAACTCCCGGTTTTTTGAGTATATCTCGAAAACTGTGGGTGTTAAGAAAAATTGATATGAAATAACGATGATTAAAAAAAAGAAACTCTCAAACCTTTTTCGGTCAGATTAAGAGAACCCACCAACATATTTGTCAGATTAAGAAAATATGCTTTCAGGAGACCGAGATAAACCTGAACTATGAAAATCTGACGCGCTCGAGTATTTCAAAAGGACTTTTTTTTTCTGCGTTTTCAAAAATTTATCGTAACTTATCGTCACGCCGAAATCGTCAGTTTTTTTAAGGGGAGCTTCCTTGGGGCCTACTTAACACCCCTTCCGAAAATCTGACGCGCTCGAGTAAATTTTTTTTTGTGCATTTTTGACGAATTAATATGCCTAGCCCCACCACGCAAACCGGCAGATTAGTATACCGTTGTTATCAGAGGCACTTGGGGCATACGTAGTATGAATATCTGACGCGCTCGAGAATGCCCAAGTACAGAGGCGGCTCGTGACAAAATTTTATGGGTGTTCACTTGAAATAAAACACTGAAAATACATGGTGTCATATGGTGTAAAGCAGTACAATTTAATTAAAAAAATACTTATAAAGGAAATGCATACGTCTTTCTTTTTGCCGTATAAAGACGTATGCATTTCCTTTATAAGTATTTTTTTTAATTAAATTGTACTGCTTTACACCATGTATTTTCAGTGTTTTAAAATATGTATGTTTTCATCGACACGGTCATTGAACTCGCGTATTGACTTTCGGTACGCGGAATCTAGTGCTTTACGAATGTCTTGTCGTCCGATAGACGCCAATTGCAGTTCATTCGACAAATGGTACCTACCGAGATTGTGAATGTTTTTTCATCTTGATTGAAAGATGAGCTAAGTCGTCAACGCCCGTTTCAGTCCAAGCACTCTCACCTCCGCCAGCCGCGCCCGCCTCAAATAAAAACGGAAAACAAAATAGTTTGTTGCTTTCATGTTCATCACAACCACACAACCACGGTGTTTTCACATATTGTTCGGATTTAAACACACGCGTATATGCTTTCGTTTTTGTCGTACATTTTTGCGTAAGGTCAAGTTCAGGCCGTGGCGGTCCCTTAGCTTTCAATTCAAGCCGAATTTGTAACGTTTTAACACACTTTTTAATGAACGCCACATTATAATTGTCCATTTTAACACTCACAAGTAATACCGGCTATTTCAACAGTCAACACGTATCTTATGATTTTAATTAGAAAATTCCCGAATATACATTCGCGCGCGTGCAGTCAAGTTGACTAGTGTGAGTGTTTGTTTATATAGGCAACGTCGCGCGAAATCGCTGTCTTGTACGGGCGCCAGGGCGCGCGGTAAAAACGAACCGGCAACGTTTGCGGGAGCGGCGCTCCGAATTTTGCTATTTTTTCATAGAAAATCTTCTGTTTCACGCGCAGGACTCTGACAAAACTATCTCTTTCACTACTATTGGATTTCGTATTAGAAATTGTACTAAATATTTTTTCATTGGAGCGCAATCGTGAGCGCTCCGCTACGCGCGTTTTATAATACAGTATTATACCTACAGGTGTATGGGATGATGGAATGATGGATATATTCATTGGTATTGCCAATAGTTTTTTACGATTACGATTGATTTTAAATAGTAATAATTAATATTAATAATGAAATTAAGGAGTATGATTTTATTATAATTATTTATGGGAGTTCACTGCACCAGCGCTCCTTAGGGCAAGCCGCCTCTGCCCAAGTAACTATTTTTTTTTACATTTTTGAAAATCCGTACACGCCAAACCCACCGCTAAAATGGTTTTTACCATAGAAGCTTTTCTTTTCGAAATTATTTTATCTATCGATTTTGATAAGTCTCGACGGCGCCGTTTAATTACGCCATTTAGCTACCTCGCCTCCCTATCTATATAGTCAGTAGTATCGATAAGATATCATTTGGATAAGTTACAATAGGTTAGTTTTCTTTCATAACTTTCGAGGAAGAATATACGCTTCTACTTCTTTGAGCAAATTGCAGTGATATAGACTACAAGCCCGCATAGGAAAAAAATATGGGTCAATTGAACCACCAGGGGACATATCTAGAACGATAGAAGAGCATAAAATAATAAGATTCATCACTATGCCGTCACTTGTAAGCTGTCCAACTGAGTGCAGATGAGAATTCAAAAGTACAGGTAGACTCGGTAAATTTTGGTCATATATTTTTGTACGGCATTCTTAACCATCGATAGATCCATTAAAAATAATAAGAAACCGCTCAGTGCCGTACAAAAATGGTGGTCCACAAAGACGGAATTTTTTATTTATTTTCCGAGAATTTCAGGGGTAAATTTGGTCATTTGATTGTGTACGGCATCTGTGTCATACTATTTCAATACTGCTTTTAATCCATTATTCCGCAACGCCGTACAAAAATCATGGGGACAAGGGGAAAAAATCGAGAGTTGCAATCCCCTCTCCAGGGGGTCATTTGACTAAGTACGGCTTCGGTTCCAAAACATTATCTAGCACTCAAAAGTAGTATTAAAAGCAATGCCGTCAAAAAATAATTGTTCTTTTAAATGTATACCAATAATCATCTTAATTTCATCGAATTCTTGATATAAAGAGCTGTAAGGTCATTTGACCCTGTACGGGAACTTTTTTTTTAACATGATATTGTAAAATTCAATTGTTGTATAGTATTGCCGTTCAAAAGAAACCGTTCTAAAAAAAGTTATAGAGAAATGCAAACACAGAAATTTTGTAAAAGTTTAAACATCGTAGATTAATGAAATCACTTAATTCGTTGTTTTAAATAGTATTAACATAGATAAATTAAGAAAAAACGATGCCGTACATTTTTGTGCAGACCACATCTTTTAGGCTGATGAAAGCGACGAAAGCTACAATTTTAAGGGTGCTTTATGACCATTTGATACAGTACGGCATTAACATATTTTTACCCAACTACGGCAAAGCAAAAGGAGGGTTATGATTTTGACAGGTCATGTATGTATGTTCATCTATTCCCTCGTAACTTCGAAACTACTCATCAGAATTCGACAAATGACATATCATTAGAAGCATCTGAATTGTTCACTGGATAACCAGTGACCAGCTAGCTAAAGGCTATAAGTGGTTTCACAAAATCTAATGTGGCGCCCTCTAGCGGACAAAACATACAGAGTAAAAAAATAAAGTTAAGATAAATATGCAGTGTTTGGTATCATTTGAAAGCGCTTTACTTGTACATTTTGAATATTTATATATTACTAGCATTGGCTTGTGACTTTACCTGTATTCATGGGCTGATTGCATATAATTCACATCTTTTCGTTCATAGCTTCTTTATTAGTTCATCAATTTAACGGAGTCCATTCCACCTGACTCCGACTTTCCAAGGTGATAATTAACCACCTCGAGCTTCTTAATATTAATGTTTATTTATATTTTATTATCAAAATATAGAGCAAACATTTCGTTATATGGATTTTTTCTTTTTCAGATTTTTCCCCTTTGAACCAACGAAAATGTACAGCACATGAAAAAATATTATCTATGCATAAAATACTTTAAAAATAAATTTATTTCGTGTTGTGTCAAATGACCCCCTGGAGTGGTGAAAGAGAGGGGATTGCAACTCTCGATTTTTTCCCCTTGTCCCCATGATTTTTGTACGGCGTTGCGGAATAATGGATTAAAAGCAGTATTGAAATAGTATGACACAGATGCCGTACACAATCAAATGACCAAATTTACCCCTGAAATTCTCGGAAAATAAATAAAAAATTCCGTCTTTGTGGACCACCATTTTTGTACGGCACTGAGCGGTTTCTTATTATTTTTAATGGATCTATCGATGGTTAAGAATGCCGTACAAAAATATATGACCAAAATTTACCGAGTCTACCTGTACTTTTGAATTCTCATCTGCACTCAGTTGGACAGCTTACAAGTGACGGCATAGTGATGAATCTTATTATTTTATGCTCTTCTATCGTTCTAGATATGTCCCCTGGTGGTTCAATTGACCCATATTTTTTTCCTATGCGGGCTTGTAGTCTAATACATGTATATCACACTTTAAACTGTTACATAGACGGAGCTGCTTCGCTAGGCCGCTCGCTGTACGGGCACCCGCCTATTGACATTTGGTCTTGGACGATGGGACTACATTTTTTCGTCCTTACTACTAATATTTATAGCTGAAGAATTTGTTTGTTTGTTTAAACGCGCTAATCTCAGGAACTACTGGTCCGATTTGAAATATTCTTTCGGTATTAGATAGCCCATTTATCGAGGAAGGCTAGAGTTACAGGCATATCATCACGCTAAGACCAACAAGAGCAGAAACCGCGGGGAATAGCTAGTTATAAGTATGGCTGTTCGCTTTTTCATATCGAGATCTCAGGGGGTAAATAAAATAACGTTTATCTATTCATACGATTTATATTATGAGACAGGTATGTTATCACAAAAAATATACTGAGAAAAAAATAACAATCTACCATATAATCTAATTTAATCACACATACAAAGATTCACCGACATCAGAAAGTTCTAGAACCATTTTTAATCTTACCATTTTCATACTGGTAACAAAAATATAACTGCCAATAATTATCACTGGGCACACCCAATACCAATTCAAATTTTAATTTTAAATCAATACATGTTAAAGGTAATCATATTTAAAAAATGTTATTAATTTTCAATTGATGGAATAGAATTTGTAGAATATGCACTGAAAACTTAAATATTACACTTCTTATATCCGACTAAAATTGAGTTAAAATACTAATATTCTTCAATCAGCGGCTAAGAATGTGTCTATGAATAATTATCTTTTTGTTAAAATTCCCGCTATAGAATCGTGCATGAATTTAAATAAACTACTATTAAAATAGCTGTTTCTTTTTTACTAACATTGCATTGCTACCCCAAACTGTAACTTTAGAAACTAAAATCTAATTTAACACACAAGCCCACAGCTATGTATAATTAACCGCTACATAGAACAATGTTTTCCTTTGGCAAATATGATATTTAACATGATCCAAACTTCCCTTAAAATAAAAAAATTTATACGACACATACATAATTTTATGTAAGGTACTATACAAAACATTTGAAATACAGTTCGATTCAAAATTAATGGCGGTTCGGAAGTTAGGTGCAGGTGCGAGTGCGGGTGCGGGACATAAAGGGAAGTGCAAGTGCGCAGGTCCCTTAACGTCCCGCTAATACCTAAAATTGTTTTCTGCGCATCGGATCATACGATATTCCGAGCCGCCATTAAATTTAAATCGTACTATACCTGAATTAACGACTACCGACAAAATTTATATTTCTTATTTTTTATAAAAATCTTAAAATTAATTATCTAGCAATTAAAGTCATATTAGTGATCGAGTTAATCTAAGGAACGCACTATAAAATTGTCCATGTGCTGAATGGATTATAAATAAAAATATGCTACAAAAGTAACACTTAAATCCAAATAACTAGTGACTTATCTACTAATACTTACAGCAAATACAATATGGCAAATATGTACAAAATGGCAGCCTTATAGCTGGTGAGATTTTATTATTTACAAATGATTTATAGGTAATTAAATATCCTAAAGGCTAATGGAGGACAGCTCTATGATATGAGAACGAATCCTAAGTGAGAAAAAGCACCAAAATAAACTAACGTAAAAAAACAATTACATTCACAGGTTTGACCTGTTTACTTTATGCAAATAGATTGACTGTTCTAGTTATTACTCAGGTATATGAAATTTCAGTCATAATATATAAAAACATAAATTACTGGCCTAAATTAATATAATGGAAAATGATTTTTAACCAAAAGAAAAATAACATGATTCCTAATTTAAAATATAGTCACAAATTAAACAGTTATATTTATTTTCAATACAACTCTGCACACTTACAAGTTAAAAATACATGAGAATCATGTTTAGTATTCATTTTTTATTTAATAAATGTTTGTAACTAGCAGAATCTAAACGTATAAGACATTTTGAAGTGAAACTTTTTTATCGGGGTTGGAAAAAAATTTAGTGTAACATTTTTCAATTACGCGCCATCTTTTTCTTATCTCTACCACGAGTGACTCGACATATTTCTGTAAAGTTGCATATAGTAAATTTTTAGAAAAAGAAGTTTCACTTCTTACATGTGTATACTAGTACACGCACATTTTTTTATGGAACAACTAGTTAATTGCTATAATATATAAGTGTTATTTACAAAAGCATATTGTAATTTATATTGGTATTTAGGTACTAAACTAAATGCAAAATCAGATATTGTAATAATTGTACTCTGAAACGTGTCAATAAGTACTCTAATATCCTAATAACTGCCTTCAATAATCTAAAATCTTACAATTAATCACTTTAAACTAGACTATAATAATAAAACCTCGATAAACACTAATCGTCGTCAATAGTAATTACCGTAAGTATATTACTTTCAAAACCCACCGAATCATCATCGGTGAGTTCAACTATATCTTTGTTCTCATTGCTGTCTGCTTCTTTCTTTTGGTACAGAGAGAGCACGTCAGATATTATTGGCGCGTGAGCCATCTCATGTATCGTGCTCTCGGCTGTATCCGCGGAATTCTGACTATCTTCATTCTGAGGATCTTCAATATGACTATTGACGTTATTCTGAGGCAATTCCCCGTTTTCCTCCTCAGCATTTTCGCTTTCATAACCGTAAAACTTTTCGTCGTCTTTCTCATCTACGGGCACATAAGAGTTGATCAGCTGTGGCAGGTTCGCGTCACTCGTGAACACTTTCGATGGATCACTGTCTTCTTTGTCGCACGCGTGTTGCGAAAACAGTTTCGATGATGTAAAATACTTCCGGCATTGTTGGCATTGATTTTGCAAATGCGCCCGATAATGATTGTGCAAATTCGGGAACAACCCCGAGCACACCACGCATTTTTCCGGTTTGATCGTGGTCCGGTAATGCATCTTTTTGGTCGACTTGTGCACGTTCTTCATATGACGGATGAAAGGCCCATATTTAACGAACGCCTCTCGACAAATGCGACAACGAATCGGGTGTTTTTTATATTTTCTACTTCGGTGAGAAAACGCGTGTATATTGAACGCGTCAATTGTTTTAAATTTGAGAGGACAAAATCTGCACGATATAGAACCGGATCCTTTGTGTAGTATATCGTGTACCTTTTTAGTTTTGAGCGTGAGAGGTTTGAAGCAAAACTGACACTCTTCATACTTCGGCCGAATATCGTTCTCCGCGTTCTCCAAAACTTCATCGTCACTATCGATGTGACAAATGTGGTTGTCATAGTCGACCCGCGAAAAGAAGTATTCACCGCACTTCTTGCACCTATTCTCCTCGTGATATGCGAGGTGTCTGTGTAGATTGTAAAAAATTTTGTTGCAAATATTACATTTCTCTTCAATAGAATCTTTCGGTAGCACGACCCACTCTTTATTGTCGCCGTGAACATCTCGCATGTGATAAATAAATTCGCGGAACTGCACAAATGTTTCATCACAATGTTCACACTTTGTCGGATTCTCCACATTATGTTGGGATAAGTGATGATTCTTATGCTTTCTATATGTTGTCATGGTGTTGAACTTTCTGCTGCAGTAAAGACATCCGTAGTACCCTATAGTCCTATGATAAAGCTTGTGTGTACTGAGGGCATCCGGATTTTCAAATACTCTAAAACAATAATCACATACAATTTCCTTTTTGCTCTCTGAAGCTTCTTTGAACGACTTAATGCCGTGCTGAGTTCGCATGTGGCAGTCTAACTTCACTTGAATGTGGAATGCCTTGTAACATACATGGCATTTCACTTTTCTAGGATATATTTCAGTATCACCAATCAATTTCTTTTTCTCGCAGCTGAACGCAAGATGGCCTTCCAAGAATCTCAGCGTACTGAAGTAATCGAAACAATAATTGCACCGTAGCGAATTATGGTAGTCAATGTGCCGTTCGAAATTACCTTTAGATGCGAGTATTTTGAAACATATAGAACATTGCAGGTCTTTCAGAGGTCCATCGAGGCCTGCATTTTTTCGATCGGCAATCCATGTCTCATCTATATCGTGTGCGTCTCTCAAGTGATAATGCAAGTCATAGCCTCTTGTGAATGTATCATCGCAGTGAGGGCACTTCAGAGGTTCGTCAATGTATTTCTGCGTCAAATGTCCTTTGATGTGAATGCGATGACTTTTCAGCGAAATTGTTTTCTTCCCACAAAACTTGCACTTGAAGAACTCTGGTTTCCGAAGATGAGCCTCTTCGTGGTGTTGCAGACGTCGCGCATCTAAGAAGACCTTAGCACACAATTTGCACGGATAGTACATAGGCGGGGGAGCATCCGGGTCGTCTTTAATCATTTTACTTTCGGGGTGAGTTCTTCTTAGATGACGAATAAGCTTCACCAAGTCTGGGTAGTATCTTGTACAAATTGGACACTTTACTTTGTCCTTTCTGAGTTTCTCAATCCTCTTCTTATGAGACTGATGGTCAAAGTTATGACCTTTGACGTGTCTCCGGTAGTAATCTTCTGCGATAAAGCCTTTACCGCAAATATGACACTTAAACGGACCGTTATCATCTTCGAAATGGGTTCGAAAATGAAGTTCGAGGCGTCTCTTGTTGGTAAACCGCAAAGTGCAAATTTCACACTCATGCCGCGCACCGAATAGTAACGTCTTCGATTTGTGCCAACTCATGTGACATTTGAGCGATGCTTCCGAATCACACACTTTACCGCACATTGAACACGTATGAGAGCCATCAAAAACTGTTTTGTCGGCCGTGTTTGGTAGTTCAGAACCTATTATCGTGTTATTTGCAGATTCCCCGCGCTTAAAATGTATGGCCATATGTGAGAGATAAACTTTTCTGTATTGGAAAACTCTTTTACAAATAGCGCACTCATAATCTTTATTCTGGAAGCGGGTTTGTTTGTGATAGTTCATATGCGCTTGCGCAGCGCGCAAGTGTTTGCTCTTTCTGTTGCAAATCGGACAAGTCAGATGTATGGGATCTAAATTAGTGTCATGGTAGTGTTCTCGCATGTGTAGTTTGTAGTGACAATTGAATCTGAAGGTCTGTGAACAAAAGTAAAAGGCATAAATTTATTGACATTGTTTTATATTGCAAAGATAATGAAAGAACGATAATGTAAAGAAAATGCTTACCTCTTTGCAAACGAAACATTCGAGTTTCTTCTCAATATTGTTGCCGACATTAGTGTGCCAATTCATGTGCCGCTTCAGTGAAATGAGCGTGGGCATCACTTTATTGCATGTGGGACATGTGAACACGCCCGGCGCAGTCCCGGCGGAAGCCTCCCCAAAGTCGCTGTGACTCTGGACATAATCCAGGGGCTCCGCCTTTGTCACAACGACTTCACAAAAATCCGCCAAGTCCGGCGTTGGCGCCGTGATCTTCGGCGCTTGCTGCTTCATATGCAATCTGTGCACCAGTTTAATATGACTCGCGAGTCCGCTACAACTCTTGAACTGTTGCTCGCATTCCATACAAGTGTACATATTTCTCGGCTTTATATTCGCCGATATGTGTTTCTGATTGTGCTCATATATCGCGCTCACTTTCATTTCCAAGTCACAAATGAGACAGCGAACGGCGCAGTCTTTGAGATTTATCTTCGCTCTCTTCGTTCCAGAGGTCATGTTGTGTTTGGTTCTCTTGTGTTGGATGAGTAGACGTTTATAAGAAAATTGACGTTCGCAAATATCACACGTGTTGTCTTCTTCTCCGTGGCTCGATTCGGAATCGGACTGGTTTGATTGATCATAATTCATCGACTGGCTCAATAACTCAGAAGTGTCTCTGTCCGGTGGTTCAGTTTTTACATTAACATCTTCAGCATGTCTAGCCGCATGAGTAGATAGGGCTTTTTTGTATTTAAATTCTTTTCCACATATTTCACATTTGTATGGTCCGCTCCTTATTGATGAGTTGTATTCCGAATGTGCAGAAGCTGAATCATCCAAAGTACTAGCCCTGAAATTTTAAAGATTATAAAACATAGGAATTTTAAATTCGGATAAAATGTAGGGAATAAACAGACCTTCAAAAACAATTAATAAAATCATGCAGATTTATTAAGTTGACTTTATCCGGAGCCCAAAATATGGCAATAGACATACAATTTCAAAGGAATTACCGTGATTCTTCATCGCCGACATCTTCAACAGCTTCTGTATTGCTCATGTGTGTAGCTAAGTGCGCAATAAGAGCTTCTTGGCTAGGGTACTTTGTGGAACAAAAGCGACATGAAAAATTATTGGGTGAAGTGGGTTCATTCTTTTTTACAGTAGCTACGGGAAAGAAATGTGCTTTTAAATGCAAGAAATAACTAGCTTTTTTCACCAACGATTTATTACAAATTGGGCACACAAATGTAAGCGAATCGTCTCTTTTAGGACACACACGAAAGTGTGCTGTGTAGGAATAATAATCGTTCAATGGTTTGCGACAATAAAAACAAGGAACAGAAATTTTCCCATTTTCGATTTGTGTTGCCGGTGTTTCTTTTTTAAGAACTGCAGCGTGACAGACTCTCATATGTTTTTCTAAATTCTCGATATTTTTAAACTTTGTCGAACACATTGTACAGTCTATTTTGTTTTTTATCGGCACAGCATCAATAGGTTCTAAGGAAATCATAAGCTCCTTATCGAGTTCAATTTTTCCGCACACGTCCACATGCCTCTTAAGCATTATATTCAATTTAAATGTCTTGCCACACTTCTCACATTTAGAAACATCTTCGACATCGTGAGCGTCGTTTTGCGGAGGCGGAGTGCTGTGTAAAGGTGGAGTGCTGAGTAGAGGCGGAGCTACAGGCTGCTTAGGTACCACAGTCTTTCTTTTGCTATGGCTTTTTTTGTGTGCAGACATGCTAATGTAACTTTTAAAGGATTTCGAACAGACATCGCATTTGAAATCTAGCGGTTCATCAGAGTCTGTCCCGGCAGAATAGAATGATGCGCTATTATCTTCAAAATCTGAGTCGTCTCTGACGTCATCACGAACTTTTCGTCTTTTCTGAGACTTTCGCAGTTCTTCCACTCGTTTGGAAGTGCCAGGTTGATAATCGTGGGAAAAGCTACTGTTAGATGTATTACCGATGCTCTCTCCGCTTCTCTTGCGCACTCTACTAGCGGGTGTTACTTTACTTTCTAAGGACGAAGAGGGTTTAGAAGCGTCCGTTGAGAAGGCGGAATCACTGCTCTGACGAGCAATAGGTGGTGGAGTTGAACTAAAACCTAAAATGATATAATTATTTAATAATGTTAATAATTTTAACATTTGAGAAACACAGTATATAATGCCGCAACTACAAATCGATCTACTGACCTGGTGGTGGAACATAATTACGTCGCAACTCTTGATCCGACCTTTCACATTGTTGTTTAAAAATATGCGCACTGCTCAACTTTTGAATACATTCGCTGCATATTTTATCGGGGAGACCGTCGCCTTCTTGTATCTATAAAAGTCATCAATCATTTTACAGATAACCAAAGCCTACGCCTACTCTTCATAGATCCGAGCCATCCGACGACTGTGTAAAGAATTGGAATTCAATCAATAAAGAATAACATATTTATAAATCAATCCCATCTAACAATAATAATATCTAACAATGCCCTTAAAACTCATATTGCACTTTATATTCTAAATTCGTTTTAAAAGCGCGACCAATAAATCGTTGATTTTAAAACAGTATGACCATCTGGAAGTCTATCATCATAACATATGATTCATGGCTACCTCCTCAATATAACTAGTCTTATTTGCAATCTTGTTAAATAATTATTTCCTTCTGACCCAATCTCGATTCTCGAACATTGAATCAGCGTAAGAAAAAAATATTATTGTTCAAGCAGGAATACGTTAAAAATTGAAATAATACATTAGCAATCTAGGAAGCCTGTATACAAAAATTGTGGAAACAGAAATCAGATCATAAATTAGATTAACCAGAACAAGGTAAAATAAGTCATCAATAAAAAGACTAGAGATTGCAATGCGACGGAAAGTGCGAAAATATTATTAATAAGATTAGAAATTTTAATAGTTTATAATAAATGAGCGTTGATAATAAGACAAACAAAATGCCTAGCAAAAATAAAATATTTGCTATGAATTCAGAGTAAATTTAAAATAATGAAATAGATGTAGACATACAATTAGTAGACCAACATCTAACAAAAAAGGAAGTTAAATCAATCCATCTATATGCAGTTACTGACCCTTAAGGCAAGGAGATTATGAAAGTATGAAATGAAGAGAATGCACTTCATCACCTTCATACCTTAAAATATTTCACAAATAAATCCTCTCATTACTCACATTGGTATTTGCATTATCCCCATTACTAATTAAAAAATTCCAGAAATATAAAAAAACACTAACATAAGATTATGCTAATATGTATTGAAGAAAACCAATAAAGACAAAAAGCATAATCAAAAGAGACAAATTTAAATTTTAAATGCAAAAAATGATAGAAATCAAGACGGGGAGGTCTAACTTAACTAAAATATCAAAAAGTAAAGGACTAAACTAAAGGAAGAAGAAAGTGAAAAAAGGACTAGAGCAGGTCAGGATAAAAAAGTGAATGAAATTTTTTAAAGGGTTGAAGCAAAGTTCTGAATAAGAATAGAAGACAACAAACAAGATGTAAAAGTTCAAGATACAGTATAACATTGTGTTAGTAATAAATATAAGTCCAGAGTAGAATCAGAAAAAATAAAATTAATAAAAATCTGAGTAAAGATTATTAATTGTTTCTTTTTTTTTTCAGTGTAAGATTAAGAAATGATAAAAATTTAAAAGACGGATATAACTCTTTTTTTGTAAACGACAGTCAGATTTCAGATAAGGATTTCAAAGATTAGAAGTATACAATTGTAAATAATATATTAACAGATTTAAGAATCAAACAGTTCACTTTAATTCTAAGAAGATAATTCATAAAACTAAGTCATGAGAGTTCGATCGAACAAAATAAAATCATGTTCTAATCTGACCAAAGACACAATGATTTAAAAATTAAAACTTTGTTCTTAGACTGGATATATTTAAAATTGAAAGAATATAATATTTAAAAGTGCATTAATTATTATTCAATAATGCCTTAAGTTATTTCTATCAAATCATTTAAGTATCTGTTAGTACCTAGTCAACTAGGATTCCTTATTAGGTATAAGATGAAATCATGTTACCAAACTATTGTCAATAATTATTAATATGTGAGTGACTATTCATTTCAAAAACCAAGTTTTTGAAATTTTCACTTTCTCCAAGTTCAAACTGTCCTATAAATCTGGTTAAGATTGTATTTTTATTCTTCTTTTAAATCATTCAAGTGTTCCTTTAAAATTGTGATAACTAAGTACTAACTACTGGTATCATATAACTTAATAAACCATTTAGACAGTAAAAGGGAATTTGATCAACTTTAAACCAATCTTATTAATTGAGAAATTAATTTTATCAAAAATTTATAGAAATAATATTACTGGCCTTAATTTATGAATATCAAAAGAAATCATTATGATTGTTTTTGTGATGAATTTCGAGATGAATTAAATTGTTGGTACCAATAAGATGGAAGCAGAAACAAGACATTTTGAAAAATTTAACAAATCAGACAAACAATTAAATATATTTGATAAAGAAGGTAGAGCTTATAATAAAAATGCAATTATTGATGTAATTGATGAAGAAAGAAGTCGACTATCTGTGAAATATGATCTAGCAAATAAGGTATGCATTGGAAGAAACAAGATGGTTGTCCCGGTTTCGTATTTCTGAAAGTTGATAACAAGCTACTTACTTTAACCCGCGCACATTCCATAACCATCTCGGCGAGTTGCAAATTGTTGTCCACCGTGAAGATGGAATAGAAATCGCCAAGCTTGAGGCAAAGCCTGCATTTTCCAAGCTTGAGTGCCATATTGATTTGTTCACAATCAACTTCATTTCAATCCAACATCACATCTGCTGATAAAGATCTTTAACTATTATCAAATAACATTGCCTCGTGATTAAACGCATTTAAATTATAATAAATTAATAAAGTTTAGTGAGAAACTATGATAACATGATCGAACAAACAACTTACAAGCCGGTAAACTCCAATTCACGTTGATTTCACGAATCACATTCACAAATCACAGAACATTTTACTTCATAAGAATCGAACTTAGGTCGATGAAAGTTACCTGTTATAAAATAAAATACCAAGAAGTTTAAGCATATTTTATAATTTTTAACAGTTTCATTACATATATAAAGCCAAAAAAGACTTTTAACATATTATACTGTATAGTTTAGGACAGTTTATTTATCTAAATGTATTGAAATAATTGAATATTGTTATATATGACATCTAAAATATTTTGTTCTGAGTGAGATTGTTAGTTTAAAAATTTTCTAGTTCTATTTAGGCAATTTTTCTTTAGAAATAAACATTATGTTCAATAATTACAATAATATTAACAGATAATATACCTACACACACCTTAATAATTGCTAAAATTATTAATTATTAATATTGAATTAAAAGACATGTATCAATGACCAAAAAGGGACATAAAAAACAAACGTAACAAAAATATTGACATTTCCAATTTGTTTGTTTTTATTTGTGTTCATACGCCAAATCGTAGAAATAGTGTTTCTGTGAATGTTCTGTGATTAGAAGAAATTACATTTTATAGATACGTTATAATATAAACTTTAAAATTTAGTAAGTGCTATTTATCGCTTAAATTCTAGAAATGGGCACCCCAACTTCAAATGCACGTGAATACATTGATTATGGACGACAACTTTCTTCAAACGAATGTTATGCAAAAGCCTTTGATATGTATATAACGGCTTTTGAAAAGAATCCAGACTTAAAGAATCTTTACGAACGCGAATTTCGTAGTGTAATCAACAAGTTAAATGAAATGTTAGCTGCAGGAGATAAAATTGACGACATATTTTGTAATTTTTCGCGAGCCATATTTTTATTTCCTGGTAACATGTACCTGTTGAATGATGTCGGAAAATATCTCTTCAAGTTTGGTTTCTACTCCGAAGCGTGGTTTCACTTTCAAAGAGCTCTTAAAATCGATGCCGGCTTTGTAAATGCAGAAAAGAACCTGAACTCCGTAAAAAACCTGATGGTTGAACGATGGCACTTTAAAATGTTAAATGATAAAATACGCAACGAATCTTATCGCGCTGCAATACATGATCTTATTTCCGAAGGCACTGATACTGTTCTAGACTTAGGATCTGGTACAGGCCTTCTTTCTCTGTATGCTAGCGAATGCAACCCCAAGTCTATAACAGCTTGTGACAGTTCTGAAGTTATGGCCAATCTATCCAATGCAGTTTTAAATGATAATGCAGTGAACATTGAATTTAGTGTTGTAAACAAAACTTCAACTTCTTTGAATCATTTTGATATTGGTGGAATGCATAATGTTCTCGTCACAGAGTTGTTTGATGCCGGTCTCTTTGGAGAACATATTTTAAAAGCTCTAGATCACGCATGGCAGAATTTGCTTCACGAAGATGCAAAAGTTCTACCTGCATCTGTTCAATTCTATGTTATGGGTGTTGAATGTCAATATCTGATTGACAAATACCAGCTATGTCAAGCTGCAAAGGATCTGTTGAATATACCATCATTAACTGTCCATACTTATCAATTTGATGAAACATATGATTGTGAAGACATCACCTTATTTAAAACTCTAAAATATATAACTGAACCAAAATGTTTAATGTCTGTAGATTTCAATGATGTTAACAGTATAGAGGATAAACTTAAGAATACAGAGCCTTATATCACGCAGTTAGCTGTAAATCAGAGTGGCGAGCTGAGCACTATTATTGGGTGGTTCAATTTAATTTTATCAGACAAATACAAACTCACAACTGACCCCAGATCTGACAATAGAGCTACTGCATGGGATCATGCAATATTTTTTGATCACATACCAAAGAAGGTGATTGATGATCAAAGATTAGTGTATAAATTTACCTTACAATCCGGTAGAATAGCACTTGTACCGGACTGCAATGTTAAAATCACTAGAATTTCAACAGAAATCATGCGCTTCTTAAATGATACTGATTACATGAAGAAAATTATGAGTTGCTTGGGACTGGCGTGCGTGTATCTGGGTCAGTTAACAGAAATGTCTGATATGAGCATTGCTGATTTAAGTCCATTTCCCATATTTGGATTACAAATGTTAAAGAGAGGTGCCAAATCCCTAGTTTGTTGTGTGAAGTCTGAGGTGGATAAGCAATTCTTTGATGAAGTTTTTAAAGCTAATGGCATTGATGAAAGCAAGATAACATTTTTATATGGGACCACATGGAATAGAGACAGTTTTAATGAAGATAAATACCATGCTATCTTCTGCAATATTCTAGAAGTTGCTGGAGATATAGACTTACGATATAAGGATATTAGCCATTACTTGAGACAGAACCACCTACATCCTGGAGGTCTATTCTTACCTTCACGAATAACACTAATGGCACAGATTGTTAAATGTGACTGGTTTGATGTCACTAACAGACTTGATGATAGGAATGTCAGTAACTACAAGATAGCTGAACATATTAATAAATATCAAGCGTCACAATGCTTCTGCATTGATTTTTCCCTTCTAGACCACATTCCATTATCTGACCCAGTCGATTTAGGAGAATGTATGAATATGGCATCAGATGTGATTAATGTTGGTATCTTAAGAACTGAAGATGCTAATGGTGTTTTCTGCTGGTTTAATGTAGAATTGATGGAGAACATGGGAGAAATAAGTACTAAGAGGCCTGGAAGTTTTATAGATGGTACTGCGTTCTTGGCAGACCCTCATATATTAATGAAGAAAGGTGATATTGCTAACATATTGCATTGTGTTGATACGGATGGATCATTCAAATTAATGCTGGATGTTGAAGCAACATAAACCATGATAAATGGCCTAAGGTGAATGAAATACTAAACTGGAATCAATGGGGTAAAAGAGATATAAGAGAGAAAATACTAGTCACTTCTAAATGTTAAAGTTTACATTGTAAGTTATATCTTTAAATGATTGTTGTGCCATAAAAGTTTAGAAACGGTGTAGCCAGATATTGTCTATGTATGCTGTATGGTAGAACTATGGATGTTTTCTTCTGAATGTCTTGTTTGTCTAAGATTTTCAAAGGTTGATTACATATCGATAATCTTCAATATTTATTAACACACAATTTTAAATTACATTATTCATGAATAATAATATGATATGAACATTAATATAATATTATCACATATTATATAATATTATAATAATTTAAAATTGTTCTTTCTAATTGTAGCACATTTATACCTAAAAAATATATGCTCATTGATGTCTAATAAAGTTTATTAAATTAATATATGATAATAATTGTAATTAGTTGTATTAGAAGATAAAATCTGAAGACTTCTAGTATCAAATTCTGTATACCATGTCTAGGAACTTTTTGGCGATGTTTACAATAAGTGTTATATGTAATAAAGAATTTTATTCAAACAAACTACATTGTTTAATTATATTAATCACCCTGCCATGACTGTTTTCTGGTACTGGAACAAAAAATCAAAAATCAATTAAAATCAAAGTATAGAAAAATTCATATACTCTTTCAGAACATACTATTTATATATATATATATATATTTATCAAATGTGATCTAAGGGACACTCCGCGCCATCTATTGAGATTATTCTCTCAGAAATGAGAAAGAAAGACGCGGGTTCAAATTGTGCCTCGTGATGCAATTTTTTCTATTCTTGAAACATTTATAGTTAAGGCATTTGAATGCCATAAAACCTAAACGTCAAATTCGAGCAAGAATCATATAAAAAGCTCCATTGCGACGTGAAAGACTGACAAACACAATTTCGCATAAATTATAAAATTTAGTAAATACAATATAAATATTATCAATAAGGCGCTGCGCAAATTCTAATAATTCAATTGTTAATAATCTATAGTAATAAGCTCTAAAGACTTCGTACATAAAAGTCCCGTGTCCCCTAGTATGGGACAGATACATTATGCATAATCTGTTTCACTGTTTATTTTTACTTCATGCATGAGAAAATAATAAAACACCATTTAAAAACCCATCATTTATTTCTTACATCATTCGCATTACATTACAACATATACAAATCGAAATGTTGCTGGAAATATCACAATTCTTGAAACAATTGTCGCCATGAAAAATATATTTTCTTATATTGGTGTTTAATAATTACATATTTTTTAATGTAAGAAAAGACACAATACAAAAATAAATTATACAATTAAAAGAATACAGATGCCATCAATGATGTTATAATTTGTAATAAGGTGTAGGTAAGTGTTACCAACCCAACATTCGATCTTCAAAAACGCCAAACGGCACACTAACGCACAAACCGGCCAAGTGAGATGGCATGATTCAATTATCGTGAGTGAAAAAGAGACAAATGAAGTCAATACTTTCCTTTCTACACATATCATTGCATTCCATTAAATAGTATGCAAAAATAACAACTATATTTTCAAGAATCGATAAATTGCCCTAATAAAGTAGGATATTCTTTCAAATTTAATGGTTTTTGGCAATAATGCGCGTCGCATCTATTTCTTTAATCAAAAACCTGCATCCCGGCTATGAATGTTAATTAATTTTTATATTAAATTTTAAAGTGTATAATTATTATTGCAATAACAGGATATTACTAATCAGCCAATAATAATGTGCATTCTATGTTTTTTTTTATAAATCTTCCTAATAATCAGTTATGGAGAGAGTATATTGATATACTCGTGAATTATTTCTGCGACCGTTGTCATTCTACCGCCTTTGCTTCCGCTAACACGGCTCTGGCTTGTTCCAATGCTTTCCTAAAAAAAGAAAATAATTATGATAAATAATTGTGTAAAATCTTATAATTTATTGAATGAAATGGGATTTTTTTGTTATCTGAATTTATAAATTTCAGAAAGATTCAAAATATGTGCATCATAATCGATCTTCCCATAATAAGAATGAGATGTTTCTTTGCGATTAAAACTAAGACTAACTAAGGGGGACGAACAAATACACTTTCGCGTACATAATATTATAAGGTAAAATTAAATTAAAAAAAAAAAAAACAAAGGATAACAAAATATAGATAAAATAAAATCGGTAGGTGGATGTGTTTTGTGCATGTTTTATGTAAAACATCTATAGGCGCACGAAATGAAATGATTGAAGATTTACAGATAAAACCGATTTCAGGCGTGGCTAAAAAAATTAAAATAAATATAGATCAATACTCACAAATGCAGCGGATTATCCGCCTGTAGCCTTGACAGTGCCAATCTGGCCAACTGTGCGAGTCGTTTCAACGCACGCACACGCAGCTCCCCCGAGCGCGGCAACGTGTGCGCAAGCGCAGCCGCCACACTGCTCAGTTGGGGCCCACCGCCTGCGCCCGCGCCGCAGCAGAGAGTTTCTATTGGACATAGTATTATAAATAAATATTTCAGGACAATTTTCACACACGGCACGATTTAATCCCATACTAAGTTTTCGCTTGTGTTATTTATTTATTTATTATTAGCTTTCCCTAGGAATTTTTTACACCTTGGGTTACATTATTGCATTTTTGGTAAGGATCTCTATTTTATTTAAAATGCAATATAGCCTATGTTGCTCAGTGAAGAAGCGGCTTTCTAATGGTGGAAGAATTTTTGAGATCGGTCCAGTAGTTTATGCGTGAAATAAACCTTTCCTCTTTATAATATTAGTATAGAAGTATAGACAAGAATAATCAACATTGCAAATGCGTTGAAGTTGTTATTTTGTTTGTTACTGTTGAATGCAAATGCGTTGAAGTTGTTATTTTCCATCCTCTTTGATCCCAATTCTCCCTCCTATTTAAAAGAACAATTTAATTTTCTAGATTCAGGTGTTTATACTCTTCGTTCCGCTGATAACCTTCTCCTTAGCTTTCCTCCTCACCACACTAGTTTCCTTGGTAAATCCTTTGTAATAACCGCTATCAGACTTTGGAATTCTTTGCCTACAGCTGTAAGACGAGCTTCCTCGAAAAGTTCCTTTAAAACTCTTTTAAATAAAAATTTCTCTGATTTAGCTTTTCCTTCAAAATAATAGTATGTATTATATCCTCTTTTATTTTTCATATAATATGTATTTTATTTTCTCTCTTTTATCTTTATTTTCATTGCCACCCGTGTACCCATTTAATATTAATCTTTATCCTTCACCTTGGGCAGCCTGGAAGAGATCGCTGATAAGCGATAAGGTTGCCTTATGTGCTGTGAATGTTTCCTTTTCTTTTAATATTATAGTTTGTAAAATTTGTAATGGTACATAAAACTGTTAAATAAATAAATAAATAAATTACAAGAATAATCAAAACTACAAGAATAACCGCGGGGCACAGCTAGTATAAAAAAGAATATAATACTGCACCGATGAGTGCTGTAGCGGCGCGGTGGCCAGCGAGCGGGTGCGGCGGCGCGCACAGGCACAGCGCCGCCCGCAGCAGCCGCACGCCCGCGCCCACGCAGCGCCGCCAGAACTGGTTGCCGCCGCCCTCCAGCACGCTGACACCGTTCATTTTTATCTCATTGTCATTTTATTTGCAACACAAACACATATACAGTGCCACAAACTTATCTGACCCGGTGGCAAAAACTGGAACTACGTGCCGCCATTTTGAAATGTCACATTTTTACAGACTTTTCATACGGAATATTTTGTTTATATAAAAAGAAAGCGACATCAGTGACAGCGTCACCGGGTCAGATAAGTTTGTGGCACTATAACTGATAACAATATATCCACATCCCTTCCCATCCCCCACCCATCCTCTCCGTCCCTATCCTCATTCCCTCCCATCCTCGCCCCTTCTACCTAACTCCTTCCAAATCCCTTTGAGGATAGCAACACATCCACTTCCCAGTGGAGTGGACGCTTATGGGCGGCGTGTATCGCTTAACACCAGGCGACGCGTCTGCTCGTTTGCTATCCTATAGCATAAAAAAAATTATAGGTACAATACTTATGTAATAACTCAGGCCCCGGAATCACAGACAATAGAAAATCTATAGTGTCGTGAACCGATCGGGCCGCTTGGGGGTCAATGGGTTAACTAAAAACCTTAATGACTAATTGTTATTGCAATAACATGAGTTGTCTACTACAAATATGAAATAACAATCACTCATACATAAACTCTTAGCGTTCTAACAGACGAGCGGCGAGTTGTGAACGGCAGAGACCACTTCAGCCGTCGCCACCTGTCGACGGCAGTATCAATACGTCGACGGCTGAAGTACCCACTGCCGTTCACGACTTGCATTCCGTTTGTAAGAACGCTAAGAGTTTTACAGACGAGCAATTTCGATATAAAAATAGTAATCCAATAACCAAAATTCAGACAGAGTGAAATTTCTGTGAAAACATTAAAAAAAATGAACCGGACCAAAATTATAGATTTCTAAATTCGGTTAAATTGGATATCTACCAATTTCGATATCTACAGTTTCGATTAAATCGGATATATATAAAATAAAATGTTTTTTCAATTGTGTATATTGACCGGACTTCAAATTTGTTTTTTCATACATTTTACAACCCCTCAATTACCAAACTTTAAACATTACACTACAAACTAATATTACACATCATTAGCACTAAAATCAACACTTACTGCGGCGGCAAAGTGGGCAGGAAAACATCATTGCTCAAGGCACTAGATAGTCTCGAAGACACAGCCTCCGAGAGCTTCTTCAGCGAAGTCTGTACGGGTAACTCCGCGGCGCGCAGTAGTATGTTGCGGAGACGGATACACGCGCGGACGGACATCGGGTCCCACGCTACCTCTACTAGCTCTGAGAACGAATTATATTGAGTTAGTCATTGGATACTTTATTTAGGGCCCGATATCCTTGGTTAAAACTTATTCGTTGAATAACGTATTAAACTGCCATTTCAAAAATGTATTCTAATTACCTGTATTTGACAGTTCACATGTGACATTTTAATATTATCGTGTAATACTTTACTGGACGAATAAGTTTTAACCAAGGATTGAAAAATCGGCCCTTAGATAAATAATTAATTAGTCAACCTATAAAGGTTGAAAAAAGAAAGTTAGTTGGGCTTGATAAGTTTTTGGCATTGTATATTATTCGACATTTCTGTCGTCTTGGGTTGCAAGATTTTGTGGCATGCGGCGTGGGCATTAAAATTTAGTTAATATTTTATTTTTTTAACAAATTAGAGCCTTATATGAGCAAAACTTATATCTAGATAAGAAACTGAAAACAGCAGGATTATGGATGTAAAAGTTACACATAAATGATTTTGAATAGTACCCATTATTTTAAGAAATGCCAACTTAAAGAACAGGCTTTACACAGGAGTACCATAATTTAATTCCAAAGGAAGAAATCATAAAAAAAAATTCACCTCAACAACCCTATTCCAAATCTTACTTTAAATAATTCTGTACCAAAACTAAACTTACCTGTGACCTTGGGCAGCAGGACCTTATCAACAATAGTTGGCACCAGCATCAGGTCCACATCTTCCCTTACTGTATCCTCACTCACAACTATCTCACTCTCTTCCTCTGAGGAGGACTCCTCTGAGTCCTCTTCGTTCTTCTCAGAGCGGACGCCGTACATCATGAGGCATCTGTTATTGGGAGTAGGTAACAGAAAATGTGTTTAGGAATTGTTTTTGTCAACGTGTAAAAGGTAGTTGTGGAAAAGAATAATTTATTCGTTAGAATATCCTTTAAAAATATTTATGAACTAATCTATATACTAAAAAAAAAAAAAAAAATGTAATACTATAAAAATGAATCGCAAAATGTGTTGGTAAGCGCATAACTCGAGAACGGCTGAACCGATTTCGTTAATTCTTTTTTTATAATATTCCTTGAAGTACGAGGATGGTTCTTATGGAGAGAAAACGTAAACATGTACCACGGGCGAAGCCGGGGCGGACCGCTAGTAGGTATATAAAAATGAAACCCGTTTCGCGTTGTCACGGCATCACGTGTGAACGGCTCAACCGATTTCGATAATTCTTTTTTTATTATATTCCTTGAAGTACGAGGATGGTTCTTATGTAGAGAAAACGTAAATATGTACCACGGGCGAAGCCGGGGCGGACCGCTAGTGATTAATAAAGCATCGAATTTGTCAGTTATTGGTTAGAAAAAAAAAATAGCTAAATAACGTGTCGCACAGAGGTATATTTTTACTAAGATGGAAAATCTTGATTTATACGAGTTAGTGGCTGGTTATTAAAAATCTAGTTATTAAATTACGATTGAAATCAAAAAAATATAATGCTCACTTGTACCAGTCCATCCTTTCATAGTCCTCATTGTCTTCATCAGCCAAAGGGTTCCAGAGTATCAGCTGTAAAAAATATAGTACGAAATAAAAAAAAGACTCTGACACCAGCGGGCTAGCGAGCGGCACACGCAGCTAACGTAGCCGCGAGCTTTGTGTGACTTCACAATGTTTGTGTTGAGAATTTTTTGGTGTTTTGTGTTGACAATGTTTGTCTCGAGTAATTTTCATCATTTTTTTTCCTTTTTTTGGTTGTCGAGTATTTTTTTTGTAATTTGTTTCATATCCTCCTCACCTGATGTCTCACATATGGCGCTAGTAACCTCGGCAGGCAGTCGGCGATGTACGCGTCCCCGTAGAGCGCGGGGTGCTTGCGGCGCCAGCGAGCGGCACACGCAGCTAACGTAACCGCGAGTTTCGTGTGACGTTACAACGTTCGCGTTGGAGTCGAGTATTTTTTTAGACCGCGCGTTTTTTATGACGTCGCGGTTGCAATGTTTGTCTCGAATAATTTTTTTATCTTTTTTTGTTTTTTTTTGGTGGTATGGGGTATTTTTTATCTCTTTTTTGTCATTTTTTGCCATTTTTAGCTACATATCCTCACCTGATGCCTCACATAAGGCGCTAGGAGCCTCGGCAGGCAGTCGGCGATGTACGCGTCCCCATAGAGCGCGGGATGCTTGCGGCGCCAGCGGGCCAGCGAGCGGCACACGCCGCGCACGCTGCGCCACGCGGGCAGCGCGTCCGCGAACAGGGACGCGGACAGCTCGCGGATCGTTTCTGTTGTGATATAATAAGATTTATTTTTTTGGTAAAGCGTAGTTTTTTGTGTGAAAAATTTGATAACTAGTTAGTTTGAAAAAGTATGAAATCCTTTAAAATTTAAATAAAAAATTCTATAATATAAAACTGAATCCCAAAATGTGTTGGTAAGCGCATAACTTGAGAACGGCTTAACCGATTTCGTTATTTTTTTTTTATAATATTCCTTGAAGTTCGGGGATAGTTCTTATGTAGAGAAAACGTGAATATGTACCACGGGCGAAGCCGGGGCGGACCGCTAGTATTATATAAAATCGAGTTTAAATTTACATTTTTTATCTCGACAGCAAGATGTCACATATTTCTTTCGTAGTTATAAGTGTTGATTTGTAAGTGAAAAGCACAGTTATGTGTCTGTGTGTGTGCATTGTCAAGTGACTAGTCAGGTGTTTGCAGCATTGAATGACTGCGTTGCGTTGTACACGCGACACACCGATCTCCTGGCGGCGGGTCGGCAGGTCGGCGGGCGGCAGGTCGTCGTCGCTGGAGTCCCCGTCGCGGTGCAGGTGCGCGGTGCCGGCCGCCTCGCGCCGCTAGTGCTCACCGATCTCCTGGCGGCGGGTCGGCAGGTCGGCGGGCGGCAGGTCGTCGTCGCTGGAGTCCCCGTCGCGGTGCAGGTGCGCGGTGCCGGCCGCCTCGCGCCGCTAGTGCTCACCGATCTCCTGGCGGCGGGTCGGCAGGTCGGCGGGCGGCAGGTCGTCGTCGCTGGAGTCCCCGTCGCGGTGCAGGTGCGCGGTGCCGGCCGCCTCGCGCCGCTAGTGCTCACCGATCTCCTGGCGGCGGGTCGGCAGGTCGGCGGGCGGCAGGTCGTCGTCGCTGGAGTCCCCGTCGCGGTGCAGGTGCGCGGTGCCGGCCGCCTCGCGCCGCAGCCGCCGCGCGCGCCGCCGCCCCTCGCGCTCGGCGCAGCGCCGCCGCTTCTCCTCGCTGTCCGCCGGCTTCGCGGCGCCCGGACGCGCTGTGCACACACAAACACGCATCCAGTCAGTAACTTTCGCAACATTTCGCAATTTCACGCATTTTTTGCAAAAAATTGTCATGAATACTTTGCTCCTTTTGGTCGTGACCATGGAATAGCCTACAAAAAAAAAAAATACAACAAAAAATTTTTTAAAAAAAAAAAAAAAATGGTTTCCTGTAAAGTCGGTATACGGGCGAAAGTTTTACGTGACAACGACTTTTTATCTCTGTCTCTCTCGCTCTTAGGCGGGCTAACCATGCCCGCGTGCCTCTTTCGGTGACTCATCGTAACGTTACCGAGCGTTACACTTTTTCATAAGTGACTCCCAGCCGCAACCTAATTTAAGACGTTGTCACGTCAAAAAAAAAAAACTTTTTGTTACAATTTTACATACAAATATAATTTATCATAACCATACCTGCCAACGCCAAAACATCTTGCGCCTGATCTCTAACATCTGCCCTTCGTCTCTCGACGAGGAATTCGCAGCGACGCTTGTGCAGTAGCAGCGCTCGAGTTTCTAGCGCTTCTAGCTGCGGCATCTGGAAAAAATTGAATATTATGCTTATTGGAATGACTATGTTATTTGATATTAAATATATGATTAAAATAAACCACGGAAATCAGGCAATAAATGCCAGTCATTTCAAAATTATGCTTCTCGCGACATTCCCTACATTTATTTTGAAACATTACTTACAGATAATATAAACAGGGGTTACAAACCTTTTCATCCAAGCACTCGATCAAATCGGTGATATATCCTCTAACAGCCTGCGCTCTTTTATAAGCAGCATCTAATTCTTTGCATTTAGCCGTCCTCAACTCTTGTGTTCTGGCCGCTTCTAGAAGTTTCTCGTTACATTCATCACGCTTTTTTAGTGTCGCCTGCCGCTCTGTTCGGAGCTCGTTTAGTCTGGAATGGATAGAAAATATTTTTTGAGATCCATAATCATTACAAAATTTACAAAACACAAAATTTTATTTGATGATTGTGGTGATGAATATACTTTGCTTGTGGTCTTTTGAAAATTAGTATTTTTTTTATTTTTTTCACAATCCTAGATTTTTAAACACCTTGATTATTTATTAAAATCCTAGATTTTATTAATAATGTCATAAAAATATAATTTGCAACATGTACCTCTTATTCAAAGCATCCACCAGTTCTTGCGCAGTGGCGGGCGGAGGCCCATCAGTGAGTGGACGCAGATGAGGCGCCTCCAACCGCGGGGGCGGAGGCGCCACCGCGAACGGGTTCAGCTCTGTGGAGCCTTCGCCTAAAGAAAAAATGTAGGGTAATGTTTCTGCGGAATGTATGGAAGATGATTGATTGATTGGAGTGTTAATGTGCAAGTTATAAACTATTTGTTTAAATTTTACTGGCATAGTGGTAGTAACTCAGGCCCCGGAACCACAGACACAATAGAAAATCTATTGTGTCTGGGACCAATCGGGCCGCTTGGGGCTCAATGGGTTAAAACGTACTTGTATTGATTGTGTTTAAATGTGTTTATTCATAATTATTATAAATAAACGCATTTTTATTTTCGTCTTATGGTACAAAAAATGTTATTTCTCTATATGTTTTAAAATTAAGTATACACCTATCTAAATAATGAGTAAAACCTGACAATAGACAAAGAATATATGTCACCTCACCAGTTATATCCGCAATTGATGGAACAGCCTTCTGCATCTGCTGCTCCTCCCACTCCTCACCCTCGCTGTTCATCTCATCATCGGGGATGGCTGCTGTACCGCCTGGAAAATTAGTACTCATAAATTATGAGTCATAATGCTATGAAATGTTCAGTCATTTTACTTAAATAAAAACTTCTCCTTTCCTCTAATTTAATTTCTCTCTGTACGTCGTGTTGTCCGGAAGAAATCGCTACATAGCGATAAGGCCGCCAATTGTTTAAATGTATTCTTAGTATAAATTTTATAATAGTATAAATTTGAATGCCATAAAAACCAAAAAATATAAATTCATGTATTCTTAGGTTAATTCTTATTGCATAATTATTGTATGAGCAAAAAAGTATTAATAAATAAATAAAAATGTTTGTTGTAATTGTTCCTAAAAGATTACCACTGATGTGAATTTTTACAAAACACTATACCGAGATTGCACTCTATGAAAGACTGTGAATGAAAATAAAAAATTATATTAAGTATTAGTGCTGATCAAGAAATAATCTTTCCACTACCATGAATTAATGTTAAATTCATTATGATTTTGCAAAATTACTTTGTTTTTTAGTTGCGAATCGAATACACAATACCAATTTTAATCAAACTTTCACATTCAAAATTCACATCATTATATTTATTACAAGACAAATTCAATATAACTTACGTTTAGGCTTATCGCTTGGCAGCTCCAGCCCCCTGACCTGAATCCTGCCGTCTTCCTCATCCTCATCATCATCGTCTTCATGTATCAGCCGAGGCCCGCGTCCTTCCGACTTTATTGGAACATAGTCACCAAGCTCTCGAGCCTAGAAATGGGATCGTTTGCTGGTGATATTGTCGCACTGTGTTTGGGTTGATGCAACATGGTTTAGATATGTTGTTCACTTTTAAGTGGAGATATTTATATAATATGTTATATAATGTTTATTTTATATTTTATAATTATATCAACCTTATCAAACAAAATTTTTAACCGACTTCAAAAAAAAGAGGAGGTTATCATTTCGGCCGGTATACGTATTATATTTTTTTATTTAAAATTTAAATGTAATTAAATTACGATTAATTTTTAACACCAATGTCAATTCATGTTTTAAAAAATGATTTATTTCTATAATTATTTCTATAAAACCATGTCATTTTCATTCAACTCAAACACTATTACACTTATATTACTTAGCTTATAAAAGTTTCTTGACAACTCCAAAATATTTAATTCAGATAAAGTATTCTATTGCTGTATTTTCTAGTAGCTATTAAAAGTAGTATAGTTTGTTGTAAGAAAATATAGATAATTTTACAACAATCATTTTAAGACTGATAACGAATTTCAATCTAACTTAAAACTAAACAGCTGCCACCCGAAGACCGCCCATGACCACAGCTGTATCTATCTGCAAGACAAATTTATTATCGTGTCGTCAATCCCAATCGGTGGCCATCTCCTAGTCCCTCACCTCTCATACCTGCTGTCGCGTTTTTCTCGCAGCGTGGATGAGCGCCGCGTCCGGTATGTGTCCCGGGGCAACCGCGAGCGCCGCGCGCACGGACTCGGCTCGGAACTGATGAAATCCCCTACTATCCTCATCTTCGTTCGCACTCTCTTCTGATATGTCCCCCGCACCGTCAGCCGCTAGCGCTTCCCGACCAGAGAGTATCAACCCTTCGAGGGTCACCTTCTTCTTTCTCTTTGGGACTTCCTTTAAGTCTGGTGCCATTTCCTTTTCCTATATTTTAAATAAGATGTGATAACTTATAGGTTGTATTGTATTATGTTAACTTAAATTTTTAGTAGTGATAGCTGCATTGGATTATATAATATTTGTACAGAGGCACAGAAATAAATGTAATATTTGAGTAATAGACATATTAAATGCAAACTTAGAGAGTGGCTAGTAACATTGTGAGGATTATCAGTGTATGCAGTTTATATATACTATAGTCCTTTCCACCTAAGATGATTTCTGTGACACGTCGATTTTTGACACATGTCTTTACTGAAATCATATCAATTGTTTCCGATAATCAATAATATTTTATATGGAAACTAGCGGTCCGCCCCGGCTTCGCCCGTGGTACATATTTCGCAATAAAAAGTAGCCTATGTCCTTTCTAGGGTAACAAAATATCTCCATACCAAATTTCATGTAAATTGGTTCAGTGGTTTAGGCGTGATTGAGTAACAGACAAACAGACAGACAGAGTTACTTTCGCATTTATAATATTAGTATGGATGAAATCGATTTGAACGAAGTACCAAAATTAGTTTTTTCGGCATTTCGCCAACAATTAACTAAGGAAACTTAGCAAACAACAGCAACAAAAACTCAACAATAACAATTAGTAACAATAACAGAATTATAAACGTAAAGTATCAATATAAAAATGCAACTTGTATACAAGGCTGACGCACTCGTACAGACGATTGACTCGATTGACAAACGATCACAAGATGGGCGCCGATTATATGTTTTCCAACTCTATGATTTTTCAATGATCCATTTCATGTACACAAATTGCGTAGGTATTATATTTTTGTGTTATTTTATTTTATTTTTCATTATATTAAACTAAACAATACTGTTTTTGATTTATAAGCTTAAGATGTTTCATTTTTATATATTTGGTAATAATGCCGCCATAAAATAAAAATATTATGCACTAAAATTATTTTTGCGTTTTAAACATAAAATACGTAATTAGGAACACGACGAAGTGTCACAGTTATCATCCTACGTGAAAAGGACTATAATTTGAATTATAGTTGTAGAAGCATATTTCTCAAATGAAGCAACGTTTAAATGCAGCTTTTTATAAAATTTTATTTGAAGTTGTTATGTATTGATATTTTCTTATTAATGTCTTGCGTTTTTTTTTTGTTGCCAGTTAATAAATTAAAATCATTACCTCAGTCACATTATTGTCAACTTTGTTATTATCACCCTCAGGATGTACCCGTTTCTCCTTTTCCCTGCGTTTTGACAACCTCTTACTTTGTGACGACTTCTTTACCTTAAAAACTTCACCATCTTCCTCTGAAATTGATAAGAAATATAATCAAGGCCTTGATACAAAAAATATGTATTTTTTTTAATGATGAGAATTCATTTTATCATTATGTTGAGTACATACTGATAGTTGAGAGTTGAAAAACACAAAATTTTGAGTTGTAGGTAAAAACACACAACTAATAAAGTCCAAATAAGTACGAGGTAACGTATATAATCAATAATTTGATTAGGAGGTTATAAACAATTATATTGATGCTTAGTTCATCTCAAACCTTCGTCGACGAAACTTAACAATGACGGAGTTTTTACAGGTTTGTTTTCTTTTTTGTTACTAATCACTGGCGGTGGCGGCGCCTCCGGTTCACCATCTTCATCGTCGTCAGCACAAAACACGCGTCTTTGAATTCTTTTAGGCTTGCGAAATAACGACATTTTAGGTCGAGTAAATACAAGATTAATTCACTTATAGAAAATCAAAAAGAAAAGACAAAATTGAAACAAATTTTTCAATTGTAAGTCATATTTGAATTTTTTAAATCAGTAATAATGCAGACCAAGCCACAAAAGACAAAGATGTCAAATTTCGTCAAATTTAAATGACAATTGACATACGTCAGAAGTCAGAACTCAGATGTCATGAGATTTTATTTGTTTTTTTTTTTTTAATAATTTATTCATAACCATGGATACAAGTCCTTCAGTCGCAATCTTAAAGTAAAGATTTTATTTGTGGGATCATGAGTTGCCATTATAGAAAAAGGAGAAGAGTAGTTTATAGTTTATGGTAATATTTAGTAAAGATATATTTTTCATAAAATTTTTAATGCACAGCATATTAAACTGTAGGATTATAGTGTCCGCTACGTTGTTCATTTATTGCTGACCCTGTTAAAATCTTCTGAAATTTGTAAATCACTTTTGGAAGGTAGAAAACAAATAGTAATACGATTAAATTGCTGTAATAACCACTATTTTAGAATGAACATCATCCAAATTGCATACAACTTGTCCAGCTTGGTGTTTTAAGAAAAATATTTGATATTTTATATTGAACATTTTTGTATGAAGAATATTATATTTATGATAAGAATTATTTATCTGTAGTCTGTAGCCATAACTTATAGAGTTAAATGTAAAATAATCTGTCAATTGCAGATTTGACATTCTTATTTGTCCCGCGCGCACAGGAATTGTGCGTTTTGCGTTTTGTCTTGGTACGTATTTAAAATATCAAAGTAAATCCTATTAATCATTTATATTTTGTTCAATATTATAGTCCTGCCTTCTTCTATATTAAATTTTGTGTGATTTGTGCACTTTATTTTGCCTTTTTTATTTCTAAATCCAACATGTATAATTTGGCGTATGTTTCATTTCGGGTTAAATCTTTTGCAGTCCTTAAATTTCTCCGAAGTCCCTACACACAGACACGATGGGTAGGGAGGACAAGGCTACTTGGAAGACCAATTACTTCACCAAGATTATCGTAAGGAGTACATATTTTGATGTTTATTATTTATCAATAACGGCGTGCCCCTGTACACGGGGACACGTCATTTTTGTTCACAGTTTTACGTTAAATGTCTTATTTGTTACATGCTATTCCTAAAATTCTAACATATTTAGATTATTTTGTTGTTTTGATAACTAGTAAATACGAACATCACCAAAATCTCTTATTTCTAAACGTTCAATAGCCGACATCAATGTTCCATAAACAGTAGCGGCGTACACAGCACAGCAAACTAATAATATATATTTTACATTTCAGCAATTGCTGGATGAGTACCCCAAATGTTTCATTGTGGGCGCCGACAATGTGGGCTCCACCCAGATGCAGCAGATCCGTATCTCCCTCAGGGGCCACAGCATTGTCCTCATGGGCAAGAACACCATGATGCGTAAGGCCATCAAGGACCATCTGGAGACCAACCCAGCTCTCGAGCAGCTGCTGCCCCACATCAAGGGCAATGTCGGATTTGTCTTCACCCGTGGTGACCTTGTTGAGGTTTGTTTCGCTATATGATTCTTTACTTGCCATTTTTTTTTTATTCTAACATTGAACCATCAAAAATGTAAATTGTTGTAAACTTGTTATCTGTTATCATAAAAAATGTAATTTTGATGCATTATTATTGTTAGTGATACTGTTAGTTAGTTAGTGTGACTGTTCTTAAATAGCTCCTGTTGAACTATCTTTGAATTGGCTAGTAATACACATGCAATATTCAACCCTAGATGGATATTAACTTTCTAAATTAGAAATAAGAAAAAATATTATACTTGTATGTCTGTCCTAATACCAGGAATTAATAAATTGATTTTCTGGCTTCGCTTTCAGACTAAAGTAATTTCTTCAACTCTATCCTAGTGTGATAGTTATTTGATACTAATTGCACTGGCAATTTGGAGATACATTTTCTTTTACTGCATTATCCTTACAATTAGAATTTATGAGCATATTGAAAAGGTTAAAGGGTTACAAGGATTATTAAGTTTTTATTTATTAAGTCATGCTTACCTGACATAAACACAAAGACCACAAAAAATGTACTATTAATAACTCAGGCCCCGGAATCACAGACACAATAGAAAATCTATTGTGTCGTTGACCGCTCGGGCCGCTTGGGGCTCAATGGGTTAATAAAATACTATAAAATATACCAATGCTTCCACAAACAAATAATTGTAATAGACAAAAAATACCCACACAATCCAAAAATTAATGGACTAACTAATCCTAATACTTTCTACAGGTCCGTGACAAGCTGCTGGAGAACAAGGTGCGTGCCCCCGCCAGGCCCGGTGCCATCGCTCCCCTGGAGGTCATCATCCCAGCCCACAACACCGGTCTCGGTCCCGAGAAGACTGCCTTCTTCCAGGCTCTGTCCATCCCCACCAAGATTTCCAAGGGTAAGAGATACACTTATTTTAAACGTGTAATTTATAAAAAAAATCAAGAATTATCATATTGAAATAGTCAATATGCAACAAATTTTGAAAAACATCATTACCAAAAGGTTAATTGAAAAACAAAATGCATTTTTGCAAGAAAAATTTAAATCAACATGCATCTTTTATTTTTGCAACAATAATATTATTTTCAAGTTTGAAGTAAAGATAAAAAAATAAATAATGGGCTACACCAAAGCTTTATTTATTATGATAGAATATAATACTTATGTCTGTCCTAATACCAGGGAATACAAATATGGATTTTCTGGCTTCGCTTTCAGACTAAATTAATTCTTCAATTCTATCCTAGTGTGATTTGTAGTGGATCAATTTTGCACTGGCAATTTGGAGATACATTTCACTTTTTATAAAAATAAAAAACGTACGGCACTCAGGGACTGCTGCAGTAAAGCTATTGCATAGCATGCCTTCAAGCCAAACCTCTGTGCCTGTGCCTGTCGGAATAGGAGCGTGGGGTTTTTTTCGTTACGGAATTGCTGGATTCGGTCCCCGCGCTCAAGGCCGGCGATAGAAGCTGTGCAATAGCTTAAAAACCTTTCATATTGTATTATTGATTTACAATCAATGAATAAGGCCAATCATAGAAAGACTACATAGTGAAATGCCATGTTCTGAAGGATGAGCATCATAATATTGTATCATAATCGAGATCAACAGGATTGCTTTTCAAATTCAAATGGTAATGCCCTTGGTTAAGAGACAATAACTTGTCATGTAAAATTGTTTTATTCACTCTTCTGAACATTAGTTTATTATAACACGAAATTAGAGCTATAACACAAATTTCGCGATGTGGATCTTTTACTATGACCAAATATTTTTGCTCTATGGACATTTTCGGGCTTTGACTGTAACCTATTTTAGATATTTATTCTAATAATTGTATTTATTTTATAGGTACCATTGAAATCATCAACGATGTGCACATCTTGAAGCCCGGCGACAAGGTGGGCGCCTCCGAGGCCACCCTCCTCAACATGTTGAACATCTCTCCCTTCTCGTACGGTCTTGTTGTGAAGCAGGTGTGTTTTCTTATAAATATATTACATATTTTCTTATAATGATAATTAGATTTTGTAGAGTTGGTATTAATATTGGAGCATTAATTTTTATACTTTCTTTACTCTTATTTAATTTTATTTATCTCTATTACATTTTATATTACAAGGTTCATATATTTGTTAAACATAAAGCTAAAGTTTATATAATTTTGGTTTTTAATATCTTATTGAATAAAATGAACCAAAGCGTTGAGTACAAGCTGCACACAAAATGCAGGTTGACAATTAGACTTTGGGAAAGTATGTGTATGTGTAGTAATCAGGGTCAGACCTTAATTCAGGTTTTGACTTCCAGTGGATGTACAGACATATTTTCCAACTAACATTTATTATTATTAAAAAATTTTTAGTTTTCAATTTAATCTACTCATATATCTTACAACTCCCTAACATTTATATTTTTGGCCCTAAATGACAAAATATAATAGGTATGTTTAGAAATACTAAAGTGTTTAATTACAAATGGATGTACATTTAATGTTTGTAACACTTGTACATTAAATGATGTTCCCCACACTGTTTATAAGTCATGTTATACATTAACCTCATATTGCATTATTAACTTAAATTATTCTATGTCTCCAGGTGTACGACTCTGGCACCATCTTTGCCCCCTCAATCCTGGACATCAAGCCGGAGGACCTCCGCGCCAAGTTCATGGAGGGAGTGGCCAACGTAGCCGCTGTGTCTCTGTCCATTGGCTACCCCACAGTGGCCTCCGCTCCACACTCGATTGCCAACGGTTTCAAGAACCTGCTGGCCATCGCTGCCGTCACCGAGGTTGAGTTCAAGGAAGCGACCACCATCAAGGAGTTCATTAAGGTTTGTGTTTTTAAATCTAAAATTTTCATGTTTAAACGATTTGGTAATGGTTAAAACTGAATAAAATACTTTACTTTATTATATATTCATATTGAAAATTGTCAATATTTGTAGTGGTATGATTAGTTTTCGAATTAATATTGAACATTCATGTCATTCATTCTACATGTAATTTGAAGAATTATAAAAATAAATTAAAGAAATTGATTAAATAGGCAACTTCAAAATGTTTTATCTGCTAATTAAAAATAAAATTGAAGAAATTTTCGAAATATGAAACTTAAAAATGATATATCTTCCAATTAATTAGTCCTTGATGAGGTAAATAAATACACAAAAACACTCAATATATTTTATTTATTCTCAGGACCCCAGCAAGTTCGCAGCGGTTGCCGCTGTCGCAGCGCCCGCTGCCGCGGCGCCGGCCGCCAAGAAGGAAGAGGAGAAGAAGCCCGAGAAGGAAGACTCTGAGAGTGATGACGACATGGGCTTCGGACTCTTTGACTAGACACACACACTGCATAGTCATCATACACGTGGCTATAGTCATCATACACGTGGCTATAGTCATCATACACGTGGCTATAGTCATCATACACCTGACTAAAGTCATCAAACACCTGACTAAAAGAGCAAATGTCATCAGCTCTTTGACTACATGTATTCAATCTTTTGTACCACTTTTGTCACCTTTCATTGTCATTCAGTTTCCATAATGAAACATCTGTGGCTGCTCGTCCGTTTGCGCCGCCGGGTGGGACGCCCGTATGGCGGCCTTATGTTTGAATAAAGCTACTTTGATGGATTTTTGTGTTTTATTTTGTACCTATTTGATAAATTATAGCAATGGCAACTGTGAAAATATGAGCCCTTTATTAGGAAAAGTAATTTAGGTTTGAGCAAGTAGAAAATTACATGTAGCAGCTATGTATTTTGAATGTACCAAATAATTTATCAATCTATAATAATATAAGCTGAAGAATCTCTGGAACTACCTACGGGTCTGATTAAAAAAAACATTTTATTGTTCAAATTCATTTACCGAGGAATGCCTATATATTATGTATTTGTATAGGCACAATAGGAACGGAGCAATTACCTGTTTACTGTTCTGAGAGCAATTCAGGTAAACCCATGGGACACAGCTAGTTAAAAATACCTATATATAAAAAAAAAATTCCCAAATTTCGACATTCGCAAGGAAACCAAAAGCTACAGGGTAATTCCCGTATACACAGAGTTATGAGATTTGGTACACTGTTACGTCTTATGACACAGGTCAATTTCTAATACGATTAACTATATAAAAAAAAAATTATAGATTTAAACTTACAACCCGTGAACGTTTACATGTATTAAATTGATATTCACCAAACCCGTGAACTCTGAATCTTGAAATTCGGTACGAAGCAATAGCACAGATAGAGGAACAATAATTAGTCATCACCATTTTTCTCAGAAAAGCGTGGAGGTATCGAGCTGAAATTTATATCAAAATATTCAAGTCTACGGTCTCTTGAAGCTGAGAAAAAATAAGTCAAACGCAATCAAAAGAACATACAGCCGTCTATGCCGCAAATTATCCCAAATTTCGTCATTCGCAAGGGAATCAAAACCTACATTGTACTTCCCATATACACAGTGTCTTGAAATTTGGTTAAAAGCAATGTCGTATACTTAGCACATATAAAAGAGAAATTGCTAAAACATAGGTACATTTAGTTACAACTCAATAAAAAGTAGGTTTGTTCAGAGCTCTCGGTGCGCGAGTCTGACTCGCACTTGGCCGGCTTAATTTTGTTCTAATTCAAACAAGCCTAAGCAGTAAGCAGTCAATAAAATCGTTCAAACTCAAACTAGAGTAGGCTGAATTTAGGTATAACATTTTCCTTACTAGTTTCTCAAATGATAGGATATTAATATTAAAACTAATATCTAAGCATTTTTCCATAATCCATATCTAATCAAATGAGATCGGTGTAGAACAGGAGGTGCCATAAAAATATATATGAATTTATTGTAATTTGTTAAACGGTGCATTTACATCAAATGAACATAGAGCTAGAGCATTATTTCGTGCTCTTAGTGTAAACGAAAACTGTGTTGTTCAGTATTAAATCATTGCGTATAATCTTTTCGGACACGCCAGAACAACGAAAGCATGATCTTACACTAAAAAATAATTCGACATAGTAGGTAGGTATGATATAGTATAATGAGCATTCGCTCGTTTGATGTAAATTCACTAATGATTTACTTATTGTTGTACTTAATAGTACACAAAAGGGATTAATATAGTAAGTCCAAAAAGCGAATTAATATAACGGAATTATCTATAGGTAGTAAAATTGTTTCAGTACATTTTTATGATCTTATTATCTATATAAGCCTCTAGAAATTATTAAACAAATTGTATAAAGTTTTGAAAACATTAAATAAAATTCAATAAAAGTTTTAAGACTGGAATAATTATTATTATTTGTGTGTGCCTACACTCATTACTTGTTTGCGATTTTAAATGTGAACCAAGCCCATTGCAATGAAACTGCAAACTTTTCCTTGTTTTCTGTGAGTTTACTATGTACGTCGGTTTTCAGAAAGATTTCCTTGCTTTGTTAATTTTTATAGATTTGATACGATGGTAGGGATGTAAATAGTGTGTACTTTATAGGGTATTACAAAAATAAAAGATGTATCCGTGTCAAACGATTTTATTTCTTTGGTTATATCCTAACAACTTAATTGAACATGGTCATCAGAACATATCACAATAGTTACCATTCCTAAACAAGCGTTTGAAGGACAAACCTAAGTTAGAAAGCGTTGAAATAAATATAAAATAAAATTTAACAATGAAATGATAACTGAGAAAATGGTACATAGTAGCACCAACTTCCATGGTTGTTATATACACTAAAGATACATTATAAATTTAAAATACTCTCAAATAAGTCCAGTTTTACCTTAGAACATACATTAGAAACAATTAATACAACTGATAATCGAGCTCCAAAGTTCTAGTCGTATTTTCCAAAGTAAATCCTAAAAATATCCAGGTGGACACTTTTCACGTGCACAAAATAACATATGTGTAAGAACTATGCTATATAAAAACACGCGAATCTGGATATAGCTAACGTTTTCATCTACCGGACAGACCGTTACATTATATTACATCTAAGTATTATGGCTGGCTATAAAATATGCGCTAACCTTAAAACTATAACTTTTATTTACATATCTGCACTCAACATGGACCGTAGAAGTTGTAACAAATTTCACGTGAAATTACAATTACAAATTAATGTAAAAAATTGAAGTTCACAGGAAATTATTTCGTACGGTTCAATGTAGTCAATATATTACAAATCTATATAGATACATTCGACTTTACATTGTGTTAGATAAAATCGTCTAAATTCGGCGTGTTCCCAGAAACTTGATTATTGCTTTTTTATTCGATGAATATACAGGTTTACAATAGAATAAATTTATTAACATATATGAATACCTGTCATATAGAAGTTGAAGGAATTCATACAATATTCAATTGATTACATATCAAAATAAAAGATTGTCAAGGTAAGTTTTGACTAAAATAAACACGTGAAAAATCGAATATATGATAACAGTAAGAATTCATAAATAACGAATAAGGGAAGTTTAATTTTGAGAACTAGACACATAAGAAATGTGATATAATTGTATGCTTTCTGACCCAAATTCTGTAAGACAGGTCAATTTGTTTCACATCAAATCAGACATTTTTTATTATTTAATAATTCTCGAAGTCATAAGCGCCAAACTCTCCGTTGTTTCTTCTGAACAGATAAAAAAATCCAAGGCGGGAATTAACCTATTACAATTACTTATTATTACATCACTTCCGAAAAAAACACAACATACAACGTTCGTTGTAGTATTTTTCACTTGATTAACCTCGTAACGCCCAGATACCTAATAAAAGGCATGCAGCTTGATAGTGGTACCGGCCCAAGCTGTTATCCAACTTTATGACATAAACGCCCACGGTACCTTTTTAAAGGTATCTGACAGTATCTGATTTGAAAACGCCGTAACATTTTAAATTACGCGCCAAATCTAATTACTGTTTTTTATCCGGCTACTGGAAAGTATGTTTTTGTCTATGGTTAAGCAATAGTGTCAATAGAAAAAGAAAATATATGTAATTTCCGGCGAAAAGTCTGGCCATCTTGACTGACTAGAGGACGTGGTAAGTTCAATCCATGATTATTGATGCAATCTTAGGTTTTTAACTGAGAGTATCTTACTCTGCTTGTTGCCAAATATATAAATATTATAATTACATTTAGATTTACGCGAAAATAAAGAATATGCGTGTGAAATAACCTTGTAAAATCTGGATACCTTTTAGAAGGTATAAGAGTATTAACATATTATTGGATTTTAAAAGGTATAAGGGAATAAACCACTAATCAATTTGATTTGCCTTTGCAACTTATGATTTAGACCGTTTTCTCCTTCATAATATAAAGTAAATTATTGAGTCCGTTACTGAATATTTTAGAACCTATCCTTTTCAGGTAACCCAATGAGAGATGAGCATATCGAAGAAGCTTTAGAAGTATTAAATCAGTCAGATATAGAAGAGTATGAACTATGTATTTGTAGATGAGGATTTCAACATAAACCAAAACTAAGAAAGCTCTTCAAGTTCTGAAGAATCTGAAAATAATATTTTTTTATTAAAAACCAACTCTTATTTGCAAAATTATTTAAAATTTCTATAGAAATGTATCAATTTACTATTCTGATTTTAAAAGGTATATAGGTTGCTATCGTGTTTTTGGCTCCAATTTAGAAACTTGTTTATTTTTGCTTCTGTTATCTGTTGGAAGTGGATTTCTTCTGATAGAAATCCTAAAACACGTGATAAACTAGCCTTTAAAAATAATAAGTACAGAAAATAATGATCATATTGCTCAAAAATTGATATTTTTTTCTCAGATTGTTAGTGTGAGATATCTTTTTGGTCATTAAAATTTTGGAAGACATCTATTAATCCAAATATTTATGTTCATTGTTTTTTGTATTATAAAATAAACCCTATATTGTTTACCGCTAATCAATAATTTAAAAAATACGAATTTTGCGAAATCGAGTTTTGTAATACATTAAAGCCCATATGCCTAAATAAAGAATAACGAATTTGGGGTTATTTAATGTCTCAAAACCTTCCACTGATATACATTTACACGCAGAAAAAATCCCACGCTCATACGGAAATAATAAGGCACTTTTTTTAGATTTCAACACCGCCGGGTCTGCACCATGTGAACCTTTTAAAAGGTACTTGGGCTGCAAGCCCATGTTTGGTAAAAATAGCCTGGGCGTTACGAGGTTAATATTATTTTTCTAACAAATTCCTGACGTATTCTAAAAAAAACAAGGCAATGATTTAAGACGTTTTATTCGACATAAAATTCCTGATTGGTATCATAGAAATAACAACAAGAATTGACCTCTTAGTTTATACTAGGGTACCGCGACTGTATTGTCTCGTGAAAAATATGAAGTCGGGAAATAAATAGTGTTTTTTGTATAAAATAATTGTTGCTCATAAATTGACAATATGTCCGTCTGTGCTGGGCTGAGCGGGCAGGGCTGCCACACCTTGAAAAATAATATAGCAATTAAAAATGATACTTATTGTGTAGGAGTAAGGTTCATATTACAATGCAGTTTAAAAAGAGTGTATTTTCGAAATAATGTAAAAATCAAGTACTACTAGTTGTTGCAATGGGAATTTGAGCTGTGAGTTCTTAACGGAAATATGAAGGATGCTTTAAAAGGAAAAATTCAGAATTTTTGGGTATAAACGAATAAATAAAAACTACAAACTACTTTCTTAAAAAAAAATATATTAACATATTAAATCCTTAGTTAAATTATTTGTCACAGCTATAAAAGAGATCTCAGTTTAAACGATTACAAAACTAAATGTATAAATTTTAGTTACATGTTCAATCGAATACAAGACAAAATGTTTTTCTATTTATCAAGAAGAAAAATAAACCTTACGTACTAAATAAAATCAGAAGAATAATAATAAATTTAAGTAGCTATAACTAAGTTAAATATAAAAGTCTTTTCTCAAATATAAAGTGAACTACAACACCTTATAATATCCTTAATAAAAAATAAGAGATAAGCAGTGAGAATAAAGTTATTCATTTGAGCAACCACAGTTTACTAAGTTTAAAAGTCTTTTTTCTCAAAAAATACTTATACACTACATAATTTCACAACCATGACTTTTTAACCCCCAACTCAAAAATTAGCACAAAAACTATTGCCATTGAGATCATTTGTATAAGAATTTAAAAAGCGCCCCGTCGTGCGCGAAAGAAACTATTTTTTATAATATTAAAAAATAACGTCATCCTCTCGAAGACGATATACATTGACGATAGTTTTCGTGCTCGTGCTTCAGAATTCAAATTCAGAATAAGAAAAAAAAAAACAAATTTATATGCTCCTCTTTCAAATTCCGAATTCCAATCATTAAATTCAAATCCAATTAAAAAAAATCCCTATTCGAACTACAGCCAAAAGCTTCCCAAATACGCGTCAACCGGCGAGTGTCCATACTCACCGATCTCTCCTTCGCCACCATTGATCGACGGCTGAGCGGGCCGCAGCGTCCGTACTGGGCCAGCTTGCGGTGTGAGCTGGCCAGCTTGGCTCCCGAGCGAGCCAGCTTGGTGGCCGAGCGGTGGAGCGGCTCGAGCGGGCTGAGCGTGAGCGGAGTGAGCGGCTCGCTCGCGTCTCTCTCTACGCCGTGAGCGACGCCGCTCTGAGCGAGGTAGTAGCGCTGCTGATTCGTCACCGTCTACTTCACGCTCTACGTCTACTACACTGTAATTTAGAGTTCGTTTTTATTATAGTGTATTATGTAGCGTGATAGGCAGCTGCAATACTTTATTTTTTATTTTTATTTATTTAGGTTATCCAACATCAGTCACAACAATAATTAGAGCTAGGGTACATAAAATAACAAAAAAAAGACAATTGTGACAAACATTTACAGGATAACACAACATGATTAATGAGTCAAGTCACTATGTGGTATACAAAGCAAAAAAAAAATAAATAAATAAAAAGTAAACAAAATCAAGATAATTCCTTTAAATACTTGCGGATTTTATTACAGCTGTCGTGAAAAATATCAATAAAATTGGCATGCTCGTTGACCAACTTACTTAATCTACAAATGGGTGAATTTCGGCCAAATACGGTCCTACGCAGAGGAGGAGCCAAAGGTGTAATTTTATTACGCGGGTACCTAGTAGGAACTCTGAGATTAAATTTATTTAATAGTTGTGGACAATCAATTTTGTTCTGGAAAATTTTGGTGACAAAAATAATATCCGAAAATATAAAACGGTTTTCCAGAGATATAATGTGAAAATGCGACAAACGCCTCTGGTAAGAGGTGATCCTTTTGTGAGATAACCTAATGTAATACTGTAAGAAAAATTAACCGACTTAAAAATGGAGTACTTGGTTCTCAATTCGATTGTATTTTTTTGGGATTGTGAATATTTTAAGTAAATTTAAGTACCTTAATATTACACAAGACATTTTATTTAGTAAAAACGTAATTCTATACACTTACACTTGGTTAGTGTTACTTTGTTCATTGTCTTCAGTGGGCTGCGGCTCCTGTACAAATGAAACGATGAAGTCAGTACAAAATTAATTCAGTAATGTAAATAGACACAAAATCTCAACATATTTTTTTTCCATTCCATAACATTTTTTTTATACAAATGAGGGTAGTTATACATTTACCTCAGCATTGTTAGCAGCTTCCCTGCGCAGTCGCAGGTTGGCGACGTATCGCGCCGCACGCACGAACGGGTTCTCACGCTGCTCTTCGAACGTGCCACCCTGAAAAATCATTAATGTCTTAATAATATTCAGAAATATAGTGTTTGTTCTCTTTATTTTCGGGTGTTTTTGACATATTAAATTTGGTTATAAAGAAAAAGTTAACAAATCATATTTTTTTTAATCGATGCAGCAATAATCGCGGGCTGTGAGGGCATTAAGGGAATGGAATGGTCATCTATGACGTCTAAAAGTAGTATGTAGTGGAAGTGATAGATAACCATAGGTAATCTATCAATTCTATCTTTTAGATTCTTCTATCGCATCCTAAAACATAGTTTTAGGATGTTAATAGTAGGAGTGTTATGTTTGGTGTGCTGTATTATGTTTATTATAGGTGATATCTTTTTTTTTGTGTGTGTGGTATCTCAATGTTAGCCAGAAGGGCTTCTACATTTGAACGCGGACGCGCGAAGGCGTCCCCACTTGATGGGGATCTCGAACCTCGACTTGGGTTGTATGGTGTACGTTGTATGTATTTTGTACGACGTATATATGTGTTGTACGAGTCGTATGTTATGTAACATGTTGTGTGTGTGTTTGTTGTGTTTTTTTTTTATTATAGAGGGAAAAAATTCTGTTAAGTATCTCAGGTCAAGATCTGCGACCTGGTATGTCGGTCTCGATCATGGTCTCATGGGCCATACCGACTAAAACAACCCTCTTACTCCCATCCATATCCCCGCGGGATGGCCGTTAGGCTTTACTTCGCAGGGACGTATAGCATTGCTGTTTTTCTCATTAATGTTCTATGCCGTCAAACTTTTCGCATCCGTTCTTTCTTTCGTAAGTCTGTGTTTGTTGTGTGCTGTATATTGTATGTGTGTGTGTGCAGTATATTGCACGTGAGTGTGTGTGTGTGTATGTTACGTAACATGTGTGTGTGTGTGTGTGTGTATGTTACGTAACATGTGTGTGTGTGTATGTGTGTGTGTGCGGTATATTGCATGCGAGTGTGTGTGTATGTCATGTAACATGTGTGTGTGTGTGTGTATGTGTGTGTGTGTGTGTGTGTTATGTAACATGTGTGTGTGTGTATGTGTGTGTGTGCGCACCTCAGTGTTGTCCCGTCGCACGAGCGGCTCGGTGTCGCTGGAGTCGCAGTCGGAGTGCCGCCGCTCGCCTGCGGCCAGCACGCGGCGCTTGCACACGGGACACACGCGCCGGTTCTGCGTCAGCCACGGGTCGATGCACTTCGCGTGGTACGCTGCAATTATTATTATTTTTTTTATTTATAACATTTAATTCAGGTAACAGACAATAAATTCCTTACAGACTAATATACATAGGTATAATAATTTATAACTAAAATGATTATAATATGAACACAGATGTGTTCAGTATAGATATACTGTCTAGGCATCCGCCTAGCGACAGCGACACAGGGACGGCATCAAGAAACCGGTTCCCCGAACGAGCGCCATCCCCGCGCCCCTCCTCAGAGCCGGAGCCCCGTTCTCTTTTACTCAGCGTCGTACACGACACACGCCTATAGGCGTACTATTATCACTCTGTTTAAATTGTATATTAAACATTTTTTGTTCGAAGAACAATTATTATAATTTGAATTTTGAACCAATAAATGGTTTCATTCAACTCAAGACCCCCAGTCTTGCACATATACTAATATTATAAAGTTGAAGAGTTTGTTTGTTTGTTTGAATGCGCTAATCTCAAGAACTACTGGTCCGATTTGGAAAAAAATTTCGGTTAGCCCATTTATCGAGGAAGGTAAGGTTTTACGTATATATCATCACGCTAAGACCAACAGGAGCGGAGCCACGCGGATGAAACCTCGGAGCTCAACTAGTTTTAAAATGAAAAGCATATTTAAGAAATAATTACAAAGTAATTTTTTACCCGTAGCTTTACTGGCGCAGTTAAAAAAAATTGACACAATCACAAAAGTCACATTTTTTTCAATAGCGCCATCTAGCGGAATTTATAAATTTCCAAGTGATTAAATTTCTCAATTGGGCACCATAAATTTCTTTGATATTATGGAATCACTTACCATGTGCACATGGCAATACTCTCAGCCGCTCCCCCTCCTGGTAGTCGTCGAGGCAGATCGCGCACGTGTCGTACGGGTCGCCCTTACTGAACTTGCACGTGGGGATCTTCTTCAGAGAGCGGTTTGGTAGGCGATGCCGTCTGGCTCGACGACGGTCTTTTATGCATTTCACTATCTAGAATCGGAGATTTTGTGTCATATAAAGAAATATAAAAACTATTTTATGTCAGTTAGACAAATTACCGAAATAAGGTCATATCAGACCGACTTCTAATAATAATAATAATTCAATTATTAACATCATTAAGAGAAACGCTCATCCGCCTTGAGAATGAATATAATGTGAAGTTAGAAAAAGTGAAAAACATGTTGTAATAAGATAAATATTGAATTATGAATTAAAATCAGAATAACCGATTCTTGATGAATGTACAAAATGCGAATTAACTAAATCTATCATTTTAAAGTGGATCAAAATCGAGTCTAAAGGAGCTATATCTAAACATACAGACGTTCAGGTGAAGCTTATAAAAGCGTGTTAATAATAAAACATATCATAATAAATAATAATATTCGTCACTCACCATAAATATAAGTATGACGATGAGACACAGCACCACCACGATCGCGAACGGCAGCAGCAGGTGCGTGTTGATGTTGAACGGCAAGTCGCCGTTCACCATTATATAGTAGCTGGAAATGTTCATGCCTGCGTTAATAGCATCGCGTGGGACAAAGTGAACTCTATTGTAATGAAATGAAGTATCAAAATTGCTCGAAAAGTTCATGCTTGCATTAATAGCATCGCGTGGGACAAAGTGGACCGTATTCCGATAGACTGAAGAGTCAAAATTGCTCGAAAGTGCATGCCTGCGTTGAAAGCATCGAGTTGCACAGGTCCACGAGTTAAAGTGAACCTTATTGCTATAGACCGAAGTATGAAAATCGCTTAGCTCGAGAAATTTACTGTATTTATAGCATCGAGCGGGAGACACTGATTAGTGAAAGTGAACCTTATCGCAATAGACCGAAATATCAAAATTTCTTGGTTCGAAAATGGCGTGCATTACAAATGAAAAGGAACTTTATCACAGTTGGCCGAAATATAAAAATTGCTTATCAAAAAATTGCGAGCAGCTGGGAAAGGCTTAATAGTAAAATATCATCGACGGAGAAATACTGCCTGAATATGAACCTTATTACTATTGCATGAGATGTTAGTTTTGAATACTAATAAAATTTATACTCTTTCCATAATATATATCTTTCATAACATTTCTTTGTTTATTTTCTTCGTATAAATCAGGTGTTTTATTGAACTATGAATCACTATGAACCGTAATGCGATTTCGTATATTATGTATTCAATATTTAGATTCATTTGAATTATGCATCTTTTGAGTTATTTAGGTACTAGCATTTCGGTATAACACGTTCTTTATCAGATTCAGACTTGAGTCTTTTTCAGACTTGATGTCTTTTTCTTTTATCATGTTATGATAAACCTTAAGAGCATTATTACTCTAATATAATAAAAATAAATGATGCCAAACTTACCGATTAATATAAATATACTCTTCGGATAGTATTAGCCCGGCGAGGTCGCTCACGAACACCGACGGGATCATTATCCCCTCGGGGTCCTTCGCTGACATAGTTTCTGTAATAGAAGTAGAATATTTTATGAATTTATTACGAAAAATAAAAATTTTATATGTATTGGAGTGCATATACAAAGTGGTGCTGACAATACGACAATAAATTAAACTGCGCATACCTCAACACATTCTCAGTCTACTGTAATATATAAAAACGTTTTGAAGTGAAACTTCTTTAGGGCCGTTGAGAGTAAAATTTCAAGGACGGGCCATGGCAATACCGTCACGTCATAGAGTTAGGCGACCATTTTGGTATCTTTAAATCTTGCCAAAGAAGTTTCACTTCTGACACATGTGCTCGGCACACACGGCCTTTTTTCAAAGAATCGACAATTTTAATAGGCAAAATCACCATAAATTTCGGGTTCAAGCATATTTCTGTTATCTTCAACTAACTTCCTTTAAAAATAAACAATTTTATAACAACAACAAAGAAGATAACACACATATTATGAATTAAGTCAATACACCAATCCATTCAATGCCCTATAACATAGTTGTTTTACAACTACACTTTCGTAGTTTTTAGTGCTTTTCCTTACAAATAAACAATAACATAACATAAACAGTATTGAGTGCAATGTGCGATAAAACTCATGTCCGCATAACTGTAGAACTCATTTATTTATACTTTATCTTTGCAACTAAACGTCTTTAGCGCGAACGTCTTGTAAGTATTTTACGTTTCTCGCTAAAGTGGTTTTCCTACATTATATAACTAGATTTCCGCCTACGGCTTCGCCCGCGTTTTCAAAGGAAAACCCGCATATTTCCCCTTCCCGTGGGATTTCCGGGATAAAACCTATCCTATGTGTCAATCCAAGTTACTCTATATGTGTGCTAAATTTTATTGTAATCGTTCAGTAGTTTATGCGTGAAAACCATACATACACACATACAAACCTTTCCTTTTTATAATATCGTGCTACATGCTGGCAACCCAAGTTATTAATAGGTACCTATTACAGAATTCCATGGAAAATGGAAATGGTTCCAATGTTTTCATTAAAAGCGGTCGGACCAAAAAAAAAACAAAGATTAAAGAAATTTATTTTTTGTTACAGATACCGTAGACATTGTCTTTTATTTTTAAAACTTTTATCACAGCATAATTTAGATAAGAGCATTGAAAGGAAAAAACATGTACTTACTGGACATTATATTTGGAGGATATTTTTGGAATAAAATACCGTTATTCGTTCACAATTTAAAAACCTTTTAACACTGAGTTTTGAAACAACGTCGTATACGTGAGATATGGTATGTACTACAGAAAAAAAATGATAATCGAATAAAAATAATCTGTACATTCAATTAGCTACTCATAAACATTTCTAGGTACTTTTTGTGTTTCATACTCGAGATAATAATGTTGTGTTTGTTGTTTTATTGATATAATATTTCTTAATTTCATTTTAAAGAGTTTTTGTATTGTCACTATATTTTCAACTAGCTTACCGCCCGCGGCTTCGCCCGCTTTGTCTAAAACCTGATAAATTATATACTAAGACCTTCCTCTTGAATCACTCTATCTTTTAAAAAAAACCGCATCAAAATCCGTTGCGTAGTTTTAAAGATTTAAGCATACAAAGGGACATAGGAAAAAAGAAAGTGACTTTGATGATAGTGATAACTACAGGCGGTCTTTATAATAAAAAAAACAACTACATAATATATGAGTAGGTAGAGTATTTTTGTGTATTTATCTATTTTAAGATCAGAGAACTTCATCATAACTTGATAAATAAAATTATTATGCTGGTTGCAGAGCTTGACCAACCATCCGTGCGTACGTCAGTCGCGCTTGTCATATGTATGGAAATTCATAAAACCGTTCATAGCTAGACCGACCATACGCACGCGTATTGTCATGCGCATTAGTGTCATAGTCATACAATTGTTGATGCGTATCGTCAGGACCGACGGTACGCACTGACGGTCGGTCAAGCTCTGCAACCAGCCTAAGTGTCATATTCATACACATTGTTGATGCGTATCGTCAGGACCGACGGTACGCACTGACGGTCGGTCAAGCTCTGCAACCAGCCTAAGTGTCATATTCATACACATTGTTGATGCGTATCGTCAGGACCGACGGTACGCACTGATGGTCGGTCAAGCTCTGCAACCAGCCTTAGGATTTGACATGTCACTGTAGATTCAAAAAATGTCCTATGGGCAATGGGCATATAATGCCTTTTTTATATTTTTTTTTTGTACACAGCTGTCATGAAACAATAACATAATTTTTAAGACCATTTTTCTAACACTATATGGATATTAAATTTATCTGAAATAAATAAATAAATATTCATATTTTGTTTCTTTTATTCTTCAATTTCACATTAATAGTGCTTGAAATAATAACAATATAATAAGTCCTTTGAGTGTTACATTAACCGGCATACTAACTTAATCGCAATTTCTAGTGAACACTTGTACTATCTCAATAGTAATAGTAATGTTTACTTTGAAACTTATTTCTAAGTAAACATTGAAGTGACAATACTGATAAGATTCTATAACAAGAAAAGTTTATTTAAGGACATGGTTATAATAGCTCTATTATATTTTCTTTGATCGAAATAATTACGCAGGACATAAACCGAGAAGTGCACATAATATAATAATCCTATTTCTATAATGGTCAAAGCATGGTAGCGGGGGACCACGGGTAAAAAGTACTTTTAATTCCAGTGCCCGCAGACCCATTGTCATATCATTCTATGGCAGTGGGTCCACGGGGAAAAAATATTACCCGTAGACCCACAGGGGGACATAGCGGGGGGACCACGGGTAATACGCCGATATAACCACGAAGCTATATATAAGTGGAATAATTTGACTATAACTAATTATTAAGTACATAACTACATATAAAGATATATTTTTCTACACTAATATTATAAAGAGGAAAACTTTATTTGTTTGTTTGATTGAAAAATTCTTTCACCATTCGAAAGCTACATTATCTAGAGTAATATAGGCTTTAAATTATATTATCACGCTAAGACCAACAGGAGCGGAACCACGCGGTTTGAAACCGCGCGGCACAGCTAGTCACTACATAGTATAAAACAAAGTCGCTTTTTCTGTCCCTATGTCCCTTTGTATGCTTAATGAAGTTTTTTTTAATAGATAGAGTGACTCAAGAGGAAGGTTTTAGTATATAATTTATTAGGTTTTAGACAAAGCGGGCGAAGCCGCGGGCGTTAAACTAGTTTACTATAAAGGTGATGATGATTTTATTTATTTAAAAAAATACTCAAATATAAAATGCTGTGTACACTTACATTTAAAATTGAATGTAACCATTTTCCGTATAAAGTAAAACTTTGACATGTGACATCTACCAACCCGCACTTGGCCAGCGCGGTTGAATATGGCTCAAATCCTAACAATTTAAATATTATAATGAAGAATTTATCTGAATACGCTAATCTTAATCAAAAGGACCGATTTCGTATTATTGCATAATATACACATTGCCTCGACACATGTATTCAATACAATACGTGCCTACTCAAATTACATACACGCACACATACAAACATACGATATTTACGAAAAGTCTATGACCTGCCTCAATAACCTAGATGTTAATGAAGGGCCCTATCGTATCCTTAATCCTATGACATTGAGCGAAATTTAAAATTCAGTTACAATTTTTTAAATGCTAATATGTATATGAAAAAAAAGGAATATCATAGGCTATAATATGAGCTGCGGAAACAAACTAACAGAGAACTTAAAAGATAAAGTGATTATGTTCGTTTGTTACGTTTAGAATCCTAAACAACTGGAACAATATTGATGAAATTTTGTATACCACTGGAAAGGACTCAATAGAAAGCGAGAAGAGTGTAAAAATTGTTTTCATCATAACATAATATCTGAAATCAAGTTAAATTAAGAGATGGACACTTAATAAGACGATAACGTTTGCAAAGTCGCAGCCAAAGAACTAATATGAAATTAACTACTCACAAAATCAATAGATTTATCCATGTTTACAATCCAATAACACACATACAAGAAAAAAAAAAAACAAAAACAAAAATATAAAAAAAACCACAGTAATGAGTGCTATTAACTTGAAGCACTGTGACACACTGGTATCGACGCGGGGATGGCCTGATAATGAGCTTCATCTCAATTATGTAGTTCAATGGACATTATTTATAATTATTGTTATATTAGAGTAAGTAATAGCTTCCGCCCGCGACTCCGTCCGCGCGGAAAAATTAAGATTTATTTTTTTCTACGTATTTCCTGTGAAATGATAAAAGGGAACCTTCGGGATTTTTTTCAATCTAAACAATTATTTAAACTTTGTCCATTTGCGCGACGGTTATAAATAACACTAATCAGTCTCCCCGTAAACACACACGCTGCAAAGTGTGCGAAACGCCGGGATAGTAATGTAATGAATAAATCGTGTTTAAAATCCGTTAGTATATAATTTCTGAATAGAACAATAATTAAAATCAACAAGCAATGATACTACAGGATAGGTGTAGTCCACTCTACCATTTTTCTAAACGCCAACAAAACATTTATGTTCTCTGACATGCACAGTTCCTCATGATGTTATTCTTCACATTTATGTATGCCCTTGCATAACTAAATGCTAACATAAATCATACTGCTTATTCAATAATAACCACAATACGTTTTTGACGTGACAACGTCTTATAATTCGATACAGCCGGCTTTACGCACGAAAAAACATGACTCATGCGGCGTTACCTCGCTCTGAGGCGTTCCGTAAGGCTTGAAGTGCGAGCGAGAGCGCGGAACGAGGGACAAAGAAGCACAATCGGACGTTGTCACGTTCAACTATCGTCAGTAAACCGACTTTACAGACAACCAATTTTTATTAATCCAAAAACATACCAAGATCGCTAGAATTGACGTTGTGCACGATCGCAGCATCGAAGCCGGCCGCCTGCGCGTTGCGAACCTTCACCTCGAAGCTGCAGTTGAATCTGATGGGACAATCCAATTATGGGGATCAATGTTTATACCCTGAGAATTATATCAATATATAAGATATCAATAGTGATTTTATATTAGTAGAGGGAAAAAATAGTTATAGTGTTGAGTGACCTCACAATTTTTTTTTAAATACGTTGCTGTTATGGTCTAGGTATGTATTCAGGAAGGCTTAAGTGTAAAATATTGTTAAAAGTTGCAAAAAATCAAATCTTTCCTCTTCCTAGTATATAGTATATCTTCGCAATTCTCCGAAATTATTTTTATGAATTTAGATTTTATATTTATTCACTTTCATAGTATGAAATATACCAACACGTATAAGTAGGTACGAGTAAATTTCATACCTCTAGGTGATTTTCCTGGCAAAACAACATGTTTAGATTAAACTAGTAAGTGATAACTTTTCTCTTGTCTACATTCAAAAAAGAGAATTCGCGAATTTGAGTGACTACATTTTTAAAATATAACAAATAAAACTAACGCAAATACTGCTACGGGTAAAGGTCACGCGCACTTTGCGATGACATAAGAATTTACACATCGGTGCACACTACTTTTTGTGATACTTAATCATTACAAAAATGGTTGTATTCTGTTTATACTAATAAAATAAAATTAAGTGTAGTTAAATATATGTAATCCAGAAAAAGAATCACATTATGAACAACATATTGTTCATAATATGATTCTTTTTAACACCATAGTGTTGCGGTGTTGATACAACATGCGTAACTATTGAACAATTTCTTTTTACCATTTGATAAGGAATATTTCTTTTTTTACATATTAATTTTAGTAATTTTAAGACTTAATTGTTGCGTTGCCATCATGCCAACTTAAACGAATATCATTCAATATTATAAAAAATATATAAAATGTCCATGATTTTTCTTAACTACTTTACTCATTTACAAGGATACTTCCCTGTATGGAAGCCCCAATCTGAGATTTAATCTAAATTTCAATAAAGTGGCATCACTAATCACTATCATATTATTGGTGTCAAGTAATTTGACCTTACTATGTAATCTATAAAAAAGTATACCTAACACAGGACAAATTTTGACTGGCAACCTAGTCGATATATATTCTCCTAATTATAAATATATACATAAAAGTTTGGTTTTAGAAAAAAAAACTGTGAACGCACTGATCCTGCGGTGGGATCTTAGATTATAAGAAAGGCTTTCTTTAATACTTCACTAGTGTGATAAAAAATAAAAACAAACGTTTTTCGGATCGATGTTTGTTACTCTTTCACACAAAAACTAATTCAGTAAAGAAAATATTGTTTAGATAGCTCAAAGGCTTCTTATAGGATAGGAGGTAGCAACGTTGACAAGTGAGCATTTTAGTATAGTTGGTTCTTTGATATGCTGTTCCTCTTGCTATTTCGGTTACAGTCCGGGCTAGATCCATTAGACATACATTTTTTATTGCAAGACGTTTTTTCGTTGTTAAATAGGTGCCAGACGCAATTTTTATTTCAAAATTATTAAAATATCATCGAAATAAGTGAAATTCCATCAACATGAGTCCCAGTGAAGGATAAGTAATCACTGTGTTACTTATACTATAATATATAATATTCATTTTACTATTTACAGTTTTTTTGCAACAATCTACCATATCGCCTCCTTTTCCCAACGAACCTCAAATAGGACGTTAATGTAAACTTGATAAAAACCAAATATCATCAAGAAATTAAAGACTTTTTAACGGATTTTAAACGCGATTTATTCATTGTATTATTTTCCCAAGTCTTTAATTTCAAAATGTATAATACTCGCGTAAAATCAAACACTAGAAAATACAAATATCATCAAATTCATATTTATACCCAAAAGTGTAATATAAGAAACCATCTATTTAAAATATTAGTTTACTTATTATTCAATATAAGTATTAAAAAAGGATAATATAATATCTATACATATAATAAATCTGTAGAAGGGTCAATTCTGTGCATTGAAAATATTGAAAAAATAACTAGCAGGGGGTGTTACTGGATCGATACCAAACCCAAATATGTGATTAAAAAAATTTTTGTCTGTCTGTCTGTCTGTCTGTCTGTATGTGAAGACATCACGTGAAAACTACCGGTTCGATTTCGATGAAACTTGGTATAATTATACCTTATTATCCTGGGCGTAAAATAGGATACTTTTTATCCTGGAAAAATACGTAGAAAAAAAATTAATCTCAATTTTTCAGTTATCCATAGACGTTGTTCTGTAGTAGGTACCGCGAACACACGTTGCGTATTATTATAGACCTAGCCGTATTTGGGTCCAATAGATATAATTATAAGATGTCATTGTCCGAGTTACTCAAAATGGAGAAATAAACCATCCACGCAAAGACCGACATCCGCGCGGACGGTGTCGCGGGCGGAAGCTAGTAAATAACAAAGTTATTACTTACCTTTTAAGCGGACTCATCTTGATGTAATTTCACTTATTTCGATGACATTTTAGTTATTTTGAAATAAAAATTGCGTATGGCATCTATTTTACAACGAAAAAAACGTCTTGCAATAAAAAAAATATGTCTGATCGATATATCTAAAGGCAAAAGATTAAAAATTACGCGTTAAAAAATGACTTTAAATTAAGGATATTTTCCTGTGCAGATAAGATGCGCACTAATAAACGCAACCACTGCGGCCAGCCAGACAGCCCGGACTATAACCGAAATAGCAAGAGAAACAGTATATCAAAAACTCAACTATACTAAAATGACTTTTTAAAACGTTGCTAGCTCCCGTACTATTACGTGGTCATCACATTTCTAGCTGAAACAAATTGATTACACCTACACATTAGACATCATATTAATAAGCTCCTTACCTAGCCACAATAACAATCCACTTCCCAGTGAAGTTCTCTACAGCGGGCGGCTTCCCCAGCGGGCCGCAGCCGTCCGCCGGCTCGCCGGGCACGAGGAAACCGCGCAGCCCATCCGGGGGCACTTCCGGGCCAAAACTTGCCGGCATGTCCCGGAATTCTTCCGCTATCTGTGGGCAAAGATATATCTTATGTTATGTTAAAAAATATTAACAAGGAATAAATTTTGTCCCGAAACGAGAAAATATCTGCGTATTCTTCTGCTATCTGTGGACAGGGGTATACGTTAAGGAACAAATTGAATTGCTTTTTTTTGTTATTACATTTTTTTATTCAAGTGCAATCATTTGTGGTACACCTAACATTTTTTTATGTGTTTTAGTAAAGATGTTTTGTTTGAGAACAAAATATAAGTGTACCTACTCCGAAAATAACCAGTTCGCTAGTAGTTCGAGGGCAAAACAGGAAGATAAGCTCTATAGATTGAGGTATCAAATAGCACCATCCTGCCTTTGCGCTGTTTTTTTTGCACCCATGCAGGCTTCCTAACCACAAGAACGGAACTGTTCAATGCGGTTTTTTATTGTTATTTTGAATCTGTGCAGGGGTTACTACGTCAATAAAAGAATAACATAGTAAAAAGTTGCTTGATCATCTATTACCTACCATCTGATCGTAAATATTAACATTTGTGAACTATTTTTTTTTAATTTTGTGTACTTAAATAAAAAAAACATATCCCAAAGTTGTTCAGATGTCAAACTACAAAAAATCATTTATCGTTCCGTATATTTTATACTAAATAAAATACATTTTCGGACACATTCTACCGATTCTCCTACCATGAACTAAATTACTTACAAAATGCTGCAGCCCCACAATTTGCAGTACTTGGATCGCGTTCATAGCCAGACGTGGTTTCATTTTGCCACACAATTTTAGCACTTCACATTATAATCCCTAGCACTATTTTGGCGTGTCAGCCTATCCCACACTTACCAGGCCCGGACGCGTTTTCGGTATTCATATATGATTTATTTACTTCTTATTTACTTGGGCTTTCATTTATAAACCTTGATTCGGATATTGATTAGTATATAAGATTAACTTTTATGTGACCTTAACATTTTGTAAAAAATTTTCAAGGAAATTAAAAACTTTAGGTCGTTATTTCACCAACATCTAACTATCTTACTGGCTTCAACCGAAACTGTAACAAATCTTTCGTATATAGTCTAAAAGAAGAAAAGCACTAAGTCTAAAATTATTAATTAATTAATAAAATAATTCATACGTGTGATATGTTACGAAAAATTTAATAATATCCAATCCGGTGGCAGAAATTATGTAAACGGTTTTACATTAAGCATGCTTTATAAGAAATTGTTAATTATTGAATTTATTTCCTACTTATTATGTATTATTCCAAGGGCCATAGTATTTGATAAAAAATAACTTTTTATCTATAAACGACACTTGAATGCCAGCCACACCGCAAACAATCTTCAGCCTCGACCATCAGCTAATCTGATATCGCAGAATATTATCTCAACAATCGAATATATTGACCTACAATTGTGAAATATCAATATAATAAAATCCTGTGAAGAATGTTGTGAGTTTTCTTTATTTGCAAAAGTGATACGGTATTGAATTTATGGGGGGGCGGCATTTGTTCAGTATATTTTTATTTTTTTTACAGTACAACAGGGGAGCGCTTGGCCACGATCTCGCCTGATGGTAAGCTGAGATGTGGCCTAAGATGGAATTAAAATAAAATTAAAATATTCAGTTTAAGATGCTAAGATTTTTTAATTTTTTTATTCCTAGCCTTCCTTTAAAGAGGGCGAGAAAAACGTGAATTTTTGGTTAAACACAAAGTGAATTTCATCATAGAGAAACAATTGAAACAGGGCATTATAACGAAGATCGTAGAAGCACCCAATATTTTTACGATTTTAGAATAAAAATCTTTGAGACTAATATTAAAAATGTGTGCGTGTACTAGTGTACACACGTAAGAAGTGAAACTTCATGACCTTATTTTTCATAATATAATTTACTATACATATTCAAATTTACAGAAATACGTCGAATCAATCAGCGTGGTAGGGATAAGAAAAAGATGGCGCGTAACGGAAAAATGGCACGCGTAACGAAAAAATATTATCTACAATTAATTTCTTTCCAACCCTGATAAAGAAGTTTCACTTCAAAAACTAAATAATAAGGATATAAACAAAATGAATGGATCCAAATATTTAAATAGGGTTTTTACTTCATTAACAGCAACAATGCGAGACTTAGAAATAAAACCCGGAAATAATGCCTACGCTACTCAGTTATTTTTCCATTGAATATTTTTTTTAAAGAGCCATCTATATCCTTTAAAAACCGATCGCAAACAAATCAATTCCACCGTATGTAAAATATCACTTTTCAGACAAAAATCTACACTAAAAACTATTATTTTATTAGTATGAAAAAACCGCACCAAACACTCATGTACCACCGCAAGTAGTTACAATTCAACTAGTTACTTCCAAGTTATCTATTGGAAACATTCCCTTAATGACAGATAAGATACTGTCTAAACAAACACTGGATTACCAGAGTCCACTTCCATTCAATTGGTCATCTATTACTTATAGAACTATAATATAGTAAGATATGGAAAAGATCAGAGAGAAATTAAATGTCGCTTCTGTACGTTCTATTATTGTATTATGGAATCTGAACATATTTTCAACAAATTGGCATTTTAGATATTTTGTATATTCTGGGTACAAAAATGCATAATTATGGGTCATTCTCGTTTTGGAATATTCCGATTTAGGAACTGGAAAATAATTTGTCGCCATCTTTGTGCAGTTATGACGAGGAAACAAAAGTTGAAGACATTTTACAATCCATTTAATGTGTAATGTACACGTTACATTCTTTTAATTAATTAAAATCTTTTAAATAGAATACATAAAAAAAAATATTTTTGATTTTATTCAATGTAACAGAAAGGGGAAGGTATGATACTCACGAAGACCTTTAAAATGAAATAAAATAAATCAGGAAATGTGTCATCTGATGATGAATGATAATTAATGATGTCATATATTAAAATATGGAAAAAATAAAAGGGGAACATTGGAATTTATTGATTCAGTAAACATACATTTACTGAGCAGATTATAACAAAGTATTAAGCTATTGCATAGCTTCTATCGCGGGCCTTGAGCGCGGGGACCAAATCGAGAAATTCCGTAACGAAAAAACCTCACGCTCGCCACTTCGACGGGCGGAGGTGTGGCTTGAAGGCATAATAGCATGCAATAGCTTTACCGCGGCAGTCCCCGAGTGCCACACGTCGTTTTTATAAACGACCAGACAGTGCGAATTTTTATATGAATAGATTACGCAAAATTATCAGACTAATAAATGAGGTTAAGTTCATACTAATTATGTATTTATTACCTTGCAGCGTTACATTGTAAGTGTAGTACATGAATCTAAAACTAAAGCAGTATTTCTTATCATTAAGAATTATACTGATAATCTTAATTTTAAAACAGCGCCAATATCCCATCCAACTTTATTAGTCTTCATATTCAGGAACACTTAATATCATTGATTTTATTTGTTACTAGCTGTGCCGCGCGGTTTCACACGCGTGGCTCCGCTCCTGTTGGCTCCAGCGTGATAATATATTGCCTATATTACTCGTGGATAATGTAGCTTTCGAATGGTGAAAGAATTTTTAAAATCGGTCCAGTAGTTTATGAGCCTATTCATTACAATCAAACAAATAAACAAAGTTTTTTCTTTATAATATTAGTGTAGTTAGATAGAAAACACTAATTACGAGTTTTTTTTTATATAAAGATTACACTATAATCAGGTTAATTATCGATTTCCGTGTTATAATTAATCGAAATACGTTAATAATATCACATTTAACTATCGTGTTGTCGATAACCACAAAAACAAGGTTTAAAAGCGTGTACCTTTACTTACGGGTGTTTTACTAATAGGATTGAGGATTTAAAGTCCCTACTTAGTATTGGTTTACATAATGCTTAATTGTCAACATAATGGGTAGCAAATTACCCATGTCTTTAGTACGGATTATCTGTGTTGGATAGAATGAGCTTTTATGTGCTTGGATTAAATTTATAAGAGTGTATTAGTGAGATTGTGTATAACGGATGTAATTTAACTTGTCTATGTCTTAGTTAACTGGCTAATAATTTAATAAAGAGCCTAGGCCATTAGTGAAACAGCTGTTTCAACCACAAATTCTCACTTTTACCTGACCATAATACATATTTATTGGACTTAAATAGACAAATAAGGATTTGTTTAGCTCCATTGGATTTCATCCCTCCCTGAATGAAGTGGGGAAGCAATAATGGGAATCACTTTTATCGATAAACAGTTTACTCACCGTATGTGGTAGATCCTGTGTGTACACAATAACATTGCCCTTCACGTACGTTAGGAAGCCCAACAGCCCGATCAGGCAGGAGTTGATGGATGGATGCATCGTTCTAGCACATTCCATCCACAGGTGATTAAGTTTGGCGCGCTTTCACGTGGTTTCTTCTCGGCTTTTGAGGCTTTCTCATTGTTCTTTGCACTGGAAATATGGTTGGTTTTAACTTATGTGTTACTTTCAATCTGATATCTTTGATTAATAATTGCTGCAAAGTTGAACAATTGAGGGTTGTGTTATGTAACTTCTTCAATCAATGACTTCCACTTTTTGCTTCCTTTATTTACAATAAAAGCATATGGGTATTAATTAATATTTATCTAACAAAAAATTAAAAACTATTCTGCAATATTTCAATAATTTTTTTTATATAAATATGGTATCCAGTGCCAATGACACTATTTTAATGAATAGTTCTTAGTAGAAAAAGGTGTGTTGATTCTAGTCATAAAGTGATTCTAGTTCAATAATTTTGAAATGAAACTTCTTCAGGTGCGTTGAGAGTTAAATTTCAAGGTCGCGTCATGGCAATATCATTACGTCATAGAGTAAGGCGACGATTTTGGTATCTTTGAATCTTACCAAAAAAGTTTCACTTCTGACACCTGTGCTCGGCACACACGCTCTTTTTTTAGCGATTACTTATATTTTATTCATTTTTTAACCGACTTCATTGATACCAGTAATACGCATTGGAATAAATTTGGTAAAAATAAAAAAGTCATGAACTCTCGCTATAATAATTCATTATACTTTATAATCAATATAAACATATTATTGAAAAAGAAATCCTGGGTCTTTATTGCCTATAATCATTTAAATTGTTAGGCTATCTTCAGAAAGTTGTTGAAACCAGTTTTGAGAGGAATGTTCTTGCCATCTTATCTTTATATTATAATTCATTAAAGGAGTTGTATGAGTGCATTGCTTTTTACATTGTGTCATCGCATACAATTTGTTAAATATTTTAATGTTTACATAATACTAGCTGTGCACTGCGTCTTCGCCTGTAGGGCACTTTCGATTATGGGTTGTACCAACTTAGAAAACTTTTTGGGCTCATTTATAACATTTTGGTGAAAATCATCAACATTGTATAGTTTACGATCTTATTTAGTACATATTATACACTATACAGACAAACATTCATATTTATATATATTGACAAGCTGTATACTGCCAAGTGCCATGAATCACTGTGGATTATTATGTGGAAATATATATAAAAACAATATTTAAAACAGGTTTTGTATTAGTGCTGATTTACACAGGGCCAGTAGACATAGACTTCAAGCCTCTGTACTGACTTCAAATCTGTTTACACAGGGTTTTTTTTCGGGTCAGCACTGATTTGCCTCGAATTTGTAGTCAGTTACTGACCCTGTGTAAATCAGCACTTATGTCAAAAATTGAGATCAATTTATTAAAGTGTATTTGAATTGGATATTTTTATATTTAAATCACAATAAATATTGATAAAATAGCATTTGTTTATAGAATTAATAGGTTAATTTATTAAACACATTGAAAATATTGTAAAAAATTATAATTATAGGAGGATTAATTTTTAATTTTTAGTCATGTCAAATACATGGAAGTTTATATATTTATAACAATAAATAAACAATAAACATTACTTTTGCGTGTTGAATCATTGAATATTAATAACGAAAACATTGTATTTAAATCATTTTGATTCACGAAAAAAAGCTTGTTTATTCTATTTCTTTGTTGAATTGAAACATTTGGATTTAGGATTGATCACATACTGGATTTATAAAAAAAAAAAAATTGTTTTTTTTTTTTTTTGCATTACTAATTTATAGAATAGTATTTTTTTGTTTCGTTGGGCCATTGGCACCTTTTACTGGGTTGATAGACTCAATTGAACCTATATCACCTCATAAATACTTTATATAAAACTTTAATTTTGGCAGACAATTCATTAAAATAGATTATCATTTATTTACATTTATTACCTTTGTAATGAAAAATTAACATGTGTTAATTCACCATTGTCTTGTATTGTTTAGCATAATGAATGTGTCAAAACGTTTTAATAATTATTTTTTGTTATGTATGTCGGGTTGTATAATAGAAAGCAATTAATCTCAATGTATATTTTATTTCATGTAACAATTGTAAATAGTAATTAACAGAAAAGGATTGTATAGAATGCCGTGTATAAGACCAATGTAAAATCAAAGATGTCTTCCCGAAATATAGTGTTGCCAGATGACGCTGTGTGTACCACAGATTATCAATATCCAATTTATGGTGCCAACACTCTCCCTCGTTATAAATTCAAAGGTTCAATCTGTTTGGAGGTCTTCTCATCCTAGTACTACGACGGATTTCAATTCTGGACGGTGTAGGTTCATGTGTATCTGGAATTGTTTCTGGTACAAGGTTTTCTGGTTGGTAATTTCCTGGACTTTCTACTGGCTGTGTAGATGATCTTCTTCGAGTAGGACTTGTATGTAATATTACTGTAGGGCTAGGTTGTATGCATTCTTTTTCAGGTGAAGCTGGTGTAGGTGAATTCTCTTGCAGGTACGTTGGTCGGTAAGTATCTGGTGTATTAAAGTTCTCACTCAAACAAGATGTCTTTATTATCTGATCAATATGTCTGTGATGTATCTTTCCATCTACTTCCACCTCGTAATGTAATTTTCCTTTCCTCTCTAATATTCTTCCAAATTTCCATTTGTTACTATCATACATCCTTATTTGTACTCTATCCCCTGGTTTAAACTCTTTGTTTACCTTTAATTCTTCATTGTTGCAATCTCTAACTTCTTGTTTTCTTTTCACTAAATCTATTCTTGTTCTATATATTCTTTTAAACATCATTTCTCCTGGACTCTGCCCTGTAGAGCTATTAGGTGTTTTTCTATACATCATTAAAAATCTTTGTAACTTATCTTGTACAGATCCTTCTTCGTTCATCATTGCTTTAAGTTTATTTTTAACCGTTTGTACATATCTTTCTGCTTGACCATTTGTAGATGGGTGAAATGGTGCTGTAAACTTTGCTTGTATTCCATTTTCCTTTAAAAATCTTAACATTTCCTCTGATCTAAATTGTCTTCCATTATCAGATACTTGGGTAACTGGTAAGCCAAACGTAGTATAGATTTTCTTTAAAATATTAATAGTAGCTGTAGCTGTGATAGAAGTAGTAGGTATTACCTCTAACCATTTTGTGTAGGCATCTACCACAATAAGAAAATATTGATTCATGAATGGTCCTGCGTAATCAATATGAATTCTACTCCATGGTTCTTTCGGATATTCCCAGATGTGTATAGGTACTTTAGTAGGGTTGTTCTTCATTAAACAGCATGTTTTACATTGCTTTACCATGTTCTCTATATCCATGTCTATATTCTTCCACCAGACGTAGCTTCTGGCTAACGCCTTCATCTTCACAATACCGGTGTGAGCTGTATGTAGTTCTTTTAATATTTGAGGTTGTAATTTTTTAGGTATTACAATTCTTATGCCATAAAATATGCAATTGTTTTGTAACGAATATTCGTATAGTCTTCCTGTATCTTCTCTTCCTGACTGTATCTCTATGTATAATTTTTGTAACTCAGGGTCAGTGGCTGTAGCTTCTCTTATTTCCTTTAATGAAACTGGCATTTCTGCAATTTGATTTAGGTAAAACGCTTCATCGTCTGTCATTGTCTCATTCCTATCAGTTGTATCTGTATATTGTATTCTTGAAAAATAGTCGGCATTCGCATGTTCTGTAGTCTTCCTTAACCCCTCAGCTGTCGCGGCGCGCCGCCTCAAAAAGGTGCTGTCTGTCGGGCAAATTCGAGCTTTCGGCGCTGATTTGCCGATTTTTTTCGATATTAAAATTTGTGATATAAACTTTAACCTGTGAGACTCTTGTAAATTTTGATGCTAACTAGATAACCAAACTTTATATTAGTTACCTTACTTACTCCCTGGCATGCTTATTTTACTTATTAGAAGCATTTTTTCCCACACATTTTGAATAAATGTTACATTGTAAAGAAAAATACTCATAAAAAAATAATATCAAGGTATTTTAGATTTTTATTTTTGTATTTTCATACTAGAATAGACAATCTTTTGAGTGAATATAACAAAAACATAGGTTTATTTAATAAAAATTCGAGAAAGTTGATTATGAATATCATCGTTTACGCATGAGCATAAGCGGGCGCGATCTCCAATCATGTTCATACAAATACAGACTTTACAGGGTGCTCCAAAATGACAACATTTCAAAATTTTTTGCTACTTGTTTTTATTTTTATTTTAATCAAAACTAGATAAAAACTAACAGTAATTTTTACTTTTTGGAAATATTTAGGTTTTTATTAATGTTTAAAAATCGTCTTATTCCTAAATGACGTTATTCTTATAGTGGGCTTTGTTCTAACGTCTGTATGTATAACGTCTCCACATGTCTAATTTATTTTCTCTTAAAATTTGCATTTAAGAAAATATTTTTTGTGGTAACAATAGCATTATGAAGAAATGCTTTTTTTTTCTTTCATGCTCTTAATTATTATCTATACATATAATAAATCTGTAGAAGGGTCAATTCTGTACATTGAAAATATTAATAGCAGGGGGTGTTACTGGATCGATACCAAGCCCAAATATGTGATTAAAAAAATTATTGTCTGTCTGTCTGTCTGTATGTGAAGGCATCACGTGAAAACTAAGGTTTCGGTTTCGATGAAACTTGGTATAATTATACCTTATTATCCTGGGCGTAAAATAGGATACTTTTTATCCCGGAAAATACGTAGAAAAAAATCTTAATTTTTTCCGTGCGGACGGAGTCGCGGGCGGAAGCTAGTAATCGTATAATATGAAATGTTGTCCAACTACAAATCGAAAGGCACTGTATCCATTCAGAAAAATGTCTAAGCTGTACAAATGTGAAATCTACATTTAATTATACCATAACTTAATTATAAACCGTTACATTTAATTTATAAATCAAAAATTTACGGAAATTTGAGTTTGAAACATTTTTTTATAAAATACAGCTTATGTAAAGGATAAAAATCAATAAACTTAAAGATTCAGAATAAATAAACAATTACATATAAATGATATTATACATCTAAATGTTATACTTATCATTCTAAAAATCAACAAATAATAGGAATCAGAAAACATACTAAATGAAAATCATTATATTATGTCCCTAGTTGTATAGAAGAAAGAATCGTATCATATTATTGTTTTATTAAAAAAATGAACGTTATGCCTTAATAAAATTAACGCTCTCAATCCTATTTATGCATATATAACTTAGCCACGCGTTACTCAAATAATTTTGTCCGTGGGCTAAATTAGCTTATGAGTAAATAAATAGTACAGAGATTCTTAAAAAAATATCAATCATCTAACGGATTGAAATAATAGGTAAGTACTTAAATAAATTTTATTTAACTGATAGCACTATAAAAAATTGTTATGAAGCTTTGTGTCTGTACTATTTATATACTCATGTGGTTGTAATGTGTGATGTTGACGCCAACATTGGCCAATTAATAGGAATATTTGCAACTTAGCACAAATAACGTCGAACAGAACGAACTTGTTCATTATTTCTTGTAATATATCGAACACAACGACCGCCTTGAGACGACGATTTATTACCACGAGGTTCCACTTGAATTTGATCAGGAAAGTGATGAAAGCTATCCAATCTAGTTTTTATTTTACTTCAATACATGCAGTATTTCCAAGCATATTGTAATTAAGATATAAACTAATCGGTAAAATTGTATTAAAATCGGTTCAGTAGTTTAGTCCTAACTACTAAGTCCGTAGTACACAAACGGCATGGAACTTAAAAATATTTTGATTGGAATAAAATAAAACGTAATGTGTAGAATTTCATGAAGAATCCTAGTATCAGGAATTTAAAGCTGCAAATTCCCAGACACTGATCGTGTAAGTATTATTATCTGTTCATTTGACAAAGTATACAGAGTTATATTTTCTTGATTTCAAATACTGTTACGTCCTATTGTTAAAGTAAGCCTTGGAGTGTCTTGTCTTCCATTGCCACAAGGATCGTTGTTCCATTTGAATTCTCTTTTATTGATACTCAAATGCTTACGAATCGGAAAAAGGTAATCCTATCAAATAGTTACTTAGATATTTTTATCTTCAAATGAAAATTAAAATATCAAGGTGGAAGTTTTTTTAGGGTTACCTAAGAAATAAGTAATTATTGATTATGTAGTTTTAGACAGCAATGTGATATCTTCAAATAAAAAAATTGCATTCTTCTTCTGGGTAATAGAAGCAGTTTTGACACCAAAAATACAATAATTGTTATCGCTAGTCATTTACAAAATGAGAGGATAGATTTATATTTTCAGGCGTACTGCAAATGATGCATTTAATTCGTTTTATTAAATCTGTAATGTTCCAAGGCTATTTAAAGTCATGAATGCAAAAAAATAATCGTCTTCAGACAGCGATCTACATCTATACCGTTCTGCCTACGAATGTACTACATATAGTACATAAGAATAAAAAACTCGCACACCAAGGGCTCCGAACAAACCAATTTTTTATTATGTTGTAACTCTAAAATTTTATGATTTTCGAAATTATTCCTCAATCTGCGCTATAAGAGCTTATTTTACCCCAATTTCAAAACTCTACGTACACGGGAAGTACCCTGCAGGTGTCGATTCCCTTGCTAATGTCGAAATTTGCGAAAATTTGCAGCATAAACGGCTGTATCTTTTAATTGCGTTGGTTTATAAGTTTGATTTTTTCGCAGCTTCAATCGACTCAAGTAATCAATATAAATTTCAGTTAAATGTCACATTACTTGCTCCTTATAAAATGGGTCTTGACAGACAGATGGGCAGATGGGATGGACAGACGTAATCTTATCAGGGTTCTGGACCCTTAAAAACCAAACCCTTTGGGATGCAGCCGTTAATACTGCAATCAAAACCGACAGGGTACTTCCCAAGTACATAAAATCTTTAAATTTGGTAAAAAGCAATGTTTTATAAAAACAGATATAAGAATAATTGAAAAGAACATGATTTTTTAATTGCCATTTACAAATAAAAAAAGTACTTAATAATTTCAACTTTCAACTAATATGAACGCCTACGTGTATTAACTTGATATTCACATTTAAAACTCAGATTTACAATTTAAAAGATACCTACAGCATAATAAAAAAAATAAGTTTGTACGAAGCCCTCGGTGCGCGAGTCCGACTCGCACTTGGCCGGCTTTTTATTTTTTCTGAAACTTAAGGTTCCCCAATAAATAATAATATGTTGTATTTGTATGAAGGTAAGAATATGTACAATTAAAGTGTTAAATTTCTTTTTGAGTTTGTCCTACACAAATTACATAGTATCACTTTGTCCTATATATAGGTCATAGTGAAAACCATTGTTCCCTTGTTCATTGTTGTTTGTAGGTTTTTTTACTATTTTTCCAGCATATATACACTTTTAACCATAATATACTAAAACTAAAAGAATTAAGAAAGAAAATGTGTCTCTGGAATTTTTTCGTAAGCAGGTTACGGCTATGATATATAAAAGAGCTAGATACGTTACCCGCTCTCTATTTTGGCAAGAAAAAACTCAGGTAAGTGCCCGAGTTTCACTTAGTCACGCACCATTCAGCGTCGTGGCTGGACGTTCTTTTTGTATTTTAATCGGCAGTTGTTATTACGAAGTACATGAGTGAGACATGTATTATGTCTCGTGCGTGAGAGTGAAAGAGAGAACAACTGTATTGGTGATAATGCGTTAGTAAGTAGGTATGTATTAATTACGCTGTTTTTTAGTGCAATGATGTTGGCGTATGCCGCGTCTACTAGTATAATAGGTCATTGGGTTACGGACTATAATTTTTGTAGTTGATTATGTATATCGTTTTTAACCTGAGGACAATTATAAATACCACAAAAACGATACCTTTCAATATAAACAAAACATATTATCATGTACATTTTATTTTGTATGAAAATGAAAAATTTAATTGAAGACGAAATTTAAAAAATAGTGACGTTGAATTTGTGAACATCCTGTATGCGGATTTTACGGGGAAATTATTGTCGGTTTTGATTTGAAAACGAAATATCTCTAAAATGGAACACAGTATCAAATTTTCAATTATATCATTAAAATCTTCATAAAATTTCTCGTAAAATGATGTAAAGAACAAATACAATATGTAAAAAAAAAATATGATTTACCAGGGGTCAAAAACTAAGCAACGTACAGTTAAGTGATAGATACATATTTGAAACCATTATTTATGGTATAATTGTTGGTAATTTTCATTATTTCGGCACATAAACATTAGGTTATATAGTCAATAATAATAAAAAGACCAATAAATAATTACCGTTTTTCAACTTTCCGCAAAATTTTACATTTTGTAAAACTTTAAAAGTTAAAAGTTACTCGACTAAAGTATGACATAATTACTGTTATATTTCGAATATTTATCGGTCAAATTATTATTGGATGGACTTTAAATATTCAGTAATTCATAAGCTATCATCTAAATAGTCGTTTATGCAGATTTGAACTATATTTGCGTTACAATGAGCCAATTTCCAACCGGCGGTGATTTGGCACAGATCTGTGCCCCGACAGACTACGGGTACAAAATTTTTGGCACAGATCTGTGTTCCGACAGACGAGGGTTTAATCGTATCTCATAGTCAAATCCTGCTAAAAAGTTTGCATAGTGTACTAGTCGTATGGCTGTTGTAGCTGGTGTAACTTTCTCTGGGTGTAAAATTCTAGCTAATGGTTGATTATCTACAATGAGTAATATCTTCCTGCCGTAACAATATTGAAAAACTTGGTAGTATTTAGGACCAATGCAGTTCAGAAAAATCTGTGATTTTGTTTTATCATTTGTGACTCCTTTTAAATTAATGTAATTTTCTAACCTTTGTAAATACGATGCGAAACTTTCATTGTTTTCGTCGTATGGTTGTAATGTAATTCCACTCACCGATTTATCCGTATTTTGTAATTGTTGTTGTAATTGCGCTTGTTGTACTTGAATTCCTCGAATAGTTTCTAACATTTGAGATAATACTTGCCCCAATTGCTGTTCCATTTTGCGTACTTGTAATGTATTGTATATTATTGTAAAGGAAAAAGGAGGTTGTGAAGCGGGTTATCATCACGGGATTTATGGTGCCAACATTTTTATTTAATGAAAAATATATCTGTGTATTGTCTTACAACTATGAGCTATGTAATTTTTTTGATAGTGGATTTATTAATTACTAGCGGTCCGCCACAGCTTCGCCCGTGGTACATAAAAGGTAGCCTATGTTCTTTCTCAGGGTCTAAAGATGTTTTACCCGCAGTGCTTCATTCCTATTGGTCATAGCGTAATGATATATAGCCTATAGCCTTCCTAGATAAATGGTCTATCTAACACTGAAAGAATTTTTCAAATCAGACCAGTCATTCCTGAGCTTCCTTAAGTTTTATAATATTAGTATAAATTTTTATTTGTATTGCATAAGTGTTACTGATTACTAAACATTTGCTTAAAGTAACATGTTTTTTAATGTTATGATTAACTTTAATATAAGTTTTAAACCGCGCGGAGCAGCTAGTAATTAGTATAATAGTATAAAACAAAGTCTCTTTCTCTGTCCCTTTGTACTCTTAAATCTTTAAAACTACGAAACGGATTTTGATGCACTTTTTTAAAATAGATAGAGTCATTCAAGAGGATGGTTTTAGTAAATAATTTATTAGGTTTTAGACAAAGCGGGCGAAGCCGCGGGCGGTAAGCTAGTTTAAAAATAGAATACATATCCATAAACTGTCCTGTGTGACACTAACTAAACCTATATCAAAGTTTTTTGGTATAGTCAGTGATAAAGCTGTTGTTGCAATTAAAATACAAGATATTTATATTCATCTTATAACTTACAAATATGTACATCTATACATACAAGCAGGAAGCAACGATTACCGCACACTAACCTACATAAAACCATTTACTATAGGGCTTCCCATTTTCTAGGTCTCTCGGTCTATCCCTGACCCACACAAAGGTTAGGGGTGCATACTTACAGATTAGACCTTATTGCCGTACATAGTGACATTTTGTAATGCAATATTGTGTGGAATAAAAAGTTATGTAACGGAATGCATTTATGTTCATTAGTAGTTATATAAATTTCATGTAAGGTAAATATGTAGATTGTAGGTTAAATAATAATAAGTACTTATATTGCTTTTAAAATTATGACAGACAAAAACATTTGAAATAACTTGCCAGATTTATATATTTTTTTTTTGGTATATTTAGGAGGTCTTAGAACAAGTAATTATCATTGATAACTTCATAAGGGTACATTAGTGGAACTTAAACTAAATTTGGTGGGTCAGTATAACGTAACGGCACCGGTTTCCGACTAGCCTCCTTTATCCGACCATTTTGATTTTTATTTGATAAAACGTTTAAAATACGCGCGACACTCGTGAAACTGAAGGCTTTCGATTCAATCACTTATCGTACGTCATCTGTCCAAAATTGGGTTTCAAATTTTAACCGACATTTCGTCAATCCAAGAAAAGCTAGGCGAGGGTGTAGTTTGTATTGAATTGAATGCGAAAAAAACATAAAACGCTGAAAATAAACATTTGGATTTTTACGCTAAATACTCTGGTAAGTTTGTGGTTAATTTACTTTGAACGTTTTATTGGTGTTTTATATTATTAATTTTAAAATATACATGCAAAGGTAGCGTGTTTTTATAGGTTTTTTTGGACAAATAATTATGGACGGAATGAGGAGCTTTTCAAAATAACAACATTCCGAAATCCGACCGAATCGGTCGGTAAACGGAATTTCGCACTTTTTAAAAGAAGGTAATTATCTATTATGCATGTTGTTTTGTGGAGGTTTCGTATTAAGTTATTTATTCTAAACGCTATGCTCATATACTACACCTGTATGCGACCAATGCTAACTTTAATGGATTATTTGTAATATACGTTTTAACTGACACTGTTTTTTGATTTTTTCGTTATTCATTTACAAAGACCGGTCTGGTTTAAAACCCCTATATTTTACGTTTATGACACATAATTGCATAACTACGAAATTGTGAGATCTTTATAAGTGTACATATGAAATAGAAATGAACTAAAAATGAATATCAATTTCGGTTTAGAGGCTTTATTACGCAAATTTAGGTTTGGTCGGAATCTAGGTGCGATATATTTCCCTGTTTCCGTCCAACTGGGTTGCTTTTGCTTGCGCTGTGCTTGAGTGAAATTGCATGCGTTTATTTCAGGTCATCATCATGAGTGATAAAAAAGAGGCTGAAGTATTCTCATTAGCTGAAATAATACTTTTGGTGAAATGGATTTTAGAATTGGGCAAAGTAGTCAATGGGACATTCTAATTTAGTGTGGATGACCAGTGAGGCATTTTATGAGTTTGAGTTTGAGTAAATGTAATTTTAAACTACTACAGTCTAACATAGAGTTAGTTTTTGTTATTATAATAAATGCTCAAATATTATTTAAAACTAGCGGTCCGCCCCGGCTTCGCCCGTGGTACATATTTAAAATATCTCTCCATAAGAACCATCCTCGTACTTCAAGTAATATAATAAAAAAAGAATTATCGAAATCGGTCCACGCGTGATGCAGTGAAAAGACGAAACGGGTTTTTACGAATTTCCATTGTATTTCTATTATCATAAAGTTGATTTTAGTAGAAAATATTTGACTGGTCGGAATCTAGCTACTCAGTGGTCGGAAACACGTGTATTTGTACTCAGTCGGTCGGAAAATGGTGCTTTCAGTTAATTTCCAGTCGTGACAGTTAAAATCCAAATTTAGGTAATAAAAAGCCATTATGAAATACAATTATGTGCATATTTTAAAATATAAGTTCGTAATCTTTCATAATATCATTTTTTCTTATGACCTCTAGAGTATTTAATTTATCTTTTAAAGGATTCATTTAGCCGTATCAATCAGTGGTCGGTATTCGGTGCCATTACGTTAGTACTTTCTATTATTATTAGGCAATAAATTATTTTAAATAAAAACATATTTTGAAATATCTAGGTCATACTGCATTACTTTTGTATTATATTATGATGTTGATTAATATATCATCACATCTAATTGTTCCATTGTTTTGCTAATTACATGACGGTTTGGGTGCTATACACACATTATAATTAACTTTTCTATAGCTAAGGTCAAATAATGAAATTTAATACATACCTATAAATAACAAGTGCAATCTAATAATGCAACTAGCATCAATACAGTTATGAAATGCAGCACAAAACACGCATTATATATGCTTGACTGCTGTTAAATTACGTGTTTCAAAATTGCAAAGATTTTTTCAACACTGGCGTTACCATTCTCATCTTAATCACTTATCAAAACATATTAAGCACACTCAGATAAAGATTGGCACAGATAGGTCATTGTATATTCTATAACTCGGAATTGTTTGCGAGTGATAACAAAGCAATTTCGTAACAAAAACATTGAACGCGAATGAACAACATTTCAACGTGTTGTTTAAGCGAGAAATGAAGCCCGATCTTCGATACGGGCCGTGGGGTGCTGGTTTAATCCAATTTAGCGTCGAGACACACATCCCAGCAATGAATCACGTGTTGACAATAATAATAAAATTCATTTTGTTCGACATTATTATGGGTACATACATCTATCGTAAAACTTCGTCCATTATTTACATCTAGATACGAATCACTTGTACTTACGGTAAATAGTAAAAAAGCCGTCTTTGTACACATTAAACTTATAATTTTGCGAAAATTAACACTATTTAGACGATTAATCGATAAAATGATTAACTTTAGTTCGTTTTAATTACGACTGATTACTTCATAGATGGAAAAAATGATGTCAACTGTCAAATCGATTGACAATTACAATGTCATTCTAAACGTCAGAACATATTTTTTTTTACTTTTATAATAATACTGTAAGATGCCTGGAGTTTGGTATTTGTTAATATTAGTCGTAGTTTTAATGTGCTACACTGTACCTATGTGGTTTACAGACATTTGATATTTTCATATCCACCGCAAGGCTAAGGCCGCCTGTCCACCTGCAAGAAAACTTCCGCGAGAAATGTCCGACAGTCTGTCCGACAGCAATTTGCAATTCTTATTCCGCGTTTCCACCTGCAAGTAGACTTGCAAGTTGCTGTCAGACAGACTGTCAGACATTTCTCGCGGAAATTTTCTTGCAGGTGGAAACGCGGCCTAAGAGGGGATTTTAGCACTTTTAGAGTGGTACTTATTCAAATCGACTATACGATACTATACTTTACAAGGTGTACCATATTGTGAGAGTATGGACCTAAGGCATGGACACTGTTAGTTTATGTATGTTATGTGTAGCTATGACATATTTTAAAAAAGACTCAACTTAGACTTGGTCTTTAATCTTAACTTAACACCACATTATTGTTTAATCTAGGGAATGCAAATATACATTCAATCTGTATCGCTAAATTTAATTAACAGGCGAGGAAATTTACAATATAATACTATCCCCTTTTGTATCCGTAAGTATCTACCTACACTCTAGCTCTAGAAAATAGTGTTGCGTAAATAATTATTTCTAAATACTATTAGCGAATTTGCAGTATTAGTAGTTCAATTACTTGAACTATTTCTAATCTTATTAACACATATTAAATAAATAAACATTGAAGGGCGGAGTAGGTAATCCTATTGCTTTTCATCCATATTATTATAAAAATATAAAGAGAATATAGTGATATTACTACATAAGTACCTAATATTATTAATTATAATGAATATTTAACCGGAGTCACCGACATAGCTTGCTGGATTAGCACATTGAAGTGGCAATGAGCAGGGTGCCACCATGATTAGCCCGTAGCCGGTGACCTTTAGGTAGTAATATATGGAATTGAATTTTAGCGAGTCCATTTTTTTATGTGAGTGGTCGTGTGACGAAAAAAATACAAAATCAAGAATTTATGGCGCCAAAAAATCTGAAAAGAATTAATGTTTAAAAATTCATGGAGCTTGGTATCATAAAGAAAATACGAATAGGTATGTATAAATAACTTAAAATAAATAATTGATTAGGAAATAAATAAAGCAAAAACATGTAGTCGGATTTTTGTTATTATAATAATAATTCTTGTTTCAGATTGAATCCGATTACAAGATTAATAATATAATTGAACAATCGATCGATAATCCATAATTAGAAAATGGTGTTGCTGAGGATAAGAAAAAAAGGTGGTTACAAAAGTCAAGATAATAATTATGAGAAACGAGAAATGGATACCTATGGCCCATGTTTAGAATGATAAGTTTTTTTTCCAATTAAAACGCTAATCATTCCCTAGCCTAGCGACCGATTAAACACTAAATATGATTAGTATCAATTAAATTAAATAGTGATCAAATATATTAAAGATAATCAACGCGTGTGTGATAAAAGATTGATAGGACACATTTTATCAACGAATAATTCGTAAACTTGTATAATTATTTTAGTACAATTTACAATCGCTTTGCTCTCGTACAAAGTATAAATGAAAACAACCGAATTTATGATTAATAGTATTCTAGATTCATCATTGTGTGGACATATTGAATTATAATGGTAAGTTTGAAGTGAATAAATAAAATAATGTGACTTTAAAAGTATGGATTGGTTGGTATTACTATAAAATGTTCAGAAAAAATATGATAGCCCAGTTATTTAGGTAGGTATAGAACGCAGATCGAGCTGGGTAAACTATGAAGTTATGTACTTATGTCTTAATTCTATTCAGATTATATTTAAAAACTGAGTTTGTTTACTAATCTCAGGAACAATTGCATTGAAAAATACTTCTGTTACTTCTGTGTAAATAGTGTCTATTAGGATTTAGGGCTATACATATGTATAACGTGCATATAACTATAGGCCATCACGCAACCAATAGATTAGTTGCATAGTAGCAATGAAAAATTATACAAAAGCTTGAAAAAGTTTTCTTTTGAAAGCAGACGACTTTGTATTTTGCATACTGCAAATCAGTAAGATTTTTGTAAATAATTATGTAGTTTAAAGTTTGAACTTAGCAGAAACATGCAAGTATTGGAAAAATAAATCATTTTTCCCGCTTAATGTAAAAAAATAATCGTTACTAGTTCCCTGTAGACTATTTTGTGCATTACTAGGTAAATATTAGTACCTACAAATTCATGGATTCACTATTTTTTAGTCTCTTTTTCTTAAAGTTGAAACTAGTTTCCCTAATTTCAGATGAGTCCCAAAGAAGAATCAGACAATATAGGTTCTGCATTGGAAGCAGTTATCGCTAGTGTTGGTGAATTAGGGTTGTACCAACGTTTGCTATGTATAGTGATGCTACCGTTTGGTTTTGCATGGGCGTTCTCGTATTTTGTGCAAATGTTTATCACAGCTACACCTCAGGAACACTGGTGTAGAGTGCCTGAATTGGCATCGTTGGATATTAATCTCAGGTAAATATACGACATGAAAGGGATAGATAGAAAATTTACAAATTGTATTTTATTATATCATATAATAATAATTTATTTTATTCTTACCTTTATTCTTATAATTTGAGCGTTTTCAGTAAGGTATTATTACAAGTATTATGAATCCTTGAAGGATGCTTTTAATCCCTTAACAATAACGTACAGTTTACACAAGTTAGTTATAGATGATTTTTACCTCGATTTATACAATATTTTCAATTTTTTTAATGTTTTTCGATGGTTTTTTTTCGTTTTCACATTTTTACTCTCTAGAGTAAGTAAGAGTAAAATTTTATTGTGAAAAACCGACAAATTACCGATCTTTCAGACGACAATTATCGGTACCATCCACAGGAGACTACGATGTTGATAATTGCATGATGTTCGATGGTAATTGGACTCAAGTGTTGGAGACATTACGACCACCAGATGCAAATACACCACTAGTTCCTTGTCAGAATGGTTGGGAGTTTATTTTGGACGATATTCCTTATTCTACTGTTGTGAGCGAGGTTGGTTTTAAAGAGCTTTTCGAAAAAATTGTAAAATGTTCAGGAGAGGATAGAAAATAATACAGAAGTAGCAAAAATTTTGATATTGCAATAAAGCTAAAATACGTTTCTGTTATAGTTGCGTATCTTTGGTATAGTGATTTTTGGCTATTGGGTAATTGTTAAAGATGGTATCTAATGTTTGTTAATAAACTTGAATCAAATATGTTGCATAATATTTATTTATTTATTTATTTATTTTCCTCAAAAACTTACAACTACAGTTACAAAGTATTACATAGTATAAATTGGAGAGGACTGGTGTCTGCGATAGGCAAAGCCTGTAATGCAGATCGCCAGGCACTCACCCAGTCGAACCGTTTAATATTTGCTTAGTAACATAATATTAAAAACATGAAATAACCGTTTAGAGGTACAAAACATAGTACAAAAGAGAAACAAAAGGGGAAATATAATATCTTAAATGTTAGATAAAAATTTAACATTTTACAAAAGTTAAAAAAAAGAACAATTTATACAAGAATAGATTTGGTACCTATATTGTAGAGTATATAAGTGAGTGTGTGTGAAAGTGTGTTCGTGTATATGTGTGTGTGTGTGTATGTGTATGCATGTATGCGTGTGTGTGTGTTTTATGTATATATTAAAATTTACTATAGTTTTACGTAGCGTATTAAATTCTCAGTAGATTCATAATCGAGACTTTTTAGCCATGTTGAAGTTTTTGATTTGCAAGCACCTGTAGTCAATGAATAAATAGATAATTTACCATTTAACTTATTATACAAATAACTACCTTGAAAGCAAAAGAAACGACGAGTGAATGATGTCGCGGGTCTCAAACCATAGGGGCGTATCCACAAAACCCCTACTTTTCAGGAGAGACAAAAAACTTAATAACTTTTTTTGTGATTGAGCCACCTTGTTGTGTTTTTGCATGTAGCTATATATTTACACTGCAGTTAATATGGAATGCTTGGTTTTGAGATATTCCCTCTGTAACACTAGTTTTTAGCTGATACGTCTATTTGCCATGACGAATAGACGGCAAAACTCCGTCAAATTTCCCCCATAAATGTATGGAATTTATGGACGTAAAACCCTTCTCCTTAAATTATTAATATTTATACTTATATTTATTTTTACCTAGTTGGTGACTCAAAATATTGTAATTTAGGAATGAGAACCCATCGAAATTAACGTTATTTACGCGGTTTTTAAAAATCTTACGCCTGTTTGGCTTGACATTTATATTGAGAGGCGTTTGAATTCAAAGTAGAGGTATAAACCAGTTTTATTCTACAATCTAGACAAAAAAAAACAAATGGACGTAATTACACAATATTTTCTGTGTGAAAATAAAAATAAGCATATAAAAAATTAAATTTATTTATAAATCTGAACATAGTTACTTACCTACTTTAAATGACTAAAGTCACAAACATTTAGAACTACGTTAAAAACAACCGACTTCAATATGTAACGGAAAAGTAAAAAATAAAAAGAAGATTTGATGTTATTAATTATAACATATTATTTAGATGTGCTATTTACTAAATAGGTTTGATACTAAGTGCTTAGTGCTTGGCACCGACTTCAAAGTTATTTAATATATAGCACATCTAAATAATAATATGTAGTAATTAATAATATCAGATTTTTTTTTTTTACTTTTCCGTTATTGAAGTGGGTTGTTTTTAACGTAGTTATTTTTAATACTTTATAATGTATTTATCAACACGAATCAAACGAGCCCAAACTCGATAAAGTTGAGTCAATATATTACTGAGTTCCTATGGCCACCTTCCGATTCCATCATCAAATCAGCTCCTTGTCATGATAATGTTTCATCGTTATCCAATTTACATACGTTTACAAAATTTCAGCTTAATCGGTTACCGGGAAGTGTATTAAAGTTACTTGCTAGATTTCAATTAACACGTTAGCTGCGAAACAGGGCTTGAAACACCCTGTCCGTGTCTCGTCGTTATAGCGGTAGCAAAAAACTTAAACTTCTCTGTCGTGCGGGAGGCATAACTTCCATCTGGTTTAGTGTAGGAAAGTGATATCTATATATCTGAGATGTGCTATTGATTCCTAGTTCAATGGTATACCGACCTTAATACCGGGTTTCTTAGACCTCGTGCCGCACTGAACAAATAAAAATTCTAACACAGTGCGGAACGAGGTTGCGAACACCTCGTACCACCACGCACCTCGTACCGCACCCTAAGCTAGCTTCACGCGGTTAGTGTTGTGCAACGCATTCGAGACTATTTGTGGAACAACTTATTGAACTTTTACAAAGAAGGACTTGAATGTGGATACAGGTAATTTTCAAACATACTAACTACTCGTTATAATAAATATCGTTAATAGAAACGTGAATGTGACATGTTGAGTAAATTTCTTCAAATAGGTTGATAATCATGATTACTATTAGTGTGTTTGTTCATTGAATCAACTAGCGGCAAATCCAAAACACCCGGCAATCGGTGTATGGCTCATCAAAATTTAACTCTTGCCCAAGTCAACAAGCCAACAAACAAGGCACATCATCTCTTAAAGGGATCAAAGAAGAGTAGATGTGTAGGATGTTACGAAAAACTCCGCACCTTCTTAACAAGTCGTGAGGCCGAAAAAGGTAAAGAAAATTCTCACAGAATGCACTGGTTGCAAACAATATTATTGTTTGGCCTGTTTTAATGAAAAACATCCATAAGTTTGATAAATAAATACAATTAAATAAAATCGATATTTCTTTTCCCATCACTAAATTATATGAAAAACTGCTATTGTTCAGTGCGGTATGGGGTACATCAAACCCCACATTTTATTTTACCCCTAGAATCTAAACTAACTAATCTAACCACGGGCGACGGTAGATTTAGGTTAATGAACTCATTGTTAATAATAATCACGACAAAAGTCGCACACTTTGTCTTATTTGGCGCCAGAAAAACGATTTTGGTCTCCTACGGGCGGTGGGGTTTAATATGCCTCGTGCCGCCACAATCTCTGGTATAGGACAAGGTTTAAAACGACCCGTAACGCAGTAATGGAAAGTACAGATATTTCTGTGCCGCAGTGAACGTGTTAAGTCATCGAGATCAGACAAAAATGCTCATAAAATAAAAACTGCTAGGCCTATCCGAATAAATTTTTTATGAGACCAATTCGACACCATTACACATCAAACAAAAAAAGAATCACATAGATCGGTCCAGAAACCTCGGAGTAATCGATGTACATTAATAAAAAAAATATACTGGCCAAATTGATAACCTAATTTTTACATGATTTGCTGGAGACATCATTACATATCTTAGCATTGAAGCCACCACTGAATTTCGATTTTGTCCTGGGCAGCAATCAGAATAAAGAATCAGGTGTTCCACATTGGTAAGCTTGGTGATATAAGTATACAAACATGTTGAGACTTCATTCACCCCTCTATTTCTCTCGTACTCTGGCCAAAAGTAACAGTAGCCCAGTTTGCTCACTGCATTATGTATTGTGAAATTCATAAAGCCCAATTTCCTTTTATAAAAGATAGGTTTACCCAAAATGTCCATTAGGGACAGTATAATACTGCTTCGAAATCAAAGGTATAGACAAGAAGAGTAGAGTCAACCATTGCCTTTAATTTATCTTCTTCTTTTCTTCTTTGGCATATTCTTTCCTATTAACATGTTTTTCATACTCCTCCTGTTTTTCTTTCTGTTCTTCTTCGGGTAACTGCTCAAACTTATGACACCAACATTGGTCTATCCTCGGCTTGTGAAAATCTATATTATTTTCCAGAATTAATTCTTTGTATGAAATCTTGCAGATAGGAACCTTATTATTTTCCATGAAATGTTCTTTATAAAATAACTAGCTTACCGCCCGCGGCTTCGCATGCTTTCTCTAAAACGTTTTGAAATTTAAACTATCCTATCTCTCAAGTTGGATCGAACTGTACATGGGGTGCGAATTTTATTATAATCGGTTATGTGGTTTAGGAGTCCATTGAAGACAAACATTGTGACACGAGATTTATATATATTAAGAAGATATATAATATATAGTATATTCACTAAAGTTATTCCACGCATTAGAATTACATATACTCGCTTTGGCATCTCACTGCAGAATGATCGTGTTTCCGTGTTGTTGACATGACGATACGTCCACCAACTTGCTCTGTGACATCCTCCTAGTGACGAAATCTGGAGACAGCAATACTAAAATATGTAGACGTATGTGCATACGTCCGCAGTGATGACTAAATATCCCCAGGATCATGTTGACATTGATGATCGTATGTGCATACGTCTATATAGCTCGATACAATGATTTCAGGTTAAAATAAAACAAACAGTCGTATGTGCATACGTCTATAAGGCATGTCAAAACTGCCTCAATAAGCAATAATATTGCTCTTACGTCTATTATACGGCTATATGGCCTAACAATAATTGTAGACTGTCTAGCTTACGGCAAATAATATTTTGCATTTTATACAAAAAGTAATCAGTATTAAATTATAAGAAAAATTGAGGTTATGTATTGCTTAAAGTAGAATCCAATGGCATTAAAAACGAAAAATCGCATTTTTGCATATACGCCCCTATGGTTTGAGACCCGCGATGTATTAGGTGTATATTGATCACAAACTCTATCTAATCGACGCTTTGTTTTTAATTTTTGAGAGTCATATATGAGTAAACTGTGTTGTCTGAGAATGGTATGAAGAACAAAGAGTTGACGAACGGTTAAAACATCCCATTTTGCGTAGAGGGCGGTCGTTGGGTGATAAAAAGGTAAGAAGGAACCAACCTTTAGTACAGCTCTCTGGGCTCTTTCCAGTTTTAACAGAAAAGTTTTCGGTGCTCCTCCCCAAGAGGTTATGCAATAAGAGAGGAGGGATTGACACAAGGCATAATATACAGATTTTATGACATCTTTATCCGCAACGTTTCTCAGGCATTTAAATACACAGATAAGTTTGCGTATTCTTCCAGATAACAAATCAATGTGTTCCTGAAAATTTAGCTTATCGTCCAACACAACACCCAGATATTTCATAGATTTTGTACATTGAAGTATTGGACACGAACAGGTAGAGTTATCAAAGTTGAGACAACGATGAGATTTGATCAGAAAAGTCTGCGTTCTTATGTTTCTGTTTCGTAGATGAAACAGAAACATAAGAACTAATAAAATATATATAAAAAAATAATATAATAGACCTAAACAATAATTTATAATACAACAATTATTATCTGATTTAATTACAAGTTTTAGAAATTATCCCACATTTGCACTATAAGCTCTTGAGCTGAAAAGCTATATAGGTAGAACGTTTTCTATTTCCTTTTAGCGTGAGTGGGTTTGCGATAAAGCTAGCTTGGTGCCTTGGACGCAATCCATAAGTTTCCTTGGGTCAATCGTCGGTGGTATACTATGTGGTACATTAGCTGATAGATATGGGAGACTGCCCGTTCTTATATGTGAGTCAACTTAATAATATTAATAAAAACTAATCATTAAAATTCTTGTGTCGCGGTGTTTGTAGTTAAACTCATCCGAAATGGCTTGACTGATTTTCATGAAATTTTGTGTGCATATCAGGTTGGTCTGAGAATCGCACAACATCTATTTTTCTATTTCCCTCTCAGTCTTTTTAATTGAGTGGCAAGTGGCAGTGTGGTTATTCGGTTGGTCAATATGATGAAATCCTAAATTCAATTGGTTCGTTATTCAAAAATAAGGTCGTTGTAAATTCGAAAATACCGTCTAGCGAAGAATGGACCCCATTTTTATAATTGACAGGAATTTAACTCCTCTCTGTCCAGATTTTGCCATGAGATACCGGATAAATATGCCTATCGATATGCATTTGAGTAGGTAAGGTAAATACTTTTGTGAATACATATAAACATACCTGTGTGGTTGTTTCTAGTGGCCAACGCGTTTGGTGCTATAGGAAATATTGCTTCTATGTTCACGTCTGGATTCTGGGACTTTGCAGCTTGTCGTTTCGTAGCCGGAATGTGTGTGGACAGCTGTTTCATACTTATTTTTATACTTGGTAAGTAAAAAGTTATTAATGATTCTGAAATATAGTATTAAAAACACGCTTTATAAGGTAATCTCACGAAATTATTGTGTTGTTACCGATCCTTGTTAAGTGTACAAAGTTTGAATTAAATCTATCCATTGAGAGTGGCTGAAAATCAAGTCTAAAAGAGTCAGAACAATTAAAAATAAATATTGCGGCTTTTACTCTTAGTTGATCACTAATACTATACTCGCAAGTATTTTAGTTTTTAAACTAATTTAAAATTATTTTTATGTTCTTACAATTATAATTTTCATAAAACAATAAATAATATTTTCAGTATTAGAGTACGTGGGAACAAAATACCGTACTGTAGTATCCAACATATCCATAGCCCTGTTTTTCGGAGGAGGTTGTATCCTACTCCCCTGGATAGCTCTATGGGTCTCTGATTGGAAGTTACTTATGATAGTTACTTCGATACCAATGATTGTGGGGTTCTTGGCGCCCTTCGTGGTACCGGAGAGTGTGAGGTTAGTTTGTTTTTTTTTTTAATTTCCGAATTATCTAATATTATTTTTATTAACCGACTTAAAAAAGGAGGAGGTTCTTAATTCGACCGTATCGTATATTGTTTTGTATGATTGTTGTTTATATCAACTCAATATTACAAAAAAAAAATAACTTCCGAAAAAGTGGAATCATAAACCTACGTAAGTAGCTTCGTAGGTACGGAATACGACATTTGTGAACGTATAATATATTTCAATACAAATGTTTAACCCTTAGCTGGTATCGGGGGTCAAAAATCACCCCAGTGCAACGAAATTTTGGTCATAACTTTTTAGTGTTATAACTTACACTCTTGTTGATCTAGCTAATCTCATAACATCTCGGGCGTGAAACGGACGACATACAAGTGTTACTTTTCTGTTACAAGGAGCCGAGGTACGTACACTGCTGGGGTCAAAAATCACCCCCGATACCATTTGTGTAAGTTTTTCTGAATTTATTCTAAAATTATTTTCTTTATTTTTTGAGTTATAAACGATCATTACGGAGAGTTTTTTGACTGACGATCAAATAGCTGAATTATTAGAGGACGAAAAAGAAGAAAATGAACCGGAAGCCTTCAACAGACCAGCTGCTTCTGTAAGTGATGATGAACAAATAAGTGATTGTGAGGAAGCAGAGATAGCTACTTGTTCTGAAGAGAGTGTATTAGAAGCTGACTCCTCAACTTCAAGTTCTGATAGTAGCAGCGAAGGAGATGATGATGAAGAAGAAGCAGCTAGTCATACCTCTGGCGAACAGCGATCATATGTTCTAAATGTTAGAAATTTTACTAAGAATTTTGTTACTGGTACATATGTTGTCATTTTTTTTGTTTTCTATGTTTTTTGATAAAAGTTGATTTTTTTATTATTTCGACTATATAAGAAAACTATAGTTAGAATATTTTTTATGTTAATTTTTAGTTTTTGTAGAATTTATGGATCTCAAAGTGAACATCACTAAAATTAAACCAAAAATAAGATATAATTTGATTTGAAAAATTAGTATGGTTAATTACTTTATAGAGCACTATATTGTCGTTAAATGCTTACTATACGAGTTACTTAATTAATAAAAGTGTATTAAAAAGTAAAAAACCTGTTTTTATAACATTTTTTTTTTAATTTTCTCATGGGGTCTTTTTTTACCCCCGATACCAGTTAAGTTGGCCAAGTTGAGCGATACCAGCTAAGGGTTAAACTACATAGAAATCATAATTATTGTCTTCTTATCTAATTCTAACAAATTTACTCTCTGATACGTATAAGAGTAATAAAGAAAGAGATGCATTTAATTCTTTGTCCAATAAAAAAAAAACTAATTTTTTTAGGTGGTTGGCGACGAAGGGTCGGATTGATAAAGCCGTTGAGGTGCTCAAGAGATTCGAGAAAATTAATGGCAATAAAATACCTCAGAATGTGATGGATCAATTTATTGTGAGTTTCATATGTTTTTATAAAGTAAATAACAGTTTGGAAAATGAAAGTTTTTTATTCGGTATGTATAGTGTATAGAGTGTACGTAGAGTAGAGTGCAAATAAAATTCTTTTAATTTTCATTGTTTCTGGTGAATCGTAACTAATGAGAATAAATGAATATGTTTATATTAAAGTACAAAATTAATTAATTGCCTTCATTGCACAGAACATTTTTTTGTAAAAATGTGTAATAAATTGTAGGTATATTTCGTTATTCCTTACATTCTCCAGGGATATTACCACATTTCTAATATTTACTAGCATCGAAAGTGAAAGGAAACTAAAAATGATGTTAAAATTAATGACACATGTTTTTTTGACAAGTACCTAGGTACTGGGCCCTTTTTTTAGCCAATCGCCAAGAACACCATTGACTTAGACCGGCATCTCCCTGATCCTCAGAACCCCCTTCCTGGCCATTAATGCCTCCCAAAAATACATAATTTATGCACGAATGCGGGATTACAACCCGCATCTTTCACTTTGCCAAGCTATGGCTTGGCAAGTCTCTGATTTATAAAGCACTAGGTTTCCGCCCGCGGCTTCGCCCGCGCAGTCAAAGAAAAAGCCGCATAGTTCCCGTTCCCGTGGGATTTCCGGGATTGCGTCATTTTCCCAGGATAAAAGTAGCCTATGTCCTTTCTCGGGTATCAAAATATCTCCATACCAAATATCATGAAAATTGGTTCAGTAGTTTAGGCGTGATTGAGTAACAGACAGACAGACAGAGTTACTTTCGCATTTATAATATTAAGTATGGATTGGAATGGTATAAAAACTAAACATCATAGATTATTCTTATTTTAAGCTTACCGCCAGAAACACGAAGGACGAAGACCACGGCATCACCCTGATCTTCCGAACTCCCTCCCTGCGCCGCATGGTGCTGTTTCTTGTGTTCACGTTCATGTCCGTCGCCGTGATGTTCGACAGCATCATCCGCATGTCGGAGAACCTTGGCCTGGACTTCTTTGTCACTTTCTCTATCACTTCTGCTACGGAATTACCGTCGATCGTGGTTCTTTTGCTGCTTTTGGACAGGTATGTATTTGGAAACCTACCTATACGTTTATAGTAATTGGTTGTCAATTTAGTTTTCAGAGATTTTACCCTGTTGTTCGGATAGCGCGTATTTTATGTAGTATCATGAGGTATTTAGATAAGCTTTTATAATCGTAGTTCAATAATTGTTTCGTTATATATCTTTATTTTGCCAATAACGTCTTCTAGGATCCCCAAATTATTTATTATTAAAAGACGTTTTATATTTGCAGATGTAATAACTAATAAACGAACCATTAATCATGACTTTTTTTACCATACTTTTGAATAGGTCAAGCCAGATTGTATTTTTATTTCGTAAGTAGGTATTATACCTATCTTCTCTTTCAGGTTAGGACGGCGCTGGCTGGTGTTTGCGCCGATGATGGCTGCAGGCGCCTTATGTCTCATAACTGCGTTTGTACCTCGAGGTAACTCAATTTCATCGAAAAATTGATCTCATACGTTGGCTAAAAAAGGGAACGTACAAAATCCTTTCTGAAGCATTGTGTACTTATTTTGTAGAAGTATTAAGAGGAGCTACAAAAAAAAAATATAACTTTTTATTTTGAAAAGTTCAACAGTGGCCTTTCCGTTGATAATTATTCTTTCGTTGATATTCTGGGACTTCTTTTTTTAGGGAATTTTATTCTATTATCGAAACTAATAGCATAATCACTTTTTCTTAGAGACTATTCGACTCCATAATTTTTAACGATTAATGTAACTATTCCGACATCTTATAAAATCAATTTCCCGTGTTTTTTTTTTCAGGTATAGTGAGGTTATCAATTCCTACCTTTTTTCCTTTATTTCAGGAATAATATCAGTCTCCCTAGCCGTAGTGGCGCGGTTTTTCAACAACATGTCGTACGTGGCCATTATCCAATGGACGCCAGAACTGATGCCGACGGTAGTGCGCGCTTCTGGCGCGTCGTTTGTGCACATTAGCGCGTTCGCTGCTGTCATTGTGACGCCGTTTATTGTGTATTCTGTAAGTATTATTTATAACAAGCAGTCCGCCCCGGCTTCGCCCGTGGTACATGTTTACGTTTTCTCTCCCTAAGAACCATCCTCTTACTTCAAGGAATATTATAAAAAAAATAACTATCGAAATCAGTCCACCCGTTCACGCGTGATGCCGTGACCAAGGGAAATATGGATTCATTTTTATATATAGAGATTACGCAATATCTGATGAAAATTAAGACAAGTTTCTGAAAAAGTAAAAGATCAGCTAGCGTCTTTTGGAACGAAGTTGCTTATCGCGTGTTGCGAAAGGGGGCTAGACGAAATTAAGGGCGGCCGTACACGGGTGGCTCGAGCGGTTAACGGCTGAGCGACGTACACAGACTGCTCGAACGTTCGGTTAAAACAAACCGCGCAGTTAACGGCTCGAGCAGTCCATGTACGGCAGTGAATGAATGTCCATAGTTCAACGCGCGGTCGCGGCTTCAAGCCGTCGCGTCGCGTCGGTCTCAACTGCTTGAGGCGGCCCGTGAACAGCCGCCCTAAGACCAAAAGTTGTGTCGTCGAACTTTAGATTCTTCGACATGTCTGTTTCCTCACTATGTGTCATTTTCTTTATGTAACAACGCTATTCAATCTAGCGTTTGTATAATAATGAAATACATAAAAGCATTAACATGTTTTTTACATGACATATTTGTATCTTGTTTTGTATAAGTATTTCCTGAAGTAAATAGGTACATGTTTTGGACATTAACAACGAACATGGTCACGGTCAGATTGACAGAGATGCAATAAAATTAGAAAAATAGATTTTCGACTGTGGCTTGAAAATACACAAAAATCATTTAAATATATAAGTAGTTGCAATTTGAAAGAAATACAAACACGATAAAGAAGCAAAATATACTTAATATGTATAAAGTTAGGATTGAACCATGTTTAAATTCAGATTAAAAGGATTTAATTTGAGAAATTAAAAAAAAATCGACCAGACAGGCGAAGCCTCCTCTCGAATTTAATTTCTAGAAGAAATACTTCTTCCATATCTTACAGGACCGCGTATGGGAAGGCCTATCGCTAATCATAGTGGGGGTGGTGGGGCTCAGTGGGGCGTCTCTAGCGCTGGTGTTACCTGAGACCAAGGGGGAGAGGATGCCGCAGACCTTGGACGAGTGGGAGGTGATGGCGAAGGTCCAGCCGGTTAAGAAGTAAGTATTTATCTATATCTATACTAATATTATAAAGCTGAAGAGTTTGTTTGTTTGAATGCGCTAATCTCGGGAACTACTGGTCCGATTTGAAAAATCCTTTCGGTGTTAGATAGCTCATTTATCGAGGAAGGCTAGGCTATATATCATCACGCTACGGCCAACAGGAGTGCCACGGGGGTGAAACCGCGCGGAGCAGCTAGTATGTATACATATAAAACTCAAATAGGTGACTGATATAAGTGATCTATCAACGCACAGCCCAAACCACTGGACGTATCGGGCTGAAATTTGACATGCAGGTAGATGTTAGGACGTAGGCATCCGCTAAGAAAGGATTTCCCGAAATTCTTGCAGGAACGGGGAAAAACGGGGATGCACGTACAAAGTCGTGGGCGGAAGCTAGATTATTTATAATAAGGTACCTTAGAGCTACACAATAATATAATTAATTTATTGTTAATAATAATTAAAACAAATGAGGTACCTACTTCAAAAACATAATTGCATTCTTCTTTCACAGAACGCAGTCTGCACCCCTCGGCCAAATCGATCCCAGCTGATATAAGGTTATTTATTTAATAAAAAATGTTTTTGATATACTTGTGTTGTTATTGAAAGAGCTTCAATTCTGAATTATTTTCCATTGTTTCCAAAAATGAAATAAATAACAAAATGACATATTCTCTATGATACGACAATTTTCTGAAAGTTTAGTAACTAACTACCTACCTACTTAATAAATTTAAATTTTTATTGACTCGGCGTATACAAACGCGAATATGAAAATAAGAACAGGTTTAGTTACAGATAATATAAAATATGGTTCAATTTATTTTAACAAGTAGGTAGGTACCGATTTTTAACGGGTTACACGCTCATTACCCATGGTGTTAATTATATGGAAACGTACCTTATTATCATTACAGTTTTTTTTTTATTTAATTATAAGCTATACTTTCCATAGCAACTGAAGAATTATTGTTGTGAGTGAAAATTTTCTTCATTTTGTGTTTTCTTCATAACTGTAGCCTGCTAGTAGTTAGTTATTAAGTATTCTGTGATAACTATAAAAAAATAAAACAGTTTTATCTAATTTCTTGTGTTAGATTTTTGATAAGTAATGTTTTCATCGTACGAAAAAAAATATTTCTCAATCCGACAGCGAATGTATGTAATGTACTTACTCTTATAATGCGGTAGCTCAAGTATTTTAATTAAAACGCTTCATTAAAAGTATCAACAATAATTACTGACGCTATATTGCGCCCTTTTAAATTGTAAACATCCTGATAACTAATTCAGGTCAATTACAATACGCCAACCATATAAACCTCTGTGGGAACTGAGAACTATAACATAATCCGAAGTCCACGATTGGTCGTAACTCGTATGATTAGCTTTTTAATTCGTTGTTTTGGCGGGCTTTTGATCACTGCTTTCGTGCCAGTATCTTATTATTGATTTTTTTTTTATTTAGATAGCTAAGTAGGTATGAAGTTACCTATATTAATTAAACATATTTTGTGGTGGTTTAGGAACAAAACATATTTTATTGAATTTCAATACATTGCAAACTCGAATTTATAATGATGGATTTTGTACTATTTATTTTATTTATTTATGTAAATGACAATTGAGTAATACCTACGCACGGCCATAGTTTAAACGTAAATACACAAAATAAATATTAATGTAGGTTGACTGTCAATCTTCCAATATCTGACGATATAAAATATTTGCAAAACATTGAAAAGTTTCATCTACCTAGTTCTGTGTGTATATTAGCACACAATATTGTTATTAATTAACCTGTGGTACCTACACATTTATATACATTTATTTTGTCAAGGTAACTAAGTAATTCAACGTAAGAAAACCTCCCACTCATGTCTTCATCCTATCTTGACTCATATGACTGATAATGGATTAGGTACCTATACGTTATAAGTAATTAATTTTTATACGATTCGTTTATGACTTTTATATCATGTAAATAAAAGATTGTAGGTAGGTATCATCCGATCGTACGGTGCTTTAAGAATTACTACAAAAAAAGCTCTATTCTATATTGTGTAGAACACAGAACATATCTATTATAAAAGATGTTCTGTGGTGTAGAATTCGTAATACTGGCAGCTGTAGCCAGTTCATTCAATAATATTTCGAACAGGTAGTCTATATAAGTCAAACGCCATTGGTCCATTCTATATTTGCCGCAATGCGCAGTCCTGCCAGTTCAAAAACGGATACTTTCTCTCGTTTGAAACTACTATAAAAAATAAATTCTTTTCTTGTAAGTAATGCCCACTTGAGAATGCATTTAAATGATTTCATACTTTATTGTCTTTCGCACAAAGCTTAGTTTATATTTAGAGCAAAAGGTCACTGCAGTCATTCACACGAACCGAACATGTGGTAGTCCGTAGTAGCTAGTACACTCGCGCCAAGGCTTCGGGTGGCCGCGCCAAATGTAAATCCATTTTTAAAATTCGAGAACCGTTATTTTTACTCTTTTTATTTTTTCATTTATTGTCTGTGGCCGCATAGTGATTATAAACAAATGAGGAACAATTTAAAATTTTATTTCCCGCTGTTGTTTTGAACATTTATTCACCAATCAGCCATGGTAAGTTGGCAAAGTTCCAATTATTACCTACGTTAAATTAGGTTCATTATACAGTTTAATTTCGCGTCGTAAAATTGTTGTTTCGATATCTCATAATATTATTATTATCGTCAAGACATTGACTGTATTTTTGCAAGTTGTTACATAAAATAATAATAATTTTATATCACTCAAAGGTACTTACGACACTTGAGTAAACAAAATGCGATTAACGATTTATATCTAGTAGACCGTACTTCACTGAATTGAACAGTATTAATAATAAATTGTAACAATGGAACTATAGATTTTTAATGATTATTACCTACAACTTTTTCAAATTATGTGCATTGTTTAACAATTTTAGCACATTTAACTAAAAAAATTAAGATTTTACTAGTGGCGAACGCAGCAGTAAAAATCTAGGTAGTTCATACCTAAACATGCAATCCAAATCATTTTTATAGGCATAGGTCGTCCGATGAAGGGGTACGCCACTGCCAGCACTAGCAGGCAGAAATGATAACTCAGGGGTGGATGTCAGTTCTTTACTAATAAAATAATTATATAAAGGTTGTGGATCAGTGGTCGCCTTTCCACACAAGGTCACAATACACTATACTAAGAATAGGAGAAGTTAGGGTCTGCGCGGGAAACGTTGTGTCGCGTTCGCGGTTAATCCTCGACTACCGATAACGGCTGCACGTGTAGCAGACGCGCCGGCCGTTACAGAGGGGCGCGGGAGGTGAGGCGAACCATATTGGAAAGCGTCCGCGACTAACAATAACGGCTACACGTGCGGGAGATGCGCCGGCCGTTACAGAGGGGCGCGGGAGGTGAGGCGAACCTTATTGGCAAGCGTCCGCGAGAGGCCCTTGTGGTTAAGACGCGGGCGGCTACAGGACTACGGTTTACTATATACTCCCCCTCTAGTTCAGGTGTACGCCCTCGTTCCTGGACTAGCTGCTCTTTTACCTTCTTCGGTCGTCCGCGTTTCTTGACGGGGTTAACAGGTTCCGGCGGAGTATCATCGTTACTAATGAACGGGGTTAAATCTTGAACATGGTATTTCCCTATAATCTCGTGAGGCAGCTCCATACGCGCAATGTTGTACGTCGTAGGGCTTATCTTCTTGGTGATGACGTAAGGACCATCGCGTCTCGGCATGAATTTTGCAGTGAGTGCCTTTGAACCTTTGCTCAAGAGGTGCGATTTTAGTAGCACCTTATCACCCACCTTGTATTCCATCCGCCGACGCGCCTGGTCGGCGTATTCTTTCGCCTTGTCCTGTTGCTTCTCGACTCGTTCTCTGATCGCCGACAACGAGCTGAGGAATCGTCGTAAGTAGGGTGTTATTTGTGGAACAAAGTTATCTTTGTCCAGTATGGCACGTTGGTCATGTGTTGCTTCCGAAGGTGACCGCAGCTCTCTTCCGAATGTCAGGTACGCCGGTGTTGTTCCTGTTGTACGGCACACGGCACTATTTAGAGCAAATCTGATCACCGGCAAGTTCTTGGGCCAGGTACTATGGTCTCCTTCAACCAATCGTGCTAACTGTGCCTTAAGGTCGCGGTTTTTCCTTTCTGCTGGGTTGGCTTCTGGGTGGTATAGTGGCACCAAGTTCTGTGTCACACCCAAGACTGACATACATTGACGCATGACTGCCGAAATGAACTGAACTCCGTTGTCGGATATGATCCGACGAGGCAACCCAAACCGCATGAAGAATTCTTCGATGAGGACACGTGCGCAGGCTTCAGCTGTAGCATCCTTAAGCGCGTATAGCTCTACCCATCTTGTGGCCGTGTCTTCAACGAGCAATATCCACCGTTCCCCTTCCTCTCCTTCCGGTAATGGGCCGAATAGATCTATGGCCAACACCTCGTTACGTTGATTCATGACGGGCGTCTGGAGGAGGCCTGGAGGCTTGTTATTGGTGGCCTTGTATCGTTGGCATTGAACGCAGGCTTTCACGTAGTCGGCTATTATCCTGCGCATTCCTGTGAAGAAGTATAGCTGTGATACTTTCTTGTAAGTATTGTCAATACCAGGATGCCCTGCTACTGCAGAGTCATGACATTGCTTCAAGATGTCTTGCTGTTGACCAGCTGGAACTACGAGTTGTGGTGATTCACTGTCCGAGTCGGGGTTATACCGGTACAGCACTCCTTGATCCATCATATATCCCCGCTCTGTCCATCGCTGGGCTGCGACTTCCTCGGTGGCTTCGCGCTCCTTGACAATCTTCTCCAGTTCTGGATCTGCCAGCTGTTCTTGTCTCAACACATCCGGTTTCTTCACAGGTACGTCTATTATTACAGTGCAAATGCTGCATTGATCGCGGGTTTCTCCTGTGCAGATCGGCCTACTTAATGTGTCGGCCACAACATTTGCTTTACCTGGAGTATACTGGAATTGTATATCAAACGACTGGAGTTTGAGAGCCCACCGCACTAATCGACCGGTTGGTGATTTTAGGGTCAGCAGCCAGCGGAGTGGTTGGTGATCACTTCCAATAATAACGGGTTGCCCATCGAGGTATGATCTGAAACGTTCGACTGCCCATACCACCGCTAGAGCTTCACGCTCGGTGGTAGAGTAGTTTCGTTCCGCTGAGGTAAGGAGTCGACTCGCGTACTCGATTGGTCTTTCCTCTTTTAACTCCCCCTGAAGTAAAACAGCTCCTAAAGCGTAATTACTGGCATCCGTTCGTAATATAAAAGGCCGACTAAAATCAGCTTGGGTCAAAATTGGGGCTGAAGTCAGCAACCGCTTGAGCTCATTGAACGCTTGTAATTGAGCTTCACCCCAAGTCCATGGTTGGTTCTTTCGTGTCAAACGCGTTAACGGTTCAGCCACTTGGGAAAAGTTAGGAATAAATTTCCTAAACCACGAACACGTTTGAAGGAAGGTTCTCATGTGCTTGAGATTGGCCGGCTCCTTCATTTCGAGTACCGCGCTTACTTTATCATTGTCGATGGAGACGCCTTCCTGTGTGATTATGTGTCCAAGGTACTTTACTCTCTCCCTTGCAAAAACACACTTCTCCCTATTTACATGGAGGTTATATTCAGTCAAGCGCTCGAAAACTGCCTCAAGGTCTTTGAGGTGCTGTTGGAATCCACTTGAGATTATCAGGAGGTCATCTAAATAGGCTAACAGGACTACATCCTTTAATGATGCGCAGGAGCGGAGGCGGTCGATCAGCCGCTGGAATGTGGCCGGCGCGTTCTTGAGGCCGAAAGGCATGCGCTTAAAGCGATATATGCCAAGCGGAGATATGAAGGCTGTCTTATCCCTGTCTTCTATCTGGACGCTCACTTGCCAGTACCCAGATCTGAGGTCCAGCGTGCTCATGAAGCAGTTCCTTTTTGTTGATTGCAGGAGCTCATCAATTAGTGGCATAGGGTACGTGTCCGATTTGGTAACAGCGTTCAGGCGCCTGTAATCTACACAGAACCTGACGCCCCCACGAGCCTTAGGTATCATCAACGCTGGAGCGCACCATGCGGACTCGCACTCTTCAATTATATCTTCCTGCAGCATTTTCTCAATTTCTTTTTTCATCACCTCTTTCTTCGCGGGATTCAAACGGTATGGGGGCACTGCTATCGGTGGATGTTCACCTGTATCTATACGGTGCTCCGCGAAAGGCGTAGGAGCTCCCCCTAGACGGAAAATGTGCGCGTGCTTAACGAGGATCTGGGCGAGTTCGTCTCGTTCTGCCGACTCCAGCTGAGTACCCTCGTCATCCCGGAGAACATCTGTAGAGGCACAAGTAGTGCCACGCGAAGTTGGTTCAAAAAATAGCGTATGTTTAACGCGATGATCGTTGTCAAAATACCATAATTCCTTGGAGAAATTAATAACGACACCCATAGCCCTAAGGAAATCTATACCGAGTAACGTCTCGTTGTCGCCGGACTCGGGGAAAATAAGAAATGGTATTGTGATGATAACGTGTTCCAACCGCACCTGCAACGTGGTAGTGAGAACGTTCATTTCGCGTGCGTGGCCATCGGCGAGTTTAATTTTCCTCGTCGAGGGCGTGAGCGGGTGGCCTTTGCGTAGAAGGAGAGCATATAGTGTGTGACCGGCAATACAGTGTTTCGCGGCAGTATCAATTAAAGCTGTACCATTTACTCCCAAAATCTCGATTTTGAAAATGGGACGTAAGTCGCGACGCTTGACGGGCCTGTCGCCGACGCTACATGCCAACAAATCGTCATCGTTCCTAATACGCACATAATTATCATCATAACAATATATTAAATTCACATCATCAGTAAAGTTACTGTTTTTTACATCCGTTGATTTTTGCGAAAAATCTGACTTATTACAGGTTTTATAGTTTGAAAAATTTATACAATTACATTCAAAATCCGACTTAATACACTTTTGAATTGTACCGTTACATGTATGCTTACCCTTAGTGTCATTTTGAGAAAAAACAACATTTTCGGTGGTAACAAGATTTTGTGAAAAATCAGACTTATGACCTTTTACTTGAGGGCAGGTTGTTACAATATCATCGATTTTATAGTTTGAAAATTTAATACAATTACATGCAAAATCCGACTTAATACACTTTTGCATTGTACTGTTACATGTACGCTTGCCCTTAACGTCGTTACAACAAGAACACGGAACGTTGTGTGATAAATCTGAGTTACTGCACTTTCCTTCGGGACACATGTGCGAAATCTTTACGTCATTGCCTTTGTGACAACGAATTTGTTCACAATTATTATTACATACAAAGTTAAACTTGTTACATTTTTCCCGTGTACAGGTATGAATTACGTCATCGATTTTGTGACTACGAAAATTATAACAATTTTGTACAAAATCGGTATCGGACTTTTTAAATTTCGGTATAGCTCCGTTACAAGGTGTAGGTACATTTTCAACATTATTAGCATAACAGGCACACTTGTCGTTAACGTTACATACAACATCTGTACTTTGTGTACACTTTTGGTTATTATGAGAACAGATCAGATGTGAGTTGTGATTATGATTGTTGTATGTATCGTTCGTGAACAAAATGTCCGAATGACAGAACTTATTTTCATAAGGAATACCGGTCAGCTTTTCACGATTACAGTAGTCATTGTTCACTGTACCAAACGAACTATTTTGAAAATCACGATCACGCACGGGTAATTCGAGACTATAGAACTTTTCCGATTTATTTACGTAATTTACGGCACTTTCACTCGCGTTATAAGAGTTATTATTATGACTGTAAGACTCACCTCTGTCCTCTAACTTACGACACTGTTCACGTCGGTGACCGTAGCGCTTGCAGTAGGTACAGTAGGGACGTGCATGACCCGAGCCGGAGGCCGAGGTCGTCGGAGGAGCCCGAGGTGTCGCGTTCACGCCAGGCGCTCCGCGCGCTTGCGGCTGCGGCGGCGCGGGCGCGTGCAGGGCTGCGGTGGCGCGGTGCGGCGGCGGCGAACAAGAGGCCGCAGGCCGCGCGCGCATCGCGGGCGCGCCTCGTGCCTGCGGTCCGGCGGCAGCGGAGGGGGCCGGAGCGGCGCGGAAAGTACTCGCGCCGGCGGACGGCGATGGCCTCGCTGTTGATGCTCGTCGTACCTCTTCTCCCATGGAGTCTTCAATATTTCTAGCGTGTTTTAGTAACTCGGCGAATGTCGTAAACTCCTCTCTGCGGAGTCGTTTTCTTATACGAATGTTTAACAGGCCGTATATCATATCTAGTTTCACTTTTTCCGTTAAGTCACTCGGTGGCAACCTTGCCAACAAGGCGCGAGCTTTCGCCACGAACACATCTGTATTTTCTTTCCCTTGTTCGTTTTCAAACAAGTCGCGGTATATTCTGTGGGGCGGCCGTCGGTCGCCGTAAGCGCTTCTTAAGTTAAATACGACCTCGTCCCAAGTAGATATTTGATTCTTAATGCCCTGCCACCAGGTGGCCGCATCATACGTCAACAACATTGACATCCCTTTAATTGCGTTGGTATCAGCCACGTTGGCGCACTCTTTGTAGCTTTCCACTGCGTCTATGAATCCTTCTATCGATTCGTTCGGTGCGCCGCTAAATACCGCCTTGCACCGCGCAAAATTACCATTTTCGGCCATTGGCGCGGGAGTCGAGGTCATTGCGCGGTTCCCAATAACACTATCCAGGATTTCTTTAATTGCTTTTGTTTGTGTTCTCTGTAAACCCTCCAGGAGCATGGACACACTCTCTTGCGAGAATGTCGCGTCAGCGCAGTGAGGGGCGGGGGGGGGTTGGGGAATGCGTGTTGCATCATCCCCCTCGTCGCCATGCTGGTACTCCTGTTGTTGTTGATGCGCGTCTTCTCTGTTTCCCTGTCTGGTACGCGTCATTATTATTAACACAACACGAATCGTTTAGCCACTAATCCACCCACTGTTGGGACGCCAGATATAGGCATAGGTCGTCCGATGAAGGGGTACGCCACTGCCAGCACTAGCAGGCAGAAATGATAACTCAGGGGTGGATGTCAGTTCTTTACTAATAAAATAATTATATAAAGGTTGTGGATCAGTGGTCGCCTTTCCACACAAGGTCACAATACACTATACTAAGAATAGGAGAAGTTAGGGTCTGCGCGGGAAACGTTGTGTCGCGTTCGCGGTTAATCCTCGACTACCGATAACGGCTGCACGTGTAGCAGACGCGCCGGCCGTTACAGAGGGGCGCGGGAGGTGAGGCGAACCATATTGGAAAGCGTCCGCGACTAACAATAACGGCTACACGTGCGGGAGATGCGCCGGCCGTTACAGAGGGGCGCGGGAGGTGAGGCGAACCTTATTGGCAAGCGTCCGCGAGAGGCCCTTGTGGTTAAGACGCGGGCGGCTACAGGACTACGGTTTACTATATTTTTAAATAAATATTATAAATGCGAAAGTTTGTATCGATGCATCTATGCATATCAATAATAATACTTAGTAAAGTTTTTACTTTTTGTGTTTATCTACACTAATATTATAAAGAGGAAAACTTTGTTTGTTTGTTTGATTGTAATGAATAGGCTCATAAACTACTGGACCGATTTTGATGAAATTTAGCACAGACAATCTTTAGACCCTGAGAAAGAACATAGGCTACTTTTATTGCGAAATATTATGTACCACGGGTGATGCCGGGGCGGACCGCTAGTAAATTGTAAAATACATAGTCGTGTTAGAGTATAGAGTCAATATTTTAACTCACGCAAGTATACAGCTGTTGGTCATATAAAAGCAATGAAATCAAAATCGTTTCTTTTTTTATGGAATTTGATTCTCATTATGAGAGAACTCCAATAAAAAAGAAACGAACTGAGATTCTTGATAGTTTATACCTACCGTTAGTTAAAAATGGATTTTAAATTGATTCAGTGGACTTTTTATTATCTTTTGGCTGAAGATGCTGATTACAGTTTTCTGATATTATTTCTTTCATCCCGGCACGGTCGTATAGGTAAATAATTTTAACAGTTTCGAAGAAAGATAGATAATTTATGTACGGTCTACTTACAATTACATTTTTTATTGTTACGTAAAATTAAAAAAAAATCTAAAAATAAAACTTATCGCACATAGGTAATATTCAATTAAAATGCAGAACACGAATTTGGATATATTTATTCAAATCAACGCGTAAATACTTTAAATGTGCTTTAAATTCACTGTTTGTATTTAACAGTAAATACCTATTTAACATTACTGAATTCTTATCATGATTCAATCAGTATTCGAAGAGAATATTATGAGTCCTTATAGTTTTAAGCACTAGGTTTCCGCCCGCGGCTTCGCCCGCGCAGTCAAAGAAAAACCCACATAGTTCCCGTTCCCGTGGGATTTCCGGGATTGCGTCATTTTCCCGGGATAAAAAGTAGCCTATGTCCTTTCTCGGGTATCAAAATATCTCCATAAAATACATAAATTTCATGAAAATTGGTTCAGTAGTTTAGGCGTGATTGAGTAACAGACAGACAGACAGAGTTACTTTCGCATTTATAATAGGTATTATTATGGATTTCAATGCCATAAAAAAAAAACAAAAATTCTTAATTGACAAAAAATGTTACTTTTATAAACTTCAAACTAGTTTACTATTTTTAACCGAGACTCAGACGCGTTCCTACGAATCCCAAAAAAACCGACCGCAACGCGACGGCTCTCAATTTGTAGCGTATAGGGTCATTGCGCCTGTTCGCGTCCACCTGCCTATTCGCGTCCATTTTGCGGATATCTTTTAGAAAATACGCGAAAATAAGTATACTTTCTGTAAAATTGTAATAAGAAAAATTTCCGATAATACCTCAATGTATAAGAGACATGCACTCATATTCAAAATATTCCTGTGCACCGCCTATCCTATTTTAAAAAAATATTTAATTTTGGCTATTAAACGAGAGAGCTAAAACGCGCGGGATTTTGAGAAAAAAATAGTGCGCAGCGTCGCGTTTGACGGTAAGTATCTTATTGTTAAATGTGAATTTTTGAATATGTAACTGTTTCTTTACTTTGCTAACAAAACATGGATTATGAATCAGCTTATTTCTTTTACAATTAATAGCTAAAATAAGGTGGACGCGAATTACTACACCGAATTTGCACAACTTCCATTTTGCGTCCACGGTGGGCGCAAACTATACCTATAGTGCATAACAATAGAACATATTGCGTCCACATTGTATTTCATTACGTAGCAATGAATTGTTTGTTAAAATATGTAATTTAAAATAGATTGTAAATTTTTGACTGAGACCACAAGTTGATAATTTAAATTTTCATTCAAATTAGCAAATTTTTATGCTATTTTTTTTCATTTTAAAATGGGTATTCTAAGAATGAGACTAGTATCTGTGAGAATGAGAGTCAATAGGTAAGTCTGTGGTTAAAAAAATAATATAAACAAAAAGAAATTTAATTCATTAGGAACTATTAAATAACGTTTATAATATAACGTTGTTTTTTGTTAATTTTTAGTTCTATTAATGATGAGAAGATAAATATAAATATGTTTTTCGAGTTTCCTTACAGTGAATTATATTAATAATAGTGTTGATTTTAGGGTTCCGAACCTCAAAAGGAAAAACCGGAATCCTTGTAGGATCACTTTTATATCCGTCCGACTATATGTCCGTCTGCCGGTCTGTCTTTCTGTCAAGTCCCTTTTTCTCAGTAACGCGTTCAGGTATAAAGCTGAAATTTATACTGAATACTCAAGTCTACGGTCCCTTGAAGCAGTGAAAAAATCAAACTTATAAGCCAAAGAATTCAAAAGATACAGCCGTTTATGCTTCAAATTTTCGCAAATTTCGACATTCGCTAGGGAATCAAAACCTACAGGGTTATTTACGTGAACACAGACACTTAAAGTTTGGTACGAAGCAACGTTTTATAGCACGAATAAGGGAAATATTGAAAAAAATAATCATTAACAGTTAAAACATATGAAAAAAAAAGCAGGTTAATACGGAACCCTCGGTGTGCGAGTCCCACTCGCATTTGGCCGGTTTTTATTAAATAACTATATTCGTAAATAAATAATTTATTAAAATCTAATTTTTATTTGCATTTATCTGATAAAATATCACCCAATACACTCTAAATTCCTTTTCTAAGCTGGTGCACGCGAACTGGTCCACGGGTGGACGCAAACTGGAATTTTTGGACGCGAACTGGGTAAAACGCCTAATTCTGCTATTTGTCTAGATAAATAAAAACCACATGATATTTCCAACACAATTGAAAGTAAATCTTATAATAGACTATGTAATGAACACGTTACATAAATTTTGGGTTGAAATTTATTCTGGAACATTTTTATTTTCTACTTCAAACTTTCCAACTGCACTAAGTGGACGCGAACTGGCGCAATTACCCTATTATGGTTAGATTCAGATAGACTTCGTTATCGAATAACTAAAAGGCTATAGTGAAACCGGAAACGTTTGATAATTATTTATGCCGTTGAAGAATGAACGCTACTATTTTTTGTAAATCAGGCAAGGTAGATACCTACTCTGTTGAGATTAAATTTGGTTGGTGAACAGTGAAGATTATATTTTAAAATAGCCATAGAGACTTCAATGCTTCAATAGACAAGGTCCGTGTATGTCTATGGTGTATGTCCGTGTTCGTGTGTCCCTTTCATAGGAGAGTTTATGAATCAGAATTATTTCCTAAAATAATGGGCTCATCTGGTTACCAAATGGCTAATTTTCGATCTGCCTATCGGCCTGCTAAACCGACAAAAACTCAAATATTTATTTATTCAATTAGAATTTATAACATATTTTTAACATTTAATACCTCAGAGCAATAATTGCTCTGAGTTTACTACTGATTCGGAAAGCAGTATCTATGGAGAAGACTCTATATCTTGTCTCTATATAGTTGCTCACAGATAATATAATAATACCATAGATATTAATCTATCGCTAAGAATCAGAGAAGAAGGAAATTATACGTTGGATTATGTGCATCTAGGTACCTATTTATTTGACTGACCGGTTGGCTTGGTTGGTAGTGGTCCTTCCAAGCCAGAGGTCGTAGGTTCGATTCCCACCCGGGGCAAATGTTTGTGTGATGAACATAGATGATTGCTCTGTGTCGGGGTGTTAATCTACACTAATATTATAAAGAGGAAAACTTTGTTTGTTTGATTGTAATGAATAGGCTCATAAACTACTGGACTGATTTTAAAAATTCTTTCACCATTCGAAAGCTACATTATATCCACGAGTAATATAGTACATAATATAAATATCAAGCTAAGACCAACAGGAGCGGAGCTACGCGGGTGAAGCCGCGCGGCACAGCTAGTTATTTAAAATTATATATGAATGTTTATCAGCAATCTGCTTTCCATAACACAAGCGAAAGCCTAGTATGGGATCAGATCGTGCCGTGTGTGAAAATAATTGTCCCGATATATTTATTTATTTATTATTTATTGGAACTTCCTACGAATGTAGCGAAAGTTTGTAATAATGTAGGGTTTCCTCTTAAAACAGATGACCGGATTGGATGCAATTTTGTATAGAGATAGATAATATCGCAATGCTTCCTTATACCTGACGTTGCAATTACCTATGTTAGGTAATTGCAACGTCAGGTATAAGGAAGCACCGTTCATTTGCTGGTTGAATTATATGAATAAAAAATCTACGATCTGAATAAGCACAAAGGCTAGGTAACGTACCTACCTCCTGGTCACAGATAATATAATATTATGTACTATACCAGCGTATCCAGCGTGCCGCGCCAGTGACACCGCGGACTCCAGCTAGTAACTATTATTATAGAAAGAAAGAAAGAAATTATTATTCAACGATGTACCCAAGTAATTTCTTTGGTCAGCATTATGTACTTGGCGTTATTCATTTCACGAGAATAACAATCAACTGATAAGTAACAATCAAATAGACGATCATATCTCTGTTCACAGGCTGGTGCGAAATGATGACATGTTCTACGTTATTTACCAAACTAAGCCAATGTTTTGATACATGCCACCCATACTAGTTTATGCTTTATACAATCACACTGAAATAATATAATACGCTTGACTAAACATATGTATTTTTGCATACAATTTGAAAAATATTAAACACAAAAAATTTGAATGCATTTTAATGTTCATCGGAACTAATCACCTTTTGTAGTCGTTAATTTTGGATGACAATGGCACAACAATGGTGGACAATGGTTTTAAGAAGAAAAAAAGTTAAGGTTATTAATTATTTGCTGCCAAAATAGATACCGAGTTTGTTTTTTGAGCAGAACTGATATTTAAAATGCCTAAAAAAGACTCAAGGAGCATTGTTTTTTTTGTTGCTTTTTGCGAAATTTTACATTTATCATCCAAGAGTCGAGTTTAAAAGCCTGATAACAATTAAAGTTTATTATTTCAACGGTTGAAATTCAGCAGTTATGTGATTGCAATAATTATATTTTTAATTAATGATGCAAAAAATATCGCTTAATTGTTGCCTAATTGGACATAATTCTGTGGGTGGTCACTTACAGGTTACCGACCTTATTATTATCAGGTACCTTGTAGGTATTATGCAAGTTAATAACAACAATGAAATAATATAATCTATTCCACATGGTTGCATAATAAAATAAATACACTAATATCTTCTTTCTACAGTTTCACATTTATGGCGAATAAATCACAAGGCAATGAATAAGTACAATTAATGCGAGGTAGGTAATCAAAATTAACTACCTATTGAAAATCGAATGATCGTCAGAAATCGAATAAATAATGAATCGTAGTTTATAAGAATTAAATTTTAAATTATCTTCTGGTAGGTATTAGGTAAGTAATGTTGCGTTGATGTCGCAGTTTTCTGAAAAAAAAATAAACACATGTTGCAAAATTCAAACATTATGCCATGAAATTAATTAGATAATAAAGAAAAATAATTTCATAAATAGTATTAGGTTATGCATAGGTAAGGTTTTCCACTATCTATAAAATACGGAACATGCTCACAATTTCAACTGAAGACTAGACTAGAGAATCTTTTTATAAAATGTATATTTACCTATTAAATAAAAGATTTCACCTTCATTTAACAATTTGTAAAAAGTAATTAGAAATTACAGAGATGACACATTTAATACTTATGAGTAATTGTAATCAGACAAGATAGGTCAAATATAAATGTTCGCCGATTATAATATTTCATCTTATCTTTTGTTGTCAATGAATATCAAGATGATGTAATTTTTAGATTACAGAAGTAATATTTCCAAGAAACATAATTGTTAACTTTTTACGTAAAAATATAACTGTAGATTTTCACATCATCATCATCAGTCCATATACTTTCCCAAATCCCACTGCTGGGACACGGGCCTCCTATCAGGGTACAGGCCAGGTTTTCACATGCCTTGGTAATATTACATTTTGCAATTAAAGTTCACATAACCACAGATTACTTGATAAATACAAATAGTTACTTACTGGGTAAATATTACGCAAAACATAGACCAATACTAACGCTAGTTAGTTGGATATATAAGAAACTAGCTTTCCGCCCGCGGCTTTGCCCGCGTTTTCAAAGAAAAACCCGTTCCCACTTCCCGTAGGATTTCCGGGATAAAACCTATCCTATGTCCTTTCTCGGATATCAAAATATCTCTATACCAAATTTCATGCAAATTGGTTCAGTAGTTAAGGCGTGATTGAGTAACAGACAGACAGAGTTACTTTCGCATTTATAATATTAGTATGGATTACTACACTCAGCGGCACGGAATCTTGGCCACTTACAAATTTGCCGATAAAAAAAGTTTGAAGTGTTTTTCACGATTTTTTTGTATGCAGATATGTTAACATATTATTTGTTTAATTTTATCGTAAGAAATCATTGAGTTTGAGAACAATCTTTTACCATTTTTTAAGAGTTACTCGTAATTTGTGATTTGTGCGGTTAAGCCGAAGTTACGAATTGTTCGTTTTAAATTTTTTTTGATATCGTTTATGCCGTTTTAAGATATTGTTATTGTTGTACTATAGTCAATGATCATAACAAACAATAAAAAATGCCATTAACATCTGAACAACCTACTCAGGCCATCACAATGTTAGACCAATGACTGCCGCAACGTAAAGTACCTAATGTACAGTATGTACCTCGTTCAGCAATGCACTATGCATGGAGAAGATACCAGGAGACTGGCAGCCACATGTGCAGACCAGGAAATGAAGGTGTGAGGTGCGCATCAGCTCGAGAAGACCCGTTTATTGTTCGAGAGATACTCAGAAATGGCTTTCTGACAGTTTTTAGGATACGCCACCGGCTCTTAAACACCAGGATAATAAATGTGAGTGAGCAATCGGTGAGAAGACTAATGAAAGAAGTTAATTTGAAGGTTTGCAGACCAGCACGCCGTCCAGAACTCCTCAGACATCACAGAGAAGCACGTCTTCGTTTTGCACGAGAACATGAAAACTGGACCCACAGCCAGTGCGCTCGTGGGGTGTTCACAGATGGCTGCTAAGGTACTTTACGAGCTTCTGATAGCCAACAGTCAGTATAGAGGAGACGATAAGAGAGGTTTTCACACATCACCACACTCAAAATGCGATTTTTCATGGAGGGTCAATAATGGTATGGGGAGGTATAAGTTCCGATGCTCGCACGGAGTTATTTATCGTAGATAATGGCTTAAATTTGATCAGGTACATCGAGGAAATTCTCCAGGAACATGTTCAGCCCTATTACAGGTTTATCAGTGAAGAAAATTTGCTACTTATACACTATAACGCACGTCCGCGTGTCGTACGATACGTATAAGAGTACCTTCAAGAGGTTATTATTGAAAAATTGGAGTGGCCAGCTCGTAGCCCGGATCTTAATCCAATAGAACACATCTGGGACATGCTTAAAAGAAACATAAAGTTCGATTCCAACCCAGCACTAATGTTAGATGAGCTTAGAAATACAGCTGGGGCCGTTTGGTACACTATAGCTCAAGTGGTCTCCAAAAATGTATTCTAGAGTATGCCAGACTGGATGCAAACAGTGTTTAAGGCAAGAGAAGGAAACACCCTTTATTAAAAGGTTCAATTTTTTTTTTATGGAAACGTTATTTCTAATTTTTTAGCATTTTTTAAGAAATCATTTAAATTTCACAGGAAAAGCGTAAATTCTTGTTTAATTCATATCTACTCGGTAGTACTTCTTATTAACTTCCAATTATTACTAAAAGTTAGTAAAAACATTAAAGTAACTAGTTTTGATTAAATTTTTATTGAATTTTGTAGTAGAAAAGAAATAGTGTTATTTTACGCAAAAATTTGCAGTGGCCAAGATTCCGTGCCGGTGAGTGTAGATATACAACAAAAAAAAGAAAGCACATAAGCATACAATTACAAGCACCAGGTAATGATAAATATGTTTAACTACATGACAGAAGAATTTCCTCAAAAATAAATAGCCTCCTGAGTACATATATCAACGTTATCTCTGAAATGGCAGTGCTATGTGTATAATTCACATTACACTGTGTACACAATACACAATGTATTGTGTACAAAGCCAAATTTACATTACGTAACCACTAACCAGTATAATGCATAATGAAATAAATTTTAAGAAATTTGATGCAATCCAACAAACTTTATTTCTGTGAAAACATCACTATGTACCATTGAGATATATACATATGGAGACGACACCGCCTACATCACTTATGTTCCGCTCAACATACGCCATATGGCGTAACTGCACGCTCATTTTTTATTTGTTTTAAAGTGAAACGCATCAAATATGCCTTCGTGTGTGTTAAGATATTGCACAAATACTTAATACAAATAACACGGAAAAGTGCAAAGGAATAACTTTCATCGGTAAGTACCCAACTAGATAATAATTTTTAAAACTTAGTTAGAGCAAAAAAATGGCGCACAGATTTTGTTCGTGGTGTCTCCTCCATACGTAGTATTATTATCTCAATGATATGTATGTACAGACAGGTATGTATCACTAAAATGATTACTTTGACTGTTAGCATCTGTTTTTGTGAGTTAACCAAAATGTTAATTCTAATTCATTGTGTTCAACCATCCGATAATATCTTCAAAAATATCCGTTTCATAGTAAAAAAAATATAAACTTAAATATTTCCCGATAAATCTGTCAACTCATTGCACTACGTTTAATGAATGGTTCTGTAGAATATAACCCTTCAAGATTATTTTAAAGCTCATAAATAAATAGTTTAGAATTTAGACTCTAGTTTATAACTTCATTATGAATTACCTACTTTCGTTGCGTTGTTCTGCAAATGTCCTAGGTTGGAAATTGGAATAAAGAAGAAAATATCTCTTAGACCGATCGCGACAGGACGCATGGCCCATTATTACACTATACTGGTAAAAGGTAATTTAAGGTAAACGATAGCAAAAAAGACATACACTAGACCTAGAGGATAAGTGTTACTAGTTATATGAATCTAATGAAAACTGTAAATGAATCTAGCGAAGCAGTGGAGAAACAGCCTACCTATATGTACATATTTCCCAGCACATAAGACTACTATACTATGATTTTATACGAAATTTATACGACGTCATACTAATTTCAGCTAGATCTATTCAGTTTTATGAAAGAAACGTCGAATATATGTATAACATAGGATATGATGGTAATACAATCCTTAGCAACATTATTTATGTTTCCAATTTAGCTACTGAACCCTAAAATGAGATCATCAATATTATTATGATTGACAAAAAAGCCTCGTACGAGTAAGCTTAACAAAAAACCATAAAAACCTATTATAAGTACTAATATTCGTATTTTTTGTAAGCATCATTATTGAAGACCAATGATATGCTATTTATACCTAATTTGAGGTTTTATGGTATACTTAGTCATAGGTACCTATAATGAATTTAAAATCTATTTGCTGAGTATAGATAGATGAAATAGATTTTTATGTTTATTTCGTGTACTTTGGCAAACATAAGCGTAAAATATATTATATCACCAATCCAAGAATGTACTTTTTAGCCCATGATATTATTAGATAGTAGGTATTTGATTATTTTATACTTATGTAAGTATAGCATGTTTTATCAAACAAGTTTGCGAAAATATAATAAACCTCATCCAAATTATTCACGAAGGAGTCTGAATAGGAGGATTGATCTTGTAGAACCAAAAGCTGCCTTCCTTTTAGTTTTCTTATGTACTTATACGTTATTGTAGCCTAAGAAAATGCTTCCTTGCATGTAGGTCAGCATCTGACCTGCATATGTAGTACAGATTATTTATTCAATCCGTTTGTCTGTCAGATAAACATAATGGCTGATTGTGTCTTTACATAATTTACGAGGGGAATTTTTGCACAATCTCCGAGAGATTACTAATGGAGAAAAAATATTTTTATATGCGTCCTGCTATTTACACGTATAGATATTTACACGTAGTACATATATCTCGATGATATTTACTGATAACAGGATTTTAGGTCTTCTGATTCTGTGTACACTAATAAATATATTATGTACTTATAGCTTTATAGAAATAGAGATAATTCTTACTCTTCTTATAAGTTAGGTATTGTTTATCACATAGAGAGGCTAGCTTATGGCGCTTTAGCACAGATTAGTTACTACAGGGCAAAGGTCAAATCGCTTTCCAATTCCGCTCAATTCTGATTATTTTCTTTTTCCTTAATTTTTCAAGCATTTATAATTTTCATTTAAGTAAACAGTACTACAAAAATTTTACGTCAGTCTATGAATTTTTATCTACTATGTTTAATTAGTAACTATTCCTTTTTTATTCGTATGACGTTAATAAATGTACATCTTTTGGCTATTTTCGTTCTGTCAGGACCTAAGGTCACCGATTTTTTGTAAAAGATTTTATATCATTACTTTTTATTTCATATTTTGCTTCTTGTTTTTACGTTTATGTTTTATAAAGTAAGCATAATTATCATTATACATCTTAATAACGTTCTCGGTTAATTAATTTGCTAACAACTTGTGTACGCACGGTTAAATGTACAAGTAGGTAAGTATATATATAGGTAAGTATATCCGTTATACTCGTTATATAACGAGTATAACGGATATGGAAAGCTTTTGAAAGAACTTACTAATGAGGCGCTTGAAGTTTATATTTTCATAATGTTTTTATTTGACTGATATTTGTGGTAAAAATCCTAAATTCATAATAATAATAAATATCTAAATGGTTAGTTTTTAAGTCAACGGCCAGGATTGATCCTTTTTGTAAGTTGTAACCTTTTATTTATCTTCAAATTTTTTATCACTCACGTACAAGTGAAGTAAACTAAGACATTTAATAAAATATTCAGCCATAAAGTGCTGTAATTGTCGAGGAAATAAAACTTCAATTTAACTGCAGCCAAACAATTATTGTTAATTTTACTGCATACAATAATTTCATGTTATAACTTATGAGCTTAGTGATGGCATACATATGAGAATGTCGTGTTTGTGACTAATTATCTTTTAATACTTGTAGTACAATGTTAATGACAATAAATTGTAAGGTTATAAAAATATATTTTATCTATAAAATACCTATCTTGATGGAACTTGGTAGAGGAAAATAATAGTGTTATCTATCTATCCAGCTAATAGAGCCCATAGAACTACCGAAATAATCTCTGAAACTTATATTAGTTGCATAATATGTATATAGGTATCCATAATACTCGCGTACCACCAAAAGGACGGTACATGGTCTTTTGAAAGGCTTACGTGGGGACACGGATCCAACACGCAGAGGCCCTATTGAGAGTTTTAATGTGTTATGACTTATGAGACACCAGCCGCAGCCTGCCAATGACTGCACTATCTAGAGATATTATATCTATTGCTGCTATATTATGTCAGTTTATTATTAACTTTCCGGTGCTCTGACGTCACACATATTTTTTTATTTCTATCCCCAGTTGCAGATAGCAATCGATTGAATTACAATTGATATAATATACAGATTGAATAGTCCAGAGAGTTACCATGACGTCTTAAAGCAGTATTATTTCCAAGGTAGGAAATTGATGGCGCTATTAAATTAATGCTCTAAGACTGGAACTAATACTGCGTTCGGACAGCATACGAAAATTCATAATATTGTACCTACACGAGTATCTCCCATTTAGAAGCACATAGAAACGTTCATTCATAAAGACGAGTTATCAGTTACTGGCAATGATCTTGATTATAATATACACTTGTCGCCCTGGGGCCTTAGACAAACGTACGTAACGCCATGGAATAGAAACTGCTAACGCTAATTATTGACATAAGCTCATGACATTTTGGTAATGGTTCGATCACACTACCAACGACGCAGACGACCACGACCAAAGTTCCAATCTTGCCGAAATTTGTTCATAATCAATATTAAAATCTCCCGTCATTCTGGTACTCAGGAATAAAAAAAATCGAGGTCAATTAATAAAAAGAAATAGGGTTTTTTGCGATTTTCGCCGAGACGGTAAGTTTATCATACAATCACCTGAACCAAAATTGTATATAATCTAATTATCTATAAAAAAGGTTAAATACATTTTTTTCTAGGAGCCACCGTTTCTATGAAAAACCTGTTTGTTTATCCATTGATCTCAAAATTTTTTTTTTCCAAACACCAATACGACAGGAAATTCTTAAATTTCATTTTTAATTGTGTTTTGCACAATTTTATTTAATTGCGACTGGATGAAAATTTTGTTCGTGGTCGTCGTTGTCGTTGGTAGGGTGACCGAATCCTTATGCAAAACATCATACGCTTATGTCAATTTCTATCGATAGCGTATTCTATTCCTTGGCGTTTTGCCGTTTGGCTAAGGCCCCTGGGCCATCGCCCCGCCCCCCCTAACGCCGGCACTGATGATAATTGCTATATTTAGATAATAATCAGGTAATTTGATAGGATTATAAATTCACCAATATTTTCCTGTTATGATGTTGAAATCTATATGGCTTATATCATAAGATCACCAATTATTATTTATAGACTATCTCTTCGTACAGATAGCGAATATCCATAGTTACTAATATTATAAATGCGAAAGTAACTCTGTCTGTTACTCAATCACGCCTAAGCTACTGACCCAATTTTCATGAAATTTGGTATGGAGATATTTTGATACCCGAGAAAGGATATAGGCTACTTTTTATCCCGGGAAAATGACACAATCCCGGAAATCCTATGGGAACGGGAATTATGCGGGTTTTTCTTTGACTGCGCGGGCGAAGCCGCGGGCGGAAACCTAGTATTTTATATGTGGAACACTACATGGTACGTATAGTCAAAACAGAAATAAAATTTTAGTGTGAAATTAGGTCTTCAAAAAGACTGTTGTTAATAAGTACCTAGGTAGCTGGTAGGTATATAATTTATAGGCCACCCAGAGTAGCACAGTGCACACACTAGGTAATGCACAGTGCACACATTTTCTTTAAGAAAAACTTAGTCATTAATTCGTTAATTATGCATGTACCTAACTCGATCTAAATATATTGTAGTGTAATAAGAAGCCTTAACATAAGTTTGATTCCTTTATAATAGGAATATGGAAAATAATATTGTAATACTGTGGTATATAAACACACTCGTATTTAATATTATGATACTCGTATTCGTATATAATACTTATCATGGCAGAATAATTTTTCTCTTGGATATTATCTTATGTTTATCAAAACCATACATTATATTTATAAAGGAAGGTTACGAAAAGATCCAGTAATGTCTTTCGGATTGGGGCGAAATTTGGCACAAAGATATTATGCCACATAGAGAACTTGTCTACCTGGCTTTGATCTATCTCTTTTTTTTCAAACTTTCTTTTTGTCTTGAAGAAGGAATTAGCCTACTTACTTTTCATTTCGGAACCAAGCGAATGAGTTGCATAAATAAAAAAGTATCGAGATATTTCATCATAACCAAAATTTATATTTATTTTACAGAGATGAAAAGAAATATAATAAATGAATAAAAACGGTTTAGGTATGCTACAAGTTCTTCTTCAAACTTTCCCTAAAAAACATACCTACATCGTTTTGGAATTCTCAAGTCACGTTGCCAGAAAAGCTTCGTCACAGTCATGTCACAGTATAAATATTATAAACTTTACTTGCGATAAACTTTTGACATCGTTTCTAGAATTTAGCAAATGATAATAATAATTACTAGCAAAGACTTCGCAGAAAACAATTGATGATCAAGGATTTCAAGTAGGTAATTAATATCTAGCAAATGCCGGTAAGCACGTTTAGTAAGTTTTTGAAAGCATTCCGTTTGCGGCTTTGCTAAAACATTACATAATAAGATATACTAAAACCTTCCTTTTGAACCACCTTATCTATTAAAAATCCCCATATGCCATCAAAATAGGTTGCGAAGTTTTAAAGATCTAATCCTACATAAGGACGGATTTTTGTTTTGTTTTACGATTTGTTTTACATTATGTGTGAAATTGTGATATAGATGTGAATGATATTGCATCATAAATTAAATATTATATCCAAAATACGCTAGTATGCGATACTGTCCATTTTTCCGTGTGTCATTGATAACAATTTTATCAGCTAATATTAAAAACGTCCACGTGCAGTAGAAGCCAGTGTGGAATAACTTTTGGACGTGCTGTGTTCTAACATGATTCTCAACGATGTTAAAACTGAGGTTAGAAAATATTTCTAATTGTTTTTCTACACCACTATTTCAATTTTACCGTTAACATTACTACAACAATTGGCATTGTTAATTACTTCTATTACTGCTTACATAACTTTAATTTTTATTACACTTGTTCATTTGTAACATTGTTCTTATCTCTACTCGTTTTTCAATTAAGTATTGTATTGAATGTATTCAGTTTTAAAAGCGATGAAATGCAATTTTATTTTAAACGATTGAGGATTCACAAATTTCATGACTGTATTCAATATTCATGGGCTTTGGTCAAAGGTTGCATGCAAGTAATTGCTCCTCCTTTGTGCAATGTATACTGTAATTTCGTTTGTATATTTACCTTGCTATATTTTTGTGCTCATGTATGATGTCAATTTTGTTTTAGTCACTATTCGTAACATAGTTTTAATTGAACATACTTAAACATACGTAAACATCTATACAATAACAACTCTAGGTGGGTACTATGCAGTTCCATCATCCATGGACTGTTGTTCTGGTGTGCTTGTTATTTTAAAGTTTTTATGTGAAAATTTAAGAAGTTTTGTTTTATCATTAACTATATATTAAATGGAAAATGCAACTAAGCCGTTCATATACCGATAGGTTGTTGATGATATTGATACATTTGTTGTTCTACAATATCGGATGGGAGTAATAAGTGATAGCTAGTCAGTTGAATGAAACCAATATAAATTAATTATTATTGATTTGTATCTCAGATTGCTCATAACAGAAACAGTTTTCTATTTATTGCACATATGATAGAAAACAATAAATAAATAACATTGCAAGCTTCAGACCAGCAATCCTCTGCAGATTTTGAATAATATAATTACATATCCAACATGAAAATTAATTACTTACACCAAAAATCAGTTCTAACTAAAATATGCTTTTCTTGTTTTAATTACAAAGGTGCCTCTACATTATGCCTCACATTTGTTACTACCGGGATTCATGCCTTCTACGATGGGTTAAATTCTTTTTACGCAACCAATAGCTACAATTTGTAAATATAAAAAAAAAAAAAACATTCGAACATGGGCGATCTTCCTTCGATTAGAATGTCCATTGCCTCACCGACCGCGCACTTGCGAAGAAAAATTTAATAAAATTTCATTTTTGACATAAATTTTAATTCTATTTTCCCTTTTCCAGGATGTCAAAGAAGAACTCAACAAAAAGGCGCCAAACGATGACAGCGACGCGTTGGACGCCGTCATCTTGCACATGGGCGAGATGGGCCTGTACCAGAAACTCCTGTTTGTCATGATGGCGCCGTTCGGAATATTCTTCGCGTTCGTTTACTTCGTGCAGATGTTCATTGCTGCTACACCACAGAACCACTGGTGTAAGGTGCCAGAGTTACAGCACTTGGATGTTGAATTGAGGTATGGTAAAAAGTTTCAGTAGGCTACCGATAGAGCTTAGATATATTTGATTAGGATTAAAAGTAGTTAGTTGTTTGGTGGGAATTTAAATAATATTTAGACCTAGACCTAGATTTATCTAATGATTCATATATATTATGCATACTATGTTTCTTATCAATATTGAAATAACTGTACATTCTAGTTATCCTCCCAATAATAACGTAATATCACAAAATTATGCACAAAAACTAAGTAGGTAACAGCCAAAGCATAGCAATATTATAATTCGATAAAATTAACCTTTGTCCTTGACCTTGTATAAATTTACCCCCTACTGGTACGGTTGCTATGGTAACGAAAGTGTAATCATTATTTCTTACGTAAGCTTTTCCTTTAATTAATTGTAGTGTTTAACTAACGGCTTTTACATTAAACGAGCGAATGCTCATTTTAACCTCACTATGTCAAATTCTTTAGTACAGTCGTAGAGCATTCTTTCGTTCGAAAAGATTCTAGGTACCTGTGCAATGTTCTAATACTGAACAACTTACTGAATACGAGTTTTCGTTGTCACTAAAAGATCACGAATGAATGCTCTTGCTCTGGCTCTATGTTCGCTTTGATGGAAATTCACCGTTAACACATACATAATATTTTCTAAGTGAAATATGCACAGGAAATATGCTTCAAGAATATATAGCATAATAAATGAATTAGTATTACCAAAAATATACAAATATAATACCTAGGTAGGTACTAGACTGACTAGACTACTATTTAATAATTATATCTAATACTAACTAAATTATTAGTTAGTATTAGATATAATTATTAAATATTGACTGCTGAAATTAGTTAGTGTAAGTAAATACATTAAGTAAAAATAAATATTTGAAATGATGAGACTTCTTAATTCTTACCCAAATTATTATCATTCTGGATCTTTTGGTAATAAAATGACTTAAGATTATATAATATGCGCAAATAAGTAAATACAGAAAAAATAAATATTTGAAATGATGATACTTCTAAGTTCTAACCCAAGTTCTAAACTAATTCTTATCCAAAATTTTATTAAGCTGGATCATTTGGAATTAAAAAAGCCTGTTATCTTAAGGAAATTGCTCTTTACAAAAAATTACTCAGTACTCTTCTATTGAATAAATCTTGTCATCCACAAAGTAATAAAGATCGCAATCGTACCTACTTTAATCTTATTTTTACCATTTCACGTTTTCGATTCATGTACAGTTTAGCTCAGACAAGAATTTTTAATATCTTCACTTTCTCTTTACCGTTGTTTTTTTAAGTTTACGTATATTTCTTATTTAATTTCTTTCCATTGTTACAATAGTGTTAAAATAACAATAGGAATCATTATTGGTAGCAGAAAATTGTACCTATCTCGTTTTGTAGAAAGTGACTATTAATCAATACTAATAATATTATAAAGCTGAAGAGTTTGTTTGTTTGTAACTACTACTGGTCCGATTTGAAAAATTATTTCGGTGTTAGATAGCCCATTTATCAAGGAAGGTTATAGACTATATATCATTACCCTTGACCAACAGGAGCGGAGCAATGCGGGTAAAACCCCGGGTCAATCACGTACAAAAATACAATACGCATTTCTTAATTGTTAGCTTTGATTAGAAGACGCCATTGTTGATATCCAAGGGTTTATGTTTATTTGAAATTGTATCGCGAATTACCCACTATTGATATTAATAATCTGATAACTGTTGTCATTGAATGATTGCGAAACATATTACAAGATAAACGAACGACGAAGTCGACGCACATTGATGATTCGTTATCAATTTAATATGGATTTATTTCTTCTAATATATGTATATATAAAACTCAAAGGTGACTGATATAGTGATCTATCAACGCACAGCCCAAACCACTGGACGGATCGGGCTGAAATTTGGCATGCAGGTAGATGTTAGGACGGAGGCGTCCCCTAAGGGCGGCCGTACACGGACCGCTTCAAGCAGTTGAGACCACAGTATTTTTTTTATGTTAATAGCAGGCAAACGAGCAGACGGGTCACCTGATGTTAAGTGAACATCGTCGCCCACTTGCACCCACAATACCAGGGGTATGGCGAGTGTGTTGCCGGCCTTTAAGGTGGGTGTACGCTCTTTTCTTAAAGGTCCCCAAATCGTAACTCATTGGAAACACTGCCCGCGGGAGCAGATTCCAAATTTCCGTAGCACGAGGCAAAAAGCTTCTTTTAAAGCGAACTGTTGTTGATCGCCAGCTGTCCAGATGGTATGGATGGAATTTGAGCTTGTGACGTGCTGTACGGTGGTGGAATTCAGCCGCAGGCAGTGTTCCAAACAGTTCTTCAGAGCACTCCCCATGATAAATGCGGTAGAAGACGCATAAGGAGGCGACTTCTCTACGCAGTGCTAAAGAATCAAGCCGATCGGTTAGACTTGGCTCGCCAACGAGGCGCACAGCTCTCCGTTGGATTCGGTCAAATGGAAGGAGATACTGTTGAGGTGCACCGGCCCAGAGATGGGAGCAGTATTCCATATGCGGCCTGACTTGCGCCTTATAAAGTTTAAGGCGATGGCTCGGAGTGAAATATTGCCCCGCTCTACAGAGTACACCTAATTTCTGGGAAGCCAACTTAGCTTTTCCTTCCAGATGACAAGAGAACTGCACATCACTCGTGATTTCGAGACCAAAAATTCCGATACTGGCTGTGGCTTTTAGAGGAGTATTTTGAAAAATGGGAGAAAATATTGCAATATTTCCTACAGTATGGCAACGAATGGCACAGAGAAAAGGAGGGGAACTGGGGGGGGGGGTCGGGCGACGCGGGCCGCGTACTGCAATCACGCTTAGTTTGCATTATCTAGCGTGAACGGACGACGCATTCGTATTGTTTGTGTAATAATTTTATACTTACATGTTCTTTATTGGCGCGCACAAACTGTTCTGTTTATGGATGTAAATCTACATCGAAATCGCAGAAGTTATTAAGATATTTTAGATAGATTGTATTTGTATCTATAGAATTTTAATCAAAGCTGTGTATATGTTGTTCTCATTCTTGTCTTATCAGATTGTTCATCGCAATGCAATACTTATTTAAATGTTATAATAGACAATTAAGAAGATCCAAAAATAAAGTGTCAACGTAAATATTTAGCACCGTAATATTATATATGTAAATACATATATATGTATTTATGAATAAATAATTATATCAGATTTAATAATCTCAATTATTATTTGTAATGTACATAATACATATTATGAATAAATGAATTCATCATAATTCATAAGATTAATAATCACAATTTTTTTATTTCCCATTTCTTGCAACCCTAGCATATTTTCGTGTGGCAGCGTAAGTACCTACGCTGGCGGCGGCATCGCGCGACATCAAAGGCGTTTCCTTACTGTAGGAAATAATATTGTAATACTGTGGTTGAGACCGACTGCTTGAAGCCGCGACCGCACGGTGAACTATAGACATTCATTCACCGCCGTACACATGACTGCTCGAGCCGTCGCCACCGCATCAAGCCGTCAACTGCTTGACGAAATTCCATCGTACCGTCGACTGCTCAAGCCGTTGACTGCGCTAGAGCCGTCGACAGCTCCCACCCCCCCTGAAAATCAATGACTCGACTAGTCAAAAAAATCTATCTATCGATCTAAAATCTAAAAATATAGCTATCAACCGCGAGCGGTTGGTAGCGACGGCTCGAGCGGTCAACAACCGACGCGACGGCTCGAGCAGTTGACGCCAACCGCTCGAGCCGTCCGTGTACGTCGCTCAGCCGTTAACTGCTCGAGCGGTCCGTGTACAGCTCGTTTCTAATAAAGGCATTGTTCATTATTTTAATAAAAATTGTGTTTCTCTATATTACTGTTGGATAGAGTGATGTCGGCTGCGAAAATTATTGTACCTAAAAAACTGATACTGTGCTATGACTTATGATAAACTGCAGTAAAACTGTGTTATGCACCGCTGACCGCGGTCCCGCATTGCTCCGCTCTTATTAGTCTGTGTATGATATTGTATATAATGTACAGTACGTAATGTATCTAATACACAAAAAATCGTTCCCGTAATTTCGAGATTAGTTCGTTCAACCGACCATCCAAAAAAATCTTCAGCTCAATAATATTAGTAAAGATTTGTTTATTTTTATGTGCAAATCATTGTCTTGCAATATTTTTTGCAAGGCTTTTTGTTCTTAACCTAGACCTGTTGACCTAGAGTCAAACAAAATAACCCTTAAAAACCTACGAGTCAAGATTAGATAACGGATTTGTATATAACTTCTACCATACTAGGTAAATGGTATTAAATAAATGTTACAAGGCGAAGGATCGACTCCTTATAAATTATTAACATCGAGAACATTGCAACGCCTAATGGGAATATAAACAACCTTTTCACCTTCCTTAAGAAAACAATATACCTAGGTATTTAATTATTTACGATTCAATTCAGTATGTAATTCCAATAGCTATTAGCTTGCTCGAGCTTTTTCTTTCTTTCCTTATTTCTGCTGAACATTTTTGCTTCCATATGAATCCATACTAATATTATAAATGCGAAAGTAACTCTGTCTGTCTGTCTGTTACTTAATCACGCTTTAACTACTGAACCAATTTGCATGGAATTTGGTATAGAGATATTTTGATACCCGAGAAAGGATATAGGATAGGTTTTATCCCGGAAATCCTACGGGAACGGGTTTTTCTTTGAAAACGCGGGGAAGCCGCGGGCGGAAAGTTACTTATAAATAATTATAATGTAAATGTGAGTAATATACATGCGGTAAATTAAAAAAAAAAAAAACTACGAAATGCCTCCTAAATTATTATCCATGACCGATGGACATGGATTTGTAATGTAATGGTATAAAAACATAGTTATTTTACGTTGAAAAGAAATCTCTTACAATTACGCAAGAAAGATTCTAACGTAATCGCATAAATAATATTTCTATCTAACGCCTTTCAAGTTTCTTTTCTGCAAAATAAAGTATAGTATCCCTTGCCAAGAACGCGTCATTGTCCAAGATCTAACTCATTTCTATATTACAATAATTCATAAAAATCGATTTGTCGGTCGTGAGAGCAGAACATTTTATGTATGTTACGATTGGTTTAATGCTCTAAGGTTACGATCGGCAAATATTAAATTTATCTAGAATGTGGTACTTCAATGAAGCGGAAGTACCCTTTCGAACTTACAAGTAGCAAAATTCCTCATATCCTTTTACAGTTCAAATTATCAAAAGTTCAAGACAATGCTCTTGGCCAGCGTTGTAAATTATGGCCTAAACCAATAGAGGGCCCTTACTCTACATTGGTAAGGTGAAGCTTTATGCCTCCTCCACACTACTCGCGAAGTTGAACGAGGTTAGACGAATAGAATAATGTAGAGAGGCACTTCGACTTACTTCGTCCAACTTTACCTCGCCTCGGCCGACTTTCGTTTGTTGTCGGTTTTTGCGCCCGAGTCAAAGGGCACGAAGTTACCTGAAGTTCGTTCTGAATATGAACGTATGCGTTCCTCGCGAAGTTGAACGAGTGTGTAGTGTAGCACCGCGGACTTCAGTCAACTTCGGCCGAGTACTTCGCCGAGGAACTTCGCGAGTAGTGTGGAGGAGGCATTAGACTTTAGAGTGATCTATCACCAGCGATGTTCCCGAAGAATTACGATATTAGGTCAAGAGACTGGAAAAGTATAGGTACTGTAACGCCACCAATGTTGCTAGTTTTTATGAGCGATGTAGACCGAGATCACATAACATCAGATGGGCCTGCCTCTTTCCTTGTTCAGCATTTAGATAATTTTATAAACTTTATCTATTACAGACGGAACCTCACATCCCCACGGATCGGCGAAACATGGGAGAAATGCCTGATGTATGATGCTAATTGGACTCAAGTGCTCATTGACATGGCCATACCAGTGAACGCAAGTATGGTGCCTTGCCGAAATGGGTGGGAGTTCCAGCTGGGAGACATTCCTTACCATACTGTTGTTAGTGAAGTAAGTATCTCTAAATATCTTATACGTATAAAAAATAACTTATAGTTGCTTGTATAGGATATACAAAAACTATTGGACTACCTGAAAGAAATAGAACGGCCCACTTTATTCTTGGGAAACATACCTAAGCTAAAGGAATTTTTGGGGCTTATACTGGTGAAATAGGACAAATGAATATAGAGATAAAATTAACAAAACACGTCTTCCAGTTCCTACTTACTTACTTACTTAACTAGCTCCGCGACCCAAACAGAGTCTTGGCTTCCGACACGAGTTCACGCCACTTTCCTCGATCGCGCGCAGTTTCTTGCCAATTCTTCTTCCAGTTCCGCCATTTTTAAATTTTTTACATGAATGTTGGAAAAACGTTTGTTTCTTGTTGGCACAAAAAACCTTAGTTCAGTTTGAACTTTTTATGATTAATATGATTTTAAAAACATAGGTGAACTTTTTATGATTATTTGAGACCTCTACCTAAATAGTACCTGATATTTACCACGTACGATAGTCATAATAAGTTTTTGGTGTATTTCATTATTTGGCGAGTACCTACAATGATAGCAGTTACATTAAACAATGACAACAAAAAGAAAGTAATGGTCAATTGTTACTGGTTAAGGATTATGATCGCGTTACTAAAAATAATTGCCATAATCAGATTATGGGGACGCATACCAGTCATAGCAGTCATGCAATCATTAAAATAATGCGCAGTGCAGTTCAAGCGTCACATTTTTAGAGAAATAAGTATTATAAAATATGATTAAAATATTTAATATAATCCCGAACAATTTTGGTTCCGCAACCATGCAAATAATGTGTATTTCGTTTACGATGCCTTTAATTTTCTGACGTTACCCATGCGTGAATTGCTTGTTTAGATTACAACAGTAATAAAATTTATAGCAAATATAAACTTACTCGAATGTTTAGCTTTCCCGTGTTAGTAACAGTTATTTTTGGAAGACTATTTTATTTTAACTGTCGAATGAAAAATAATCCTGCCTAAAATATGGTAGGTACTCCGTGGCTTTTTTGTATTGTTCGAAGATATTATATTTTCTCATTAGCAGAATAATTTGATGCATAATGGCAATTTATATACCTATTTATATTTATATACTATTGACCTTTGGGTACGACCAAAGTACAATAATCTTTTAATGTCTTCGATTTCGAATATGAATGCGAAATTACAAAATCCAATATTGTTTCTTTTAAATTATCATTAATTTACTTAAAATAATAACATTTTCAGTCTCTACGTACAAACATTTATTCGTTTCCCACTCAATTTTATTCAATTTATTTTCAACCAATTAGTCTAAATAAAAGAAGGAAGTTCTCAATTCGACTTGTTTTCGGTATATTACCTTCGAACTTCTGACCCTGTCCAGTTTTGTGTAGTTCTGCCAATTTTAAGGAACTTTAGATTCTTTCGAAGAACTAAAAGTTTGATGACATGTGGCATCTGCCAACCCGCACGCAAGGGTGGCAAGGGTTGTCTTATAGTTTGAACCCACATAGGAGGCCCGTGTCCCTGCCGTGGGAACACATATGGGCTGATGATGGAGATGATTATGATGATGATGATGAAACCATCCTTAATTTTCTTTATTTTCGATACTTTTAGCGTGGTTGGGTGTGCGAAAACGCTGGCTACGTACCCCTCACGCAGGCGATCTTCTTTGGCGGCTCCATGGTTGGTGGCATGTTGTTCGGCTGGGTAGCGGACTACTACGGCAGAGTGCCGTCTTTGGTTGGTAAGAGTTTGTATGTAGGTGAATGTCTGGTGATGGAAATTTTTGGAACAATCCCATTGATGTTCCAATTCGTATTGCAGATTTTTTTTTAATCTTGACTGGTCTCAATCTCATCTTAGCAAGGCTGTGTACTTATAAGATTATTCGAGAGGGTTTCATTAAACATTAAAATGTACTTTTTTGCTGTATATTAGGTTTTGCTGGTCTTTTATCAAAAACATCATATTTTGGTTATTTTATGAATCTAATTTTTTTTTCTGGACACCTCATCAGAAAAATATGAAGAACAGGATTTTTTTCTACAATTATTGATATTTGAAAATATCACATTCCAGGAGCAAATTTAATAGCACTCGTCGGTGGTATAGCAACCATCTACTCTACTGGAGTTTGGGACTATGCGTTCTGTCGATTTCTCGTCGGCATGTCGTATGATTCCTGCTTCATGGCTATGTACATTTTAGGTAATTATTTTTGTAATCACTTATTTAATTGTTAAAGAATGTTTTCTGATTATGACTCAAGCCCCAATGTCTTTCGTTTCTCAATAAAATGTGATCCGTCAGCTTATAATCTAACGCATTATTTTTCGATATATTTTAATCTATCGAAGTGAAACCGTGAAAGTTCGATTTGACAAACTTCGAATGTCTAATGCCCCATCTAGCGTTAGAGTACGTGGGTCCGCGGCACCGCACGTGGGTGAGCAACATGTCGATCGCGCTGTACTTCGGCGGTGGCTGCCTGGCGCTGCCCTGGCTGGCCGTGTGGGCGGCCGACTGGCGCCTGCTGCTGTGGGTCACCAGCCTGCCCATGAGCGTGGCGCTGCTCGTGCCGCTCGCGGTGCCGGAGAGCGCGAGGTGAGCGGGGCACACGGCCAACTGCTGTGGGGCAGCAGCCTGCTTTTAGTGTTCCGCCGTTTCAACCTTAGGACGCCATTAGGGCATAAGACTCTTCCAAAGATTTCCAGTACGACCCATTAGTTTATTCAAGGTGGACGCACACTTATCCGGGCCGAACAAAACGAAGGAAACAATATTTCTGAATACACATTTAAATTAAATACAGTTGTGTTACAATATCTTCTTGATCAGTTCATTGTAGCTGTAGGTTCTAATTAGGCCCCAGGTCCAATAAATCCATTTTCTAATACGGTATTCACATCTGTATGTCACCATTTAAGTGAAACTCCTATCCTTATATCAGATAACATTTTTTTGTCCTTACTAAGCTTATATTTATTTTATAAAATTTACAGATGGTTAGCATCTCGAGGTCGGGTAAACCAAGCCGTTACAGTATTGAGACGTTTCGAAAAAGTCAACAAAAGCAAAATTCCTGAGGATGCTTTAGATGAATTCATTGTAAGTATCCGTGAAAACTTAGCGAAAATTTTACCTGCCCTGTAATTTTTATCGTGCCCTTGAAATTCTTGTTTTATTTTTTTGCTATTTACTTATTCCACAAAGACAAGATCTTCTACCACTAAACATAACCAAATCATATCAATATTCATGTAGTCAAGAGAAATATAAAATGAACTTTACTGTTTATTCCTAGGTGTCCGCAAGCCAAACCCGTCAATCCAACGAGTCCATAATGGACGTGCTAAAAAGCCCTCTTCTCCGACGCATGTTCTTTCTCATAATCTTCGTATACATGGCGAGTGCGCTGGTCTTCGATGGCCTGGTCAGAATGTCTGAGGGCTTGGGGCTGGACTTCTTTATTACCTTTACGTTGACGTCTGCTACTGAAATACCGTCGGTGGCTTTGTTGGCGCTGGTTCTTGATAGGTAAATATTTGTCTTGAGTTTTAGTCTTATATGTGACGTTGGCTGTGAAACTTGTATAGTAAAAGTTTTATAATTATCTACCTTCTGGTAGCGTCTGTGTAATTGATAATTAAATAATATTTGAAAGATTTCATATTTTCCTTCAGTTTGTTTTGAAATTAAATTAAGATTATTTTAATGCATTCTTCTTGAAACTTGATTGAGAACAAATTTTTGTATTAATATCAATCATTCAGCATTTTAAGGGTAACTTTTCCCTTTTCAGATGGGGTCGTAGAAATCTCGCAGCAGTACCATTAGCTATTTCTGGAACATTGGCTATAATTGCTGCTTTTGTACCAAAAGGTGAGTTATTTTCATGGCATTCTATTAATGAACTATAAAATAATAGAAAATATTGCTTAAATATTTTGCGACTTTTCTGAAGCATTTGACTTGTACCATTCCACTTTATTACGTAATTTTAGTTACTATGAACTCAAAAACTTCTTAAAGAGCTTATTAGTGAGAATTTCATTGCTTCGTAATTTCAGAATAGAATACAAACCGTCGTTGTTGTTAATGGTGAAACATCTTGCAGTTTGTTGGTTCACATTGGAGTTCCACAGGGATCTATGTTAGGTCCCTTTTCATTTCTATTTTATATCAATAGTTTACTCCATAATTTACAAGATATATATTTTGAAATAGTTTTATTTTACAGATTATTTTGATATTCATAATGTAGATGGGCATGATTAAATTTTTTATAGAAGAAACAGCGCGCATAAGCGTATCTAATCAGTTTTTTGCTTATTTTTTAAAGCAAACAAAATTCTATTCAATTTGTCCATAACTTTAACATTACATCCATCACAGGCATCCCGCAAGTGACGTTAGCCATATTCTCGCGGTTCACAATCAACATGGCGTACAATGCGGTGATCCAGTGGTCGGCTGAGCTGCTGCCGACCGGCGGGCGGGCGTCCGGCTGCTCGCTGATACACGTCAGTGGTTATGTGGCGACCGTGCTGTCGCCGTTTGTTGTGTTTTCGGTGAGTATCAATACATAGTCGCTTTCTCTGTCCCTATCACTATGTCCTAATGTTCCTTTATCCATATGTATCCGTCAGCCCTGCACGTCTTCAGCCCCTTTATTTTTCAAACTGTTAAAAAAATTGGGTTTCAAAACTTGTTTCTGTAAATTTGAAAATTTAATAGGATAAAGTTTATTTATTGTACATCTTAAAAAAAATTGACAGGCGATTACAATAAGCAGAAGTATATGACAGATCAATTAGAAAACGCACAGTTGATGAGGTAAAATAAACTTTATCCTGTATACTCGAAATTTTTATATGTCATCAAATAAACGTCTCAGAGTAAGTATGTACAATGCCAGGCGGTTTTGAACAGCATACGACCTTGACAGGCGAGGGGACAGTTGCTAAGGGCGGCGTGCAAATAAGAAATGTTACATGCCTGCACTTGGACCAATATATTAACCCGTTATAATATATATACGTATGTATTGTGCACAGGAGCGCGTGTGGCGGTCGCTGCCGCTGGTGCTGCTGGGCGGCGCGGCGCTGGCGGCGGGCGGCGTGTGCGGCGCGCTGCCCGAGACCTGCGGCCGCCGCATGCCGCAGACCGTCGCCGACGCGGAGCGCACCGTGCGCGCCTACACCTGCTGCGGGTATGTGTGAGTGCTGTAGTCAACAGTACAGTGGCACTGCAGTACAGTGACATTACACTTCAGTAGGTACAGTATGACTACAATGCAGTACAGTGACAATACAGTACAATAAACTGCCAGGTATGTGCATCGTATAACTGAATACCATACAACAACTGGATTTTAATTTAACTGATCGTAAATGTATCACGTGTTTCACACTAATCACAGTTCGTTTAAATTAGTTTTATTCATTAGCAACTGTATAACTAATAGTAATATGGGTTGATAAAATACCTTATTGACTTGAACTTAATGTTTACTTTTCTATTTTAGCTACAATAATATACTAATTGATAATTGATTCCTATCATTCCTTATACGTAATAATTAAATATTCAGTAATCACAACTATATTTTCAGGTCGGCAGTCGACGACGAAATCTCAGCAGATGAAGGCGAGAAAGACAAGGCTGTTACTTAGATTATTAATTTAGCATTTATTGAAATCAACTCAATTTCCCAAAAGGGTAATTTGAACAGATACAAGCTATGAGCGAAAGCGGGAGCGACTTATGGAGTTTTTGAAACTAAATATCTTAGGATTTTTAGGACGTAGTTTACCAACAATATAATGCATTTATATTTTATAATGGTACTTATAATGGCGTTATTAGGCTATGTTCCTTACTCCTTTACTCAAACAACAAATATTTTTAAACTAATATTTTCATTGTGAATGTTATATTAAATACGGAGTATTAAATTGAGATTTTATTTTACATGTGTTATATTCCACTCGTAATACAAAATTTAAGTACTATAGTATCTAATAATTAAATGGTCACAACTTTTGGCATTTGCTTAAAGTTCGCTCTGTCCGCGAATCGCTTTCTTTGATAACGTGATCTTACCCTTAACTTCCACAACGTGCACGAATACTTGAGAAAAGTATCTTAATATTGTTACATAGTTTCTGAGTTATTGTAAAATATATTGTACCTAAGTTTATGGTTGTACTAAATATATTATTTTTACATTTATTTTGGCATTTCTTTTTTACACTTTCAATAAAAAAAATTTAGTTACTACTTATTTATAAAAAGACCGCGTGTGCCGAGAACACGTGTCAGAAGTGAAACTTCTTTGGCAAAATTCCAAGATACCAAAATCGTCGCCTCACTCCATGACGTGATTTCTATGACGCGACCTTGAAATTTTATGTTACGAGCCAAGAAATTTTATTTCAAAAAGTAAATAATAAATATTGATAATATGAATGAATAAAAGTACTCTAAATGAAAGTTAATTTATGATTGGTTTATGATTAACTACTATTTCCTTGCCTTGTATATTACTAATGTTATATTTAAGATATACAATTTTAAGCACATGCATCTGGTATGCTCAAAATGTATAAGCATCTTATGATTTTGTCTGTGATATTAAATGTCAATAACATTATTTTGCGGAATAAAACATAAGAATTGTTAATTTGGTGTTTATTTTGATTCTGTGACTTATCCCATCGTCATCAAATCGTTCGGCGAGAAAAAAAAATTTGCAGATTTTCGGTGGTATGGCGACCATTTGGAATCGTCCGAAAAGTATGGCATGGCGATTTTCGTAAATGGCTGCACTAACCTAACCATATCTCCCTTTAGTTTCTGTGATCTGTGACTTGTGAGTAGTTACAATGTTAATGACAATAAATTCTAAGAATATGAAATTTTATTTTATCTATAAAAGATCTTGGTGGCACTTGGCAGAGGAAAAGAATAGAGCCCACAGAATTGCCGAAACAAACTCTGAAACTTATATTAGTTATATAATATACTAGCTGAAAGAAAGAAGAAAGAAGAAGACCTGGCTCCACTCCTGTTGGTCGTAGATATACCTCTATACCCTACTAGCTTTCCGCCGGCGCGGCGGCTCCGCCCGCTCTCAAAGAAAAACTCGCATAGTTCCCGTTCCCGTGGTATTTCCGGGATAAAACCTATCCTTTATTACTCGTGGATAATATAGCTTTCGAATGGTAAAGGAATTTTTAAAATCGGTCCAGTAGTTTATGAGCCTATTCATCAATCAAACAAACAAACAAAATTTTCCTCTTTATAATACATATTAGTGTAGATAGCCTTCCTCGATAAATGAGCTATCTAACACCGAAAGAATTTATCAAATCGGACCAGTAGTTCCCGAGATAAGCGCGTTCAAACAAACAAATAAACTCTTCAGCTTTATAATATTAGTATACCTATAGATAATATTATATTGTATCTATTGCTGCTATATTATGTCGGTTTAACTTGCTGGTGCTCTGACGTCACACATATATTTTTTTATTTCTATCCCCAGTTGCAGATAGCAATCGATTGAATTACAATAATTATAGTTCAGGATACATCGCCCATTTTTGCAAGTGACCACTATCAAGCTAATTTTCCGTTTGTAGCTTTATTTTGATGAGACGCCCAATAATTTCGTGTACGAAAGTCTCGATTGTGGTAGCTAACAGAGATAACAAGGATAAAAATTTTTGATTTGATGGTTCTCAAATATTTATTAATAACTGAATTTTTTTTTTCAATCTCAAGATAGTTACAATTACCTAAATTATTCGAAAAAATATTTGTCCTACAAAATCTATGGTTGGTTCAAAGAGTCCCCCTTTCCCAAGTGTATCGATAACGAGGTCATCATAAATGATTACTAACAAGCAGATTTTTTTGTTTTCAGTTAGTTCATATAATTCAACTAAGAATTCAACAGACATATTGTCCTACAAATTGCGTAATAAATATTTGAGAACCATCAAATCAAAAAATTTTATCCTTGTTATCTCTGTTAGCTACCACAATCGAGAGTTTCGTACACGAAATTATTCGGTGTCTCATCAAAATAAAGCTACAAACGGAAAATCAGCTTGATAGTAGTCACTTGCAAAAATGGGCGATGTATCCTGTAACTACTATTAATATAATATACAGATTGAATAGTCCAGAGAGTTACCATGACGTCTTATAGCAGTATATTTCCACAGTTCCACACAGGCGATTATTCCGTAACGTAACTATTACACATATCAAAAAACTTTAAACCGATATCGAAAGTACTTTACCTAATAAGTAAAATGGCCATAATATTTTGAAATCGAGAAATATCTAAAAAAATAACTTTGAACCCTCCCATACATTTAGTACATTTAATATGAAAGATTTTAGCTTTTCCTTTCTTTTTTTGGTTTTCTGCTTTACTTCGCAAATTTGAAGGGAAGTTCATTTAGAAACTTATTTAGAAACTGCAAATAGAACTCCTCATTTATTGCACAATGTGGACGTCACTTCGAAAATCTGCTATGAATACAAAATGTATGGGAAATAAAATGTATGGGAGCGTTTAATGTAACATTTTTGGATATTAATCGTTTTATTAAAAAAAAATATGGCCATTTTACTCATTAGGTTAAGTACTTTCGATATCAGTTTAAAGTTTTTTGATATCTGCAATAGTTACGGAATAATCGCTTGTGCACACTTAACGATTACACCCTGTATATAGCAATGTTGTTGGAACCACACTGGAACTAAAACTGCTTAAAGACAAGGTTCGCGGGCAGCTTATAATCCAGCATACGAAAATATCTAATTTACACGAGTATCCACACGAGTATCTGTAGTCTGTACCTTCCATTGCTTAGAAGCACATAGAAACGTCCATTCATAATGACGAGTTATCAAGTAATGGCAAAGATCTTGATTATTTACACCCGTCTCAATGATAATTATTGGTATAATATTTAGATAATTATCAGGTAATTTAATAGGATTAAAATTACACTAATATTTTCCTGTTATGATGTTGAAATTAATATGGCTTATCATAAGATCACCAATTATTATTTATAGACTATCTATTCATACAGATAGCGTATATATATTTTTGATTTTCTATGTGGAACACTGCATAGTACCTACGTAGGTAGTCAAAACAGAAATAAAATTTTAGTATGAAATGAGGTTGTCTTCAAAAAGACTGTTGTTAATAAGTAGGTAGGTATAATTAATAGGTCACCCAGAGCAGTAACTATTCTCTAATCTGTGCCCAGAGTTGCACACACTGAAACATTATCTTGAAGAAAAGCTTAGTCATCAATTAGTTAATTATGCAAGTAACTAGATTTACCTAAATATATTGTAATTTAATAAGAAGCGTTATTTCTATAACATAAGAAATAGGTAACTCTGTCATGTTAATGAGAATGGCTAATTTAAATAAAATAGAATAATTGTAAATCTATTTATCCCAATTTAATTTACCCGTCTCATCTGTTTATCAAATATCAGAATCAATGAAACGAAATTTTAAAATAAATTGCTAAATCTACTAAGTATGCTAGGTACAGTATAGACCACAGTATAGACACATTTTTTTTAATTTAAAAATTTAAATTTGGAACATAACAACGGGTTAAATGAGATGTGTCATGTGGCACGGGTGCCAACGCCCACCTCCATACGTGAAATTAAGATACATCTTACAATAATTTTAACAATAATAGGTATGCAAAAACATGATTAAACATATTTAAGCATATTTTTTGATTAAACATATTTAAGCCTACTTATCATGACAGAAATATTTTTCTCTTGGATCTTATATTTGTAATTTACGAATACCATACCTATATTTATAAAGGAAGGTCACGAAAAGATCCAATAAATGTCTTTCCATAGTAACGACAAAATGGTTAATAAAATGTAGGTATTTTTATTACTATTTTTTTTTTATTATTTAACTACTCTTTCACACAAAAATTAATTGGATTGGGGCGAAATTTGGCACAAAGATTATTTTGGCAACGTAGAGAACTTGTCTGCCTGGCTTTGCTCATCTCTTTTTTACTAATAACTATTTTTTTTCAAACTTTATTTTTGTCTGGAAAAAGGAATTAAGCCTACTTTTCATTTCGGAACCAAGCGAATGAGTTGCATAAATAAAAAAGTAGATATTTCATCATCGCCAAAATTTATATTGTGTTATTTATTTTACAAAGATGAGTAGAAATATAACCCACTAGCTGCTCCGCGCGGTTTCACCCCCGTGGCTCCACTCCTTTTGCCTGTGTGATGAAATATAGCCTATAACCTTCCTCGATAAATGGGCTATCTAACACCGAAAGAATTTTTCAAATCGGACCAGTAGTTCCCGAGATTAGCGCGTTCAAACAAACAAACAAACACACTCTTCAGCTTTATAATATTAGTATAGATTGAGCCCCGAGCGGCCCGATCGGTCCACGACACAATAGATTTTCTATTGTGTCTGTGATTCCGGGGCCTGAGTTAATAAATGAATAGACAACGAAGAAAACGCTTTATCCTAGAAGTTCTTCTTTCCTTCTTCTTCATACTTTCCCTAAAAAATACATCGCTTTGGAACTCCCGAGTCATGTTGTCAGAAAAGCTTCGTCACGTTATAATTATTGTTATACAATATAAACTTAACTTACTATAAACTTTTGACATCGTATGTAGAAATTCGCAATTGATGATAATAATTACTAACAAAAACTTCGCAGAAAGCAATAATTGAGATCAAGGAATTCAGGCACATTCAGGCAAATGCCGACCGTAAGCACGTTTAGTAAGTTTTTAAAGTATTCCCGCGTTTGTTAAAACTTAAGAAATTGTTTCTATAAATTTCCTCTTGAACTAATCTATCTATTCAAAAGCCACATTAAAATCAATGACCTATTATACTAGTAGACGCGGCATACGCCAACATCATTGCACTAAAAAAACAGCGTAATTAATACATACCTACTTACTAACGCATTATCACCAATACAGTTGTTCTCTCTTTCACTCTCACGCACGAGACATAATACATGTCTCACTCATGTACTTCGTAATAACAACTGCCGATTAAAATACAAAAAGAACGTCCAGCCACGACGCTGAATGGTGCGTGACTAAGTGAAACTCTGGCACTTACCTGAGTTTTTTCTTGCCAAAATAGAGAGCGGGTAACGTATCTAGCTCTTTTATATATCATAGATCAAAATCCGTTGCGAAATTTTAAAGATCTAAGCATTCGGTACGGATAGATGCGGAAAGCGACTTTGTTTTACATAATGTGTGATATAGATGTGAATGATATTGCATCATAAATTAAATATTATATCCAAAATACGCTAGTATGCGATACTGTCCATTTTTCCGTGTGTCATTGATAACAATTTTATCAGCTATTATTAAAAACGTCCACGTGCAGTAGAAGCCAGTGTGGAATATCTTTTGGACGTGCTGTGTTCTAACATGATTCTCAACGATCTAAAAACCGAGGTTAGAAATAATTTCTAATTGTTTTTTTACACCACTATTTCACTGTTACCGTATAGTTGTTAACATGACTACAACAATTGGCATTGCTAATTAATTCTATTACTGCTTAAGTACATAACTTTTAATTTTATTACACTTTTTTATTTGTAACCATTGAGATATAGTAGGTATACGTATGGAGAAGACACCTCCTACATCACTTATGTTCCGCTTCCGCTCAACATAGGCCATATGGCCTAACTGCACTCTGATGGTCGCATTCAGATTACAAAATAAAAGACAGATGGAGCGTTGCCGAACTAAGCCGAATAATTTATCGTCATTTTCAATAAAGCTATGTGTGCTGTCATTTCGCCGCTGTACGTACACGGTGCTTCTGTGTGCGTGTAATGTTGCCAGATATTGAAAAATTTCCCAAATTTTTCCCCGACTACGGAAAAAAGAGGGTTATGTTTTTCGAGTTTATGGATGTATGTATAATATTTCTTTGACACGCCCTGCAGTATAAACCGTTGGACCGATTTTGAGTTGTGAGGTTTCATTGCAATGATATGAATTATTATGTTAGTGGCGGTAGTGACGTAGGCTATATACATAAATGAGAAGTCAAGTTTTAATTTTTATTATTAAATTCTTTTATTACATAAAGTACCTGCCTGCTAAAGTTATATATGGACAAAATAATTATATTCAATTTTTTATTAAATAAATTACGTAAAAAATGTTTCAATATTAACTATAATAATTATATTATTTTTTATTTTTCATAACATATGAATACGAATAGCGGTAGTTTTTAGTCGAGAATACGGGACATTTTATTTTCATCATATCCATCATGGAGTTCACATAAATTAAATCGCTAGCGAAAACGACTATGATGTTTTTAAGCTTTATAAAAGTAACAAAATAATGTATTATGCTTATTAAAATAATCTAATAATTATCATGAACCTTTAGTGCACTATACAAATAATCACTTTCACGATCGAAAAATCCAACAGCATTACCCTGAAGATCTTTTAACCATTTTACCGTTTTACCAATAAAAATGGCAAATTCATTTTCAAAATACTGGCAACATACGTTGAAGTTTTGTATTCCTTCATATCTGTAAAATTATTATTCGTATTAAAGAAATAAATCAGCCAAATAATCTACAGAAAACCTGTGAAACGATGTTTTATCTTTTTTTTTGTTTTCGGGAACAAATTTTACAGCGTTTTATTATCACAAGACGGCATTTTTTTACTAAAATTGCAAACCCTTTTTGACGTGTTGCATGACACTTTATGCGCTATAGCACTGGTGCAGCGCAAGTGCAGCGACGTATTTGTTTTTGATTTCGTATTTTCTTTGACAAGGGCGACGGGCGGTTGTCATGCTCCATCTGTACTTTACACTAATTTATTTTGTAATCTAAGGTCGCATTCATGTCTTGTTTGTTTTAAAGCAAAAAACCAAGAAACTCATCAAATATGCCCTCGATTGTGTTACGATATTGCACTAATAATTCAAGTAATGCGGCAAAGTGCAAAGAAATAACTTTTCATCGGTAATTAACTAAATAATAATTTTTAAAACTTGGTTCGAGCAAAATTTTTGGCGGGCGCCATTTTGCGTCATCGAATCAAAATTTAAGAAATGCCATTTGGTATGAAAGATGTTTAGATAGTAATATTACATGACGTAAATTTATATTGTGGAAAATAATAATTTTACACATTTAGAAAATATTGTACTGTGGATATTATTTGAAAAAAGGTTAAAACATGAAAATATGAAAATAAATTGCATACGTATCAATTTTTTTTAAGCTATTGCATAGCTTCTATCGCGGGCCTTGAGCGCGGGGACCGAATCGAGAAATTCCGTAACGAAAAAACCTCACGCTCCCCACTCCGACGGGCGGAGGTGGGGCTTGAAGGCATAGCATGCAAGAAACCGCGGCAGCCCCCGAGTGCCACTCGTCGTTTTTGTTACATTGATTGGTTTTAATTTAAAAGTTTTTATTTGATATGTTTATTAATAATTTATTTATTAGATTAATTATGTAGGTATTTTTTTGTTACATTGATTGTTCTAGGCAGAATATTTAGGATGTTTCGCCTCTATGGCGGTGGAGACGACGACATCGCTTAATCTATGACTCACTAGCCGCCTCCGCGCCGCTGCGCTTGGCGCACAGATTTTCTTCGTGGTGTCTCCTCTATACGTATTAATAATAGCTCAATATTTGTAACATTGTTCTTATATCTATACTCGTTTTTCAATTAAGTATTGTATTGAATGTATTCAGTATTTATTTTAAACGATTGAGGCTCAAGGGCATAGTTAAAGATACAATCTTTTACAAATTTCATGACTGTATTCAATATTCATGGGCTTTGGTCAAAGGTTGCATGCAAGTAATTGCTTCTCTTTTGTGCAATGTATATACGGAAGATAAATACTGTAATTTTGTTTTTATATTTAGCTTGCTATATTGTTGTGCTCATGTATGATGCCAATTTTGTTTTAGTCACTATTCGTAACATAGTTTTAATTGAACATACTTAAACATACGTAAACATCTATACAATAACAACTCTAGGTACTATGCAGTTCCATCATCCATGGACTGTTGTTCTGATGTGCTCTTTATTTCAAAGTTTTTATGTCAAAATTAAGCAACTAAAGAAAAACAACTAAACCGCGTTCATATACCGATAGGTTGCTGATGATATTGATACATTAGTTGTTCTACAATATTATAAAAAAAAAATATCGGATGGAAGTAATAAGTGATAGTCAGTTAAATGAAACCAATATACAATAATTATTATTGATTTGTATCTCAGATTGCTCATAACATTATCAGTGGTTTTATATTTATTGCACATACACGTATATAAGGCGTATAGAGAAAACAATAAATTAACAACATTGGAAACGTCATACCAGCAATCGTTTGAAGGTCCTGAATAAAATACAACATGGAAATTAATATAGACAACTAAAAAATCAGTCCAAAAACTATTGCTAATACTTCTCTTGTTTTAATTACAAAGGTGCCTCTATATAAGGTGGCTCACATTTGTTATTACCGGGATTCATGCCTTCTTTATTGGGTTTAATTCTTAATAAGCAATGTTGGCATTGTAAGAATATTAAAAACATCAATCATGAGCGATCTTCCTTCGATTAGAATGTCCATCGCCTCACCGTGATGACGCTTTCGATCGCCAAATTAAAAAAAATCGACATTAAAAATAAACTATTTATCCCTTTAAATATACTATTTAAGTATCCCTTTTCCAGGATGTCAAAGAAGAACTCAACAAAAAGGCGCCAAACGATGACAACGACGCGTTGGACACCGTCATCTTGCACATGGGCGAGATGGGCCTGTACCAGAAACTCCTGTTTGTCATGATGGCGCCGTTCGGAATATTCTTCGCGTTCGTTTACTTCGTGCAGATGTTCATTGCTGCTACACCACAGACCCACTGGTGTAAGGTGCCTGAGTTACAGCACTTGGATGTTGAATTGAGGTATGGTAAAATGTTTCAGTAGGTACCTAGGCTACCGATAGAGCTTCCGGTTAGATAGATATATATTTGATTGGGATTAAAATTTCTTTATTTGAAAAATTTAACAACTTTTTTTTTATACGTAGTTACTTAACTAAGTAATTAAAAAAAAATTACGTGAAAAAGCTTTCCTTTAATAAATTACGGTAATACCTAATGTCAACGAAATGTTAACCTTACCTATTTAAGGTTTTCCTTTTTACCTAGACCTAGATTTATCTTATGATTCATATATTATGTACAATATAGGTACTATGTTGCTTATCAATATTGAAATAACTGTACATTCTAGTTATCCTCCCAATAATAACGTATATAACAAAATTATGCACAAAAACTAAGTAGTTAACAACTAACGCATAGCAATATTATAATTCTATAAAATTAACCTTTGTTTGTCTTGACCTTGTATACCTTAATACGTATCAATTTTTTTTTTGTTACATTGATTGGTTTTAATTGAAAAGTTTTTGATTGATAAGTTTATTAATAATTTATTTATTAGATTAATTATGTATTTTTTTGTTACATTGATTGTTCTTAATTGATAAGTAATAGGCAAAATATTTACAAAGTTTCGCCTCTATAGCGGTGAGTCGATGACATCGCTTAATCTATGACTCACAAGCCGCCCCGCGCGCGCCGCCGCGCTTGCAGCACAGATTTTGTTCGTGGTGTCTCCTCTATACGTAGTAATAATAGCTCAATGTATTTTCCCTTTCTCTTTACCGTTGTTTTATTAAGTTTACGAATATTTCTTATTTAATTTCCTTCCATTGTTACAATAGGTTTAAAATAACAATAGGAATCATTATTGGTAGCAGAAAATTGTGCCTATCGCGTTTTGTAGAAAATGACTATTAATCAATACTAAGTAATAATATTATAAAGCTGAAGAGTTTGTTTGTTTGTACTACTGGTCTGATTTGAAAAATTCTTTCGGTGTTAGATAGCCCATTTATTGAGGAAGGTTATAGGCTATATATCATTACCCTTGACCAATAGGAGCGGAGCAATGCGGGTAAAACCCCGGGGCGCAGTGTGAACAGTGGTTCGCATCGACACTTGACGAATATTTAAATTCATCAATCACGTACAAAAATACAATACGCATTTCTTTATTAAAAGCTTTGATTAGAAGACGCCATTATTGATATCCAAGGGTTTATTTTTGTTTGAAATTATATCACGAATTAGTTACCCACTTTTGATATTAAAAAATCTGATAACTGTTGTCATTGAATGATTGCGAAACATAAGTAATACAAGATTAACGAAGTCGACGCACATTGATGATTCGTTATCAATTTAATATGGATTATTCATTATTTTAATAAAAATTGTATTATTCATTATTTTAATAAAAATTGTGTTTCTCTATATTACCTTAGGTAATTTGGATAGAGTGATGTCGGCTGCGAAAATTATTGTAACTAAAAAAACTAACAATATAATTTATTAGGTTTTAGACAAAGACTTTATAACACTTAAACCTACAAGTCATAACGATATACGGATTTGTACCTATACAGTACTCCAAAATTAATAATGCGCATGCAGATCTTCGCTAATTATCGTACATATTTCCAGAAACACCCGAATCACCCCGGATCATTAATTAATCGTAAGTGCCCTAAACAATGCACTTGCATCTTGCACCTTGTTTGAAAGAAATAGGAGTCAATTCAGAGTCATACAAAATCGAAAAGTGATCGAAAACAATTCGGGCGGTAGGTGACGGTAGCTTGTCAGTCAAAAAATTCAAAAATCCGTCAGTCGTCTTTACATATTGGTGGTGACCGCACGTATTATCTCTGTATGGAATTACAACCCCTCTACAGTTGGTGACCTCCGACGGAGCAAAAAGAAAACATGGAAGAAAAAGACTAACATCATCATGAAGAAAAGCACTGCGAGCTGGCCCCCGTCTCCATCCAGTCCAGGCTGCTACCATCTTTAACAGAGACTGCCTACCGAACCAAGCACATCTACTTACAAAATGAAATAAACAAGTATCTACACAATAAAAAGAAGAACGACAAAACGCCTATCGAATGGACTACTGCAGCAATTGAAGCTTTTGAGAAATGCCGACAAAGCATCACAGAAGCGACAACATTATGTTTTCCCATTCCTGGCTGCTCCCTTGCCATCATGACTGACGCCTCGGATCATAGTCTCGGCGCTGTACTTCAACGAAAGATTGATGGAAACCGCTAGCCTTTTTCTCTAAAGCAATGAGTGCTACGCAATGTCGCTACAGCGTGTATTTTCGCGAATTATTAGCAATATACGCGGCTGTATTACATAAGTCAATTCTGTTCCAGTATCAAGTACATCAAAGGAGAAGAGAACACAGTCGCCGACGCGTTGTCACGCATCGAAGAGATCCAATGCCCTAATGTAATCGACTACAAGCAGTTAGCCATCGACCAAAGTAACGACGAAGAGCTCAGAAAATTAAAAACTCAAACAAATTTAACATTCGGTGAAGTCTCGCTACCCAGACTCGATCGACCAATCACGTGCGAGCTATCAAGCGCATCGCCCCGTCCCTTTCTACCAAAGGCATACCGTTTTATGGCATTTAACGCTCAACACGGACTATGCCACCCTGGAATTAGAGCTACTCGAAAGCTAATAACATCGAAGTTTTTCTGGCCAGCTATGAATAAAGACGCTACGTTATGGGCCAAGTCTTGTATCAGCTGTCAACGAGCAAAAGTTCACCGGCACGTCGTCACTCCATTAGCAGAGTTCCCACCTTCGCAACGCTTCGAACACATACACATAGATATAGTCGGTCCACTACGACTCTCAAGAGATTACCGATACTGTGTTACCATCATTGATCGTCTTACAAAATGGCCTGAAGCAGTTCCAATTCAAGAAATAACTGCCGAAGTCGTCGCGAAAGCATTGTACGAGAACTGGATTGCACGCTTCGGCTGTCCGCTACGCATATCTACCGATCAAGGCCGACAATTTGAATCTGCTTTATTTAAGGCACTCATGAAAAGATTTGGGGTTACAAGAATACGCACTACGGCATTTCACCCTCAAGCAAATGGGCAAATCGAACGATGGCATCGCACTATAAAAGCCGCGCTCATAGCTCGCGGCAGTACTTGTCAATGGACAGACGAACTACCGACAGTACTGCTGGGTTTACGCACAGCTATAAGAGAAGATAACAACTTGAGTCCAGCTATGATGACCTACGGCACTACACTGCGCATGCCCTCCGATTTCTTCGTGCCTACACGGACGGGCATTGAAGACGCTGACTACGTGAAACGCCTGACAGAAACTATGGCTATACTCACACCGACTAAAAGATCCCCCGCAAATCGAGCAACATTTATTTACAAGGATTTGTCTACGTGTACTCATGTATTCATACGGAACGATACAGTTCGAGCACCACTCACTCCACCGTATGACGGCCCTTATGAAGTACTGAAGCGCTACGACAAGTACTACCAAATACAGTTACCACTTCGGACTACAGTAGTATCAATTGACAGACTCAAGCCTGCATACATATTAAACGAACAGGTTGAAGGTATGGCAAGCACAGCAGTAGCATCTACACCTACACCTACGAGTGCTACGTCGTCAGTTCCTGCTACAGACTACAACACGGACAAGGCACGTCCCTACACTACAAGAAGTGGACGCGTCGTCAAGAAAAATGTTCGCTTCGCTTGAGGGGGGACACTATGGGAGACATGCATAGAGTTTATATATATCATATTGTGTACAGGCCGGCGCATTCTTTTTCATAATCAGAGCGCATTCTAAATTTCAATATCAACATTAGAATTCTGATTGGTTTTGTTTTTGGTCAATTTTTGTATAAATACGGATATTGTGTGCAAAATAAAATCATTACGATCAGTATCGTCTTTGAGTTCACAACCCCTCTACAATATAAAGCTGCTGTTACATACCCTTCTTAGTTTTGTTTCAGTTGAATTTTCCGCTAAAATGATTATTTACACAGGTAGCAGATAGCTGTGGGGAAAGTGAAAATTAATAAGAGCATAATGAACGTTCTGATCATTCTACGATATCAGAAATAGAGATAATCCCTGATTCTGTAAATCCTATTTTGTTCATCCTATTAAAAAATTTAAATGTAAACCAGTATTTAAAAATCATTTTTTTTTTTAATAAACTTTGTCTTATTTTAACCTTGCATACATCCATCATTACGCCAGCTTCAATAAGACACTTTAATAGTTCTAAGTATAGTATAGAATTTTCCAAGTAAATCAATACAACAAATATATTATATTCGCAATCGTGTGGCTTATCCTCGCTATTAACTTACATTGAATTATCGAAACAAATTTCGTTACTTATCTCTTTTACGATAAAATCACAATATTATTCTATTCTATTCTAAGAAAATACATTTCACCACTCTATATACATATCATCTTCGGAGGCTCGGGGAATATGACAGTTGCCGAACAGTGACGAATTTTTCTATGCGCATTATCAGTTTGGGAGTACTGTATAATATTATCTTCTACCATACTAGGGCCTTAGACAAAGCAACAATTACAAAACGATAACGAAGTTAGAAATCGCAAAAATGTATGGGATTGACATACGCCGCGTTAGATCACGTGGTCTATCTATGTCAATCCCATACATTTTTACGATTTCTAACTTCGTTATTAGACCGGGAGATACTGACACAAAATTTCGAGTCTTTGTAACAGGATGGCGGTTCTACAGGGTTCTTAGTACGCAATGACAAAAAGAAAAACGATGGTGTGAACGCTGGTACCGGCGGCTTAGTCGCGTGGGCGTTAGTCGAACTCGTCGGAAAATAGCGAAAGTCAAACGATTTGTAACAGTATGGCACTTATTTTTCCTGTAAGTTTGAGGATCAACGAATATAAATACAAAATTTCAAAGATCTAGGTGTTGGAAATCTTCACTTATATAAATTAATACTAAATTAATTTTTCAAGTATGACAGCACTTTTTCCCCCTACTAGAAGTATGGCAAGTATAATAATGGTCACATTTTATCGAATACTCTCCAAAAATCTAAATTATGCAATACTGGTACAAAAAGTTTGGCGAAATAAACATTTTTTGCAGATTTTCGGCGGTATGGCGACCATTTGGAATCGTCCGAAAAGTATGGCATGGCGATTTTCGTAAATGGCTGCACGACGATGGTTACCTGTGCAAAAGTTAGCCTGATACGTTAGGTTGAATAATTGTTTTATTTAAATCAACACATTCGCGTCGGTATGGCGGGCTGTAAGTCACACCGGAAAAGTATGGCATGACACTACCGCCTACTTCTTTTTTATGGGCTATCGGTAAATTCTAAAATTTTTGTGTTACAAATCGTTTGACTTTCGCTATTTTTCCGACGAGTTCGACTAACGCCCACGCGACTAAGCCGCCGGTACCAGCGTTCACACCATCGTTTTTCTTTTTGTCATTGCGTACTAAGACCCCTGTAGAACCGCCATCCTGTTAAAAATGACTCGAAATTTTATGTCAGTATCTCCCGGTCTATATCGTTTTGTAAATGTTACTTTGTCTAAGGCCCCTAGGTAGTTAAATGGTATTAAATAAATGTTACAAGGCGAAGGCTCGTAACATTCATTACCTAATCGACTCCTTATAAATTATTAACATTGAGTACATTGCTATGCCTAATGGGAATATAAACAACCTTTTCACCTTCCTTAAGAAAACAATAGATATATTTAATTATTAACGATTCAATTCAGTATGTAATTCCAATAGCTTGCTCGAACTTTTTCTTTCTTTCCTTATTTCTGCTGAACAGTTTTGCTTTCATATGAATTACTTATAAATTATAATGTAAATGTAAGTAATATACATGCGGTATATTTCAAAAAACTATGAAATGCCTCCTAAATTATCCATGACCGATGGGCATGGATTTGTAATATAGGTACCTAATGGTATAAAAACAAAGTTATTTTACTTTGAAAACAAATCTCTTACTCAACTCTTACGCAAGAAAGCTTCTAATCGTAATCGCATAAATAATATTTCTATCCAACGCCTTTCAAGTTTAGTTCCTGCAAAAGAAAGTAGCCCTTGCCAAGAAAGCGTCCTTGTGCAAGATCTCTTTCATTTCTATATTTACAATTCATAATAATCGATTTGTGGGTCGTGAGAGCACAACATTTTATGTAAGTACCTTTTTTACGATCGGCAAATATTAAATTTAGCTAGAATGTGGATATAAGTAAGTACCTACTCCAATGATGTCGACTAGTATTTATACCCTTCCGAATTTATAGATAGCAAAGTTCCTCCTTCCTTGTAAATTATGAATAGGAGCTTTAAAGCGATCTTCGGGAACGCCGCTGGTGATAAGCATCAGTGTCCCTGGAGAATTAAGACATTGGGTCAAAAGACTTGAAGTACCTACATGTAACACAGCCAATGTTTCTAGTGTTTATGAGTGGTGTTGACCTTTTATGACTCAACATCAAGTGGCCCACCTGCCCCGCGTTTCCGTGCTTAGATAATTTTAAAAACTTTATCTATTACAGACGGAATCTCACATCCCCACGGATCGGCGAAACATGGGAGAAATGCCTGATGTATGATGCTAATTGGACACAAGTGCTCATTGACATGGCCATACCGGTGAACGCAAGTATGGTGCCATGCCGAAATGGGTGGGAGTTCCAGCTGGGAGACATTCCTTACCATACTGTTGTTAGTGAAGTAAGTATCTCTAAATATCTTATATGTATAAAAAATAACTTATAGTTGCTTGTATAGGATATACAAAAACTATTGGACTACCTGAAAGAAATAGAACGGCCAACTTTATTCTTGGGAAACATACCTAAGCTAAAGGAATTTTTGGGGCTTATCCTGGTGAAATAGGACGAATGAATATAGAGATAAAATTAACAAAACACGTCTTCCAGTTCCGCCATTTTTTAATTTTTTACATGTATGTTGGAATAACGTTTGTTTCTTGTTGGCACAAAAAACCTTAGTTCAGTTTGTTCACACAAAAACATAGGTGAACTTTTTATGATTAACGGAGACCTCTACCTAAATAATACCTGATATTTACCACGTACGATAGTCATAATAAGTTTTTGGTGTATTTCATTATTTGGCGAGTACCTACAATGATAGCAGTTACATTAAGAAACTGGAAAGCCGTAAAAAAAGAAAGTAATGGTTAAGGATTTTAATCGCGTTACCTACTAAAAATAATTGCCATAATCAGATTATGGGGACGCATACCAGTCATAACACTCATGCAATCATTAAAATAATGCGCAGTGCAGTTCAAGCGTCACATTTTTAGAGAAATAAGTATTATAAAATATGATTAAAATATTTAATATAATCCCGAACAATTTTGGTTCCGCAACCATGCAAATAATGTATTTCGTTTACGATGCCTTTAATTTCTGACGTTGCCCATGCGTGAATGTCGAATGAAATTTATAGCAAACTAGATTTCCGCCCGCGTTTGCAAAGGAAAACCCGCATAGTTCCCGTTCCCGTGGGATTTCCGGGATAAAAACTATACGATGTGTTAATCCAAGTTACCCTCTATATGTGTGCTAAATTTCATTGTAATCGGTTCAGTAGTTTTTACGTGAAAGAGTAACAAACATCCATACATCCATACAAACTTTCGCATTTATAATATTATCTATAGGATATAAACTTACTCGAATGTTTAGCTTTCCCGTGTTACTTCTAAGACTATTTTACTGTGAATCACAATTGTAACAACTCAAATCGAATGAAAAATAATCCTGCCTAAAATATGGTAGGTACTCCGTGGATTTTTTGTATTGTTCGAAGGTATATTTTCTCATTAGCAGAATAATTTGATGCATAATGGCAATTTAAATATACGTATTTATTACTATTGACCTTTGGGTACGACCAAAGTACAATAATCTTTTAATGACTTCGATTTCGAATATGAATGCGAAATTACAAAATCCAATATTGTTTCTTTTAAATTATCATTAAATAATAACACATTTTCAGTCTCTACGTACAAACATTTATTCGTTTCCCACTCAATTTTATTCAATTTATTTTCAACCAATTAGTCTAAATAAAAGAAGGAAGTTCTCAATTCGACTTGTTTCCGGTATATTACCTTCGAACTTCTGACCCTGTCCAGTTTTGTGTAGTTATGCCAATTTTAAGGATCTTTAGATTCTTTCGAAGAACTAAAAGTTTGACGACATGTGGCATCTGCCAACCCGCACTTGGCAAGCGTGGTCTTATAGTTTGAACCCTCATAGGAGGCCCGTGTCCCTGCCGTGGGAACACATATGGACACATATGGGATGATATGGGAGATGATTATGATGATGATGATGATGAAACCATCCTTAATTTTCTTTATTTTCGATACTTTTAGCGTGGTTGGGTGTGCGAAAACGCTAGATACGTACCCCTCACGCAGGCGCTCTTCTTCGGCGGCTCCACGGTTGGTGGCATGTTGTTCGGCTGGGTAGCGGACTACTACGGCAGAGTGCCGTCCTTGGTTGGTAAGAGTTTGTATGTAGGTGAATGTCTGGTGATGGAAATATTTGGAACAATCCCATTGATGTTCCAATTCGTATTGCAGATTTTTTTTTTAATCTTGACTGGTCTCCATCTCATCTTAGCAAGGCTGTGCACTTCTACGATTATTAGAGAGGGTTTCATTAAACACTAAAATGTTCTTGTTTGCTAGTCTTTTATCAAAACATCATATTTTGGCTATTTTATGAATCTCAAATTTTTTTCTGGACACCTCATCCGATCCAGAAAAATATGATAAGATTTTCTACAATTATTGTTATTTGAAAATATCACATTCCAGGGGCAAATTTAATAGCACTCGTCGGTGGTATAGCAACCATCTACTCTACTGGAGTTTGGGACTATGCGTTCTGTCGATTTCTCGTCGGCATGTCGTATGATTCCTGCTTCATGACTATGTACATTTTAGGTAATTATTTTTTAATCACTTATTTAATTGCTTAAGAATGTTTTCTGGTCAAGTCTCAAGTCTCAAGTCTTTCGTTTCACAATAAATTGTGATCCGTCAGCTTATAATTTAACGCATTATTTTTCGATAGGAAAATCTATCGAAAATCTATCGAAGTTAAAACCTTTAAAGTTCGATTTGATAAACGTTGAATGTCTAATGTCACCTCAAGCGTTGGAGTACGTGGGTCCGCGGCACCGCACGTGGGTGGGCAACATGTCGATCGCGCTGTACTTCGGCGGCGGCTGCCTGGCGCTGCCCTGGCTGGCCCTGTGGGTGGCCGATTGGCGCGTGCTACTGTGGGTCACCAGCCTGCCCATGAGCGTGGCGCTGCTCGTGCCGCTCGCGGTGCCGGAGAGCGCGAGGTGAGCGGGGCACACGGCCGACTGGCGCCTGCTGCTGTGGGGCACCAGCCTGCCTTTAGTGTTCCGCCGTTTCAACCTTAGGACACCAACAGGGCATAAGACTCTTCCAAAGATTTCCAGTACGACCCATCAGTTTATTCAAGGTGGACGCACACCTATCCGGGCCGAACAAAACGAAGGAAACAATATTTCTGAATACATATTTAAATTAATATAAAGAAAGCTTTTGTATCACAAAAAAAATGCATCCGAGCTATATGTGGTGTAGGGCCTTTCGAATCATGCAAACCCCTTTTTATAAAACTTAAATTATTAACTTTGCCGTGCCTTAACATAATATTTGAAATTTGCAAATTTGTAAAAAATAATCAAAGATTATTTACCACGGCTCAAGAAATGTACGGGAATTTACGTCATCCTAATAGATTGATATTGGATTGATACTTGACCATAAACCTAGAACATCTTTGTACTCAAAAAACTGTCATGCTATGTGTGTTAAAATATATAATAATATTCCAGGGACCTTTTGGATTATAAACATAAATATTGACATGTATAATAATAAATAAGTATTTGAACTTCTTTTGAACTTAACTATAATAATGTTTATGTAATAAAATTGTATTTTTTTCTGATTATGCGGAGCTGTGAAATTATGTTTGCATGCCAGTATAACTGGCGAATGTGCTGTACTTTCCATAAACTTGTGAACCACATTTGAGCAAATAAAGATTTATTTATTTATTTAAATACAGTTGTGTTACAATATCTTCTTAATCAGTTCATTGTAGCTGTAGGTTCTTATTAGGTCCCAGGTGCTAATAAATCCATTTCCTAATATGGTATTCACACATCTGACTGTAACCATTTAAGTGAAACTCCTATCCTTATATCAGATAACATTTTATTATCCTTACTCAGCTTATATTTATTTTATAAAATTTACAGATGGTTAGCATCTCGAGGTCGGGTAAACCACGCTGTTATAGTATTGAGACGTTTCGAAAAAGTCAACGGAACCAAAATTCCTGAAGATGCTTTAGATGAATTCATTGTAAGTATCCGTGAAAACTGGACGAAAATTTTACCTGCCGTGTCATTTTTACCGTTACCTTGAAATTCTTGGTTTCTTTTTTTTGCTATTTACTTATTTGCACAAACACCCATTTTCACATTAAAACAATAAAAGTTCTTTTAATGTGATGATGGGTGTTTACACACTTAACATATCATATCATCATTTAGTCAAACGACAAATAAAATTTACTTTTCTATATTTTCTATTCCCAGGTATCAGCAAGCCAAACGCGGCAATCCAACGAGTCCTTAAAGGACGTGCTAAAGAGTCCTCTACTCCGGCGCATGTTCTTCCTCATGATCTTCGTGTACATGTCGTGTGCGCTGGTCTTTGATGGTCTGGTCAGAATGTCTGAGGGCTTGGGATTGGACTTCTTTATTACCTTTACGTTGACATCTGCTACTGAAATACCGTCGGTGACTTTGTTGGCGCTGGTTCTTGATAGGTGGGTAAATATTTGTCTTGAGTTTTGGTCTTATATGTAACGTTGGCTGTGAAACTTCTATAGTAAAAGTTGTAAAATTATCTACTTTCTGGTAACGTCTGTGCAATTGATAATTAAATAATATTTGAAAGATTTCATATTTTCCTTCAGTTTATTTTGAAATGAAGATAAAATTATTTTAATGCTTGAAACTTGATTGAGAACAAATTTTTGTTAATACAAAAATTTGATATTAATATATTATCAATCATTCAGCATTTTAAGGGTAACTTTTCTCTTCTCAGATGGGGTCGTAGAAATCTCGCAGCAGTACCATTAGCTATTTCTGGAACGTTGGCTATTATTGCTGCTTTTGTACCAAGAGGTGCGTTATTTTCATGGTATTTTATCACTGAACTATAAAATAATAGAAAATATTGCTAAAATATTTCGCGACTTTTTCGAAGCATTTGACTGTGTAGAGTGTAGACCATTCTACTTTATTACGTACTTTTAATTTATTTGAACTAAAAAAACTTCTAAAAGAGCTTATTAGTGAGAATTCCATTGCTTCGCAACTTCAGAATATAATAAAAACCATCGTTGTTGTTAATGATGAAAGATCTTGCGTTGTGTCGGTTGTAGGTGTTCCACAGGAATAAATTTTAGGTCCCTTTTCGTTTCTATTTTATATGAATGGTGTAGGTACTTTATTATTGGCAAGATAAGTCTGAAATAGTTTATTTTACAGATTTGACTTTGATATTTATAATGTAGATGGGCATGATTCAATTTTTTATAGAAGAAACAACGCGTATAAGCGCATCTAATCAGTTTTCTGCTTATTTTTTAAAGCAAACAGAGTTTTATTCAATCTGTTCATTACTTTAACATTTCATCCACCACAGGCATCCCGCAAGTGACGCTAGCCATGTTCTCTCGGTTCACGATCAACATGGCGTGCAGCACGGTGATGCAGTGGTCGGCTGAGTTGCTGCCGACCGGCGGGCGGGCGTCTGGCTGCTCGCTGATACACGTCAGTGGTTATGTGGCGACCGTGCTGTCGCCGTTTGTTGTGTTCTCGGTGCGTATGCGATAATATAAATTATAATACTATGTTGGGTGCGTATAGTACAATTAAACATGAATTGTTTGGTTTCAGGATTTGTCGTATTGTGAAACAGGAATATTATTATTTGGTTTTAGATTTTTGTGGTTAGTTAAGGTTAATTGTGTGATAAAAAAATTGAACCTAATTTACGGCCCACAGGTTCTAAATGATTACTTTTATATATATATATTTTTTTATTATTGTAGGATGTGCCAACGGACGTATAGAATGACGTATCGTCTTTTACCAAGTCTGCTACTGTAGTTTATGTTAACTGACAGACAACAGCCCAGTGCCTACTACTATGGGTTTACAACTGACAGGCGACAGGCTATATTTCTATATCTTAACCCGTTATAATGTATTGTATTGTGCACAGGAGCGCGTGTGGCGGTCGCTGCCGCTGGTGCTGCTGGGCGGCGCGGCGCTGGCGGCGGGCGGCGTGTGCGGCGCGCTGCCCGAGACCTGCGGCCGCCGCATGCCGCAGACTGTCGCCGACGCGGAGCGCACCGTGCGCGCCTACACCTACTGCGGGTATGTGTGAGTGCTGTAGTGTACTACTGTACAATGACATTGCACACAGTGTGACTACAATAGAGTACAGTGACAATACACTATACTACTGTACAGAGACTATACTTAAAGTGTGACTACCCTAGACTACTGCAGCACTGCAGTACAATACACTACATTTAACTATGTATGTATAAATCCCCACTGCATAGTGTAAGTTACTGGACTAATATAATAATTTTACTGATCGTAGATGTATCACGTGTTCGGTGTTTCACAGTACAGTGACATTGCACACAGTGTGACTACAATAGAGTACAGTGACAATACACTATACTACTGTATAGAGACTATACTTAAAGTGTGACTACCCTAGACTACTGCAGCACTGCAGCACAATACACTACATTAAACTATGTATGTATAAATCCCCACTGCATCGTGTAAGTTACTGGACTAATATAATAATTTTACTGATCGTAGATGTATCACGTGTTCGGTGTTTCACAGTACAGTGACATTGCACACAGTGTGACTACAATAGAGTACAGTGACAATACACTATACTACTGTATAGAGACTATACTTAAAGTGTGACTATCCTAGACTACTGCAGCACTGCAGCACAATACACTACATTAAACTATGTATGTATAAATCCCCACTGCATCGTGTAAGTTACTGGACTAATATAATAATTTTACTGATCGTAGATGTATCACGTGTTCGGTGTTTCACAGTACAGTGACATTGCACACAGTGTGACTACAATAGAGTACAGTGACAATACTCTATACTACTGTACAGAGACTATACTTAAAGTGTGACTACCCTAGACTACTGCGGCACTGCAGTACAATACCCTACATTAAACTATGTATGTATAAATCCCCACTGCATCGTGTAAGTTACTGGACTAATATAATAATTTTACTGATCGTAGATGTATCACGTGTTCGGTTTTTCACAGTATAGTGACATTGCACACAGTGTGACTACAATAGAGTACAGTGACAATACTCTATACTACTGTACAGAGACTATACTTAAAGTGTGACTACCCTAGACTACTGCGGCACTGCAGTACAATACACTACATTAAACTATGTATGTACAAATCCCCACAGCATATACCTTACCTACTGACTTGAACATAATATTTACTTTTCTATTTTAGCTATAATAACAATATTTACCAAAATTGGTATATTCTAATTGATTCTTTACTCGTAATAAGTAAATATTTAATAATCACACGTATATTTTCAGGTCGGCAGTTGACGACGAAATCTCAGCAGACGAAGGCGAGAAAGACAAGGCTGTTACTTAGATTATTAATTTAGCATTTATTGAAATAAAATTCAATTTCCCAAAAGGGTACCTAATGTTTGACAGACACAAGCGATGAGCGAAAGCGGGAGCGATTTATGGAGTTTTTGAAACTAAATATCTTAGGAGGATTTTTAGGACGTAGTTTACCAACAATGCATGCATTTATATTTTACTAGCTGTTGCCCGCAGCTTCGCTTGCATGGAAAAGATAAATTTTCATGGTAAATAATATAAGTTTTCATCTCCTATTTTTCCCCCCCTTAAGAGATGAATTTTCTAAAATCCTTTCTAGGGGACGCCTACGTTATGACATCTACCTGCATGCCAAATTTCAGCCCGATACGTCCAGTGGTTTGGGCTGTGCGTTGATAGATCACTATATCAGTCACCTTTGAGTTTTATATATATAGATAATGGTACTTATAATGGCGTTATTAGGCTATGTTCCAATACCTTTACTCAAACATTTTTAAAATAATATTTTCATTGTGAATGTTATAATAAACACGGTGTATTAAATTGAGATTTTATTTTACATGAGTTCTATTCTACTTATAATACAAAATTTAACTAGCTATAATGTTCAAATGGTCAAAAAATTTACATTCGCTTAAAGTTCGCTCAATCCGCGAATCGCTTTCTTTGATAACGTGATCTTACCCTTAACTTCCACAATGTGCACGAATACTTGAGAAAAGTATCTCTAATATTGTTACATATATAGTTTCAGAGTTATTGTAAATATTGTACCTAAGTCTATGGTTGTACTAAATATATTATTATTTTTACATTTATTTTGGTATTTCTTTTTATACTTTTAATAAAACAATATTAGACTGTAATGTTGCATGCCATGCCTTACGCTTCTTAGTAATTACTTATTTATAAAAAGAGCGCGTGTGCCAAGCACACGTGTCAGAAGTGAAACTTCTTTGGCAAAATTCATAGATATCAATGTCGTCGCCTTACTCCATGACGTGAAGGTATTGCCATGACGCGACCTTGAAATTTTACTCGCAACGAGCCTAAAGAAATTTTATTTCCAAAAGTAAATATAATATTATAAAAGTCTCTAAATGAAAGTTATTAGGTTTATGATTAAATACTATTTCCTTGCCTTGTATATTACTATAAATGTAATATTTAAGATATACAATTTTAAGCACATGCATCTGGTATGCTCAAAATGCATAAGCATCTTATGATTTTGTCTGTGATATTAAATGTCAATAACATTATTTTTCGGAATAAAACATAAGAATTGTTAATTTGGTGTTTCATTTTGATTCTGTGACCTATCCCATGAATATAGAAATAGCTAAAAATATATGTACTTAGAATTTTCATGTTATTATTTCCAAATATTTGGCTATTTCAACATATTTACCTACGTACTACGAACTACGAAGATAAATACTACTTACTACCTATAGTATACTCACTATCGCCTAATAAAATAAAAAATGTCCGAACAGCGTTGTGCTTTTATTCAAATTAACACAATTTTGAGCAGTAATGTTCGAAGTAAAAAATCTAAAATTGTATGCGCTAATTCCAAACCCTGCCTAATAGAAACGTAGGCAGACTTTTGGATCGGATAATTTATAAGCGTGATTGTGAATCTAGTTGAGTCCACGATTTTACAGCTTAAACTCAATACTTATTGGTCACGCTTCGTTTAAATGGAAGTTAAAATAAAACTAACCAGACTGTACGTCAGTGACCAAAAAAATTTTTTTAACTAATTTTATTTTCTGTTCGTCTAAAAAATAAAACACACAAATCTAACAAATGAACTTTATTAATAAATCAATTATTCTTAATACTAAGGTACATTTTCCCGTTAATATTCTGTTTGACCGGGTTAATTCTCTTTAATATTTGCGTCATTGTTTCCACGAGTCGTTCGCTGCTGACCCCAGTACGTTTGGATTTGAATTTGGTTAGAAGTTCTGTTGTCGTCATTGGCTTGCGCGCTAGATACCGCCTCACGGCTTCTTCTGTCACGCCGCATTCCCTGGAAAGAGAACTATAATTAATATTGCATTACTAATTGTGCAAAAATGCAATTAAAATTTTTACATTTTGAAATATTAGAAAAGTTCATCCATCGATATTAGGCATGCTTAGAAGGATAGACAAGGTCACATAAAAAATTCCAATCATTCATCTACAGTCTAGATTTTACACTCATCAAAATGATTGGTCCATATTGGTCAACATTTACGCACAAGCATATACACTCCCATTATTCCCTTCTCAACCTCGACCACATTGGCCCATCATGGCCCAACGCACACCACATTCCCCTTCTCCCCCCCCCTCCCCACTCCCATCACCCCCCAACACTCACGTATAAGCCGGGTCGAGCTTGGCCCGCTTGGCGGGCTGGTGGCTGTGCGCATGCGCGTTGGCCGCCGCCACTGCAGCCTGCGCAGCGCTCGGGGTCGGCGTGCCTGCGCGGGATGTACTAGCACTGCCCGGAGCACTAGCTGCAATGTACAAAAAATACAATAAAATTAATATTTTTATTTCAGATTTTTCAAATCAAACAATTTATTGCATACTAATAGGTACATTTTACATAATATTGTGATTTTTAAAGAAACAGGTGTACGATTATCGAGAGTGCTTGCTGGAATGTACAAAAACTTGTTTTTTTAGTTCAGATTTTTAAAGAAACAGGTGACCTACTTGACGATGATGTATACCAGTGGTAGTTTTTATAAAAAAATGGAAATATAAGAAATAAAAATCTGATACGTGTAACAGCTGCTACAGCGAGTTTCACAAGTGTAACAGCTGCTACAGCGACTGTGACACGTGTAACAGCTGCTACAGCGAGTGCGATACGTGTAACAGCTGCTACAGCGAGTGCTCTAGGTGTAACAGCTGCTACAGCGACTGTGACACGTGTAACAGCTGCTACAGCGAGTGCTCTACGTGTAACAGCTGCTACAGCGAGTGCTCCACGTGTAACAGCTGCTACAGCTACTGTGACACGTGTAACAGCTGCTACAGCGAGTGCTTCACGTGTAACAGCTGCTGCAGCGAGTGCTCTACGTGAAACAGCTGCTACAGCGAGTGCTCTACGTGAAACAGCTGCTATAGCGAGTGCTCCACGTGTAACAGCTGCTACAGCGAGTGCTCTACGTGTAACAGCTACTACAGCGACTGTGACACGTGTAACAGCTGCTACAGCGAGTGCTCCACGTGTAACAGCTGCGACAGCGAGTGCTCTACGTGTAACAGCTGCTACAGCGAGTGCTCCACGTGTAACAGCTGCTACAGCGAGTGCTCCACGTGTAACAGCTGCTACAGCGAGTGCTCTACGTGTAACAGCTGCTACAGCGAGTGCTCTACGTGTAACAGCTGCTACAGCGAGTGCTCTACGTGTAACAGCTGCTACAGCGAGTGCTCTACGTGTAACAGCTGCTATAGCGAGTGCTCCACGTGTAACAGCTGCTACAGCGAGTGCTCTACGTGAAACAGCTGCTACAGCGAGTGCTCTACGTGTTACAGCTGCTACAGCGACTGTGACACGTGTAACAGCTGCTACATCGAGTGCTCTACGTGTAATAGCTGCTACAGCGAGTGCTCTACGTGTAACAGCTGCTACAGCGACTGTGACACGTGTAACAGCTGCTACAGCGAGTGCTCTACGTGTAACAGCTGCTACAGCGAGTGCTCTACGTGAAACAGCTGCTACAGCGAGTGCCCTACGTGTAACAGCTGCTACAGCAACTGTGACGCGTGTAACATCTGATACAGCGACTGTGACACGTGTTACAGCTGCTAAAGCGACTGTGATACGTGTAACAGCTGCTACAGCGAGTCTGACACGTGTAACAGCTGCTACAGCGAGTCTGACAAGTGTAACATCTGCTACGGCAAATCTCAATCAAATCTTACCGTTAGCAGAACTCTTATCGCCACTTTTGCTCTTCTTCGGCTTCTTGCTGCCGCTGTTCTCGGGATCCGTGTCCGAATCCGAACTGAACTCTGTTTCAGACTCTGTAAATAATTAAATATTACAAAAAGTTTTTTATTATTTATTAAACTCATGAAAAAATTGTATTGTTACCTTGTAAAGTGTACAAAATTTGAATTGAATCGGGCAGTTAAATTCTAGTCAAAAGGAGTTGGTTACATACAAAGGTGAAGTTAATATGAACATTTTATAAAGAACTAAAAATATAGATAAATTTAACACTCAATTTTCAATTTAACATTTACGCGGTCTTACTAGTAAAAAGTTAAACAATGGATAAATTTCTACCATTTTCTACCATAGCTGTGTCCTGTTCTTGCTCACATGAAGCGTCAATCGTAAAAACAAGACAGGTTATTGCAATAACTAATCCATTGCATAGCGAATGGGTAACATTTTATTAGTAAGACCGTTAGTTTAAGAGCCCTATATAAACGCACCTTTTTTATCATCAGCCTTCTTCTTCTTCTTAGTGAGTTTACTAGCCCTCTCCTCTCCCTCCTTGGTGTGCTCGTCCTCTTGTTCCGACTCTTGTTTCTGCTCCTGCTCAGAGTCACTATCTTCGTCTGAGGTTAGGAGTTTCCTAGAAACGAAATATTTTTTATTTTTTTTACATTGAATAAATACCAACTCGAACATTTTAATTGAATGAATAAAACATTTGTGTTATTTTTTTGAAGTGAAAATTCTTTATCGGGGTTGGAAAATAATTTAGTGTAACATTTTTTCGTTACGTGTGACATTTTTCCGCTACGCGCCATTCGAGATTCGACGTATTTCTGTAAAGTTGCATATAGTAAATTATTTTTTGAAAAATAAGGTCATAAAGAAGTTTCACTTCTTACGTGTGTACACTAGTACACGCACATATTTTTTTTTATTAAATGTAGTATTATTGCTAAAAAATCAAAGTTACAACAAACCTTAAAGCATCCTCCTCAGCAACACCCTTGAGTTCCTTGTTGGCTTTGGTCTCGTGGTCTGATTCACTGTGAAAGATATTATTTACGAACGTTTACAAAAAAATCTATAAAAAAATACATTTTAATCTGCGGAAAAAACTTTATTATGAAAAAAATGTATTTTTTCAGAAAACATAAAAAATCTCACAATTTTTCATTAAATCTAATCATAATTGCAGAACTTAATGAACTTTACAGAAATGCTTACAGTGCAAATTCTTACAACAGACGTAACTCTAGACGAATTCACTTATTTAAACAAAAACAAAAATTATGTAAGTATAACTTAAAAAGATCAGTTAAACTAATCATATTAGAAGTACCTACGTCCTACAATCGTATAGAAAAAGAGGGTTAAAAAATACAAAAAAAACGACGTGTGTCACTCGGGGACTGCCGCGGTAAAGCTATTGCATGCTATGCCTTCAAGCCACACCTCCGCCCGTCGGAGTGGGGAGCGTGAGGTTTTTTCGTTACAGAATTTCTCGATTCGGTCCCCGCGCTCAAGGCCCGCGATAGAAGCTATGCAATAGCTTAAAAAGTTACTTCTGAAAACTGACCTCTCAGAGGAGTCCGATATGTAGTCCCTCTCCCGACCCTCCTCATCACCATCGTCACTCTCTTCGAATGCTTCGTCTTCTACCTTCTTCTTCTTTTTAGGTGCGGCACCTAAATAAAACAAAAAAATAACAAAAAAAAAATGCAAAAAGAGAAAAATATATAATTTTCTATTCTATATATTTTTTTTTTTATTTAAAACGCATTTGAATACTATAGAACAAAAAATATAATCCAGGTCAAATCGTTTAGTCTCCTCAAATATGGTCTTTGTCTGTCTGTAATTCAGGTACAAAAGATTAATATTTCGAATTTTTTTAAAGCAATCTTATACAATATATTTTTCATGATAGACATAAAAAAAAAATATTCTAACAACCAGATGCACTTACCTTTTTTGTCTTTCTTCTTCTTACTGCCGGAATCGCTATCTTCCTTCTCTTTCTCACCCTCCGAGCCCGACGAGTCGTCGTCCGAGTCGATCCATTCATCCATGTCCGAGATCTTCAATTCTAAAGGATAATATTTATAAGTATGTATTACAAAATAAAGTACAAATCAAATCAAATAATTTATTGCATTACATATTACAACCTTATGCAGGTATTGCAATACAATATTAAATTTAAATTACATTTATATTGTCTACACACAGGTGGCTACAAAAGTGAAAAAAAAAACCTTTTTTTATACATATCAAAATACCTTTTTTAGCTTTAGAAGTCTTAGTTTTCTTTTCATCCGGGTCCTCCTCGTCCGCGGCATCGTCACCGCGCATTCGCTTCCGGAACATCAACGAGAAGTAGTTTATTACTTTGTTACGTCTGAAATACCGTAAAAACTGGCCCTTAGGTATTTACTATATGGCCTAATCTATACTAATATTATAAAGCTGAAGAGTTTGTTTGTTTGTTTGAACGCGCTAATCTCAGGAAGTACTGGTCCGATTTGAAAAATCCTTTTAGTGTTAGATAGCCCATTTATCGAGGATGGCTATCGGCTATATATCATCACGCTAAGTCCAATAGGAGCGGAGCAATGCGGGTGAAACCGCGGAGCACAGCTAGTTACTAATAAGCTGAATAGGGCCTCAGGCAGTGTGATAAGTAGACCATTTAATTCAAGGTCTTATGGATGTAAGATAAAAATTCGCGGTGTATTTTTTTCTATTTAACATCAACTGACGTGACATTAATATTTTATGGGCAAAATACATTTTTGGAAGAGAACTTTATATCACTACTTACAATACAACTATAAAGTTTACCTGCCAAATTCCTGTTCAGCTTCCTCAGCCGATAATGCTTTGTACCTTTGAATGGGTTGGAAATTATACCTGGAATAAAAAAAAATGTAAGTAACATTTTTTTATAATACAGCGAGTAACGGAGCATGAGCACTCACAAAGTTACCTTTGTGAAGCTGTTACCGACTGTCGAAGGTGGGTATTGGCCCTCTTTTTAAATAAATCCATGTCATACAAATTTAAGGTTTTAAGAACTTGTTACCATTCTTGCAGCGGATAAGCGTCAATAGCCCCGTCAGCTGCGTGCGTGAACACGTAGTATGCCGCATTTTCGGAGACACCTCCCTCACGGATACCCTTGAACCTAAAATGTGTAAAAATGTAATACATTCAATTTGAAATTATTAGGGTTTCACAATAACCAAAATAAGCTTGAACATCTTATACTAATATTTGAAAAATTTGTTTGTTTGCTTGAACACGCTAATCTTAAGAACCATGAGTCAGATTTGATTTCACTTTAAATAGTCCATTTATTGAGGAAGGCTATAGGCTATATATCATCACGCTAAGACCAATAAGAGCAGAGCAATGTAGGTAAATCTGCGGGGCACAGCTAGTACCCCCTTTTACATACAAGCAAATACAAACTATAGTGAAATAACTTACTTTTTCCCCGTTTTTCCTCCCACTTTCAATATCCAGGGTTGATCTTCAGGTTTATATTTTCGAGAAATAATACCAAATTTCTTCCTCCTTGCTTCTTCTCTTAAACCTCGGCCATATTCTGATCCTGCACCATACCTATTATAAAATTATCATAAGCAAATGGTAAAGAGCCTATAGTATTCATGAATTTAGGAAATATGGTAAATCCAACTCAAACTCAAACTCATTGAATGTCTCAAATCCATGGAATTTTGTTGTTTAAGCACCACAGTAGTTATCGGACATAATTATTATTTTAAATGTAAAATGCTGTTATGTTGATATTATATTGAAAGAGCAACAACAGTTTCTTGTATGCTCTTCTCTTTAGAAACTGCTTTCCACCAACAAGTGGTAAATTAATATTTACACTGCAATACTAAATCCTAAATCAGATGTGATATGAAATTATAAAGGTGATAGATTTAAGGCAAACATAATAATATAATTTTCTCAAAAATCAACCTCTAAACAAATGAATAAGGGAAAAAACCTTAATACTATAATCCGTCATAGATTTTTAAATGTAACTATTAGAACATATAAAATTGTAAGTACATACTTGGGCATGTCCTCATCCATTCCTTTGTATTCTTTTATATTGTTCTCTCTCTCCATCTTTACATGAGTCCATTTTGCAAAATCCACATTTAGAGTAGCGTTGAACCGCATCACATGATACTTTTTCTTTACATTTTTTGGGACTCTGATTTTAAACTCTTGCACCGCTGCAGACGACTGAAATAGTGTATTTTATAAAGACTACGAGTCTTACAAGATAAAAATACCTACTAAATTATAAGTGTATTAACTTTTAAAGTAAAAATAAAGACTCATAATACATACCGAGGCTCCAGGAGTAGTCATTTTAAATACTAAGGTCCACAGCAGTCCACAGAAAGAAATATTGGAAGAACAAAGTTAAATTAATTTTATGAATGAGTTTTTGTCATATTCTACAGCATTTTCTTTATAGATTGTAAAAGAACTATTATAAATAATTTAAGGGCCAAGATAATACTTGTGCGAAGTGACACGAAAACTTTCTTTTTGAGAGAATCAGAGAGAAGAGAAATGAGAATCACAGAATTCACAACTCACAAGATAATACTGTCACAAGATGACAGAATTGCGAGAATGCCGATGGTTAAATAATGTGTCAATGTCATTAAAATTTTGATAAAATAACAAACATCAATATTTAATTTGATTTTATTAATTTCATGTCCATTTAATACTGACCTATCTATTATACATTATATTTGATAAATTTTCATTACCACTTTTCGGTTTATTATGTTTTGTATTTGTACTCCCTTTTCGGTTATTGATTTATAATCTATGGCAAAAAAGTCATGTCAAAGTCAACCGCACATGGACAGCGCGCGGTTCAGAGTTGTTCAGACTTCAGAGTTCAGACTTCAGGGTAATTGTCATTGGTCAAAAATCACAATAGTGTGTTCAAATTTGAATCATTTTAATTTTAAAAGGTTTTAATTGTATTTTTACAAATTATTAACCTAAGATGGGTAAGAAAAAGAATAAGAACAAAGTTAGTGGAGCTGTTAAAACTGCCGCAAAAACAGAAAAAAAATTAGCGAATAAACTCAAAAAAGAACTTGCGAATATGGGAGAGGTTAGTAAACAAACCGACATGCTCTAAGATTGTCGCTAATATTACTATTAATTATGTAGAATTCACAAATATGAGCTCCTAATTTTCGTTAAAACTCACTCTTTAAATAATTTTAATTATTTATAATAATTAAATTCATAAAATGCCGCATGTATTTACTTTCAGTAAACCGGCACAATATCGTACACAATAATAATCAATATCGCTACGTAGATAATATTTTGAAAAGATTTAAATAATGCTCTTTAGCTATTATATTCTTTATTTTTCTCCCAGGAAGACATAGCAAAAGTGATTGCAGAAATCGAAAGGGAGGAAGCTAAAAGAACAGCAGCAACAGAGAAAGCCCTCTCTGGCCCACCATCAGCCAGAGCTTACGCATCTCTCACTCCCCATCCAATAAATAATGAACTTATTCTGTTTGGTGGTGAATATCATAATGGCCAGCAGGTAAATAAAGTTTAAATTTTAACTAAATTCAATTGTGTAAAAAGTTGAGACTGAACAAGAAGTCCTGCTCTCCATATGCCTGTATGTGTTGAGCTAGGATACAAATAATAAAATGATAAAAATACCATGTTATTCAGTAATGATTTAGTTCTAGTGAGAAAAGAATTTTCAAAATTGGTCAAGTACTTTTATCAATTTGTAACATGTTAAAAACATTCAAATTTCCATTGTTAAATATTAGTTTACATAATTATACATTTTTAAAACATTGCTTTCAAGTCTTGTCTCAGATTTCATCACTAAAACTGAGTACTGACTGTACTTTAATATAGGTAAGTTCAGTTCATAAAATAAAAAAGTGAAACATTGTATCAGATAATACATTGAAATTAATTTCTTATTTTTTACCTACTTAAAAATAAAAAATAATTAATTATCAAAACTCAATTTCTACATGCATTTTTATAACACAAAAAATAAAACCATAATTTCAGACGGAGGTGTACAATGACCTGTTGTTCTACAACCCAGTTAACAATACTTGGCGGCAAGTGAAGGCGCCGGGAGGGCCGCCGCCACGCAGCGCACATCAAGCTATTGCTACACCCGCCAATAGGTAAATTTAATAAAATATTTATATATAAGAAAGGGAAGTCCACCTTAGCAGTAGTAGCTGTAACACATGTCAGAGTCACTGTAGCAGTTGTTACATGTGTCAGCTTCTCTGTAGTAGCTGTAACACGTGTCACAGTCGCTGTAGCAGCTGTTACACGTGTCACAGTCGCTGTAGCAAGTGTTACACGTGTCTCAGTCGCTGTAGCAGCTGTTACACGTGTCACTCGCTGTAGCAGCTGTTACACGTGTCTCAGTCGCTGTAGCAGCTGTTACACGTGTCACTCGCTGTAGCAGCTGTTACACGTGTCACAGTCGCTGTAGCAGATGTTACACGTGTCACAGTCGCTGTAGCAAGTGTTACACGTGTCACTAACGCTGGAATAGCCTTTAGTTAAATTGTAAATTCTAACCTAATTCATGTAATTACTGTCACTTATTAAATTGTATGTTTCTTCATTTCTTGCAGAGGTGAACTGTGGGTGTTTGGTGGAGAGTTTACAAGTCCAACAGAAACACAATTCTATCACTACAAAGATCTGTGGTGTTTTTCACTTGCTGACAAGAAATGGGAGAAGGTATGTCGTTTAAATTATTGAATTATGTATTTATGCATGTGCTTTTTCGTTTTGTCTTATTTTTCATTGTTGTTATCATTACCTAAAATCTTAATTTTTTTATTTTTTATTTATTTTTTTTTTTTTGTATGGTGTTTCTCAATGTTAGCCAGAAGGGCTACTACAATTTAACGCGGACGCGGGGGTGAACTGAAGGTTCACCCTGGTAGCGACATGCACAAGGGCGTCCCCCCTTGACGGGGACCACGAACCTCGGCTTGAGCTGTCGCTTGAGTGGAGGAGGCCAGAAGGGCCCTAATCGGATGGGGATTTTTTATTGAAACACATTTTAAGTTCTACATTTCTGATCAATGTAATGGTGTTCTAGTATCCCTCACTTTCTGTCATATTGGAGAAACCGAATAAAACAACTGTTCTTTATTATTCATTCTGTTCTAAAAATAATTTATAAATTAGAAATTGTGTTATATAATAATTGGCAGTCAGTTGTTTTTCCGTTTATTCATTTGTTTTTCACCAAAGCTTTTGATATCATACATGATTTCAATTCATAAAAATTTACTTTATCTAATAAAAAATCAAAGCCAATCCATCTAGGTAGTAGCACCAAACGGTCCGTCCCCCCGCTCCGGGCACCGAATGGTCCAGCTCGGGCGGAAGCTGTTCATCTTCGGCGGCTACTCAGATGACGGTCGAGAATGTCGATACTTCGACGATCTGTACACTTTCTGTTTGGATACAAGGCAGTGGGAGAAACTCGTGCCAAGTGGTAGGGGGCCGTGTGCTAGGTCTGCCTGTGTTATGTTACCGGCTGGGAGTGATTCGGTAAGTTATCTAGTTTCTTATTATCTATTTAGGGATTTTTGGAAGGTAAAAATGTCAATCTCATTGTACCTTATGTAATACATGGCACTAACGAAATAGAAACTATTTGTTCAAAATTTTAAATGCAATAACATTCTAGAATTTTATGAAATACACCAAGTATTCTAATTGGTATTTTTAATTGTGGTTATGAACCTGTTGAACAATTACAGTTTTTATTTAAATAACTCAGCCCCCGGAATAACAGACACAATAGAAAATCTATTGTGTCGTGGACCGATCGGGCCGCTCGGGGCTCAATGGGTTAAAAGACGGTATTGGTGTTATAAGAAGTCCTATGATATTTCATTATTTTGTTACTTTTAAATTGCATTTATTTATTTAGTGTTGATTTTTGATATGATATTATCTATAAATAATTTTTTTAAGGTGTGTATTTACAGGCTAAGATATTATTTTTGTGCAATGGCATAAAACATAAAAAATCAACATTTAAAAAAATAACACCTTATATTTCCACAGCTAATAATCTACGGCGGTTTCTCTCGCGTGCGCGAAGGTCGCACGGAACGCACACACACGCACACAGACATGTACAAGCTCGCACACAAGGGCACGTGGACGTGGAGGTCACTGACCGGCGGGAACTGCGCGCGCGCGGGACTCGCTGCTACCGTCAATGTGCACAGCAATAGGGGTTACGTGTTTGGTGGGGTGCGGGTGAGTGGCAAGTATTTTGTAGGTATGACAGAAAAGGCGGGAGTGGTGGGGGTTTTTAGAAACCTAAATTTTTCTCTTTTAAGCTATTGCATAGCTTCTATCGCGGGCCTTGAGCGTGGGGACCGAATCGAGAAATTCCGTAACGAAAATACCTCACGCTCCCCACTCCGACGGGCGGAGGTGTGGCTTGAAGGCATTGCATGTTAGCTTTACCGCGGCAATCCCCGAGTGCCACACGTCGTTTTTTCATGTGTATGGTTGCGTGTATGGATAATATGAAAGCGTGTGAATGTGAATTTTGGTACTGAATTTTCATTAAAGTTCTGTTTCTCAATATCTACTCATCATCAAATCATCTCCTTTATATCTAATCGTAAAGTTCTATATACGTAACTAATAGTGATACGAACGATTAATTCAAGGGTGGGTTTAATCCCAGAAATACCAGAAAAAAATTTAGTTCAAATAACGATTTCTATATATACAATATGGTTGACCTATTGAAGTTCATATAAATCACTAGGATGTGGAGGAAACAGAAGAAGACCTTCGCGGTGAGATGAGCGACGAGTGGCAAGTACTAGACCTCGATACGTGTCGCTGGCATGAGCTCACACTACGCACTGACGCACAAGTTAACACGCAAGCTAGCACGCAAGCTGACATGCAAGTGGACGAAGGTGATAAGGAGAGTGTTACTGGTAAGTTCTGCTCTAAAGAGCGACGTCACGTGTTGTTGGTATGAGCACACATTATGCACTGACGCGCTAGTAAATAGGCTGGGTTTAGTTTATTTAAAATTTCACTCAGGTTGACCTTTTTAAAAACTGTTGCAAACAAATGATAATATACTGAATTGAGTATGATTCAATTCTTTCCCCTATTAGTAGTGTAATTTTTTTTACTACTGACTATTTTGAAATCTTACTTGAGTTTATGAGTATTATTTTTTATATTTTGTAGATTAACGACTATTTTAGAATTCAGTTTTTTTCAATCCTTATAAGAATAAAATCATTTTATTAGGTTAGGTTATCAGAATATTACTTTTCGCTGTCATTTGCTTTTTACGGTGTTCTATAATATTTTTATCTCCGCAGTGGTAACAGACGAAGTGTTCACCATGAAGCTGGGCGGGGCCAAGCCGCCCACGGCCACGCCCACACCGGCCCGTACTAGTGACACTAAGCGCGCAGTGAGCGGGCGCATGTCGGCGATGCTGGCCGTGCAGCGCTCCGTGCTGTACGTGTACGGCGGCCTGCTCGAGCGGGACGACAAGCAGTTCTACCTGGCCGACATGTACAGCCTGGGTGAGTGGGGAGTGGCGCGTGTTGCCGTGGCAACGCACGCAACAAGCGGGCGCGTGTTGCCGTGGCAACGCACGCAACAAGCGGGCGCGTGTTGCCGTGGCAACGCACGCAACAAGCGGGTGCGTGTTGCCGTGGCAACGCACGCAACAAGCGGGCGCGTGTTGCCGTGGCAACGCACGAAACAAGTGGACGCATAATCAGAATAAATAATTTATATTACTTCGGGATTGGGGTCTTAGGAAAGAGTCAAGGTCATATTGTGTCAAAAAAAGAGCGACAAAATATTTGCGATACCACCAGTAGTAAACGTAATTTTTTATGGGTGCTGGTGACCACTTAATACACATATTCTTTTCGAACTTTACTTACTCGTATCTCTTCAGTTTGAATCACCGTATTAGAAAATAACGTCGTAATGCATACTTAAATTAACTTCAATTATGTATTATCTACACTAATATTATAAAGAGGAAAACTTTGTTTGTTTGTTTGAGTGTAATGAATAGGCTCACAAACTACTGGACCGATTTTAAAAATTCTTTCACCATTCGAAAGCTACATTATCCACGAGTAATATAGGCTATATAATATTATCACGCTAAGACCAACAGGGGCGGAGCCACGCGGTTGAAACCTCGTGGCACAGCTAGTAAGTGATAAAAATCTGTCTATTTCAGACCTACACAAATTAAATGAATGGAAAACAATCATCGCACAACCGAAATTACCCGACTGGCTTGGTTCAGATTCGGAGGCATCGGACTCGGAGAGCGAGACAGAAGATAGCGATGATTCTGGCGATGAATAAGGATAGATGTCGTCCCCTTACTGGTAAAAGTGATTATCTGCACAAAACATAAACTGGAGTTATAAGCATTTGAAAGTATGACAACATTTTAAGTTGTGTAGACATCAGTAATCTAGGTTATTAGTGGTTTGTTATGAAAGGCCCATTATTCAGGTAATGTTTTATCAGAAAATAATCTAAGAAATTGCAGAAGAACTTCAAGAAAAATGAAGAATAAGCTGAGGGGGGGCGCAGTTACCTGGTTTAACCTGAATCACGAAAAATGTCTATATTTCATAAACTAGTTGACTTGTGGATAAAATGATTTACTTTTTATAGTTCTTTGTTTAAATTAAGTAAGTATGTCTTAATAAGAACTTGTTTTGAATATAAATGGCCATGTCACATAAAAAAACGTAAAAACGTAATCTGTTTTACCTGAATGAAAAAAAAGTATTTTTGTATTATTTGCAAGATTTTCTATGATTTCCTTCTTTGTCTTTAGAAAATGAGCTTGAAATCAAAGGAATGGGTAATATTTTAGTCAAAACCACAATATCTGTTTTATTGAATAAAAATTGTCAAAATCAATTTAGAGCTGTCATTTGAATTTGAAAGTTACACGTGCGAGTAGAATAGCAAACTGCTTTAGCATTGTCAAATTAGACTTAGCGATTTTATCTGCCACTGTAGAATTGGCTCTATTATTATGATAACTTACTCGTAGTGTGACTCATCAGAATACTCATCATCTGTGTCAGATAAGGTTGCCTCAGGCAAGCGGTCCACTTGGTTGGCCTCAGTAGGTAACGATTCAATCCACCCGTGATATACCCTTTACGGCAAAGATTGATCAAATCTTTTTTCTTTGCCATGGATATGGGTAAAGGTCCATCATAAAGTTGTTTTAAGGAAGAAAACACTTCATTATCGCTAGTTGACGGCGGCAGAGACTCGTCATCTCTGTTCTGTTGGTGCCTCCGTTTATTCCTCGTGGCATAACCATGTTGCAGATGAGATGAAGCTGTCGCTGAACTCGCCGAGTCGTTTTCTTTCAGAGAATTAGTCAGGTCCATGGCCATGAAACTTTCTGACATGTCGTAGTTATAATATATCTTTTTGTCATCTTTAAGGTATTTCATCCTTTTAATTTTGAGCCAGTTAACTCGTTCTCCGTCCGTATTTTTTGATCTATTGATGATAACAGTGTCAGCCAAAGCTTTTAAATCCTTGAATTCATCGTATTTAAATTGTTTAACATGGTAACAATTCTTGGTAACTTTCTTGCCATCTATCTTGTACACAGTCTTAGACCGAGCCCGTTTTAATATGTTTATCCAGTCAGACATGCAGAATATTTCGCAGTTTTTCTTGGCTGTCTCAATCGCACTGTGCATGGAGTCTACCTCCATGTACGAGTGGTTAGACTCAAGAAATTTGTGTTCTACAACATTAAGTTGCGTGTTCTGCATCATCAGCCTGCGCTGTACTGGTTTCTGTTTTGGCCGCCACATGTATCTGAGAATAGGCTTATTTCCGTAATCTCTTTTGGCAGACAGCTCGTCAAGTAATGCAATAAAATAGTCCCAATTTCCGAACTGCCCTTTTTGCCGTTCATTTCATTCCACATGAAACAATAGGCTTCATTGGGAAGCTTATTTTCATAAACCGTTAAATTGCACACTGTCAGCTTCCTAGTGTAATAAAGAAGACCTACTCCCGAGGCTGGAATTTGCAAGATAGCTTGCAAATCGAAAGTAACTGACATGAAGTTACTTTCTTGTTCAGCTCTTTTATTGTCATTTTCTTTTCTTTGTTGCAATCCTGTTTTCTCTTTATATGTTCGTCATAATCCTTCTTCAGATTGGTTCGAGATTCGCCGCTTGCTTGTTTGAATTTATTGCATAAAATACACTGATCTTTTTTAGGCACATAGAAGCCCAAATTGAATTCCGTACAAAAAATTATTCGGTAGGTCATCTCAGATACAGCTGGAGCAACATTTTTTTCTTTGCACTCGTTTTCATAAAGAGAATACATTTTACTTAATGTAAGCCCAGCTTGTAAATATTGGCGTTTTGTCTTTTTTCGCACGTAGTGGCTCTCCATGCTGGGGAACGATGCTATATGTCTTTTGACATCATTTACTGCTTCTGGGGATGTTTTATTAGGAGGCTCTCGGGGTCCACGGGGTTCTTGTTCTTTTGCATATTGTCCAAAGCTATTACGCTACTTTATAGCATTAGCTATGACACCGGGCGAAATCGATAGTGTTCTGCAAAAGAAATCTTGACAAATTTTTCTTGAATTATTTTCTCGTTTTCTATGATGAAGAAACATTGCTTAGAATAAGAACGCTGTGTTGATCGTGTTCTTTGCAAGAGAACTCTTTTTGGATGCTTTATAATATCTATGTGAGCTAATATAAAAGCTTTCTTTGCCACGAAGTTCAAAGCCCAGTACTTCCTGCATATTTCATTCCGCATACTATTAGAAACATGAGAATTGCATTCAAATTTGCACTTTGAACATTCCACAAGCTTGGGAATTTTCGGCGTTCTAATTTTATTTCCAGTTACGTATGAAAGGCCTTCATTTCTTCGCCTTTTGTTTACATTTATTTTCCACGACGCGCGATCTTCATTCACCCACCTAGATCGTGGTTTTATAGTCTTCCAGCAAGTTTTAAACACTTCATCCATTAAAGATTGAGCTATGTAAAGAGGCTCATTGTTATTAGGATCAGCAGCTTGTTTGGTTTTACCAAATACCATATGGATTCCTATTTTTTCATATTTTTTCTGTTATTGTCTGTCTCAAATGGATCGAACAAATCTGAATCGGAATCTGAACTATGTTGAGGAGAATTTACTGGAATGTCAAATGGTATGATGTAGGGTCATCGTCGGAAAAATCCCCACCAAATAGAGACTCTTTCTCAGATTCTGCGTTCGCTTGTTTCGTAGGGGAGTTACCTGCAACAATTGTTAGTAAAGTAAGTAATATAATCGATAAGTAACCACAGTGTAACGTATAGTGTCTGCATTGTGTAATTTAATATTATAAAATAATAGATGAATACCTACCTGATAAATAATATCTATAAATAATATAAATAATATAATATAAATCTTGACTAGATTGTACTGTGGTACTAGACGAAACAATCTTAGATGTGCCTTGTATAACACTACGACATCTTGTTCTAGGAGGCTCTTCTGTATTCGAAGCAGTATCGGTATCTGCAAACATAAGAAAAAAAGTAAATAACTGCAGATTTACACCCAATAGGGTGAGGCACATGTCCAGCAACTTACTTGTACTTAGTTTTCTAGATCTTGGAGATTTAATGAATAGATACTTACTAGAATCTGACTGCTCAGAAGGTTTGTGTTCATTGGCCTGTGTTTCTATATCATTCCCTTTATTTTGAGCACAGTCAATTATTTCCTTTTCTTTAACTTCACCTGAACAAACTACATCTGTAAATAAACAGTCACAAATCAAATTAAAACCAAAATCAAAAAAAGGTATTCTTAAATGCTGTTTAATTAGTAGAAAAATTGTTAGCGGGCGAGTTGGCGTGGCGGGTAAATAAATAGGCGGGTGGTGAGTTATTTGTAAGTCAAAATGCAATAATTAACAAAATATTGAAGCAAGACAAGAGCAACTTTAAACAATCCGTGAAGTCTTTTAATGAAATCCCAATTATTCCATTTTAACTCTCGGTCTAAAGCGGAACTAGTGGGAAATAAAAAGTTCCAATCATTCCCAGTGGGGACAAATAAAACGTTTTTTTGGGACAAGCGGGAAGTACCCGTTTCTAATCATTCGTACGTAGTAAGACCTAAAGTTTTAAATAAACGAAATATAAATCTCGTGTTTCCCGGTAGAGCAAAATGTTGTCGGGCCCCCCCGGTAAACCACTCCATAAAACAATTTTTTCATTATGTTAGCAGGATAGAATAAAATTACCGTAGTACTTAGTACTTTTATAATTATATAAATGACGTACTTATTCGATACAAACACACACATAAGAACCTACCTTTTATCGTCACTGGAGATAGTAAATTACTACTCGAAGTAACATTCTTGAGAACTATCGACTCTGGTTGACTTATGTATTCATCATAAGCCTGTGATAGTAAAAGGCCCTACTCACGGTTCAACACAACCCACAATCTGCTGACACAATTTGTTGAAGTCGCGATTGAGCGTTCTCTACTCACGATTCATCCAGCCCTCAATCTGCTGATACAATTTCATTCCGCGATTGCTTGCTACAACGTGTGCACGTCACGTTGATGCCTGTCCTGATGCTAAACCTCAACGCAATAATACGCATTATTAATGGATATACTAATTTATGAAATATAAGATAATTATCTTTGTAAAGCATGTATTTTTTCCAATTTTATTGATAGATTTCAAGGGCTATAAAGTATAAACGGCTATAAAATATAAACATTTTCCTCAAATATGTAAAAATGTCTTTCCCGCGTTTATCTCAAAACCGCCATTTTGCGATTACTGCGCAGCGCGATTGAGCCGAGATTGGAGCAATCACAATACTCACGTTTCAACACGCACACAATCTGCTGAGACAATTTGTCGGGTTGCTTCCGCGCCGATCCAATACGCAACATGTTGGGTTACGCCCCCAACGTGCCCTCAACTATACTATTCACGACACAATCTGTCAGCTCACTGCAGATTGTGTCAACAGATTGTTACTGAAATTGAATCGTGAGTAGGCTACTTAAGTTGTCACAATCTACAAGGTCATCTTGCCAGAGATCTTTGCAACCTATAAATTAATTAAATTATTTTTTACTTACGTTGAACACAAATTGTTTTGAAAAATGGCAGTTGATTGATACTAACATTAAAAATTTCGCTACTTACCTTGATGTTCCTGGTTATTTTGTAGTTTAATATCATCCTCGTCTTCTTTAGTACTCATTTTTCGAATTACTTTGTCACCAATGTCGTTTTAATTAGATAAAAACAAATAAAACGATAAAACAACACAACCGGCGCGCGAGTAGACAGCGAAATAAAAGCGGTTAACACTTAACAGCAGGAGCAAGTAATATAGGGTTAACAGCGAGAGCGTGCGCGACCAGTGTTCGAAAGAGACGACTATAATTGGATAGTTAGTTTTAGCTGAAGCTTGCAGTACGAGATCCGGCTGCAGGATTAGTGCGTTCATCGGTTTTTTGCTGAAAACCGATGACCAACCGGCAACCCTTATTTGCGGCCGGATTTAATTAGGCAACCATATATGATAATAAATAGAAAAAAATTAGCTTTAATTTGATATATGATTCATAAATGTACGTTATGAACGTAAAAATGAATCGAAATGATACCTGTTTGCACCAGGCTGCCAAGATGTTGCGGCCAGGTGAAAAGCGGCAACCGTGATTTTTTAGAATCTTTATATCATTTGCCGTGATGTAGACTACATTTTATTCAAAAAACAAGTGAACGAATTTTTTTCCCAAAAATCGATTAGAAAAATTTTAATTAAACATGCTTGCGGCCAAATTTTGACTGGCAACCTAGTCGATATATATTCTCCTTATTATAAATATACATAAAAAGAATGCGTCGGTGTACTAATAGGCGTAAATATATATAATTTTTAACAGCCGGCAACCCTTATTTGCGGCCGGATTTAATTAGGCAACCATATATGATAATAAATAGAAAAAAATTAGCTTTAATTTGATATATGATTCATAAATATACGTTATGAACGTAAAAATGAATCGAAATCATACCTGTCTGCACCAGGCTGCCAAGATGTTGCGGCCAGGTGAAAAGCGGCAACCGTGATTTTTTTGAATCTTTATATCATTTGCCGTGATGAAGACTACATTTTATTCAAAAAAACAAGTGAACGAATTTTTTTCCCAAAAATCGATTAGAAAAATTTTAATTAAACATGCTTGCGGCCAAATTTTGACTGGCAACCTAGTCGATATATATTCTCCTAATTATAAGTATACATAAAAATTCGGTTTTCAGCAAAAAACCGATGAGCGCACTAATCCTGCAGCCGGATCTTAGACTATTGGTTTGAAATTTCGCGCGCGGCGCGCTTCAAACATAAAATATTAAACGCTTGTAGTTTGTTTTATCTGAAGTAATTTAAAAAGCGTGAAACTAATGTAATTCAGTAAATTATTACTGAATTACATTAGTTTCACGCTTAGTACATTAGTACTACAATCGGATAATTTATTTTACTTGCCTCAAAAAAGGCAAATACGCTAACTAATATTCAAGAAAAAGTAGGTAACTAAAGCTTTTTCACTTTTATTTTATGAAGTGTTAATCAATAATTTTGTAATATTTAAAGAACCACAACCAACTACTGTAGGATAACTGGTTTTAAATGAATCGTTTCTGTGTATGATGAATACAAGTGTCAATAAACGAAAACGTGTTAAAATGCGAAACATTGTCTTAACAGTATACATTTTTTAGAATAATATCCTAAAGCAATTTAATCGTTTTTTATAGAAGCAATTGTGGAGAATCATGCAAGAAAGTCTGTTTGCATGCAAGCCGAAGATAACTTTGTAATTACGCACCGTAGAAGATAAGGGGTTTTACCTGAAGATAGATCTTGACGAGACGAATCGATTGGTGTATATAACTGAATTTTGTAAAAATGTGCAGTTAGTCAGTTTTACCAGTAAGGGGTCGATATATGTGGTGATGTAAAACATCCTAATTATAAGACAAACACAATTACCTTACTTATTACACAATTACCTTAATTACCTTTAAGTGTATTATTTTGTAAAAAATATATTAAATTTTACTAAAAGATATGCGTGTTTTTTTTTTATCCACTACGCAACAATTTAGATATAGTACACTTAACGTTAAAAATTTAATACATTCTGCTGAATCAATTGTCATCTACGCCAAAAAAGTTAGGTAACTAAGTAGTTTAACTCAATACGCAATAATTTAGATAGGTATCTATTACCTTCCGATTACAGGCAAGGTTTAATAAACCCTATATTACTTTATATTCTTGAATCAATAAGAATCTTATTATTTTTTAATCTTATTGAAAAGCAGTGCTCATACTACTACAGTACTTTTAGCGCACAAAATATTAATTTTATGGAGAACTAGTCTAAGTTGCCTTGTTTTGTTATACAATTCTATCCAAATAACCATAATTGCGTGTTACATTATTGTGGAATTTGAGTAATTTTTTAATTTGAAACACGATAGATTCGTTCACTGTTAATTTGTGGTTCTTAGCATGAATTCCGGTCACATCGACTCTAGCAAATTTCATTTATTTTGTCGATGATACTCCAAAAGCCTTAGAAAAAAGATATAACCAGTCGCTTCGATGCGTATTAATAATAACGTTATTCTTTTTTTCTAATTTTTCCAATTAATTAAAATTCCGGGATTCAGAGGATATTTGTCAGATCTATCTGAAAAATTAAGATAGGTACTGAATAAATCAGCCCCCCTAGTCAAGTGGCTTTCTGTTAGCGTAGCGTTCAATAGAATAGACTACGAATGTATGAGATTGACATACTCATACATTCGTAGTCTATTCTATTGAACGCTACGCTAACAGAAAACCACTTGGCTAGGGGGGCAGAACGCTTGTGGGGAACAGTGTAATTCATTTTCTGTGCTTTCTGAATTAAGGCGATAACAAATGCCGTTCGTTCATACATGTGGTACAAATTAATATCAATGCAGTGCCACCGCCCGCCCGTGGCATGGTACATGCGTGGGCGTATGTTCGGCGAGAGACGAGTGAGAACGCAGACAGAAGGCAGTTATTTCATTTAGTACAATAGCTGGCTTCGGATTCGGATACATCATTGGCATTCTTTGTCATTTTTTGCAAACTTACGGCAGTTGTAACAGATACTTTAAAGATAGTTCCAAATCTTGGATAATAAATTAACATTTAAATCACATATAAACCATGTGAGATCTAAGTTAATACCACTTACAGGAGCTTTAAGAAATGCGGCTAAATATATATCATTTAAATTACGTTATAGTATCTAGGGTCAATGTACCACTAGCTGACCAAGCGCCAATACATGACCAAAATTCAAATATACGCGCCAATTAAGAAAATACGTCAGCCCCAGATGATAGTTTATTGTTTTTTTCTATAAAGCAACATCATCTATAAAATAAAAACAAACCTTGCTGCTATTGGTCAGAAATATCGACATTTTTTCAACACGAAGATGTAATTAAGTAGGTAATCACATTTTTTACTAAGAGTTTTTATCGGGAGTTGATTGGGAAATATTAATTTATCTTGAATGCAATCGATTACTCTTTATATGTCTTGTTATAGGTGTCGTGGTCATATCGTAGATTTGATCATTTCATGATATGAGTGGCCATTTCACGAAATGGTCGCATATCGTGAAATGGCCAACATAGTTTGATCAGATCGTTAAATCGTCAACGTTTCACGATTTGGTCATCCACATTTGGCCAGATCGTATAAAATATAAAGAGTCCATAAAATATTAAAAAATTTCAGAATAACTATATTCTAAAAACTTGTTTAATGTCACTTGTTAGAGCCGCGGCAGCGGCCGGCGAATGCCAGAAGCGAATCGTTTTTGCAATAGAAAACAATTAGGTTAGGTTAGGTTACACTTTGATAAACAACGCACGAGCCGAGCGAGCAAAGCGAGCGTGCCGCGGCAGCGGCCGGCGAGTGGCAGAAGCAGATCGCTTTTTAAAAAACAAACAATTATAATAATATAGTAGTAGTTTCTTAAATTATTTTATTTAAGTCGCATTTTTTCTTAAATACATATAAGATATCCACATTTTCCATAGTACTCGTACCTCTTCGTCGTAAATTCTTTGCTATGACTTTCTTCATAATATTGTTATTAAACGAATTATGAAGTTTTTAACTGCGAATAATTTAATTTTCGCCAGCGGCCGCCATCTTATCACATAAACACAGAACTTGCAGCGCCTCTACCAACGATTAATGTAACTATTTTACGATATGATCGAATAATTTTGGTCATCTCATGAAAAAACCGTGCGTTAATTGGCCATATCGTGAAACGATTTCTTATCATTGATCTGCCCAAACCACATCAAGATGTGGCCAAACTAAATTGGCCATTTCACGATATGCGACCATTTCGTGAAATGGCCACTCATATCATGAAATGATCAAATCTACGATATGACCACGACATAGGCATAATGTTGAACCATTCTGTTATAGACTTTCGGCTTCATTTTTGGCATGAACAGTTTTTCATGATTTTTAGCGGCCTGGTTATCTTTTGGAGCAACAAAAACAATTTTTCGCCTATTGTTGACCAGTATGGTCAGCTCTTGGTTCTTTATATTTTGCTAAGAAAGACTTGCTTTTTTTTGTGCTTATACCTAATTTAACAAACCATATAAGCCGTCTAAGTCCAACACCAACAATGCATCTCGAATCAACATCAACTTCAGTCAGTCATTTCCTTGAACCTCCTTCGCCCAAATTAGTAGATTTAATAACTAAAATGCAACAGCAAATAAGCCCAGCTTTTGGCAAACATTTAATATGGCCTTCTGATTCTCCGAAAAGAAGACTGAACGCTTGCCCTTTGCTACAACTTCCAAGAAATGGCAAGACTACTGGGTGTCGAAGGAAAAAGAGAAAGAAGAAAAGATTGTATGGTACGTAGGTATAGTCATTAAGGATTAATAACAGTATTGTAAGAATGATTTATAACATTTAATAAAATAAACTTCAATACAAATACAGACTTTTTTTATTTATTAAACAAAACTAATATTCGAAGAAGGACATTTTGTCCATTTTGAAAATGGTCAACTTTTAGAGCAATGATGGTCAGATATTGGTGATCAGTGGTCAGGTATTGGTACTTGGCAGAAGATTGGCAGAAGTAACTTTCAGAGTAGTTTTCATAAAACCTTTAAAGGTTATCAAATTGATACTAAGAACAATAGTTGCAGTGACTATTCAATTATCTGTGTCCCAAAAATAACATTGAACGTAAAACAAATAACCCGTTTTTTATATATAGCTAAAGATAAAACCGCTTAAATGGTCAACTAGTGGTACATCAACCCTATAACACGCTTGTTAAACCACATCTAGATTATCTTATCCCAGTTTGGGGGCAATCGGCGCCTACTAATTAAAAAAAAAACTACAAATTACGCAAAACAAACTAGTAAAAATCCTTTTTAACTTTAATTTTTTAACGCCAACTAAGGATCTATACTTCCGTACCAAATTGTTTGATTTAAATAAATTATATAAATATCACACTTGCATACTGATTAAAAATATTCTATCTAATAATATAAAAACACAAATAACACTAAACAAAAAATCCCACAAATACCACACACGAAAGAGTGATAACCTTGAATTACCATTTATAAGAACTTTATACGGTAAGAGAAACTTAAGATTTGAGGGAGCACAATTGTACAATAGCTTGCCTAAAGCAATTAAAGAATCCTCATCAATTAATATTTTTAAAAATAAATTAAAGACATATTTAACTAATTTCGATAGCTGATTGTGTTATACTAACTGCAAAATTGTTATTTCTCATATTTGTAAAAGATCATATTGTATTGTTCTTGTTTATGAGATTATTAAAGTTCTTTAAACCGAAGATGCAAGCAGCATGTAGCATTTGAATGCCATAAAATCAAAAATATCAAATTCAGCATAATATAGTTTGTAACTATGTAGTTAAGTATCTATTAAATGTTCATGTATTTTTTTATTTTTCTTAAATTGTATTAATATTGAAAGTACTTATTTAAACTAATATTATAAACGCGAAAGTGCGTTTTTTTTTTGTATTTCTTTCGCCTCACAACGGAGATATAATTTTATGTCTAGAGACAGCTTGGAAGCTAGACAGAGTTAAGAGCTACTTTTACTGCAGTAAAACATCGAATCCCAATTCCCATGGGAAAGTTCATTTATAAATTGTTTATTGTACAATCCCTCCTAAATTTATAAATGGAGTTATAACTATTAAAATTAAAAAGATGGGACATTTATATGACATTTAATTTTCTTTGGCCACGCGAGCGAAGCCACGGAGAATATCGAACAATAGCAATTGAGTAATTCAGTATGTATATTAAAAAAACCAATACTCGTGAGTTTGACAAGTTACAACAAAATATGAAGGGGAATGTTAAAAAAAACAACACCATACACATGTTACCATTTTATTTACACATTACTTATGCAGTAATATATTTTTATAAAAATTTCGATACCTATTCGTATTTAATGTCACACTTAATAATCGAGATATTTTTAAACAGGCAACATTTCTTGACAATACATCGTTCTCAACGAAGTGTGACTGCTAGATTGATTCATAATACAAGGGATGTATTAATAATTATCCAAATTACGTATATTATAGTAAAATAATTAGAGTCATGACTGAGTAATTTAACTTGGTATCACTGGTATTCAGTTTTCTTACAATGAGCATTCTTAGTTACATAAAAATGATGAAACTTATATAAAAGTAAAATAGATGATTTGAACGTATATCGGTAAATGTTAAACATTTTCTGGTTAAATAATGAACAGATTAAAACTGAATCATAAATCAACTCGCAGTAAATCTATATAACATGTTACCCTGTTATTATATATAAGCGAACTGTAAAAAAGCTATCTCTAACATAGAACAGACAAAAATTACATTTTTAAATGTTTATAATATACAAATGTCACGTAAATCGTAATTACCAGTTGAAAAAAATGCATTAAAAACATTAGGTAAATAAATACACAAATAAAATAAAATTTTAAACATTTTTTGCTTTAATATTACAAGAAACAAAGTTCATGAGTTAAACTTGCCAGTATATAAATCTATATTCTATGAGATGTCATGGTGATAAAAATATTAATCTGTGCAAGATACATTGCGAAGAAATTTACTATTTAGTTAAAAGTAGATGGCACAATACAATTATTAAGGGTTTAGTTTTGGTCCCGCAACTTGCACGTATTAAAAATTTGCGTTATGGTGACAAAAAGTCTAAAATAAAAAATAAGTAGGCAGTTAATTTAGCATTTATATTGAAGTACATGTTAATTAATTTCAATGTTGTGCGTAAAAATGACTAAATGATTGATTTTAAATATAAAATTCCTAAAATATAATAATTAACAGCTACCAAGACTAAATTGAATAAGAAGAAATAAAAATATAATGCATTGGAAATATAAAAAAAAATATTTACATTGAAATTATAATGTAAAACTGCATTTTAATAATTGTATATAAAATTAAAAATTAAACAAATTATGACACGAGTCGTTTACTTAGTAGGAATAAGAAAATGCGGTCACAAAAAATAAGAAAATTTCATATTAAAGTATTATAAAATAAGCTTGCCATTGCATTAAATGAAACATAATAAAGCAAAGCGAATCAGTCTCAACTTATGCTTAGTTTAACGACTAAATTTTATTTACATTTTATAACATTTCATATCGCCGATGCTTCGCGCCATTTTTATGTACATTTACACTATTCCTACATCCTTCATCATAGACAATTTTTTTTTAATTTTAAATATCGTTTCCTTAATCTTTCCGAACGCGAAGCAAATCGGCTCAAAAGACCATTACATACAAACATAGTACGTGAAAATAAAAACATTCGCTATCTAAATCGATCATAATTTACACGTTAATATTTACAAGATCATTAAATAAATACACAATTTGGCTGATATTTCTCTAAACATTTTTCGATTACGACCTAAATTCATTGGGATAGTTATTTCCGTTATTGTCGATCACTTGATATCCGACCGTGAGATACGAACCACCAATTTATAATCTGTATTTAAACGTCACTTTTATTATCTGTCCTCTGACACTGACAGGTCAAAACTTGCCACAATATTCCGTCCTCAATTTATCACAGGATCGTGCGTGTAACATGACCGCTTCAAAACCGTCGCTCGCACTGACTAGGCTGCATTGGCGACGACATTTTTGGGTTCATTTATTGTGCAACACTGATTGAGATTATAACACTGAACCAGAAGTCAAGATGCTGTTGAAAAGTTCAGTATATAATAAAAGCCAGTGAGATTTATTATGCGTTGCCCGTTAAATGTCATCGCCTAGTGGAGTTTAAAACAAGTCGGTAACGATTGTACCGAACCACGCGCACACCACGGGCAAAGCGTATGAGAAGAGAGCGTTTTGTAGCGACGGCCTGTCTGCGGCTGAAGCGACCGGTTGTTCGCGCACCGGTGTCCTTTCCTTACTGATATCGGTATCGGTATTGGTGTCGATATCGATATCGGTGCCAATACCGGTGCCTGTGACGTCATCAGGGCCGGTGAGATCGGTACGAAGCCGGGGTTGGCCGTTGTTGATGGCCGGTGAGTCAATGATGTTGGGCACTTCTGATATCGGTGTCTGGCTGTGCGTGTCGATGTCTGTTGTCTCTGTGTCCGTTTGGTGGTCACCGGAACCTGGAAAGTAGAAAATAGTTAGGTCTATATATGGTTATTCTAAATTCTAAGACCATGGTAACTATATGGTAACCATTGTTGTAAATCCATTCACTCCTTATTTATGTTAAAATTCGAAAAAAAAAGTTTTTTAAATACTAGCTTCTGCCCGCGATTCCGTCCGCGCGGATGTCGGTCTTCGCGTGGATGGTTCATTTCTCCATTTTGAGAAACTCTGACAATGACATCTTATAAATATCTATTGGACCCAAATACGGCTAGGCCTATAATAATACGCAACGTGTGTTCGCGGTTATACAGAACAACGTCTATGGATAAAACTGAAAAATTAAGAATTTTTTTTCTACGTATTTTTCCAGGATAAAAAGTATCCTATTTTACGCCCAGGATAATAAGGTATAATTATACCAAGTTTCATCGAAATCGAACCGGTAGTTTTCACGTGATGTCTTCACATACAGACAGACAGACAGACAAAAATTTTTTTAAACACATATTTGGGTTTGGTATCGACCCAGTAACACCCCCTGCTATTTATTTTTTCAATATTTTCAATGTACAGAATTGACCCTTCTACAGATTTATTATATGTATAGATTAGAGCACTACCAAAACATTATAGTTCATCATTCAAATGTACAGTTTAATTAAAATCTACAATCTGACCTTTCCAAAGGCCCCACATTTCGACAAAATTCCACTCAAACCATATACCATACCAATATTAATTTCAAAATAAACCCACCTTCAGGATAGTCATTGCCAGCATCCCGATCCTCGTCATCATCAGGCAGATCATCATTATCATCGATGTGGTCTCCGGAGCCAGACCCTGAGCCAGCACTCTCGAATAAGTCTAGATTAGTTTCAGCCGCTTGCAGATCTTCAGCTGGGGATAGAATATTGAGATTTTATTATTTGTGTACATAGCTTTATATAATACTAGCTTTCCGCCCGCGGCTTCGCCCGCGTTTTCAAAGAAAAACCCGCATAGTTCCCGTTCCCGAGGGATTTCCGTGATAAAACCTATCCTATCTCTCAAGTTGGATCGAACTGCATATGGTGTGCGAATTTTATTATAATCGGTTAAGTGGTTGTGGAGTCCATTGAGGACAAACATTGTGACACGAGATTTATATATATTAAGATTTCACGGTTTCTGAATAATTTATTTCGCAAATCTAAAGCGTAGATTTATTTTTTTCAGTCATTCAAAAACCTACTTAGATGTATGTAAAAACGATTCAAACATTTAATTTTGTGAGATTAACGAGACGAAAATCGTCTATTAATAGTCGCAAAAAATATCCGTTCAGATTTGTATAAAATATTCATTAAGAAAAACTCTGCCAAATACGCATAGGCAGAGTATTGCTTCGGACACAGATTTTTTAGCGAGATTGCGAGTCTAGTTATTTCGTGCATGCGAACCGATCACAGCTATCAGAAGTGAAACTTCTTCTAGAACAAATAAAAACTTACCCGAATCCTTCCACTGCACCTCCACTCCATTATACGCATCCTTCAACCTTGCTGTGAGCGTTTTCAGCGAGTCCAGTTGTGTTCTAGCGACGCTAGAGGGCGGTGGAGTTCCGCGCACTTCCGGGTTTGACGCTAGTGCTGTGCTCCCGTCGCCTGCTGCTATTGCTGTGTATCTGTAGATAATAAATAGTTATTTAGATATATTTATTATATAAGGGGTTTATTCGTGACAAAGGTGTATAAAGTTGGGGGGTATTCAATTAATACATTTTTCGGTGCAATTGATTTCCTAAAAAATGTCGAAGTGACAACTACTCACGCTATGACATACGTTCTGTGTACGGTTCGTACACCTGGGGATACTGCTGCTGATAAGAATTAAAACTAGGCTACTAAATATAATATGTTTTATTGCTATGCTGTTATGCTAAGAGTTACACACGTACGCGGCTCGCGACGTGAACTAATGCTATATGAAAATGAAAATACTGTGACATACAAAAATGATGATGATGCGCTTTGTACGGTTGCACCGTACATTCTGTTTAAGCATAAGGTGCTGCTAACTATAATAATCCTAACTGTTGCAAAACATATCAACTGGCAGTCAACAACTTCAAAAAAAAACCACACTTTTTTTTCTCTGTTATGGCAAAAAAAACACATTGTCAAGTTGACAGGTGACACTGACAGCTAACAAAGTGACAGCTGACAGCTACAGCCGCCATAGAGAAAGAAAAAGAAATCAACTCACGCGGCAACGTGCGTCCCGTTGAAGCAGGGCGCGGATGTGATACTGGCGGAAGCGCACAGCAGCGCGGGGAGGTGCGCCCAGTAGCGCCGCGAGCTGCGCACGCGGGCGCGCGTCTCGCGGACTAGACGCTCGAGGGCCGGGCCGCCTTCTGCGCCTGGGGGATGATGATTTATGTTAAAAAATAAATAGTCGAAAGTCTCTAAAATTTTAAACCGATACATTAAAATTGTGACAGATATGAAGCAAATAAAAATAGTTCTAAACCGAAAAATTATAATTGGGAAAAAAAAGCAAGCAAAAAATAATCGGAAGTCACAAAAATTTTCAAAATAAAAAATTACAACTGTGACAAAATTGAAGCAAGAATCAGAAGTAACCAAAAACATATAATTGTGATAAAAATAAGTACACGATTAGTAAATTAGAAGTACAGAATGTATTGGGCAGAGCTAAGCGATCTCGTTAAAATGTTAAAAGATATGAATGGATGGATGTCCATTAGTGTGAAGAGATATAAGGAATGCCAAAATCATAGATCATAAAGATATGAAATTATGAAAAAAAAAAACTTTTACGCCGCTATACTATCGACTGAATTATTCCAAACATGACTTACCATGACTCTCTTCGACTTTAGTAGCTGGCTTCTTCTTCTTCGAACCGCGCTTGCCATCAAACTCGTACGACCTGTAATCTATCTCTCCCGCCGGCTCCGGGTCTGCGTCTCTCTTCTCTCTCTCCCTCTCATGTTCCTCATACTGCTGCAAGGTTATATCTCCCCTCATATACTGCAGGAACCGGGACCTCGACTTCGCCTGTTCCTCCATCTCCTCCGTCACTCTTTTGATGTCCTCTGGCGTCCGGAGGCTGTTCAGTGACGGGTCGTTATTCACAACTGTCTCTAGCGACGTTTCTATCACGAAATCGTCTACGTCGTTCGCCTTGTTCCAGTCCATTTCTGGTAAGGAACGTGCGAATCTTCGCGTCCTGTCTGGTGCGAAGAACGGGCCAGAACTACCACCACCGCCCAAGACAGGCTTGCCGCAACCAGAAAATATTTTCTGTGATATCTCCTGGTTGCGCTCCTGGAAGCTCATGATGGCTTCTGATATCTTTATGTCTATCGGTCCGACTACCATGGCTATGTTAAACGGCCCGAGCAGGCGGTCAGCTACCTTTTCCACGGCATCTGAAATAATTAAGATTTATTTAAGATATTTTTCACATTATTTGTATAAGAGTGTTGTAATGTTTATATGTTCTGTGGATAATCCTGCTCCTTTTACAAATCAATCTAGGTTAAGTAAACTGCTTTTTAACCTTCTCAATCCTACACCAGAACCTTCACCCAAATGCTTTACCCTATCTACTCTCTAAACTCCAAAACTCACCAACATAAGCGTCCCACTGTTCACTAAGATCAGCATGAGCCGGCAAACAGCCGCGGATCACATTGTGGCAGTAGCGGCTGCAGGCGAGCGTCGGGTCGCCCGCACACGTGCCGCAGTACCGTAATCGAGCCCAAGCAGTCACGCACTCTTGACTCACTCCCACCTGGAAGGGGATGATTGTATGAAGATGATATGTAGAATAGATGATAAACAGTCTAAAAAAGATTTTTTAATAAAAAAAAAGATGTTCCAAAAAGAAAGAATTTTCAATTTGAAAAGATAAACAGTGGTGCACCAAGAACATTGAATAAGGTCGCGGCTTAATATGTTTCTAAAGTTATAGATAAGTTCTGCTATGAATTATATATGCTCCAGAGTGGCAATACGGATGTCAGGTAATTGCCTGACATTTGTAAGCTGGCGAGAAGAATATGTTTTATACGTGGGAGTGATAGAGTGGGAGAGATAGTGGCTTATAACAGACTCGGCATTAATAAAGCCACGTTAAGAAATCGTTTTTATGATGAGTTAGTTTTGAGCCAATAGGTAATCTCTATAGCTCTACTAGATATTTACAAAATTCTAACGACGCAGGAACCAAATATCATCTATCGAAAATAGCCATATTTATTTCTTCACTTTCCACTGAAAAAATTGCGCTGTTTCAAGAACTGTACCGAATGGTGAAATCATCTCTCCTTGACCTTAACACTAATCAAACAAACATTCAGTTAGCGAGTGGTGTTAGCAACACGATGACATCAGCCTCTTGAACCGAAACAATTAGTAATAACTTATAATAATAACTGAATCTTTGCTGCGAACTGCCGGCATGTGCGACGCGATTTAATTGGGTTACTTCATTTGTCGTTCACGGATTATTTAGTTCGTTTTGAGAGGCCGCTGAAATTAACGTAACGAGTTCGAAGAGGCTTAAAGCATTTTATAATTAAAATTAATTGAATCGACCCTTCAACTTTGGTCTGTTCTACATACAATTCGCATATATTTTACATTTATTAAATAGTATTTTCTTAATGATAATCCTTTTTGAATCTACCAAGTAGATATCTTTCAAATTATTATAGAAAAGAAACAATATTTCTCCTTTTTATGTGCAAATTGCAATCTATTAATTTCCTCTGAGCAACTAACTACTGCAGTAAGGACCATAACGCTATTATAATTAAGGAAGCAATAAACTAATCCAACCTAATTTTAATGGAGAACAGACATCGTAACATTCAAATAAAACGTATTGCAATGTATGATGTTTCATCTGGCGCCAAAGATCGTAATGACGTGACCACAGAATATATAATTATATTTAATCTGTGATGTGACTGTGCAAAGAGGTCTGAGACTCCTTGTTTGCTAAATATGGATGTCGATGGTACCATAAATACTAGGATGATTGTCTTTGATTGCCAAAATCATGATCAAATAGAGAACGACCTACCGCGCGAGGTTACGCAATATTAGGGCTTAGAAGATCGAAACCTATTCATATCTGTTTTTAGGTAGAGTATAAAAAAATATTATAGGTATCATAAGGAGTAGATGAGTGGCCATTCAAACACTTTCAACTTTAAAATTATGGTGAAGATAAAAATCGTACAACATCTTCTTCTTAAACGTTCAATCTAAAAACTCATTTTGTTAGCTTAGTAGCAAGGGTCAATAGTAATAATGTTTACCCTTGTAGGATATGTCTGCAGCGCCGAGGGTGTGGGCTGTTTCCTTTCATATATGTACAAAGAAATGTAATTTACCAAGCAAAGATTAATATCATGTTGAAATAACAAATCAATGCTGGGACAAGGGCCTCCTGTTAAGGATCAGGCCATAAACTACCACGCTGGCCAAGTGCGGGTTTGCGGATGTAACATGTTTTCGAACTTTTTGATTCTTCGACATGTTGTTTACCTCACGATGTTTTACTTCACCGTTAAAGCAGTGCTGATTTTATAAACATGGGCAGATATTTTGAAAAATCAATTTAATTTCTGCATTTTTGCACACTCGCCTGGTATCGAACTCCCGACTTATCGATTTGAAGTCCGACTGAGCCACCACTGTACTTTTGCTAATACATACCTGTACCATATTCCTGACAACATCTGCTCCAGCTCGCAATGCTTTATGGAAGGTGCGTGTAGCAACGAAGGCGCGACGGAGTTGCACGGAAAGTTTGGAGGGCACATCCTCGAATGGTTGGATGTCTCTCATGTGCTCGCTTACGCATTTTAGGTATCTGGAAAATGTAGAAAGTTCATAAGTAGTCTGTTTGTTTGGGGTACTATAATTATGTATAGGTTCAGAATTGAAGTTTGATCTAGATAAATGCCTAAAGTATAATGATTGGTCTTCGTTTTAAGTTTGATAGTAAGACTTACAAACCAATCATGCTCTAAAAGAAGGTAAGTTTATAATACACTCGTCAAAAAATACACAAGTAAATACTAGGAACAGTTTAGTTCATGTTTTTATAATAGGTAACTTTCTAAATAATTAGAGCTTTGCCTTAACATGATTTCGCTTTTCTCGAATGTTTCTGAATTAACGCAAATGTTAATGAATAATTTGAACAGACTCCTGTGAGCACAAAATCTTCCTTTGTACATAGTCACGCTGTATATTCCAAGAAACCGTTTTTACTATACAAACATTAAGAAAATAAACTTTTTTGTATTGTCTGGCCGCAAGTGTGGGCGGCAGTTAATTACGGCGGTGGCGTACTTGCTACAATTTGTTAGAAAACCACAAAACCGCCTTGCTAGACGTATCGGAAAATTATGAAATGTATTTACCGATATATCTGCTCTTGTTATGCCAATTTCAGCTCTAAGGTTTATAGATAAAAGGTTCAAAATTGATCTGGATAATGATTTGATATTGATTAATAAGCATATGAAGTCGATTCATCAAACACATAATAAACACAACTGCTTGTAAGTTGTAATGATGGATGAGTTGTTGACATATAAATATAAATGATTTATTTATTTGTGAATACATATAAAAACATACTAGTCATAAAAGCATAGAGCTGAGCTGTGCTAGCTATTTAAAATCTTATACTGTCTACATTTTCATCTTCACAACTAACTGTTGCTACCGAAGCGAGCGACGCCGCGGCCGTCTGCTTCCAATTGATAGTTTCACCTTTTAACCAAAATGTAGGTAACTATGATTCAAATTAATTTTATTAAAATAAAGGCCCGATTGACAAAAAATCCAAGATAATCGCGAAAAATCACATTTGCGACATTGTCGCTAACAACATTGTCAAGTTCACTTAACTTTAACGAACGTCGAAATAACTGTATCTTATTGAATTAACGATCAAAGAGTGCACCGAATTCCCAGTAAATTGTATCGGTAAGATTAATGGCCGCATTGTGCCAACAACATCGTAAACCTATAATTATCTCTCGGCGGGCAAATTGCCGAAGTTACGCCTAAATATATTGTATATTTCATGTGAATCACCCGATTTATTATCTACCTAAAATACACTTTCTTCTGTGCTGTGGTCTGTGAAAGTTATCAAAATTGTATTTAAAAAAGCAAAAATGCCACTCTTGTTGTCCTCTATTAAAAAAAATAGAAAAGAAGTACAAAATTGATGCACAAAAAAATCAATACAAAAAACCATAGACCTAAGGAAAAATTAGACGACGATTAAATTAATTTAAAACATTTTTATTTATCTCCCACAGATAAACGATCGATTATTATTATAAACGACCTGCTTGACCCATATATTTTGTACGTAAATATCATGTGTCAGATATCATTACACGCATTCCAGTTGAATACGGTCATTGGTGAATTAATATATGATTACTCATGGATTAGACGATTATTAGTCAAAATATAACATCGTTGTAATGATTAGCTCAAATATATCATTGTTTAGAATTCTTGCATGACTTCATACAATTTTCGCAAAAAATAGACGATTTTTTATCTACATTAGTATACCTATACGTATAGTTCTAAAATCGGAGTACAAATAGGACTAAGATAGGGACGTAAACCTTGGACAATTCTAGAAAATGTGAACTCAGCCCCAAGTGAAATTCTATTTCCTATTCCTAGGTAACGATGCGATAAAATTACAAACATAATATCATTATCTTCAGTGTTTTTTCCATAATGGAGTTTCTAATAAAAATGCGGCTAATGTTTAGAATATTACAGATTACTAACCCACAAATGGGTCATAGTTACTAAAAAATTTGGGCTTCACATGCAACTTTATCGTCCGGCGGCTTATTAGCATATTGGCGCAAGCATGCGACATCGTGCCCAGAATACTTAAGATTATTTGCTTCATTCTGTGCTTTTAACACACTTGACCATGCAATACTTATAATGAACCAGAAATCTATTTATTTTTCCACTATTCAACAAGCGAGAGACAGAAATAATGCTTAATTAAAAGTAAATGTAGTGTAACACATAAATAAGAATTTAGTGTGTTGGTTAAATAGCAAGATAATGAAAAATAGACTGTCATTCGTTGAAAACTTTTTTTTGAAATAGAAATACAAATTTTCTATTATTATTCCGAAGTTTTCTTAGATAATAGTTTTGAGTTTGTTCACAAAATTGTACATTATCTATAAAAGGTCATTCTCGTCAATGATACGTACATTTATTTTAAATAATACATAGTAATTTTAAAGCGCTATAAGAACAACACGCTAAATTTAATATTTATATTGTTCTAATTCAATTGTATACCATTTTGTTCCGCAAGCTATTTGTTATGACATCACGTGTCCATCGTATTTTGTTTACGTGTGCACATAAAAGCGTCAGCTCTATTGCTTTTATAGCGCTATAAACACCGACGGCAAGCTTAGGACACAATGTATCTTAATGCTTAGTTAATAGGGTTGTTTATTGTATGACTAATTATAGGAAAGCTAAGCACAAAGGTATTAGAGGCGACATCAAACAAAACCAAAGGCTTAGTTTCAAATGGTGTGTACTTAACTACTTATGTCGCAAATCGGACGGTGGCATATGCGGCATACCAGCGCGCATAGGTCATTTATTTAATTTAATAGTTTAATTCGTAATAATTAGGAGTAATCGTTTTAAGTTATCACAGTCCATAATAACACAATAATAATGTAAGATTTACATAGGAAATGTTAAATAATGATAAACTATAGTCGCTCTTAACGGAGTAAGGTTGGTTGACTGAAAAGATGGCTGATAAGGCTATAAAGCTTCCTTATACAAAAGTCCCTAGTACTTAGTTACTACCTACCAACTTTTTAACAACTTTCTAAACAATGAAGTATTCATAAATAAATAATGTGAAAGATACTTACTTGTCATCAAAACTGTACTGCGAGTTGAGAACCGTGAACATTTTCTGGTAGAGTATTCCGAAGAAACTATCCATCATTGAGTCAAAATCTGTGTCGCCGCGTGTGTAGTACCTGGATAAAAGTACAATATTATTTATTTTAAGAACGCGACTAAAGTCAAATCACCAATCAACATTTAGTTGATACGTGTAATATTCAAGACCAAATATAAAAAATAAAATATATGTAAAACTTGATGATATTTTCGATTGTCCTGTTTGATCAAAAACATAAAATATTGAAATTGACTCGATAGAAATAATTCACGAAGTTACCTCTAAATTTCACACTTTGAAGTTTTTTACTTGACATGGTTATGCCTATTATGTTATTTTTTTCATAAACAATTATATTGAAACATTTGTGAGAACTTTGTTATACCACTTTTGTCTAATTACTTTTAGTTTTGATTTAATCACGATAAAACACTTTTGGCGCTTACTATATTTTTAATTACGCAAGAAATCATCTTGCATCGCACGTTCTAGGAGCTTCAAACATAATTCTATTTCATACATCAGACGCTATCGCTCCGTTGAGACGAGTAGACTGTGCTCAAATTGCTGTGCCGCGCGCCGATTTTTAAATAATATTGTTTTAATATTGTTTTTTTGAAAATGGTAAACAACAAAAGAAAATTGAAACTTCAGAAACGAGAACTAAAAGAGATTCGTATTTACATGATATCTAACTAATTTTCGAAGATAAGTATAGTATTGTAATCATATTAATAAATATTAAATACCTAATTATTATTTATAATAAATAATAATAATTATTATTTATTAATATGTATTAATAAAAAATACGACTTTCGATTCATTTCAGAAACTTTATGCAGGTGAGTTTAGATATTACATAAATATGTAATATCTAATCACACTCACACGAATTTATGCAAATGCATAAATTCGTTTCCGTGGGCTGAGTATTGACGCGACGATCTTAGGTATACAAACATATATATAGGTATATATTATATGGATACAAATATTTCATTCATAGTGTTACATCAATAAAATCAAGAAAGATTTATATGTACCTAGTATATTTTTTTATTAATTACTTATTACCATTACTACTATGATTACCTAGTACCTACTACCTATTTGTAGATTCCTATGGTTGTTCCAGTAAATAACGTAAATAGGTTGTGAATAGTAGATATATATATAATATAATATATTCACAATCTGTATTACAATAATCACTGGTGCAGTGAACTCCCATAAATAATTATAATCCATACTATAATATTATAAATGCGAAAGTAACTGTCTGTCTGTCTGTTACTCAATCACGCCTAAACTACTGAACCAATTTGCATGAAATTTGGTATGGAGATATTTTGATACCCGAGAAAGGACATAGGCTACCTTTTATTGCGAAATACATATGTACCACGGGCGAAGCCGGGGCGGACCTCTAGTAAATTATAAAGTTATACCTGCTCATTATTTGAAATCTATCGTAAAATTAAATAAAATAAGTAACTTTACTCGTCTAAATATTTGTATATATAAAAATGAAACCCGTTTCGCGTTGTCACGGTATCACGTGTGAACGGCTGAACCGATTTCGATAATTCTTTTTTTATTGTATCCCTTGAAGGATGAAGGATGGTTCTCATGTAGAGAAAACGTAAAAATGTACGGGCGAAGCCGGGGCGGACCGCTAGTTACAAATAAAATACATATATCATTCATAAGTAACACGCGAAACCGAGCGCTCTCGATTGCGCTCATATGAAACAACATTCAGTACAATGCCTACATACGAAATCCAATAAGAGAAATTTCGCGACAGTCCTGCGCGTGAATCAAAAGATGGAATATCCATTTTTGGAGCGCCGGTTTCAAGCGACGGTGATAGCAGCAATTGCGCGCGACGCGACGGCGACCTTGCCACTCCTATATTATAAACAAACACTATGAATAGGGTTGCCAACTTTTTTTACAAGAAATAAAGTACGTATATTCATTATTCAGGTCTCTCTCTCTCTCTTGTCGGTCCCTCATGTCTGAGGATCGTGGTCAGCATCAGGGTTGCATCTGGAGCGGATGATTTGCCTCCACCGGTCTCTGTCCATGGCGTCTCTTACGACCGTGTAAAAAAAAATATTAAACAGTATTTATTGTAGTGTGTGCCCTCTGACTAAATAAAAAAAATTGTGAGCGTCTAAATGTAACACATTATATCTGTCTATATTATGTGTCTGCACTTTGATGCTGAAAACAGTCTTTTGTATAAATACTTTTTATTTGATAAACAGTAAAAAGTATAATTTAGTGAAAAACAGTAGAATAATGTTTGGCAACCCTAAGTATGAATACACTCGCGAATGCAAATTCGGGGATTTTCTAATTTTGCTAAATTTTTGCGTTTGTAGTAGTGTATGGTCAGCAAATAAAAAAAACAACATTTTATTTTTAGTTTTTATTATAAGTAAATACAGGGTTACTTGTAAAACACCAGCAACCTCGCAGGACAAGATACCTTACATCATAAGTAACAACATTAATAATTGTTCTACGACTTTTGATATTTTGTTAGATTTTATTTTCATAAAAAAATAAATGTTCATTTCATTTTCCGTTTGAATATTATAAACTCTACGCGCATCACAAAAATTACGTAAACAAGAAGCGAACGGGAGGGGAAAGGGGGCGTCGCGTCGCGGTTGTCCTTTCGATGATGAGTAGAACATAGACTTACAAACGTTAGGAGAGTACAATAAAAATTAAAAGCTTAAAAAATCATTTAAAAATAATTTATTTCGTTATGCCAACAGCCAAAAGTCGTAGAACAAATGTTACTTATGATGTTAGCTATCTTGTCCTGCGAGGTTGCCGGTGTTTTACAAATAACCCTGTATATGGGATTTTAAATTAAACTATATGTGTTTCTCCTCTGAAAAAGATGAAACTTTATTTTAATATTTGCACATTTAACATACGTATAACTTTTACATTAACAATTAACAATATAAAGTTACAACACTTACACACAAATTAAACACTTCAACAAATATTATAACAATAATAACAAATAATAACAACAATCAACAAATACAAAATTTAACAATTACGTAATAATTATAACTTTTGAATGAAATGTGTGCTTTATGTTCTAACGGTACCAAGCGACTCACGGACTGCACGTGGTACCTGCGGACAGCGTAAACTGGTTTATTCTGGTTTTGTGCGTGTTTCCACTTTCAACTATCAAGTGACGATTTATTTATTTGTTTTGTTTCATAATTATTATGGTCAAATATTAATAACGAAACAAATTATTATGGACACGATATTTTATTGTTTCACGGTAGTCGTTTTGTCGTTTGCTCAAGAACGTGAAATTGAATGATAATTATTTTTTTTTTTATAAAGTCAAAACCATTTTCTTTCAAATAAAAACTTGTTTTTATTGAAATCAGAGTGTTGCTAGGAATAAGTATAAAATTAAATAGTAATGTAAGGATATCGAAACATTTTTGTATAGGCCTGAACGTTATAGTGGAAACGCGCTCTAAGATCTGAGTAATATACACACCACTAGATATGCAAATATTTCTCCAAGCTAATTTACCTTGTACTAATATTATACTAATATTGTACTAATATTGTAAATGTGAAAGTAACTCTCAATCACGCCTACTGAACCAATTTGCATAAAATTTGGTATAGATATATTTTGATACCCGAGAAAGGACATAGGATAGGTTTTATCGCGGAAATCCCACGGGAACGGGAATTATGCGGGTTTTTCTTTGACTGCGCGGGCGATGCCGCGGGCGGAAAGCTAGTATATAATAAATATAATATAAATTATAAAGTATAAACACAACAATTTAACATTCATTCAAATCATACAAACAAACAGACAAACAGACAGAATTTTTTACGGATTCGTGCTCTATACTGTTTCCCTAATATCGTTTTTTTGAATATATTACATACGTATACACTTTTTTTACTGTTTTATTATATACGTATAGATTATCATCAATTATTAATTATAAATAAAAATTAAAAAATAATAATAAATTATCATATTACATAATTTGCCATGATTTCAACTTCACCTTATACTAACTACCGAAAATACGCGTTGAACGCGCGAAGAATATTGTGTTTAATTTAGCGTCCGATGAACTTTACGTAAGTACGGTGAGCCGTGTATGATGGAAGAATGATTGCGCGCGGCATGGCGCGCTAGGGCGGGGCCCATAACTTTAGAAATTCTCTGGCTTTATGCCCACTCTTAAGCAGAAGTTTAAACAGTAACGGTATATTATCTTTATAGTTGGGAAAATATGTTCAGATTTGATCTTTTTATTAGAAAACTACCTGTTTATAAGAAGCACATGCCATACCAAGTTCGGTTCCCGGCAGTAAATAGGAACAAAAATGTCTATGCAAAAAAGCCAGTAGTGCGGGAATTTTACCATTCATTGAAACAATAAAAACGTCACAATGAATCTCATTTAGTTATCGGTATCTTTTATTCATATTAATATTATCATTTTATAGCAGCATTGATAATATCGCAAGAATTTCATCCCATAAATTATTAAAATGAAATTTTATCACATTAAGACCATCAAAATAGCACACTCTAAAACACTGCAAAAGATAGATTGATCTTTATAAAATTTATCATGACTTTTATCACCATACTTATGGGCCCCAGCAAAAACCCCAGCAAAGGTTATCTTGATACCCAAAAACATTAGTCTCCTAACCTAGAACTGGAACGTTACCGTGACGTATTAAAGTCGTATTAATTCTAGTATAGGAAAAGGACAGCGCTATAGCTTGTGTAGCCCCATCACTTTCATACACTGGATTTAGTACTACTTTAAGATGTCAAGGGTTACTGCAGTAGTGAAGCTAGGAAAGGATCTTACCTCTCCAATTGCTCGAATAGCTGCACGAAGACGTACGAATGTTGTTCGTAGATCATTCCGTATGTCCGTTTGAACATAGCGTGGAACTCTTCGCGGGACAACTGTAGAAGTTTCCGGAAGAATTCTGGAACAAACAAATGTCAATTTAAACAAGGAGCCATATAAAGGTAAATCAGACTTCATACTTTCAAATACTTACGTATTTGCAAAATCAACTAACATTACTTTATTTAACAGCTATAGTTCAACATTATATTTATAGAAAAAGATTAATGTCTTATTAGAATTTTCATCCTTTCGCAAAACCTAATACCAACCTATTATAATACTCTGGCAATACACAACTGTCAAACAGGTCGTTCAAAGTTCAAGAACGTTCTAGAATTTTCGAAACAATATTCCCATACCAATTCAAAACAGAGTTGAAAGCCGGCGAGAATCAAATAAACGTTTCATGTTTTTGCATTTGCTAGAGAGACAAGTAATTTCGCATGCTTAGCAATGCTTCAAATAATTTATATATTCTAAATATAGCACCTGCTTGCATACTATTTGCAGGCTTAACCGCATGTGCCGTAAACCTAGTTACTGCTGTTTCGTATAATATTGCTTTGAGAGAATTTCAATACAGTGCCAGTGGCATGAATACCGTGTTATAAACTTTATGTAATTTCATTAAATTAACTGTCCTTTGACAAATTTGATTATAATTAATTTTTAAGGTAAAATAAAAAATTATTTTCACAATTATTGTTGGTGATCGAATTTTTTCTATTCTTTATATAATTTTTTTTTTTGGAATGTGAACATAATTCTATGAAACTTCATTTAAATGAATTCAAATAAATCCTAGTAAGTAGGAACATATTAGATAAATTATTCTCTAAAATTTAGAATATAAAAAAAAATTAAAAATATTATGAGGTACGTGGCCCTAAAGGTACCTACTATAAAAAAATCTGATATTAAAAATTAAAACTATGAATTTAATAAAGCTTTTTTACCATTTATACCTATAAATGACGAATAGACCAGACCAAACCACGTGATTTATATCAAACAAAAAATATGAACATCACGACTAAAAATAGTTTGTTTATGGAACTATATAAAGAACGCCAGAAGCTGTTCAGTTTGTAATTTGTTCATAAAAATTATAGCAACGTGCTTTTTCTTATAGTTTTTTGTGTCATAACCTGGTTTTGTTACGTATTTATTCAAACAATGGTCGTGATGGTATTTTTCTGTGTGATATTTTGTAATCTATGGTACAATCTGATGTTTGATACGTTTATTTTTATAGGTAAATAGCTGCGCTCCGCGGTTTCACCCGCGTGACTCCGCTTCTGTTGGTCTTAACCTGATGATATATAGCTTATAGCCTTCCTCGATAAATGGGCTATTCAACACCGAAAGAATTTTTCAAATCGAACCAGTAGTTCTTGAGATTAGCGCGTTCCAACAAACAAACAATGAAACAAACTCTTCAGCTTTATAATATTAGTATAGATTCTATTAAATTAATAAGAAGTGGATTGTTCATGAGTCTGAAAATGAGTAATTGCTATAAAATGTATAGATAAGCTATGGATAAGATTCAAAATCTTCAACATGACCAATTAACCTGAAAATCTAATGTGACATGATTTTGTATCCCGCGTAACGAGACATTTATAAAGAATAATAATAAGAATTAATTAATGCTAATGCAACTAGAGCATTAATTAATACACTTAATAGGTACCTACCTACTTGAACTTGTGCCAAATCAGCAAAACCGATTTTATTGTAACTAGAAAGCATCACATAAACTCTTTAATATTGCGCCAAACGATATGTTCAAACTTCAAAGGCACCTGGGATTAACCCACATACAAAATAAATATATACAGTAGAAATATATGAAAACAACATCTTCGTCTTTAAGTGCAATGACCGCAGATATAATTGGACTGCGACTTGCGATAATTTCGTCGCGAACACTCCGTCATCGATGTGTAATCAATTTTCTTCTGTTATTCACCGACGTATTTATATTTTATGTGCGAAAGAGACGGTTATACGTGTCAACTGTCATGTGAGTAAAGGAGACATATAGGTAGGTACTAATTAATCTCTGTATTAACTGTATTTAAAATATTTTTTGTGTGCTTGTGAAGGATTTCTAGAGATCTTTAGAGTTGTATACTGATGTGCTTAGTGTATATTGTGTATACCAATGTATAATCGACGTGGCTCGCTAATTCATCTGCACATAATACAGTAACAGTATTAAATTTAAGAGATGGAGGAGAACTACATCTACATAATATGAATCATCAAATTTTTCTATCTAGGTATCTATTGTTGTCCGTTTTAGGTAGGACATAATAAGTAATAATATATCGATATCTTACATTATTAGGACTAGATAGTGAGTAAATTCATTTCATATAGGTAGATTTGTGAAATTAATTTTTCGCAAAAAAAAGCTTTGTCGCATGAAATTCGTGTGATTCGGAAATATAAATGTTAATTATTTCCATGTTTACATTTAAATATGTAATGAATCTCATTTGTTATGTACGTAACATGTTTATGTATGTATTCAAATAGTGCGTGTGCGTGTGCGTGTTTATAGAAGCTAGTTCCGTACTAACTTACTGGTAATATACTTCATTATGCAAAGTTGGTTCAATGTTATTGTTTACATTCTCGAATGAGATGGGTCATGGGAGAATGCTGTATAAAATAATCAATTTACTTATATACGTATATTAGGTATAATATATAAAAATAGTTATTTTGTAAGGTAAAACTCAATTTAGCTGTGGTCATGTATTTTTTACAGTGATTATGTGAAAAATTTTTATTTTATATTTTCTATTTTTGTTTCTTGTGGTTTAATAATTTAATTTATAAATCTAGATGTATTTATTCGTCAAATTGTATTCCATATTATGATATTAAGAACTTCAGAATATCTGATGGTTAGTGTTTAAAGTTTTAACTTTTAAGTATACCACTACAACTCACTCAACTAGGAACTAATGTAGTTATTGAAATAATTATTAAATTATCTAAAATTAGATTACAATAATCCTGTCCTAAAAAGCGAAGATTTCTCTCGTATAAGTTACGTTTGTTCAAATAAAATTTGTCTATTCATAGATTTCACACGTCTTACACCAAGCTTTTGTTTTCTCAATTAGTATGAAAGCGACTCTTCTTTCTATAATCTATTCCATACATAATTCATCTTATAAAATCTCACAGTTGAAAATTCTCCATTAACATGACAACAAATAAAAAAAAATCCATGAGACTACGTAGAAGTAGAGTAAATAAAGCTCATAGAAGGCTAGCTGAACGCTGATTTAAAACGAATTTTCGAAAATCGATTACGAAGGAGATTTTTTGAAACAAACAAATAAAAAAAGCTTTTAATATATTTACGAGTAAGTACTGTACATAATAAAAGAGAAATGTATGGTCAATCACCGATATTAATATTAAGATCAAAAAACACAAAACGCCCGTGAAACAAAAAAACAAATACATAGCTATTGATTATAATAAATTATATAAAAGCATTGAATTAAGTAATTGGAAAAATGAAGATAATAACTATACTAATTTAGAGACGTTTATTAAAGAAAAAATTGTAAGTGCTGAAATAACAAAATACAAAATGGCCAATTTACCTAAATCTGACTGGATTAATAAAACAATACTCAATTTGATTGAAGATAGAAACAGAATTTGGCATTCTTATCTATGTGACCCACATAATACCGCTCTGCACATGCAACATAATGCTGCAAAATTGAATGTTCGTACAGCCATACATAACACAAAGAAGAAATATTATTACGATTCTTTCAATAAATGTAAAAATAATCCAAAGAAGATGTGGCAGCTAATCAATACCTTGGTAAAAAATAAAATAGACAATAATTGTGCTCCTCCAAATCTAATTATTGACGGTAAAATAATCCAAAAAGGAACTGAAATCTGTAACTGTTTCAATAATTATTTTGCTACTATAGGCACTCTTTTGGCTAGTAAATTACAAAATAATAACACCGCATCAACACTGTCACAAAATACTATTAAACATTGTAAGACTTCTACAGAAATTAGGCTCGATAAATTTGAATTATGTACAAAAAATGAAATATCTAAAATTATAGATAAATTAGACAACAATGCAGCTGCTGGAATAGACGGCGTTACTACCAAAATCATAAAATGTATAAAGAATCTTATAATAGATGACCTCACTAATTCTATAAACAAATGCCTAGCTGATGGTGTCTTTCCCGACAGTCTAAAAGTTGCTAAAGTGACACCTATCTATAAAACTGGACCTAAATCTGACCCTGGAAATTATCGACCTATTTCAGTACTGCCTATAGTATCTAAAATTTTCGAAAAGGTTTTATACACTCGTCTGCTCAAATACCTAAATAAAATAAATTTTCTAATTGAATATCAATACGGTTTTCGTCCTAAATCAAATACACTATCAGCTACAATTGATCTTGTTTCCAAAATTAAAGACAATATAGATAAGAAGCACTTGGCCTTAGGAATATTTATAGATCTTAAAAAGGCATTCGACACCGTCAGCCACCCCATACTATTAAATAAATTAAAAAACATAGGTATAACTGATTCAGCTTATAAAATACTTGATTCATACCTGAGCAACAGGTATCAAATAGTAAAAATTAATAATTATGTATCGAATCTCGCCGAAATCAAATATGGAGTCCCTCAGGGCTCTGTCTTAGGACCGTTGCTTTTTTTGGTATATATCAATGATATTAGTAGCGCTGGATTGTCAGGGAACATATCACTGTATGCTGATGATACTTGTCTCTTCTACTTCGGGGATTCAGCAGTCAACTTAACTAAAGTTGCTCAAAATGATCTTAATCTATTAAATAGCTGGTTTAAATTAAATTTATTGACAATTAACGTAAAAAAGACCTCTTATGTAATCTATGCAGCCAAAAATAAAAAAATATCTTATTTTCCACCTCTTACAATAGACTCACAACCTTTAAACAGATCTAATGAAGAAAAATATCTTGGCCTAATCTTGGATAATAAATTAACATTTAAATCACATATAAACCATGTGAGATTTAAGTTAATACCACTTACAGGAGCTTTAAGAAATGCGGCTAAATATATACCATTTAAATTACGTTATAGTATCTATAACACGCTTGTTAAACCACACCTAGATTATCTTATCCCAGTTTGGGGGCAATCGGCGCCTACTAATTTAAAAAAACTACAAATTACGCAAAACAAACTAGTAAAAATCCTTTTTAACTTTAATTTTTTAACGCCAACTAAGGATCTATACTTCCGTACCAAATTGTTTGATTTAAATAAATTATATAAATATCACACTTGCATACTGATTAAAAATATTCTATCTAATAATATAAAAACACAAATAACACTAAACAAAAAATCCCACAAATACCACACACGAAAGAGTGATAACCTTGAATTACCATTTATAAGAACTTTATACGGTAAGAGAAACTTAAGATTTGAGGGAGCACAATTGTACAATAGCTTGCCTAAAGCAATTAAAGAATCCTCATCAATTAATATTTTTAAAAATAAATTAAAGACATACTTAACTAATTTCGATAGCTGATTGTGTTATACTAACTGCGAAATTGTTATTTCTCATATTTGTAAAAGATCATATTGTATTGTTCTTGTTTATGAGATTAATAAAGTTCTTTAAACCGAAGATACCAGTGGGCAGGGAGGTAGGCGGTGCATTGTGATTGAAATGTAACAACATTAACATATTACAATGTACCTATCTGCTTTGAAATCGTTCTAACTTCCTAGGCGTGGTTTCTCCAGAAGTCATTGTTATTCATTTTCCAACTTAATTGAGGTAATCGTTTAAACGGGCAATGACACTATTGCTTAGTTTCAAATACTGTTTATTTTACTAGCTGCGCCCCGCGGTTTCTCTCGCGTGGCTCTGCGCCTGTTGGTCTTAGCCTATAGCCTTCTTCGATAAATGGGCTATATAACACCGAAATAATTTTTAAAATCGAACCAGTAGTACCTGAGATTAGTGCGTTCAAACAAACAAACAAACTCTTCAGCTTTATAATATTAGTAGGTATAGATTTAAGTATGATTTCTATGCAATTCATCTACATTTAATTGAATATTTTACTTTATTAGGCAATTTTTGTATCCATTTATTGTCGCTCAAAACAGACCATCTGTTGAAAACTTTGAGGGTGCTTTTCCACCAATAATGTGCAATAAAAAATTTGTAAATAAAGGATTTGTAGCGAGGAATGTGTTTGTAAATGACCAATCATATCGCTTGATTCAGTATGAAGCGTTTAGCGTTTGTAGCGATACTAAATACATTCCTCGCTACACATCCTCGCTCATTAATGGTGGAAAAGCACCCTAAAACATAAACAAAACAAGAAAACAAATGACTATAGCTATACGACATGTATATTTGCAACACATGCAAAGATAGAACTGCAGTAAGATGCGAATCAAAGCAAAAAGGTTTAGCCCATTTACGCACTCGACCTAAATCCAGATTGACGCCATGTTCTCAGTTTTATGGGCTTCTAGACTTTTCCATACACCAAAGAATGGATATACAATTCAAAGATTGTGTCTTAAAAAACATATGGTTATAAATACACACTAGTTACTTGATGTTTGATCTCCTAGTATAGGTACATATAAGTAATATTATGTAGTATAAAAATAAAAAAAAAATTGGAAAATACCTGACAAAGAGAATCAATAAACATTTTTCGAAAACCGACTAAACCCATACAAATTACATACGTTATTTATGGCTAAGAGGAAATGATGCTATCCTTTATAAAGACTCAACACTGCTCCTGTGCAAAATTTGAATTAGGCTACTAGGTATAATATACTAGCTGTGCTCTGCGGTTTTACCCGCATTGCTCCGCTCCTGTTGGTCTTAGCGTGATGAGATATAGCCTCTAGCCTTTCTCGATAAATGGGCTAACACCGAAAGAATTTTTCAAATCGGACCAGTAGTTCCTAAGATTAGCGCGTTCAAACAAACAAAGTCTTCAGCTTTATAATATTGGTATAGATTATGATCTTCACATATTCTCAAGAATGTTAAATCATCACACAGGTGTATTAGCACCTAAATATACATTTTTCATTAAATAATACATATAAACGATATTCCCTAGAAAGAGTATGAACCGCAACGAGGAAAAGTTAATGAAAAAACATATTCCGGTTTTCTGGAAATATATATTCTGCGAACTTATGAGTCTTGAATAAATGTAACCGAGTTTCGTAGAATTGAATGAGATTTGTTTTCGTTCATTGCTATATCTACTGAATGGAGTGAATGATAGATTCAAAACACTTATTTATTTATTTATTACTCTTTAATAAAATTATAGGTACATGGGAAACTTATTGCTAACGTAGGTATTCAAAACGAAAAACAGTATACTTAGTTTATTAGGCGGCCCTATCACTTCTCCTCTCTTCTTCTCCTTGTACATTATGATGTGTCATTCGCAAATGAGTTCGAATATGTATGTTGGTAAATCAATAATGTTTTGTAATGGGTTTGTTTGTTCATGTGCACTATTTTGTACAGGATTATGTTATTAGAATTAGTATTAAATGAAAAGTTAAGAATTAGCAACTAGCAAGTCAGTGTACCTACTTCGCTATGGTATACTTCATTACTATGAGCATCCTATTCTAACTAATATTATAATAATTATAAATACAGAGCTACTTTAAATTCCATCTGCCCTTTTTCACGTTTGCCATTTAAACCGAGTTGGTTGAGCCGTTTACATAGCTAACAAATAGACTTTTAAACTTGTAAACCATTGTTTACATGAATTTTGTTTCTGTCTTCTTATCACAGATAGAACAAAAATGAATGATGTAGAACGTGGAAGAACCCCAGTGCGTCGCTCCTGTTGGTCATAGCGCCAGCGCGATAATATAGCCTTCCTCGATAAATGGGCTATCTAAAACATAAATAATTTTTCAAATCGGACCAGTAGTTCCTGAGATTAGCGCGTTCAAACAAACAAACTCTACAGCTTTATAATATAAGTATAGATACGTAAGACATGACTATCAATAATTACGGTTAGTATGCCAAAGCTTTCAAACCACAAGCTACTCGATCAACAGGAAAACTGTAGGAACAGGAAACAAAACAATTGAATACAATTCATTGATTTTTGAATTCATTCATACATTACACGCATGGCGTGTCTTTTTTTTAAACCGCCAAATCAATATGCGAGTTTTTACATATACTTTTTACAGGAGAGGAAGGTAAATGCAAAAAGCATGTCGCGTGTGTTGAACAAAATGATACAATGTATGTATTTACATGTTATATATACTAGTAGGCCCCCTGGATTTCCTTCGAATATGTAGGCAGTTGATTTAAGGGAACAAAATGTTTTAAACTATTTACTGCGTATTTAAAATGCGTAACTCAGATGCGCTGTAAACATGAATTTGAAAATATACTTACTTTAATATAAAATTTTATCAGTGTACTTGTATCTTGACCGCCTCTTTGGTACAGTGGTTGACGCGTGAGCGTAAAACCGAAGGGTCCTGGGTTCGATTCCCGGTGGAGACGAAGAAAAAAAATGTCTCGGTCGGGCAGGACACAGAAGGTTTATCACCTACTTGTCCCTAAAGAAATTCGATCAGTGATACAAATTTATAATGCATCTGCCTCATACCCCACTAGGGGACATGGGACTTCACTTTCACACTTCGAGCTACTATTTTCCTAAGCGCTACGAGACTTCCTAGCTATGAACTTTTATTTCTGAAGAAAAAGATTGATTTAATGGAAAATATTCCATTTTACAAGCTTCAACCAGATAAATATGTTAAAAATTAATGGTTTTCATTTTAAACGCATCAGATGTTATTATGTAAGACGTATGGGTATGAGGTCAAACCAACACCTACACATACCGCGTAAATTATTTCGACCACAGACGTTACGATATACGTACCTATTAAGAAAAATCTAAAATTTCGATATCACGAATCACAATCTCAAAGAGTTCTTTCCGATTGTAGATAAAAAGTTAACATATTCAGAATTTAATCTGTCCATAGATAAATGTATAAACTACGATAATCATAGATAAAATTGATATACTATTTACGGTAGCCTAAAATATTCCATAGATACCGATCGAGGTCAGTTAACTCTGTATTTATAGTTTTATTTGTTTATTGCTATATTTAATTACAAAGTCATTATTATTGGAAGATTAGATATCTTTTATAAGTAGGTATATTTATTATGAAACAATTCTAAATATATTACATACGTCGCTATAAAAACTTGAGCAACGTGGGTGTTTATAAATAAGTTCTAGGAAAAAAGAACTAACAAACAATTTACCTCATTTCAATGGAAATGATAATTTCAATCGAAATGATTCATTCACTGCCCCTATCATATTCGTAAAAAAAATTCATACAATATCCTATCCTATCCTACTAATATTATAAATGCGAAAGTTTGTGAGGATGTATGTTTGTTACTCTTTCACGCAAATACTACTGAACCGGGCACACATATAGAGGGTAACTTGGATTAACACATAGGATAGATTTTATCCCGGAAATCCCACAGGAACGAGAACTATGCGGGTTTTTCTTTGAAAAGGCGGGCGAAGCCGCGGGCTGAAAGCTAGTATATATACCTATAAATAATTTAATGATTTGATCATCCACCCACGTAATGTTTAATATATGTACAAATATGTATATTTATAAACATATCGACGACTAACGATTCAAACATAATATAATATTATTATCTAACATTTGAGGAACTAAATACGTTAATAATTACTTGTATATATAACGGTTGCAATTAATAAACGGATATGTAATTACTAATAATAATATAACCTAGACATTTCTCGAATTCCAAACAAAAATGTTTGAGCAATATCTGGAGTAAGGAAAATGTTTAGTTTTCTAAATAACGTAATCAATAAAATACTAGAAATCAATGCAACCTTAATTTATACATATTTTGTACTAAAGGCAATATCAATAGGTCTTTATAATTGTTCGTAATATTCGTATCATAACATACAGTAATAATAATGACGATCGCCATTACTAAAATTGTTACAATATGCAGTCGTAGCATCAACATAATACTAAGTGTTTAGATATATTATTCTTATGCACTAATGAGTCGTTACAAATGATCTCCGAACTGCTTATTACAACCACTATTATTATTACAACTATTGATAGAACTATACATTTATTTTGCAAAATTTCAAGTACAATAATATTCCTACCTACTCGTGCTATGTTACACATGTCGCATATTTACTAACATTTACGGTCCGTCCTAAATACGCCAATCTTAGCAAACAATTAAAGTTCTAGAACATTCCAGAATGTCATGCCAGGAAATATAGGAACGGTACAATAATCGATCATTATCAGAGATTGTGTCCGGTCAATTAATGGTTCAGTTTTCTCGCCGTCTGAATAACTTTCGAGTCAAGTTGCCATGTACGGCCGCTCACAATTAGGTCTTTGAACGATGCGACAGAGAAGGAAAAGAATTATTACAGTGCAGTTATGAACAAACATCTCTACAAGTGTACGTACGGTGATAATTCTTTGTGACACGCTTCTTGAGCCCGTGAGATCTTTTGACACGCCTTGAGAGTTGACTCCTGCGGTACGTTGACTCTTTGTTAATAAAATAGCATGGGTTCTGTAAGGGGTTGTTTTGCGCTTTGTTTTCGCATATTTCATTGAGTTTTTGTTTGATGGTGTCATAAAATTAAAGGAAGCCTCAAAACTTTTATCGATACTTCGATCGCTCATTAACTCCAGTGTCATAACATTTTATTTCATTCAAGATTGTTCATCAAAAAACTGTTAATGTTTTGTATTTAATTGTTCTGCATTCCGAACATATGATAAGTTTTCCTATATCCTGCAGGAGTCCATGTCCCATTTTTTCTTAGCTTAACACAGCTCATTATAAATGGGGTAAACATTCTTCTTGTATATTTATCTTCGGGTTATTCAATTAAAGACATAAAAAATGCTACACAAATTCCACTTACAAACTTACAATTACGGGCATGACAGCATTTCACTCATTTTTTATCTCACCCGCAAAAGAAGGTATGCAAAATAATGAGCTGATCAATTCCGATAAAGTGCATGTAAAACACACCCAAACCAGCTTTTGAGTGTTTCTTCACCAAGTTGTAAGGAATAAGGATTAATTATTATAATGACCGATTGTCAAAGAAACAACGCGTATGGTAATGAAATAGCATTGCTGTTACAAATTAGGCTGTACCAAGCTTCCATTTCGAGGACCGAAATGTTTCCAATCAATTTAATTATCTTGTACTTTCTACATGTGAATTGTCTTTGCTAACATTGTTTCAGGGGATGTCAACCTGATTTGTGACATCTCATATGTAACTAATTAAAGAATATGTGCTCAAAAACATCTAATATTATCTCACAACTTGTGAGACAAAGACAAGGGCACTGTAGCGACACTTCTGAAGAGCACAATTGAAATGTTTTATAGTACACAACTTCTCCGTAGCATCTATAAGGGCTTTCCTACCCGACCAGTCTACTTAGTCAAGTATCCCTACATTTTCGTTTGTGGAATAACAGCTACAGCCTGCTTCTTGAACATGTGGAGGAAGGAAGGTGGAATTCCACCATCGTGAAAGTGAGGATCCTCAACCAGTCTATTCGACTGTTAATTATTTCAGAGCGATGATTCAGAGCGAGATGTCGCTGCAAACAGATCAACTAGAGTTATTAAAGACATTCTCCAACAAGTCTAGCCCATTTTTCACTGCCATTACTAGATTATTACGAACTTTGTCCATACCACCCTACATGCACACGCAATAAAAAGCACTGTTCCTAATAAATCCGTGTACTTAGCTGGAAATCTCGGTCCCAGACCATAAGTTTAGTAGCCCTGGTCCTCTTGACAGACGAGCCGTATTTGGTTTGGCGCCCAGTCTCGACTTTACAATTAATCGCAGAGGCCGGCCACATGTATTATGTATGTGAATTTCACAGCAACAAAAGTCACGGATGATTGGTGGCAAAAAGCGATTGCCAACCCCGTGAGAAAGATTTGATTAGATTAATTAAATGTTAACTAGATGTTATGTTAATAGACAGATGAATGTTTTACAATGAAAAAATAATTAGCGTTTTAATACTTGTCTCCGTATCAATTGCATAGTTACGTAATTTTCACAAATCCGAAGCTGCATTCCAATGCAGAAAATTGCAAAACCTAAATGGTATCTATCTGGTATAATATTGAAATTACATAAAGCAAATTAATTATTTACCTCACGTTTGCTATATCTATCTGTTTAGATTGAAATACAAGAACTGGTTAAAACAGTTCCAATTCCTACTAAAGCCTAGTATCCAATCTGTGCTTGGCTTAACTATTTTATATTCGAGTATTACTTAACAGTTAGTTTCCTACTTTAACTATAGTTATTCTCATTTATCCATCAACCAATACCAGCAAATATACAAACAACCTCAATTTATATACCCAATACCAGCAAATATACCAATGACCTCAATATTCTCACGTGTAACTTTCGCACTCACAATATCAACATATCCAGCCACTACAATCCGTGTGAAAGATCAAATCCAAACAGATGGTCGCTATCTACATCTGCACACGTGGGTGGATATATTTAGACTTCGGTAAACCAACACTAGGCAGAACTCCCGGCTTTACGAGCGAAATGAGTTATGAGTGCCGGAGAATTCACGTTTATTGAAATGAGGTATACATGACAAAGCAGTTCTTGGATTTTCTTTAATGATTAGGATATCAGAGTTATTGTAGCTCTGAAAATCTAAATTGATCATCAATAATGTATACTATAAGTAAACTCTCAGTTAAAGTCAATAAATTGCAAAAGACATTCAACGAAATATCACATAAGCATGTGCTTATGTTTAGCTACTATTATTTATTCTGATATACAATATAGTAGCTAAACATTAGTGAAAAATATGGCAAGGAAATAAGCTAATAATTAATTAGAAGGTACAAAGACGGTAGAACCGCCTTCATAAAGTTCATGTCATTCTATATATTTTCTGCTGCTCAAAAAATGACATACATTATCATCAAAAAGCACTTGCCGTATTAAAGTGTTTAAGATGATTCATCATCTACAATTCGACTGAACTTTTACTTTTTACTGTGAATTGAGCAAATTCCTTGACCATAAGACACCAAGTACAAGATAGCAATCTGCACTTACAAAAGAATGTTCTACAAGATATGATATTCACAGTTATTCCTTGAACAGCCTGTTGAACCTAAAAAATATTAATACCAGCTTACATAGATAGCGTAACCGTTAGCAACGACAACGTCGAGGTACGACTCGTATGTATGTCGAGTAATGTTGGTACATATTTTGTAACAGACCTGTGTTATCAAATCTTGGACTTTTTAATGGTTTATTTGTCTTTGATAGCCTGTTTAGGTTAGCCTTCCAATTATAACCTGTTACCGTGTTTTTTGTTATTGTGAAACCAAGACAAATACTTTGATAATGCTATTGTCTTCAGTGTGATCCGTTTAATATTATACAATTCTGTTTACTTTTGTGTAAAAATCAATAATAATGTTTGAATAACATTGCATAGTTCCTTATTTTTGCTTCGTACAGCATATATTGATGTAGATAGTAATAATAACGCAGTGCAAATAGGTACATATTAATGATTTTTTTCATTATGTAAATAAAACAAGAAATAACTACAACATTGAATAAGTTCATAATGACGTAATGATAGTTTTAACAAAATAACACAGATAAAACATGACTTTAATGTTTAATACAAAGACCGGACAAAAACCTTAGCTCATACTGTCCATACACACACACAAACATACACACAAAACACATCCATTAACCCCGTTAGTGTCGTTCTTGACACAATATGATTTATATTTCACGCCACATTACCATGTGCGTTACTAATTATCGCTTGCTGCTATCTGTAATCATTTATTTTCCTTCTGTAACACAGATTATTATGTATCTGTGACAAATTTAAGAATACCCGCCAAAATTTATAACCTTTAAAATAGAAAATTGTAAGAGTTCATTAAACTTCGAAGTCAATAACATTTTAGTTTGTACTAATAGTTGCTAATTATCTTAACGATGTATAAATTCAAAGACCTTATCATTTGTCTCATTTTATGTAAGCAGGGTAAACGTAACAGCTAATTTATTTGTGTGTTTCATTCAAAGCAAAAACCTTTCGAAAATAATTTCAAACTTGATTAAATCTATCTGTTGATTCAAAGATGTTCAATGTTATATCTGAAGAAAAAAACAACGAACAATAACCATAGAATAAATAGTATAGTTACTAAATTTACTACAATCCTAAGCCCTAATTCACACTACATTTTTCTCGATTTTTCCATCATTATGTAGTCGCTCCTTTCTTTAGAACACTTGTTAATACCTAGTAATTCTTTTCACGTAGTTACGATGCAAATCGCACGTGTAAGTCTTGGGAAACTATAATGACGGCTTTCCAAGTACTATCAGCGTTTATCTTAATCCGTGGTAATAAGTGTGAGATAATTCCTATGTAAGCACATATGATGGAGTTTCTTCATACAGTTTTGAAATATGGATCATGAAAATAATGAACAAGAATTTTAGGCGTTTGACGATGAAGATCTGATTACGTAAAAATTTTTTCAACGTAAATTATCATTATAGTCCTTTTAAAATAATGACTTCGCTATTCCAGCTGTCACAATTATTAAAATAAAATACACGATCTTCTATAATTAGAGCTAGCGCGCAAGAGCAACTTTTGTCTCCGCAACTATGTATTTTGTCTCTCCCATCAACTCTATGGGCTAGAAAGAAAATGCGCGCAGGTCGCGACGCAACTCCCGGAAGACTAGTTGCGGTGACAAAAGTTGCTCTTACGCGCTAGCTCTAGGAAACAAAAATATATTTCTTATTTTCATACAGGAAAAGTATACACGATCTTCTAAAACTTTTCACTAGGTCACAGATTATCAAAATTAAAAACTCTCCAATGTCTGTATGGAAACAGGGGCTATCGGATCAATATTGACACTTTCTGTTCATCAGAGACTCCCACGGTAAGTCACATGTGAGTGAGGAATTTTGTGTGTTTAGTGTCGGTAGTGTACTCATAATAAAGGAAAATTAATAAATACGCTACGAATTAAGAAGCCTTTTATGTTTACAAATACCTAACGTTAAAAAGGAAAGCAAATGCGATTGATATTGTATTACATACATAACTTGTTTATAAACAAGAGTATTATGTAGTTATTGTAATAATTTCTTGTTATGGCAATCAAACTTTATTAATAATTATTTGAATAGTCAAACAACTGTGCTAGTTATACATATTCTAATCTATACTAATTAAAGCTGAAGAGTTTGTTTGTTTGTTTGAACGCGCATCTCGGGAACTACTGGTCCGATTTGAAAAATTATTTCGGTGTTAGATAGCCCATTTATCGAGGAAGGCTATAGGCTATATCATCACGCTAAGACCAACAGGAGCGGAGCAATGCGGGTGAAACCGCGGAGAACAGCGAGTTGAAAATAAAAATAACATAATTTATCAAATAAATTGCCGAATTAAGTATTCAACAATCTTAATTAAAAGTTACATCCTATTTCCTGTATATCAAAAACTAATATATACGGAAAATCTAAGTTCAAATTGACGAAATCCTGGAATTTTCGTCTTTATTTGTCGAAATGAATCCTGTAATAAATACCTAGAGCCCTAGATTAGACAAGAATTCATCCCTTTCAAAGTTCTGTTGGGATTATGTACCTGAGATAAATATAAATAGAGGTAGGTACGTCATTTAGTATTTAATGGAAGACAAATACTAGTCTCTAGCTGCGACTTCGTCTGGATTTATACGAAGAAATGTAAACCATGTTGCTCAGGAATTAAATAGCTTATTGGTGAAAGAATTTTCAAAATATTCTAAGCAGTCTTTGTGAAGCACCTACAAATGTAAGTTCTCTTACTATTAGTGTAGTTCAAATACATAAATACATGCATTATGAATAATGATTTTTCAATGCGATACAGTAGATATATTCAATATTATGTCTAGGAATATAAATAACATTGATTTAATACGCGAATAACAATACATTATAAAATCCACCGAACCGAATAAAACTTGTTCTGTAAGTGATTATTTCAAGTACATTACATGATGGATCAACATAACAAAGTGAATGGATTGAAAGATATCTCATTTTTTTTTAAGATATATATCATAAAAATTAAAAATCATGTTTTGTATATTTTTATTCTCATAATATTTTCTTTAACACGTCATATTTACAATTTCTAATATTAATTAATATGAGTAGCAAATGTACAAAATAAAAATTAAAACTCCTTCTAATTGAATAAATAAAATAATAGTAATCACGTTCATTACTATTAACTTCATTTAAAAACCTTTTAAATTGATACGAACTTATATTTACCATAATAATAAAATAATTTATCTCAAACAAGCATTTATTATCTGTGATACGTCTGTAAAGAACAAAGAGTTGTGAGGTTAGGTTAGGTCATGGATTCAAATATGGCGATACAGTTTATAAACAGGCTTTAGATGAAAGATAAATATCGCAATTATTTTATGAGGAAAATATTTATTAATATACGTATTTAGTTTAATAAAAACAAAGAAAAGAAAATGAATGCAAACAATTTTATACTTAGTTCTTTTTAATTCAACAAGCTTTTCTATAGCTTTGAATAAATGAACCGGTATTTAATTAAAGCATAGACAATACAGGTAGGAATTTAAAATGCTGCTTTCGTTTATATAATAAAACATAAAATGAAACCTACAAGGATTCGTATATTACATAGATATTTCAAATGTGACCAAAGATTATGTTTATAAATAGATATTCCATGGGTAGGTAAATACCTACGTTCTAGAAAAAGTTGTTCATGGGAAAAAGATTATTTTTTATTTCGCCCGACCTCTGAACGTAAGTTCTTCGCAGAATAGTCTTAAATCTCAAATCCCTTACTTAAATTACGAATATTTTATTCTCCATACCACAAACATTTAACCGTTAAATATAAAACATTGCAATTTATATAAAGCGGCACTTCAAATAACTGCAATGCAGAGTGCGTTTGACTCTTAATTTTAACCTAAAAATTATTTTTAATTCCAACTCCAAGTAAAGCCGTTTCAATTCGCACTAGTTTCATTTCTTTTGGTAACTATGATTGCGTCGACGTTGTAGAAGTTTTATTAAAACTCGCATTTTTTTTATTTCGTGAAATTATAGTTAAATTTTAATTTTTTGTCTGTAAAAGTTATGATGTAAAATATGAAATGAGCTTTATTTAATTGTAATTTACGTTAATGCTAATTTTATTAAATAACAGGGACTTACAGAATAGCGGAAAATAAGCATGTTGTTGTTTATGTAACACTAGCGGTCCGCCCCGGCTTCGCCCGTGGTAGGTAATAAAATTTATGCCTATGTTCTTTCTCAGGGTCTAAAGATTGTCCATGCCAAATTTCATCAAAATCGGTCCAGTAGTTTATGCGTGAAAACCATATCTACATACAAACCTTTCCTCTTTACAATATTAGTATTATAGATAACAGCAATTTTTCCTAAGAACTAAAGAGATTTCAATTACAATAGCATATTTTTTCGTAATGCATTTTGGTTTTAGTTTAGAAATAAATGACCATATTTTAAATGCAATCTTTGTTCGAATTGTATCAAAAATCTAGCGTGGGCGAAATCGCTGCATTTTTAACCATAAGCTAAGTGCTTATAAGATTTACGAACTACATGCGGGGTCACCATTAGATTGCTTTTACGGGCAGTCAAGGTTGCTGCCCACGATCTGCCCACTGTATATGAACTTGTGTAATATTCAGCGATATTATAGTCTATAGAAATATATGTATATGGATTTTATTGCAATTTGCTTGGGCAAGATTTCCAAGAGTCGATAACATAGAAGACAAAAGCTTCGTAATGAGCTTGCGCCGATCAGATTTCAAATATTATTAGGCTATTTCACGGCATTGTGTATTTTTAAAGCTAGTAGTAGTAGGATCAGATGTAATTTTGGCACTAGGTACAAACCGTATCATTAGATAATTGATGCAATAAAATAGATTATTTATTTATTTATAATCATATTATTGAACAAAAATTTGAATTTATTTTTATATGTTTATATGTGAAGTCGTATACCTACGTATTGCATATGTATATATTTTCATGTGCATCATCCATATTAATAGATATACGCTGAAAATTCTCGAATAACAAATTTGTTCTAGTAAGTGTCAGGTTAGATCAACATTAAGTTCTAGAACATACCATCAAACTTCTTCGCCTTGTTCCCCAGTACATCTGCCAGCTTCGTCAGCTCACTGCGCAATTGTCCCTCCAACTGAATCCTCGCTTGCTGCGTGAGGCGCGGCCGTGCGGCCGGCCCGCAGCAACCCTTGTTGGCGCAGAGCTCTCCCGCGTCTATGGAAAAAGAAAAAAAATGAATAAAAAAAAAGTGATTGGCAAAGGCTCGAAGAGCGGGAAAATAAAAAAAAGTTTTTGTGTCATGATTGGTTGTTTTGATAAACCTTAACGTATTTCTAATATTTAAATTGTATTTTAGACGATTTAAATTACGTATGTGCGTTGACAAATAGTTATGGAGTTTTTATTTAAATATCTAAAATCTAAAACTCTCTGATTAAAATGCCATACAACAATAATTTTAAAGTTTAAAAATCAATCTACGAATAGATGTCTACAGTCAGCTTTTTATTATTAATCTACGTGTACATAACTAAGCTTACATTCAATTGAACATTAAACCGCTGTTTATGGTATAATAAAAAATCTAGATGTTAATTAAAGATTCCATATCACTATTTCCGTAACCTTGCTTGCGTGTTTGACTCCGAAGCTTGTATAACCTCGATAAAAATCATAAAATTAACAACAACAATCGTAAAATGCATAGCGACTCTACTGTAAATATCTTTATTTTGATTATCTTACAAGAGATCGCACGGTCACTATAAAATATATAATCGATTTTATACAACAAAGTTATGTAATGTCTTGGATTCTTTATCTGCATTATAGATTATAAATTTCCTTTATTATCTGTATTTTCATTGAAAATGCGGGAAGTCAATAAATAAAATTCAAAATTCGAACTTTGTATTCCGTCACGGTTGTCTATGCTCACCCTAGTCGTTCAGTAATGCAATAAACTCTCCATTCAGCGGATGTTTAAACTTATTTCGCCCCATAGATTATAGAAGGTACACTTCGATAGGGTCGCGACCCTAGTAAGATTGTGATGTTAGTGTTGTTCTAAATATAAAATTTTGAATTTGAATGCTATTCCTTAGAGAAAGTAACTCATGAATATAATTTAAATTGATTTACATTTTATTAATAAGAGTTTAGGTTACTTTTCGACCTCTCATAACAATTTCATTATTTTTTTGAAGAAAATACTTACTGAAAAATCAATTTCTTTTAAGAATAAAATAAAAAATTTAAGATCAAAAAAGGCACGTCTAGATAATCAAAATATTTATAATCTAAATCAACAATCAAAATAAACATCGATACATATAGCTATATCGATATCGATAGAAGCACATCACTACGAGTCAAAATTTATTTACTGATCAACAATAGGCAGCTCGGATCGATACAAACTAAATTACTCGTCTCCGTGTGGTTATGACATCAAATAGTGATATCATGGTTTGAATTTTCAATAAAACAATATTGTATATGAATACAGAAACCACATACCTATTGAACTAAAGGTATAATTATTTAAATTTATTTACGCAGTGCAAGCTGACCTTTTTTGTGGGTTTAAACTTTAAATCTACTAAAGTAAAGGCAAACTTTAATTTCAGAGTTTAAAAAATGCACGACTAAAAATATAGGTAGGTATTTAGATTTTTGAGCACGAAAATAATACGAAAGTTTCACAAATTCTAAAGCTCCACAGATACACAGATACAGACACATAAATATGTAGGTATTTCAATGACATTACTGCAACGTTCAAACTAATCTTAAATTACCAATTGTTTCCAGTACATTTTTACATATAAACATAACTTATCTATATTTATGAACAATCACATCTCAATTAATGCATCCATTGACGCGTCACCGCGTGAAACTAGACGTGCCTCCAACCTACCAACTAGGATAACGCAGATTTATGCTAAACATTGCAATATAATCCTTATGACCGGGATGTAAAGTTCATTGTAATTTGCATAGCGAGATTGTGGGGTCAATATAAATTAAATGAGGGCTGAGGTAAACGCGACTGGCGATTTTACATCGAATAATGAAAAATAACTTTATTCTATGGAACTCTTAGTGTCGCGAGTCCGACTCGCATGTAACAGATTTATTCATTTTTTGTATGTATGAAAAGTTAACAGATTTTTATCAATACAAAATAACTTTCTGTGAACTCAAGAAGTATGAAACCATATTTTATATCTAGAAACAGATCGAGCGTATAATTAATTGAAGTAGAAGCAAAATCCAGGAAGTTGTAAATTATTTATTTGACATTTAATCTGAATACGCAGATCCTTTTTTTATACTAGGCTGTAAGAAAATGGCTGAATAAAATAGGAAGTAACCTTAATTCAATAAAACATAAGAGCAATCACACCATTAGCATAATTAAACCAATGCCGTATTCACATTTATTTCTTAACACCGTCTGCTCCAAGATCCAAGAATTAAAAATAAAAGCACTCCTTTCTAGATAAAATAAACAAACAAAAACTTGCACGTATGATTTACTGCACCTTTAATCTCTGCATGGAGCGAACAAAATAACTTTAATGTAAATAAAACAATTAAGACAGACAAGAAAGACGTGGGTGTTTTAACTCAGCTGCAGCGGTAGGTATCGTAATTTAAAATGAAATTGCATACAAATCTACTCTATCATCACTACATAATATCTACATAGTACCTATAAAACAAAGTCGCTTGCTCCGTCCCTATTATCCCTATGTAATATGTATGCTAAAATCTTTAAAACTACACAATGATAGAGTATTTCTCGAGGATATTTTTAGTATATAATTTATTAAATTCCAGACAAAGCGGGCGAAGCCACATGCGAAAAGGATATAATATATTATATATCTACGACTATCACTCTAATTTTACACTCGAAGAAGCACTTTATACAAGTGACCACTGTTTCACAGATGTTAAACTGAATTGACAGAATGATGAATGCATGTCAGACCCAAAATATTCTTCTTATCCTTTTTACGTTTAAACTTTGCAATACTTTGGATGTATCTTAAAACCAGACGTAAACTTTTCAAAAGATGATTGGCTATCTATAGGTAACACTTTACATGTGATAATTACTTTAGTCTTTATTCAACACTTTACAGTTCTATAAGTTTTCCAAGGATATACTATTATTTATGTATCTCTTAAGTAATTTAGATATCTAGTCAGTATGTATTATCAAATCAATGTCATGTCGTTCGTATTGAACCCATATATTATTGTAAATTGTAATGACATACGGAAGCGTCTTATCGTGAACTATTTAAAGAAACCATTGCAGTATAAAATTGTCGTTTTGAAAACTTTAGTCATTCTTCCAATTATAAGTCTCTCCTACATGTTCTTACTAAATCAATTATTTGAAGTGCATCTTCCGACTTCCATTTAGAAGTCCTCGTCACCTACTCATATTAATTTAATGAATTTTGCGCTAGTACCAATAGATACAAATCATAGATATAAACATTATTTAAAATATAATCGGCGTGTGTGCAGAACACACGTGTCGGAGTGAAACTTCCTTGGCAAGATTCAAAGATACCAAAATCGTCGCCTACTCCATAACGTGACGGTATTGCCATGATGCGACCTTGAAATTTAACTCTAAACGATCCTAAAGAAATTTCACTTCAAACCACAAAACAGATCGACACAACATTAACACCAAGAAATCTTGAACAAACGCAAACCCGTTTTATAATCCAAAATGATTTATTTAAAAGCGTCGAGAAGTGATTCCGCCTCGAAGACTCCCTCGTTACAAGTGGGGTAATTTTATTTCATATTTCCCTTTGATAATTTCCTTTCACCCCAGATTGAAGTGCCGCTTCTAAGGTGCTAAATAATGAACATTTTGCGTTGACAAATTGAAAGATTTTGTTTTGTTTCGCATTGTAATTTAATTGTAAGTCATCAGTTTACAAGAGACTAACTGTGTCCCGCGGTTTTACTCGCAGTGCTCCGCTCCTGTTGGTCTTAGCGTGATATATAGCCTATAGCCTTCCTCGATAAATGGACTATCTAACACCGAAATAATTTTTCAAATCAGACTAGTAGTTCCTGAGATTAGAGCAAACAAAAAAACTCTTCAGCTTTATAATATAAGTATAGAAGCATAGATTGGATTCACGTTGAAAATTAACTGCAGACTTGGTAGAAATGTGCGTACATACAAAATACAGTAATTTTCTTTAATTTAGGTTATGTCGGAAAGATAACTAGGTATTAGTTATGCAGTAGTGGCGTCGATAATAGCGTGGTAAACAACTCCTCAATTAAAATAAAATAGACGACTTGTCAACGTACTAGGAATGCTACCTAGCAACCTGTTTATCCTCCTACATATCTAGCTTTAATGCAATTTGCATATAAACAACATAGTTGATAAAATAATGAGCGTAGCGCATTTTATAGGATAAGGTATACTAAGTAATTAAATTGACACAAGCACAGCCAAGATATTATAACTGGCAAAATATGTAAATAGTACCTAATTAAAATAATTGCGCGGGAATAAATTATTTCCTTTTTTACATATACACATGTTTTAATGTAAAAATAATAATTTAACCAGAGGTCGAGGTTTTAGAAAAACACTAGCGGTCCGCCCCGGCTTCGCCCGTGGTACATATTAACGTTTTCTCTACATAAGAACCATCCTCGTACTTCAAGGAATATAATAAAAAAAGAATTATCGAAATCGGTTCAGCCGTTCTCGAGTTATGGAATTACAACGAAAAGTGGCATTGATTTTTATATATTAGATTATAGTAAGATTGCAGATATGTTTTTAGAGCATCTCAGAGTAAATAATTTCATAGAAACATGTATTAGCAAAGATTACTACAAAGGTTTCTTTTTCTTTAGAGTGGAAACTAAAATGGGCTGATGATGATGATGATGATGATGATGACATAATAATACCACGTGCTAAATTGTGATAGTTACAACTTACACCTACTATTAATACATACAACAGTAAGTGATTTGTAGTTCAAAGAACATAGCTAAAACAGCAGAACAAAATATAAGTTGACATTTTATTGAACAATCAATGACCTATTATTTAAACAATAAATGCAATAATATAGTTTAATACGTAGGTACAATAATTGTTATATTATCGATATCTGGGTATCTCTATTACCAAATAAACTTAAAGGCATTTTAGTAGGTAATCATTCGACTAGTGAAGCTATCAATTTGTCAAAATTATGATCATTATGTGAATACCCATTATTTATTTGAGGACGACCACCCGAGCAGTTTTCCTAATAGTTACTAATTATTGATAATTTAAAAGTCGTGCAATGAATAGACTTTTTGCAGATGATTTTGTTTAACCGCATAGAGCAACAACGATTAAAATTCTTATATTTTAATTTATAAAGAAAGCTTAGGTTATAAAAGTCGATAATAAATTGGACACCTGTCCAGGCGGAAGTTTAAAAAATATAATTAGCAAAATACCGCCACGAAATTGACAATACAGAACTAATGTTGCCATAAAACACGGAAAAAGCAAATTGACAGATAAATCAAGAAAAAAATATCTCCAGATATAAAACTAAATCATTTTTATAGAGGCTATTATAATAGTAATGTAGAGATGCCTCAGGTGCTAAGAGTAATAAATATCTGGCAAGTTTAAGTGGCGGCAAAAGATTAAAATATTTATTATTAACAAAACGCGTTTATAGTCTTTTGTAGGATACCACATGGCGAAACATATTTATAGACTTTCTCTAGTTTCTGGATAATTTCGATTATGATTAATCACGTAATCAATCAAATATTTTCCTATTACTTTTATTTATAGATCTATATTTTTATTTTATTATTAGCAAAATTGTATCAATATAGTATATATTATATGATACTATAGACATTTAATATAACATAAATTTCATAGATATAAAAATAACAATACATATCTACCAATGTTATTAGTGTTATTATATACCTACGTATCTAAGGCCTATTTTTGAAAGAAAAACTATAGATGTTACTGAATTTTAGCATCCATAGGCGAGTTTAGATACTCAATTAACATTTTAAAACTAATTAATCTTTAACCTACCTTATCATAGTGATATTAAAATACCTTCTTATCATTTTAATAATGAAGCTTACTAATCTTTAAAAACTAATAAAGTGTCGTGACTTTTCCAAAATATTTTTGTCTCTCTCTATCTTTGGGAGGTCTATTACTAAATTCTATTGTGTGAAAGAGAAAGGGAATGTAATGACGTGTAATTATGGACCACCCCGAAGACAAAAATATTTTATAATATTACGGTTGGACATAATGAAGTTATCAAAATGTTTTGGTTATGGGTCGACCGCCGCGTAAATCGATTTTGTTTAGAGCACCATTTTGTTATTTTATCTGTTACAGATTTTGCCAGATTAAACATTAAGTACGTCATATATAAAAAATAGTGTTTTTGTATTATATATGAACATCTTCATATATTAACAATAAAATAGAATGAATATTAAATTAGGTAGAGACATAAAAATTAAACTATTCTTTATTAGTTATTATGAAAAACACTGTTATTTCACGTGATACAAGCAAACTGGCATTATATTATAACATCAAGTATCACCAATTTATTGAGGAAAAATAGAAAGTTTACAAAAAACTTCATTTGCATATCATTCAACAATGGATTTGCCGGTAATTGGTTTTTATAGATTATGTTACATTTGACACGCTCGGTTACGCAGTAGTAATTCGAAATGACACTTGGACAAATTATTGCCAGTGTAATAAATTATTTATATCGGTAAACGACGTTTTATGAAAAAAAAGAAACAACGTGTCAACTGTCGGGTACAAGAATGCCTTAATGGAATTTCCGAGTATGAATATCACAAATGTAAGAAGAAATTGAATTTTATGTTATTTTCTAACTGTCACTTTTTTCATGTTATTCGTTATTTTTTTCTCTACATGATACGTGGACTGTGGAGAGATAAGAGAAGATACGATTTTTATTCATATACTAGCGGTCCACCCCGGCTTCGCCCGTGGTACAATTTTACGTTTTCTCTCCATAAGAACCGTCCTCGTACTTCAAGAAATGTAATAAAAAATGAATTAACGAAATCGGCTTAGTTGTTTTCGAGTTATGCGCTTACCAACACATTTTGGGATTCATTTTTATATTATAGATTACAAATGATGTATCATTATTTTCAGAAAAAGCTGCTTATTAATAAACTAATCTACACTATCCATCTACACTAATATTATAAAGAGGAAAACTTTGTTTGTTTGATTGTAATGAATAGCCTCATAAACTACTGGACCGATTTTAAAAATTCTTTCACCATTCGAAAGCTTCATTATCCACGAGTTATAAGTTTAGGCTAGGTCCTAGGAGTACGTAGTACGAGTTATAAGTTTAGCTAGAGTATAATAGTTAGGCTATAATATTATATATTATATTATCACGCTAAGACCAACAGGAGCGGAGACACGCGGGTGAAACCGCGCGGCACAGCTAGTAATTCATATTTTAATTTAATGACGCATTTCAGTACTTGTTCAAAAGTTTATTGAAGCATACGACACATAAATGATAAAATACACAATATATTGCATCTGAAGGGTATAAAATTGTTTAACTACACATAAACACTTGTAGGAAAAGTCACAGGTTTAAATATTATTTCTCACGCAATTTATGTTAACATGCAATACAATTATAAATTATTTTGTCTGCATATCTTTATAATTTTACGATATAATACCAGCTATACTAGCTCGCCCCCTCGGTTCCATCCAGGGGCGTATTATGACTTTTTATTTCCAGACAGTTTAGTACGCCGTGAATTGACTGGCAAATTCATATTTTAGGTTAATTAACCATAGCAGGTTATTTCGTCTAAATCCATCCAGTATAAATCCAAAAGGTAACAAAATATACAAAGAACCAAAAATGATTAAAATTCTTCCCGTTTTTGACATTGGATTCTCGTGTTGTAATATCGAAACTTCTGTGATTAGATAGAGCCAAAGCATGTACAAGTTTTCTAAACTGCTCAAAAGTCGGATTAAATCGAGATTAAAAACACTTTTCTGCTTTCAATATCATTTCATAAGTCTTCATAAAATTAAATTTCCTAACTGAATATAATATGTACCAGCTTATTATCTGACCTACGGGAAAGTAAAGAGTAAAGGCGGACGCATTTTATGATCGGATGTGTCTATGGTAGGACGAACGGTATAAATATAAAATCTGCGGTGAGACTTTACTGCTGTGTTGCCATTTCTAATATTAGCTCCATAAAATTGGAAATTAATTCATCATTTCATGCTATATGCATGCTAGCTGCGCTTCGCGGTTTCACCCGCATGGTGCCGCTCCTGTTGGTCTTAGCGTAACGATATACCTATAGCCTTCCTCGATAAATGGGCTATCTAACACCGAATTTTGCAAATCGGACCAGTAGTTCCTGAAATTAGAGCGTTCAAAGAAAAAAAACTTCAGTTTTATTATATTAGTATAGATAAACATACCTAGTTAATGATATTAGTTCGTCAATCTCTTAGTCCAATGCATTAGTATAACAAAAGATCTTATAAACACATCAACGTTCAAAAAACGCGTGTCTTAAAAAAGTAGAAGCCCGCCAAAAACTGCACTCCCCATTAAGTTAACGTTACAAAGGACTTTTTTCATGTGCAAATCCTTTTTTACTTTGCAAAAAACTGGTCGCGGATAAATAAAGGATGGTGGGATTCCATTATAATTAGACGTTCGGAGCGGCCGCGCATTCCACCAAAATTGCCCATATTGAGAGAAAAAATGCGAACACTGAGATCGATCGCTGCTTGCGCTTTAGTGTACAGTTAGTCAGTTAGGTATTGATTTAATGCTTAATAATAATTGGAACATGTTTATACAACTGCTTATGAGGAAAATCTTTATTTAATTATAGATATAAAGGGTTGTATAATGATAGTTTTGATTAAGAGTTTTTACAAAGATTTTCGTAGATTTTACAAATAAATAGAGTAAAAGTCAGCTATTATTTGTTAATAAGTTTTATGGTCTAATCTATCGCTATCTTCTTATACATTAGTATTTTTTAGAAAACTGACGTATGTTAACAACAGGTTCAATATCCTATTTCACAAACCTGGCTGAAAAGAATTAAACAATCAAATCCATTTAAATTCTAAACAATTGCCAACAGCCCTCAATAGTCAATACGTGCATACTGGGAAGCGTTTAACGCCGTGAAGTGGCTGATTGATAAGGAACGATATGCGCACGCCACTCGACTGACGCGAATCGACAGTGAACATACTGCATTATAATATTATATTATGTGGGGAGTATAGTATAGATGTATGCAGTTCGGTGTAGAAAGGTTATTGGTTTTAGATTACAGACGTGATGTAGATATTCAAATTAACTTTATTCGTTGAATGTATAATGTTAGATAGGCATAGAAATACGTTGGCAATATTATGATAGGAGTTGCAATGTAAATAATTCTGTTGTTGTATAGTCTTACTTTACATTGCGATTATAGAGTTAACAGAAGCTTTAAAAATGGCCTTGATTTATCTGTCCTTCCTATGTATACGAAATTTTAATGCATGTAGATTTGAAGGTAAATAATTATTTGACCATTTCATTGCAACACCTAGCAATTAGCAAACATCATATTATGTGTTAACCTATAACACACTTGTAACAAAATTACTACATTCACAAGTGCATTGACACGTCTTGGCGGAAACGGGTCGACACTCAGCTTCTCAAAGGGTCTAACACGTTACCACCATTTCACAGATAGTTAAACCGAGATAAAAAATCTCCACGCGACACTTATCCGAACAATCAGGGTAACCATCACGAAAAATATCTCCATGTCGCGGTGTGAACGCGCCGAGAGGCCACAGACTATAAAAACTCCCGCCAGAAAACGTCGGGACAGATTAAAAAAACTGTCACGTATACAAAATTCTCCGATGTAGAATGTTTTGAAGAGTGCATTGTTATTCAGTAGCGACGCCTCTGTATTCAATAGTGTAATGTAAATCATTACATATTTTAATATCAAAACTGGAATGCATTCCCAAATATCTTTGTTTCGAAAGGGCTTTCATTCTTCGACACGTAACATATGAAGGGTACAATTGAAGCAGTATTTCATATTATCTATTTGAAACGTGATTTCAATGGATTGTATTTTGAAATTAGTCTTTTATGGATTTGAGACCTAATTTTTAACAGTGTGTGCGAACATAAATAAAGATCGCGGTCTCGAGATACCAAGATATAAAATGATCAGTTGAAAGCGTTTAAAAGAAGTTCATTAATAATTGAAAGAAAGAAAGAAAGAAAAGAAATCATTTATTTGACTCCACAATAATAACAAACACAATTGACACAGAATACAATAATTAAAATTAAAGCAACACAACATGAAACAAGACAATACAAGTACAATAAATGAAAGAGTAAAATAAAATAAAATGAAGCCTTTTTTTTATGAAGATTTAATTTGCATTTCAAACAATATTATAAATTGACGTATTATGTACCTACAAGTTTTGACGTATTAAGTACAAAAAAGCAATCCACCAAACGAAGATGAATGAAAATAGCCGATTCACTTGTTTGTCCCAATTCAATGTTGTCACAGAACGGGAGCAATTGCTTGTTATCAGTACATTGACGGTTGATTTACTGCTAGCCTCTGAACCCCTGATAGCGACAGTTAATGGACTGCATTACATTCGCAATGCTCGATTCGTTGCAGAACTTTCAAAGGCGCAACTGTTCAGTGTGGGCTTTTAATGCGTTTCCTTGTACTGTTCCCATGTAGTTTGACACCTTAGTTAGGGTTGGCAATTACAAATAATAATTAAAGTATTTATCACGCGCAATCTGTTAATAACAATGTATTTGATATTGTCATATAATGTTGCTACGCTGTTTATCTTAAACCGATTGTTGCATAATTGATGAGTTAAAATAATTAAAATTGACGTAACATTTTTATCAGTCATATATGTGGGGATGGTGTAAATGAAAAGCCAAATTCGCCCAATCGATTTATTTCCCAGACACCGGTTACATATCAAAAATACATTCCAACAATCCTCCATTACATCGTACCAAAAAACACAAAGTCAAGTCATAGACAACATAGATCGTTTTACAGTCTACAGATAACATATCCACAGATTAAATAATAGAAAAGCACAGACTAAAAATAAAAGTAGTTATGAAATACAATCTTAATTATTTATCCTATTCCCACACGGTCATCCTGCAGAATCATCTGTCCCAGATGAGTCAACAGTCGTAGATGATCAATATGGTAAGTAGACAATGGTAAATCACCTTTATCTATTACATGTAGAAATCCTTCCTTCTTTCCTCTTTTATTTGAATTAAGTATACATTCCACGCAATTATCAATGTTTGTTTTAATCTTTTCTTTTAAATTCTCCATATAATAATTTCTATTTATTAATTCCTCAGTCTTAACACAACCAAAATGTCCGTTTTCATGATGTTTTCTTATAATTTCATTTTGCATTTTCTTAGGTACAACCATTAATTTATTTCCATCCTTAATCTTCCATAACATTCCATTCTTCTTTTTTGCAAGCACAATTGGACTAGCATAATCAGACTTACTTGTTTTTATTATTCCTTCATCAAGCCATTCTTTAATCTGTTTGTCAACAATGTTAAGCTCCAAAGGTGACAATCGTCGTGGATTCTGATAAACTGGTACATCATCGGTTAATAATATTTTAAGTTTTACATTTGATTCTTTAGTACATCTTTTGGGGTTATATTCTTTTATAATATTCTGTATTTTATTCTTATATTCTTTGTTTTCAATATTTGTGATATCTTCATTTTCATTCTCTAGCATTGTAAGGTGTAATATTCTTGTTGCAGTGATAGTTCCAGATTTAAAATTGATTTCTACTTCTTTCAGTACAGGATTTCCTAATATAATGTTGACAGGGATAGCGCCATCATCAACAACATAAAATAAAGTTTCAAAATAACAATCATCAATTTCAATTTTTGCTGTGAAAGATCCTTTTGTATAAATTTCCTTTTCAGCTATTCCAGTTAAAGTTTCTGTTGTTCCTGAACTATAAGATAACAATTTTTCACCTTGAATCTTCCTAAAATAAGACATAATTATTAAATTAGCATCGCTTCCGGTATCAATCAGGGCTTCTACATCAATATTATTTATTTTCAGCTTCTTGAAAGGTCTCACATCAATATTATTTTTAGTTGACATAATTTCCAAACTCTTTTTTATACTTTTAGAACATTCAGTTGATTTATGGCCAAACAAGTTGCATTTAAAACATTTAATGCCTTTAGTACAATTAGGCGACTCATGATCTAAATCTCCACAATTGAAACATCTCTTTACTCGTAGTGTTTTTTGAATTTTCATGCCAATGGACTTTGATACTGAATTACTTTGAATCTTATTAGGTGAATATGATTTTTTCTTAATTTCTGAATAAATGTCTAATTTCTTTCTGAATTCTTTAATGTTACAAGCGCCATATAAAATATTTTTGTTGGACTCACTGTCTTTAATACCGTCGATGACATATTCCATCAGGGCTTCATCTTCAACATTCCCAAGTACTGCAAGTTCCTTTATATGTAAAAAATATTGCTGATGAGTCTCATTCATCTTCATCCGGCGAGTTGAAAGTCTCTTGTGAACAGTTGCACTGTTCAACTTCTTACCAAATTCCTCACGGAGCTCAGACTTAAGTGTATCCCACGTGGTGGTCCCACTTAGTGAACGTAAAAATAGCTTGGCGGTTCCCGCGAGAAGCCGCTTCGAAAATATGAGTTTTTCTATTTCGCCCCATTGCATTAAAGAGGAAATATCTTCAAAATCTTTTACGAATGTTTCGATGCCATAGGCATCATCACCCGAAAATGGCGTCATTGATTTCTCTAAGTCATTGAAGGAAATACGCGGCGATGGTTCACCACAATCATCATCATCTTTTACTCGTTTCGGCGGCATGTTGAATAATGTAAATAAAAAGTTTTATAGTCTTCAAGTCGTAATCGTTTAATCATAAGCTTCTTTAAATCTTAGTCTTCGTTCGTAATTCGTAAATTATTCTTAATCAGGTTAAATCACCGGCATCATAGTCTTCGTCTGTTTTTTCTTTATTCCACCATCCCGTATCCCGGACGAGCCCCCAAATTATGTGGGGATGGTGTAAATGAAAAGCCAAATTCGCCCAATCGATTTATTTCCCAGACACCGGTTACATATCAAAAATACATTCCAACAATCCTCCATTACATCGTACCAAAAAACACAAAGTCAAGTCATAGACAACATAGATCGTTTTACAGTCTACAGATAACATATCCACAGATTAAATAATAGAAAAGCACAGACTAAAAATAAAAGTAGTTATGAAATACAATCTTAATTATTTATCCTATTCCCACATATAATTATTATTTTCATTCACTTGAGTTATTTATAAACGTTACTTTAAAGAGGTAAACATTTGGTTTAGGTATCTTTATACACTATCATACTACAACATTAAAACATCGACTTTAATGTAATATTTATTTGCTATCCGTACCTTATGTTGTACACTGTGCAAATAAAGCATTGCATTCATGGTTTTTCACATGACATTTATCGATACACGCACAACGGTACATAAATTCCCTTCACTAATAAACTGTCGCTATTACCTATAGGTAAATAAAGATACCTGTAAGGCCTATCCTATACTACTCATATTATAAATGCGAAAGTTTGTGAGGATGGATGTATGTGTGGGTATGTATGTTTGTTAATCTTTCACGCAAATACTACTGAACCGATTACAATAAAATAGCACACAGATAGAGAGTAGGTAACTTAGATTACCACATAGGATAGGTTTTATCCCGGAAATATCACGGGAACGAGAACTATTCGGGTTTCTCTTTGAAAACGCGGGCGAAGCGGGTGGAAAGCTAGTCTAACCTCTAAGATATAGATATTTTTCCTAGAAGCTCAGTAACTCCACATTCACTAGAAATTTTATCGACCATTGTTAAAGTTAAATGCACTTCGAGGCTTTGTAATTTTCGCTCACTGTATTGTACAAAACAAGAGGATGGTGAACAAGAGAAGTTGTTTTTTGAACTTTTTTCGTGTTTTCAGGCCGCAATTTGGCTGTGTAACGTTTGTAACAAGTACAGGCTCCATGGTAAAAGGTGTAACGTAGTCGTAGTTGCAGTTTAAACGCTTTAAAAAGGATATTTGGAACCGCCATGAAAATGTGTTTGTGAAAAATAAAGTCATTTAACTTATATGTTGTGCAGATTTTTTTTTTATTTAAATAATCTTTAAACAGAATCTTTTATGAATAACTAGCGGTCCGCCCCGGCTTCGCTCGTGGTACATTTTTACGTTTTCTCTCCATAAGAACCATCCTCGTACTTCAAGAAATGTAATAAAAAAAGAATTAACGAAATCGGTTCAGTTGTTCTCGAGTTATGCGCTTACCAACACATTTTGCGATTCATTTTTATATTATAGATTTATTTAATTCTAATCTTTACTTTTATATCATGTAGATTATAGGTACCATATTATGTCACTATAAATAAGTGAATAGACAACTTGCATAATATCATCCAATTTATCGAAGGTCATCATACAATCTGCTCTACTGTAGATAAATATATTAGGTATATAATGTAAATATATACTCATATTATAAAGCTGAAGAGTTTGTTTGTTTGAACGCGCTAATCTAAGGAACTACTGGTCCGATTTGAAAAAATATTACGGTGTTAGATAGCCCATTTATCGAGGAAGGCTAAAGGCTATATTATATCATCACGCTAAGACCAACAGGAGCGGAGCAATGCGGGTGAAACCGCAGGGAACAGCTAGGATATAATAAATTAGTATGAAATTTACTCACACATTAGGTTATTTCGGATCTAACACATCTAAGTAGTAGGTAAACTCAATCGGCCGCTAACCCGTACAGTTCAATAAGTTAATTGACGTTTAACAGGCGGAAGTCACTTCAACAGATCATTAGCTTTCTAAATATGGGCGCTACGCCACGTGCCTTTGATTTACTATAACATAATATACTAGTTTACGCCTTTTCTTTGACTTGGCATCGAAACAAAAACGCAAATGTGTTTGAACTTTGACGGAAATAAAAAAAATTAGGTACATGTTTCGATTTTTTTTTTTTAATTCCAATTTCAAAAGTTTCTAGAACAATCATAGTCATAGACAATGACAGACAAACCAATAATGAATCTAAAAAAAATATAGACTATATAGAGTTAAGTATAGAGTTTGCACGTGCAAAAACTAATCCTTTTACTGAAAGCCAATAAGGAATCTTGTTAAAATATTCACAAAATCGAACTTTCGGAATCTAGGTGACGCGAGATATTCGGAAGCAATTCTTGTCACTTATAATTGTGAAACTTTTAATCTTGCCCCCTTTATTCCAGGACTATTGAAATTGTTACCGAAGTTATATTGAAGTTTAGATTACCCCTCTGAACCCTTCGATGTCAAATTAATTATGACAAAAGATGATGATAGTGCCTTAACCCATTGAGCCCCGAGCAGCCCGATCGAACCACGACACAATAGATTTTCTATTGTGTCTGTGATTCCGGGGGCTGAGTTATTAAACGATATTTTGAACATAAGACCAATTAACTTGATATGTTAAACATTTAAAATACTTGATAGTTGATATACGTACATACATATGTATACCACATATGTATAGGTACGTGGTACCTACGTAAAAATATACAAGTAAGGTCAACATAAGTCACTGAACAGATTAGTACCTAATTACTAGTTATTTTTATAGTGTTCATGTTTTATTTACGTTTAATATAGAAACGGACGGAAATATAAACGTTTTATAATATCAAGTAACTTAGAAGCTTTATAGTTAATCCCTTTATATTATGCAGACTGTACCAACTAGAGTACACTGTACAATAGATCTGCTGAAAATTGCATGTTGATTAAGAATTTTCTAGAAATAGGACATCGGCAAGTATCATCAAAATTCAAGCCAATAACTTCCATAAGTTATTAAAGTTTCCAATTTCAATATTAGGTAATAGAGAAGTTATTACAATTCAAAGATTTCTCATTAAATTTGCTATTGGACATTTAAATACGTAGGTATAAGTGAGACCTTTGACCCTTTTAAGATATGAGTCAAATATGCTTCACATCTGTTTCATGATCGATTTTCATAACAGACAGCGTTCTGTACCATGAAAAATTAATAATTCTTTAAGATTACACCTAAGTTTTGATTATACATATAATATAATATGTCTATGGCTTCTTTTATTGAGTAAACCAGTAATAACTCAATTTACTTAAAAAAACAGTAAAGCAGTAACAAAGAAGAGCTGGCAAGAATGACTGAAATAAACTACTCTTTGCAAATCATATAAAATGTACCAACGTAAGTATACAGTTTCTCCATATTATAAAGTAACTAGCTTTCCACCCGCGGCTTCGCCCGCGTTTTTAAAGAAAAACCCGCATAGTTCCCGTACCCATGGGATTTCCGGGAAGAAACCTATCCTTCGTGTTAATCCAAGTTACCCTCTATATGTGTGCTAAATTTCATTGTAATCGGTTCAGTAGTATTTGCGTGAAAGAGTAACAAACATAAACACACACACACATCCTCACAAACTTTCGCATTTATAATACACTAGTGGTCCGCCCCGGCTTCGCCCGTGGTACATATTTCGCAATAAAAGGTAGCCTATGTCCTTTCTCGGGTATCAAAATATCTCCATACCAAATTTCATGCAAATTGGTTCAGTAGTTTAGGCGTGATTGAGTAACAGACAGACAGACAGACAGAGTTACTTTCGCATTTATAATATTAGTATGGATAATAACATAATATTAGTAGGATGAATATCCATAAAAACCAATGTCATACCGATAATACATTTAAACCTCTTTCCATAGCCAAAATGCTTTAATATAAATAAAATTCGGATATCGTTTTAGTGCACGAAACTGAATTTTATTAAAATGCAGCTACATTTTAATTCTAGGTTAAACGGCTCAAAGCTTTGAAGCTATATAGGTGGAGTGTTTCAAGAGGTTTATACAAAGGTAAGTGTGTCATAGAATCTATAGAATAACCTTTAGTCACTGGGATCAATCAATGATATGATGAAAAGTTGATTGCGACTTGAATATTTGTTAGTTGTAATACAATTTAAAAATGAATAAATTGTGACTGTATGTGACAATTTTCTTTCAGTGGTTCTTATTTTTGTTTTTATCTATTATCAAATTGACAACTTGAGTGTAGTTTTACATGTTATTCGTAAAATTTGTTGTAGTATAATTATTATTTATAAAATAATTAATTGTGAACATTTGACAATCTATGCGACCGGGACTACTGTTTGCAGAGATCCTACGCGATAATTTCCTAGCACGCATTATATTTTCGCGCCTTTCTTCCATATTCATAAACAACGAATTATCTGGCAACACTATAATCATTAATCTTAAAAATTAACGCGTACTCTCGCGTACTATAATGACGTATTAAAAATCCATTTACCAGTCAACCCGTCTATTATTGGCGGATTATAAATAAATATCCCTTTCGATAATAAGTAATGTTCCATTAGAGAAAGCTGCTTCGTCTCCATCAGCATTGGTGTTTACATTACAAGGGCGAGGGTAGGGTTGCCACTTGATAGTTTTGATTGTAGCAAAATGATTCTTACGAAAAAAAAACCAAACTTCAAATTGTGAGAACTAGCAGAACGCGGAAGAAACTAGCTTTTCAAGTCGGAAGTTCAACGTAACAAAGAAAACAAAATACAATTGAATTGATAACCATCACCTTGTCTTGAAGTCGGTTAAAAAATGGAAAATACCTTGTGATTTTACTTTATATTTACAAAATATAGGACACACCTACATGTGTTAATCATGTCTATGTAATCGTTTTTAAAAATATCTCAAGATAAGATTATTTTAAAATGATGTTAATATTTATATATAGGTATGTTATCATTTGCGTCATTGATACGACTACAACGCGAACGGTAGCTTAAAAATCGTATGAGAATAGACGTATTATAACTACATGTTGTTTAAAAATATCCTTTGTTTTAAATAGTCATAAAAATCCTACTTCCTTCCTACTAATATTATAAATGCGAAAGTTTGTGAGGATGTATCTTTGTGAATGTGTATGTTATATATTTGTTACCCTTTCACGCAAGTACTACTGAACCAATTACAATGAAATTTAGCAAACATATAGAGGGTAACTTGGATTAACACGTAGGAGGTTTTATCCCGGAAATCCTACGGGGACGGGAACTATGCGGGTTTTTCTTTGAAAACGCGGGCGAAGCAGCGGGTGGAAAGCTAGTCCTAAAAAAACTTAAATGTTTCTTCAAACACGTCGAACTATTACATAAATATAAAATAAGTTGAAACTGCGTATACACAGCCCTATAATACCATCGTATAGTAAACACACGCGTTTCATTATTTCATGTAAACAAACACACAGAAATATCATTTGTACGATCATTCATAATCATAACGAAATGGGAAATATTTTGACTGCAACATTGAAACGGTGATATCAATGGTATTGATTTCTGATGACAAAAGACTGAAACAATATCTGCGTATTGTTCAAAGTGGAGTATTTAATATTTAATGTTATTAATTCTGCCTTTCTGCATGTGGAGTGTGGACTGTATTTGTATGGTTAGTGTAGTTACAAAGATTAATTATTTATTAATTTATGAGATATTAAATCAAAATCAATTAAATAAATGAACGAAAATATGTTCTTCTTGTCTCATGTGTAAGGAGATTGTATTCTCACGTCAATGCGAGTAAAATATTGCCGATTTTTTTATCCACCATATACCTACTCACTCAGGTCAGCATTTTTGATGTGTGTGAAACAAACTCTCATTAGTACCTGAAAATATAAAAAAAACAACACTTGAACAAAAATACATTAATAAGATATAGGTAGTGTTCTTATTTACAATTTCTATGTGTATTTTTGATAGATAAAATCCATCATCATTATCAAGTAAACTTTCTGATGATAATAGAATTCCAGTGCATTATCAATATAAAGATCTTGAGGTATTCAAACAGATTATGATGCCTTTATAAACTCCTAATCAATTGAAGCGTAAAATCTCAGCTTTGTATCGTTTACAATGCTCGCAGATTAAATAGCACAATTATTTATCTGTGAAGGACTGAGCCTTAATCCTTGTTGAATTAAAAAAACAAGTCAAGAGCGAATAAAAAAATACATGACAGAATTTTAAAAAGAGAATTACGTTTTGTAAACTTGTGTGCACATTGCAATTTCAAAGAGCTTTATAGAGGAATGTTAACTATGGAATAGTGAAAAAATTATCTGTGATCGCTTGGTGATCGCACTTCAACACACGGATGCGTTCAGTCTTTTACTAGAGATGCTTCAACGAAGTTTCCTTTTTGAGCACTTACGCTAAAAAATCTTCAGAATAATTGCTTGTTGAGTATTTGATCATTTATTAGTTCTACAGCCTTTATAATGATAGTTACACATTAGAACACTGTATCAACGTTCAACATTTCTAAATCTATACATTTTTAAAATAACGTTTTAACAATGCGTAGGACCGCATGGCGCGGGCGGTGCGAAAGTTACAAGTATTTGTTCAAACAGGAAGGGACCCTTGTCCCAGAATTTATTTATTTATGAATTGAACAGAATTGAATAGAAACAGTGTTTATTAGTCCATTGCTTCGTAATTTGAGCGTCCACGTATAGAAATGTTATTTTAAACCACAGAGCTTTTGTGATCATCTTGATTCTACGGTAATGTGGAATTAATTGTTATTTATTCTATTGTTATAGTGTATAGTAGTTTCTGAAGAAGTTGCCATGTGTGCAATATAAATAGCGTTTTTATAAGAATTTATATTATTATTACACATATTTGTATGCAAATACGAATAATAATGCTCACGTTTTGAAGCAAAACTTCTTTAGGTGAGTTGAGAGTAAAATTTTAAGGTAGTGTCATGGCAATACCGTCACGTCATGGAGTAAGGCGATGATTTTGGTATCCTTGAATCATGATAAAAGAGTTTCACTTCTGACACGTGAGCTCGACACACATGCTATTTTTTGATCTCTGAATCATTCTTACAAATATAGGTATTTTTAATGAAAGGAAAATGGCGGTTGACAAACAATTGATGTGTGTTATTATGTTATTATTTTTTTAAGTTTAAACTTGTTTTACCTAAGTTATAATGAAAATAAAAGTGTTTGTCGTGTTTTATATTTCTTGTTTACTACAAAGTACCTCTGAATTTTGTGATAACGTTGCGATAGTGTGAAAAATAAACTTATTCTTAGAATAGCGAGGGGTTTTGCCAAAGAGATATTGGAAAAGGAATATGCGTCATAGCTAATAAAGATCTTTATAATTGTGTAGCGTTTTCTTCCTTTATACTTATTGAGTAAATACATTTTTAGAAGAGTAAGAGTTTTACGTCTTATTTTTCATGCAAATTGTAACGATTGTTTATTTAATTCATTCAAAACAATATTCATAAAACATTAATTAATCGTCAATTTTTTTCAAAAAAAAATTGTTTATCTTTACAATTTTTATATGAATTTTAATTGTTTCCAATTTTATTCAATCCTCATTTCAATTGACTATTTGACCAGAGTCCGGATAGATTCAATTATCGACCAGTATTGCCAGCTATAAAATTCGAACACATCTATCTTTAGTTGTCAGGTAAACATTAGCGCCGCTATAGCGGTCAATATCCTACCACAAATAGATGTCCGACAAAGGGTGAGCTTCTTGAACGATTCTGGTTTAGGGCTGAAGGGTAAATGTGTATTATTTTATGAACGGTAGAACCAATTAACGATGTTCCATGGTATGGAAGGACTAGTCACTAGATGTAGGTTTACTAAGATTAAACCTTGATGTTTTAGTACTTAAGTGTTGATGAATAATACAAAATGTTATAAACTTTAAAGAATATTGATTATAATTTGGAAAGATATGTGTTCTCTTCTACAAATACAAAACATTAGACCAAAGATTATTTTAAAATTTAAACAGTGACTTAAAATCCATGCGTGAATAGCATCTTTAGAATCTAATGCGCTAGCTACACAACCTCTCCTATTACATATTATTGTAGTGTTGCTACCACACACTACTTTATTCAACTTTATTCAACACTATTGCAGCAAGTTTTTATTGTAAATGTTACGTCTCGCCAACACAATAGCTTCAAGCTCAAAGGTGACGGAAGGACGTTTGCCTGAATGCGTGCAATGATTTTGTTCTGAAGGGGAAACTCAATACGGCCTATTGTGCCGGCCTATTGTGGTCAAATTTAAAAGTCTGCCAATGAGGGATCATGTTTGGTTCTCTAAAACTTGCTTCAAGAACACGGGTATTACCATCTCTGAGTATCTCACAAAAGCCAGGCATGACACTTTTATGGCTGCACGCAAGAAGTTTGGTATTCCAAGGTGTTGGACGCTTGAGGGGAGTATTATCATCCGGACCTCTGATGGAGTTCGCCACAGAGTTGTTTCATCCGAGGACCTTGATCTTATCGCTTGTGATAGCACTGAGCTATCTGCTGCTACATCCAACAACACTAAAGATACCAAGGGGACAACCGGCTCTCGAACGAGGCGTCCTAAAAAGTAAAAGTAAATTTCAAATCTATGAGGTTATACCACCCATTAGGTACTTATTATATTTCTTTTTAATTTCACTCTTGCTTCTTTTGTTCATGATCTGTTTATTTCGTTCACTTCATAATTATTTTATCTGTGGTATTTTACCTCTTAGCTTTTTACCCTCTTTACTTATTATGCAATTACTTTCATGTTTACTTTTGTATCTCTCATATTTCAAACTAACTTGTCAAAATATGTCAATTGTCATTTCATTGTTGTGATTGTCAGCTGTCACCTGTCAGATATAGACTAGATGTTAGTAGTTGTCAACTCAATTATTGTTGCCATTTGTGAATTATTATTATTTTTTTATTTTTTTTAACGTTCCATTAATATGTTTTATGTGATTTAAGTATGTATTACTTTCAAATGCTGCTGGCGGGTATAGGAAAATTTCATATTTATATTTTATTTTCTCTTTATTCAAATTTACTTTTATATTTTTCTCTTTCTGTATATTATACATATATTTATTTATTATACTTACTTAAATATAATTTACAAATATTGCTCTATTAAATGATACAGATTGCAGTGATTCCTATCATACTTTATCCAGCTCAAATAACAGCTTCAATGATAGTTTCCATAGCACAGAGTATTTACCACTCGACAAAACGCTTGCTTCCACTTTTTCCAATGTTCCTAACAACCTTAATCTTATCCATATAAATGCGCAAAGTATTCCGGCCCACTTCAATGATTTGCTTGCATCTTTTTCCAATGCTCCCATCCATGCCCTTCTTATTTCTGAAACATGGCTTAAACCCTGCCTTTCTTCCGTTGCCTATTCCCTTCCTGGTTTTAATTTGATACGTAACGACCGCACCGGCCGTGGAGGGGGTGGAGTTGCTATTTACTTACGCAACGACATACCGTTTTCTATCGTCAGCACTTCTCCTCAGCCACCGCCAGATGATGCGGCCGAGTATATCCTATTGGAATTAAATATTTCGAGTAAAAAAATCCTTTTAGGTGTTTTCTATGTTCCCTCTCTCCTTGTCAATTATTTCCATAACTTTGAAACTATCCTTGAAAACCTACGCCCTCTCTATGAACACGTACTGATTATGGGTGATTTCAATACTTGTCTCTTGAAAAATGATGCCCGTAGTCATAAACTTTCCTCTGTTGTTTCCTCTTGTGATTTAAACATACTTCCTCTTAATCCTACCCACTCTGCTCCTGGCTGTAATCCTTCTTTCCTAGATTTAATTATTGTCTCTTCCACTAGCCATGTTTCGAAACACGGGCAATGTTCCGCCGACGCCTTTTCCTTTCATGACCTAATCTTCCTGTCATACCTCCTACGTCCTCCTAAAAAGAAGCACAAGGTTCTGCTACAGCGTAATTTTCGTGATATGAACTTAGAACGTCTATGTGAAGATGCACAAAAAATAGATTGGTCTCCCGTTTTCTCTGCCGACACAGTGACAACTAAAGTTGATGTCTTCAACACTATTATTGTAAAATTGTACGACGTCCATGCACCCATTAGAGCTATTAAAATGAAACATGCCCCGGCTCCTTGGCTTACTGATGAGCTGAAATCGCTTGTTCACAAGAAGAATTTAGCTAAATCAAGGTTCAAGCAGAACAACTCAGACTTCAACCGGGAGAAATATAAAACTCTTCGTAATCGCTGCAATACGATGTGTAGAGACGCGCAACGACGCCACTTCCATAAATCTGTTGAGAACGGCAACACAAGTAGTACCTGGAAATTTCTTAAATCCCTTGGAGTTGGCAAATCTAATACTAATATTCCTCTCAATACCAACCTGAACCAATTAAATAAACACTTTACTTCTTCGGTTGCTCCTCTAGATAGCAACACTAAGTTTGATACTATTAACTTTCTTTTATCTTTGCCGACCCCTAGTTTTCCTCCGTTCAATTTCTCATCGTTCACTGACAGTGATATTAAAAAGAACATATTGTCCATTGCTTCGAATGCTTTGGGCTGTGATGGCATTGGCCGTACTATGATCCTACCTATCCTTGACATAGTCACTCCTATCATATCACATATCCTCAATTTCTCCATTTCAACCGCTAGCTTCCCCGATAGTTGGAAGGACGCTCATGTAGTTCCTCTCCCGAAAAAGATTAACCCTTCCAGCTTTTCCGATTATCGTCCCATTTCAATCCTGCCCTTCCTTTCAAAAATCCTCGAGAAACTAGTACAGCAACAGCTGTGCCTTTTTCTAACGAAACACTCCTTATTAGATCCTTTACAATCCGGTTTCAGAGCCGGTCATAGTACGGTCACTGCGCTTGTCAAGGTTACAGATGATATTCGTCTGGCAATGGATAATAAACAACTAACAATTCTTACTCTTATAGACTTTTCCAATGCTTTCAACACCGTTGATTTCGATATATTGTTGGCATTGCTGAGTTCTCTTAATATATCTCCTGCAGTGATCGACTGGTTTCGTAGTTATCTACATGGTCGCCGGCAGTGTATCCGTGTTGATAATAATTTTTCAACTTGGTGCGATATCACTGCTGGCGTACCTCAAGGCGGCGTGTTGTCACCACTCCTTTTTAGCGTATTTATTAATTCAATAACTTGTAAATTATCTTCTCTCTACCATCTATACGCAGACGATTTACAAATTTACACCCATGCAAGTCTTGAGCATCTTGAACAAGCTGTTGAGTGTATCAATAAAGATCTGCGTGCTATTGTGACATGGGCTCATCAGTATGGACTTAAAATTAACCCAACGAAAACGCAAGTAATAGTAATAGGCAGTCCTCACTTCATATCTAGAGTTTCTTTTGAAGACCTGCCTGCAATTACTATCGATGGTGTTGATGTTGACTACAGTCCGACGGTTAAAAATCTCGGCATATGGTTTGACCAAACTCTATCGTGGACAGAACACGTACAACAGGTAAGCCGTAAGATCTTTGGGGTTGGTTCGATGTTAAGACGACTGCGCAATTTTCTACCAAAACCCACGAAAATTTTGCTCGCGCAGTCTTTGCTTCTTTCTATCCTTGACTACGCTGATGCAAGCTATTTAGACCTTACTGAGGAGCACCTTAACAAGTTGGAACGTCTTCAAAATTTTGCAATTAGATTTATCTTTGGTTTACGTAAATTCGACCATATCTCCGATTTCCGCTCACAGCTCAGATGGCTTCCTATCCGTCTTCGCCGGAATATGCATATCCTTTCCTTATTATACTCCATCCTTTTTGATCCTAGAACTCCTTCCTACTTGAAAAAAAGATTTGTGTTTATGGGGTCTTCTCATGAACTCAATCTCCGTTCCTCCAACAATCTAACGCTTCGTATGCCTGTTCACACTTCCAAATTCTACGATTGCTCTTTTACCGTACAAGCCGTAAGATTGTGGAACTCTCTCCCGACAACGATCAGGCAAGCCCAATCTTTATATAGTTTTAAAACTCTTGTTAAGAACTACTATCTATCTCTTTAATGCTGTTTGTCTATGTTCTTTGCTGATTTAGTTATATTCTATTTATGTAAATTTATTTTCCTCTCTTCTAATATTTGTATTCCTATACTGCTCATTTCTCCTTTGTTTTTGTATAATATTATTTGATTCTTAAGTTATCTATCTATGTATAATTACAGTTCCTTGTATATGTATGTATTTATGCACTATCTACCTTTTTACTGATTTATTTTTCCTATATCCCAAGGTTGCCTGGAAGAAATCGCTTTTAAGCGATAAGGCCGCCAAATTGTACATTTATTATAATAATATCGTTTCTGTAAATTTTGTTTTTGTGTGCAATAAAGTGTTTTCTATCTATCTATCTACGTCATATTAAAGTATATTATATGGATATGTGTCCAAAATTGTTTTAAACATTATTTTTTTTAACAAATAAAGTCTAAAACAAAAATAAATGTAGGTTTGTTTAATTTTAGTGCGTTTTTAAACCTGTAGGTACCCAACATTTAAGCTGGGTCTCTTAAGAGCTAAATACTTAGGTGATTTTAGTGTTATAATATATGCTATATCTTCTTCCTAAATTACATCAGTACTTTAACTACCTATATGTGTAAAATATAATTAATAAAGCACCTTCATATTAGAATTTTAAAAGAATACTAATTGTAAGCACTAAAAAGAGATAGGGCTGTCAGACATATTGAAAATGCATAAGTATTATTGAATCTTACCCTTTGCAAGTCGATTTGAATACAGGGTTGTCACTTGCCACTATAAATTAGTAGGGACATAGTATATTAATTTAGTTATTGTCTGTACCTACTCTCCTATTTTATATAGTTTCTTTAAAGTTAGAAAATATGAAATGATATAAGGAAGTATATTGTATTATATTATTTAACTTTCACAGTAATAACTAATAACTTTGTTCATGCAAAAATGCATTGAAAGTTCAAGTAAGAGCAACATCAAATTTTTACGGTTCATTTTACGATTATAAGATTGATTAGGAAATAGAACGATAACCTAACTACAAATCATACCAACAACTACCGACCCAATATTTCGCCACAATAAAAAACGTTACATTCCAATTGAATACCAATCACAAAGAACTACAAACTCATCAACCCTAAAAGCAGTCTACACAAAGTACTCAACATCCTGATGAAGCTGGGGACAGAAGCACCCTTCGCACTCCCAACGTATGTACCTCTGTACTTTAATCTGACTTTATAGTACTAATGCCTTACGTCTATGGACACTTTTTTGTATAGCAGCACTAATTATCTGTCAACTTTTTTAGTGATTCATGACTCTAAAAAGGCTATAAAGTTATTACTGGCACTTTGATTTCATCATATTAAACCGATCGTCCCAGCTTTCGATTGGTGAAAGAATTTTTGAAATCAGTGCTAGGTACTGCAAGTTTTTGTGAGAAAATATTACTAACATACATATGAAAACACAAATACTTAGTTTTTATGATTTATCATACTAGTTTAGTTAGGTTAGATACAGACAGAGGTCGTCTTACGTCTGTACTTACGTGGTTAACTCTGAAAATCCGAAGGGATTTGGGTAAATATCCTTTCAGAATAGTGGATTTCTTATGCATGTAAAATTATATAGGAATTAGGATACGATACTTTTTATTTGGGATTCAAACCAAATACACATAAACATGTATAATATCGGTAGCTATGAGAAGATTAAAAATATCTTATACACCTTTAAATAGATACAAAATAACAGCTGAATGTCAGTCATCATAACATTTTAAATTTTTATATATAAGTAATTTACCAAGAATTTACCACTTAATTCCCTACAATACGGTAATAAAGAGCACAAGATAGACATTTTAATCGCAATAACAATATGCACTAATAATTGTTATAACGAAGACAAAAGGCCATTCACGACGAGACAATTCCTCCATTTGCGTCGCAAATTAAAATCCCGGGTAATGGAGAAGTTGCATTCCGTGCGTGAATGGCGGATCTACATCTGTACTTGAAATTTTCAGTCGACAGCTGCTAACAGAATAACACCTGAACTATCTATAAAATTATCTTATTTTATTGTATTTTAAATGTGAGTACAAATAAGTAGGTATGTTTAAATGTATGTTTTAAATTAGATACTTTATCCACCGAATTTTGGCAACTTATACAATAGGTATATTATATACTACTAGCTTACCGCCCGCGGCTTCGCCCGCTTTGTCTAAAACCTAATAAATTATATACTAAAACTCTTGAATCACTATCTATTAAAAAAACATCAATACATAGTAAAAAAGACACTTTGTTTTATACTATGTATATTTGATTATAGTAGGTACTTAACCCAGTTTGAAAGTAATCTGAATCTTAACTTGTATAAAATTAAAACTAAAAATCAATTTGAATATTTTTTTCTGATTAACCGAAATCTTGGTTTTCCTTGCTTGCGTACATAAATTATTCAATCACTGTGACAAGTATTTACATCGATTACAAAAAATATTGTCGCCATTTTCTTTTGTCCATTGTTCTTTTTGTTGTTAAGCGTAAACGACCGAGCAAAAACAATTCTAACATTAATGATTAATTATCTATTCGATGATGCGTGACAAATGTTTAATGTAAAAAAAATATATTTTGATTGTGTGAAAGTGCTGAATCTAAAACTATCAATAGAAAATTGTTTTTGCATTTTTTACCGTAACTACCTAGATCAATTTAAACATTTCTAAATTCTAGTAGATACCTACAGATACCTACTTAACAATTTATTATATAATATACCGTAATTTACAAAAAAAAAAACAGATTTTGTATGATCATCTAACAATACTTGCTCTTTCCATCAAAAACACGACACAAAGAACGATAAGTATGGGTAGGCACTGTAGTTTTTAACATTTTTAAGATGTGTACCTTACATGTGTATCTATGTACACATTTTATTTCTTCCAGTAATCTTACAAGCCGAACTACAATAATCACTATCACAATCCAAAAACCTAACCTCCCATTGCGCAGTCGGTATTGCCACCAAGTTACGGTTGCACCATAAAGGACCATTATATCTTATCTCCTATTGTCTGGCAAACAGCGGCGCATGTACTCGCAAGCCGGGTTATTAAGCACTGCCTTTGAAAACTCCGTTTCACGGTATTTACTATGAAAATTTCGTGTCTAGTACAATATTTGTGTTAGTATTCATATGTGCCGCTGATAGGAATTGTCCACATTCCTAAGCTTGTAGATGTATTTATTTAATTACTAGCTATCCGCCTGCGGCCTCGCCCGCGTGTTCAAAGAAAAACCCGCATAGTTCCCGTTCCCGTGGGATTTCCGGGATAAAACCTAGCCTATGTTGCTCAGTGAAGATGCAGCTTTCTAATGAAGGTAAGGTGAAATAATTTTTGAAATCGGTCCAGTTGTTTATGCGTGAAAACCATACATACATACATAATTACAAACCTTTCCTCTTTATATTATGTATTACATAGTATAGATGAAAGGGATTATATTATGATACATGAAAGCACCCACAAAATTTTCTTTAATTTTCAGGGAAAAGAAACTTTACCGGAACTCTTCATCTATTTGTTATTATGAATTAATTTTTTGATCTTATACCTACTAATATTATGAAGCTGAAGAGCTTGTTTGTTTGCTTGAATGTGGTAATCTCAGGGGTATATTTGAGAAATTACTTCCCTGTTATATGTAACATGCATTTATCGAAAAGGCAGCAGCGGAGAAATGCGGGTAAAACCGGGCACAGCTATATACATAAAAAAATACAAATACCACCCATTTCTATGCCAATGCACACAACTGCTCCCGCCGACCTACCCGACCCTACTGATCAAAGAATAAATTTGTTCCAATGAATTTCTTAATTCAAACGGGCGATAATTAAAACCAATTCATGGACTCCAAATTGGAATTTGGGAAAGCAACTGTATTAACAAAGGACACTTACTTAAATATAATTATGGAGTCATTCACGATTCTAATGCCACAGGATGGCACGGCAGCCATGTTGGTAGGTGTTCATTTTGATAGGATTAGGAATGGAAGTAGGTTTCTGGGATTAACTTATATTTTATTTGGTCTAATTGTCTATTTGAAAATCTTTATTAACTTATAGTAATTTGGTAAAAGTATTAGAAGTCAGTCTTCACTGTTCAAGGGCTGCCTAATTTTTTTATAATTAGATGATTAAAAGAGCTTTTCAAAGAGCTTTTGCTAATTTTTTACTTCCTTCGATTTATAAATGCAGACGATTAAACGGACATGAAAGCTCTATCATTAAATTGAAACATTTATTTACGGTTATCTATACCTATAGCTTCAAACGCCTCTACACGATACTATAAAATATTATAAATTTATACAATCTGCCATCAAAGCTCAGCCAATCAGGACGCAGCAATTTACACCAATAGCAAAAAGCTTTCCAACCAATCAACGTTCAGCATTCAACCGCAACCCGTTAGTCGCACACGTTCAAACTCTATTAAAACTCTAGATTATTGCAAACCACAAACATAATTTCTACTCAACATAGCAAACGTTTTACATTGCGCTTTCCATGTCTACATATGTATAGACGCTTTCCACGAACCAAGCTATGTATTGCGTCCTTCGGTAATATTTCGCTTTTAACTGTGAGGTGGTTTACTCTGTACAATTTGCAATAAATTATACATTTTATTACGTCTAATATTTAACAGAAATATACGATTAGAATGGTTGGTATTGTATGACAAATAAATTTAAACTTTCAATGTAGTAAGGCTTCGTCACTATTTCCTTCAAGTAGCTATACAAAGATCATCAATTCTTAATAGTTAATATCTATCTATCTTATTATCAAACCTAACTTCACAACGTAAAATAAATTATCTTGAATAGGTAAAGCCTTGGCCTTACTTCGCAACTGCTATTCCTATATTTAACCATGTGTGCAAATATAATAAATAAATTTTATAACCATTCTAATTACAACAAACTGTCTTCAACGGGTAAAGCATATAAAAACTGCTGCAAAGTTGTCATATTAATACCAGCAATTATCTTTGTGTGCACAATTGCACAGCATTCCATAGTTTCTGTGCATTTTACATGATTACTTACTTCGCAAATAATTAAATAACAACTGTCGACAGCCGTGTAGCTAAATTGCGCACGCAAAATATGTACACTAAGCGTTTTAGGGGCCATCCATAAAGTACGTCACACGTAAAGAGGGGGGGAGGGGGTCGACAAAGTGTGACATGGTGTGACAAGGGGTGGGAGGGGTCCTAAGTTTCGTGACATCACATTTCAAAATCTAGAGGTACTAATCGCGTAATTTGAAATATAAATTAAACTAAAAAATATGTCCAATTCTATCTTTAGGGCAATACGGTTTAAATTGTTTTGTGGACAATTTATATTTATTAATTAGTTTATTTTTTTGTTATTGTTTCAAATATTTGATATTATGTTGATTTCATAAAAAGTACTTAATTTAAATGGAAATAAAACTATTTTGAAACTGCTGTTTTAATTTAATAATTTTGATGTTAAATTGCAAAACATGTGACGTCACACTAGGGAGGGGGGGGTCTTAGAAATGTGACCACCTGTGACAAGGACGGGGGGGTGCTCAAAAACTCATGAAATTAGTGTGACGTACTTTATGGATGGCCCCTTACCGACTGCGAAGTTATTCTTTCAAGTTTAAATATACAGGCTCTTAATACTTTCAAGAGTTAAGTGTGTGAACAGGTTTCGCCTGCTGCTAAATTAAGAATATTTAAAATACATTTCACTCAATACCTGCGTGCTAATGAACTAAAGGAAAAAGTTAAGTTACGCACAAGTTAAGTTAAAAAGCTCTATCTGCAACCGTTTGTCATCTTTACATTTTTTTTTTCTCACAGACGTTTTTATAATTTGGCAGATCACCGTAACTACAAAACATATAAATATTTGTAGCACTGATAGTGCAACCTTGAACATGTCACATCCAAATCCAGAACTACCACCACAGTGGCGTGCCTAGGGTGTAAGGACTGGGCAAGCCCAAATTTGTCGAAATGTTTGCTGAGTAGGTACCTTTTTCTCAAATTATACTGTGTACTGTGTAGTGTGTACCTATGTTCGTTATAAAACTTATAAAAGAACTGTGAACATACCGAATCAAATCTTCTAAATATAAATCTAAAATTAAATCTTTTTGGGAGTTTTGATGCCTTTTTAGTTTTTACGACTTGAGTTAAATTATTTAAATCGTCATAGCCAGTTGTGTTTCAAACGTTCTTTTCGTTTGAAAAAAATATGCAAGGCCAACAATAAAACTTATTAGAATGAGAGCAACCAGCAAGCCAATGGGTTTTATAAATGGATCTATTAAAATTTCGTTTATGTGACTTACTAGTTTGGGTAATGCACAAATCGGGAGTTGGTTTTGGTAAAGAAATTAATTGTTGTTTATGAGCAAAGTTTAACGATTTTACCTTTCCCCCGCTGAGTAAAACATGCACACAACGCAAACCATCACAATTTACAACACAATCTGCTGTCGCGACACTCATTTTATCACAATATTCGAAAAACTTTCTAAATTACACCGTTACAATCACCCGCTCAAACAAACACTAATAATAATTATAGAAAAATTAAATTCATAAATCATAGTTCATACACTCAATCGTATCTCTCACTTACTCGTATCTCGCATTCTTTCGCGCATCGTTTGACTATTTTCATAGTACCTATAACTGCTGTACTGCAACGAAAAGCCGGGCATTTTTCCCCATACAAATTGCTATAGAATTTTATAGATAGGTATGTAGCTACTTAGTCGAAATTTCATACGTTAGAAGAGAGGCGCGCAAAGCCCGGTAAAAGCCCACGCGTGCGAGCGAGATGCCACTCAAGAACGACAACACAAAATGTCAACATTAAAATTACGACCTTATTTGGACAGCGAGAAGGATGAAATTAAAACGAATTCGACATTACTTTATTCTAAGCGTACGCTATTCGCTAGGCGTAGGTAAGTTTTCGTAGAATTTCGGCTCGGTTTCGGCAAAGGTTAAATTACTCATTGCGCGCGAATATTCAAAAGTGAATTTGGATATTTTCCTGACTCGTAGCGAATTTCTTAGGCAAGCCGGGCTTTTCGGCTTGTATGAACGTACCGCCACTGTACCACCACATGTTATTCACACTTAATATCCCCATACCAATCAAACAAATCTACCAAAACTTTTTCATTCAATTTAAATAATCAGCAAGCATCAAGCATAAAATTACGATAAATTATATTTAATTACGTCGCTGCAAACGAGACTGGTGTTGCAAATTGAAAAGTAAAATAGTTAATTTTAGACGCGCATAAGTATTCTAGCGGCGGCCGGGCGGCGGCGCCACTGGGCCGGTACGTAAATCAGATGTCTTAAGGACGCGTTTACGAATCTGACTAAAATAAGCAGTTTTTCGGTGCATTTTGCGGCGAAATAGCACAAAACCAAATTTAACTAATAATTACCATAAATAGATTACTCCTTAATCTTTAAGTGGTACTAATTTTTAAGTCGAAAATTTTGGTTTATAATATTGAAAAAAATAATTTCCGTTGCCTCTTCACACAAAATTGACAATATCGTGCTGAATAAACGAGCATTTTTCTTGTATTTAATAAAACAAATTGATTTATTTAAAAATATTTTAAGTAAGTAGACATGTCTAACTCAAAAAGGTACTAGATAAAACTATCAAAATGTTACAAATAGGCTGAGAAAAAAATTAAAATCAAATCTTATTTTTTCACATATTTAGCTGTAACGCGTGATACTTATTGCATTGAAATAAGGGTTATTTTATTTGTCACTATCTTGATAAAATTTGTAATGAAATATTTTAGTAATTTAGTCGGCGCTCGGACGCCTTTGTGAGTAGACGCTGTGACGCTTGTAAGCAGTTCCTCGTTTACGAAAAGATCGCTGTACGTATACAAAATATTTGACCTAATAAACTTGATCATTGACGCATTCTGCACCGACAACCAAGGCACACCAAGGAAAGATTTTATTTATAGTTTTTCATACTTATGGGATTATAAATTTCATATTTAGTTTCTGACTTGATGGAGTGACCTGCATGTGTACTTCGAAAGTTCGAAGACTGCTACTGGAACTAATAGACGAGTAGAGCTAGGTATGCCGAGTTTGGGCTCGTTTTGTTAGTTATGTTGAGACCTTACCTCCGGACTTGATGGAGTGACCTGCAGGTGTACTTCGAAGACTGCTACTGGAACTAAAAGATGGTTAGAGCTAGGTGTGCCGAGTTTGGGCTCATTTTGTTAGTTATGTTGAGACCTTACCTCCGGACTTGATGGAGTGACCTGCAGGTGCATTTACAAAATATGTTTTATTAATTAATGTAATAATATAGTGTCGTAGTATACGTACGGTTACTTACATATTTTGTAAAATTAAATTGTAATACTGAAATGATTTAAAAGAGCAACTATGGAGTTTCTTGCCGATTCTTCTCCATAGATACTGCTTTCCGAATCGGTGGTAAATGATAAAAATATGTATTGACGTTTCAAAAGTGCTTCTCGAAGAAGTCTAATTGAATAAATAAATGTTTGAGTTTGAGTTTGAGTTTGTCGACTTATAAAAATACTACAGGTTTGCCGGCAGCTTCGCCTGCATCATTTTTAAATTTAACCCAAATTCGGCGCCATTTTGAAATTCTTTGTTAATTGACCGATTTCGTTCAAAATCGATATCTGAGGATCCTTAGGATCACAAAACAGGAAACTGTTACAAAAATTTGAAAAAGTCAACGCCATTTTGAAATTTTCTGTTATTGTACCGATTTCGATCAAAATCGATATCTGAGGCTCCCTGGGATCGCAAAACAGGAAACTGGTACCAAAATTTTAAAAAGTCAGCGCCATTTTGAAATTCTTTGTTATTGTACCGATTTCGTTCAAAATCGATATCTGAGGATCCTTAGGATCACAAAACAGGAAACTGTTACCAAAATTGAAAAAAAGTCAACGCCATTTTGAAATTTTCTGTTATAGTACCGATTTCGTTCAAAATCGATATCTGAGGCTCCCTGGGATCGCAAAACAGGAAACTGGTACCAAAATTTTAAAAAGTCAGCGCCATTTTGAAATTCTTTGTTATTGTACCGATTTCGTTCAAAATCGATATCTGAGGATCCTTAGGATCACAAAACAGGAAACTGTTACCAAAATTGAAAAAAAGTCAACGCCATTTTGAAATTTTCTGTTATTGTACCGATTTCGTTCAAAATCGATATCTGAGGCTCCCTGGGATCGCAAAACAGGAAACTGGTACCAAAATTTTAAAAAGTCAGCGCCATTTTGAAATTCTTTGTTATTGTACCGATTTCGTTCAAAATCGATATCTGAGGCTCCCTGGGATCGCAAAACAGGAAACTGGTACCAAAATTTTTAAAAGTCAGCGCCATTTTGAAATTCTTTGTTATTGTACCGATTTCGTTCAAAATCAATATCTGAGGATCCTTAGGATCACAAAACAGGAAACTGTTACCAAAATTGAAAAAAAGTCAACGCCATTTTGAAATTTTCTGTTATTGTACCGATTTCGTTCAAAATCGATATCTGAGGCTCCCTGGGATCGCAAAACAGGAAACTGGTACCAAAATTTTAAAAAGTCAGCGCCATTTTGAAATTCTTTGTTATTGTACCGATTTCGCTCAAAATCGATATCTGAGACTCCCTGGGATCGCAAAACAGGAAACTGGTACCAAAATTTTAAAAAGTCAGCGCCATTTTGAAATTCTTTGTTATTGTACCGATTTCGTTCAAAATCGATATCTGAGGATCCTTAGGATCACAAAACAGGAAACTGTTACCTAAATTGAAAAAAAGTCAACGCCATTTTGAAAATTTCTGTTATTGTACCGATTTCGTTCAAAATCGATATCTGAGGCTCCTTAGGATCACAAAACAGGAAAATGGTACCGAAATTTAAAAAAGTCAACGCCATTTGGATTTTTTTGTTATTGTACCGATATCGTTAAAAATCGATATCTGAGGATCCTTAGGATCACAAAACAGGAAACTGTTACTAAAATAAAAAAAGTCAACGCCATTTTGAAATTTTTGTTATTGTACTGATTTCGTTCAAAATCGATATCTAAAGATCTCTACGATCACAAAACCGGAAACTGGTACCAAAATTTTAAAAAATCAGCGCCATTTTGAAATTCTTTGTTGTACCGATTTCCTTCAAAATCGATATCTGAGGATCTACGATCGCAAAATAGGAAACTGGTACCAAAATTTAATAAATTCAGCTGGTAAAGAAGCAAAATATACAATTCTTGCAGTTTCTATGTCAGTTAACTGTCGAATCTTTCTGCCAGCGTAACCAGCAGAGCTGAGTTTGATCCTAAGGATCCTCAGGTATCGATTTTGAACGAAATCTGTCAATTAACAAAGAATTTCAAAATGGCGCCGAATTTTTTAAATTTCGGTACCATTTTCCTGTTTTGTGATCCCAGGGAGTCTCAGATATCGATTTTGAACGAAATCGGTACAATAACAGAAAATTTCAAAATGACGTTGTCTTTTTTTCAATTTAGGTAACAGTTTCCTGTTTTGTGATCCTAAGGATCCTCAGATATCGATTTTGAACGAAATCGGTACAATAACAAAGAATTTCAAAATGGCGCTGACTTTTTAAAATTTTGGTACCAGTTTCCTGTTTTGCGATCCCAGGGAGCCTCAGATATCGATTTTGAACGAAATCGGTACAATAACAGAAAATTTCAAAATGGCGTTGACTTTTTTTCAATTTTGGTAACAGTTTCCTGTTTTGTGATCCTAAGGATCCTCAGATATCGATTTTGAACGAAATCGGTACAATAACAAAGAATTTCAAAATGGCGCTGACTTTTTAAAATTTTGGTACCAGTTTCCTGTTTTGCGATCCCAGGGAGCCTCAGATATCGATTTTGAACGAAATCGGTACAATAACAGAAAATTTCAAAATGGCGTTGACTTTTTCAAATTTTTGTAACAGTTTCCTGTTTTGCGATCCCAGGGAGCCTCAGATATCGATTTTGAACGAAATCGGTACAATAACAGAAAATTTCAAAATGGCGTTGACTTTTTTTCAATTTTGGTAACAGTTTCCTGTTTTGTGATCCTAAGGATCCTCAGATATCGATTTTGAACGAAATCGGTACAATAACAAAGAATTTCAAAATGGCGCTGACTTTTTAAAATTTTGGTACCAGTTTCCTGTTTTGCGATCCCAGGGAGCCTCAGATATCGATTTTGAACGAAATCGGTACAATAACAGAAAATTTCAAAATGGCGTTGACTTTTTCAAATTTTTGTAACAGTTTCCTGTTTTGCGATCCTAGAGATCCTCAGATATCGATTTGGAACGAAATCGGTACAATAACAAAAAAAATCAAAATGGCGTTGACTTTTTTAAATTTTGGTAACAGTTTCCTGTTTTGTGATCCTAAGGATCCTGAGATATCGATTTTGTACGAAATCGGTACAATTAAAAAAAAATTATACTGCGTCCATAGATAACAGGTATACCTGTTATACGGACGCAGTATAATTTTTTTAACAAAACGAGCCCAAACTCGGCACACCTAGCTCCACTCGTCTATGAGTTCCAGTACCAGTCTTCGAAGTACACTTTGGCAAGTACTTGTTTACCAAACAATCACTGTCCAATGAAATTAGATAAATGGTATCTACTTTTGTGACCATTCAACGTTACAAACTTTACAAATCAAAGTAAAGTTAAAAAAACATAGCAATAAAAATAAGCTCAATTATCAAGTCGTGTCAGTTTACTCATAATTTCGCCGCTTCGCGCATTTCGATGTGTGTGTGAGCCGTGCACGTGTAGTAGTAAGACTCAATACCTAAAATTGATGCGCGTCAATTTGTAAATACGTCCTTAAGTCGCCAATAAATCAAGTAATCTAACTAGTATGCTGACCGTACGCGCGCCGGTTAGATTAAAGCCTAAATACAACGAGCAGATGGGCCCGAGAAGTGTCAAATAATGACTCATGTTGGGGAGTGAATCACCCCACAGAACGCTTTGTACCTGCGCTGCGTGAAAGCATTAGACAAGGACGGAATATACACACCTTAGAGATTAGCTTTTTTTAGATAAGTTTCAAGTTTAAAATAAATAGCCGTTTTATCAACGTCGTCCTTTACACCCGGTCTTGTTTTTTAAACGGAATAATGATTAAAACGTTTCAATGCTGCGCTTTTAATTTTCTGATTGTTACTTCGGCTCGAAATATTTTAAAAGTTACCTACTTTTCAAATTTGTCGCTTATAGGTCTACCAGAATCTGATGGCATATTTATATTTAAGAAATAAAAGATTTTCATATGGCAATTTTATTTGATAACTATCAAAATGGTTGTCAAATTATTTGTCTTCTTTGCAATTCTTGAATAATTTTTAGGATTTTGTCTAAAAAATCTTCGAAGATGTCGAAAAAGCCGCTGCGATCACAAGCAAGAGGTGTTGTTTATAATGTGTATAGAAAAACATTCGATGAAGAAGGGTCAAACACATCACAATTTTCAATTTTGAATATTTTATTGGTAAATTGGACTTAGCCGTTTTGATACTTAAAATCAAAAATATTATAAGTAGGTAAATAACTATAATATTGTTTTTTGATTACAATATAATTTTATGAAAACTTATTACAGGAGTTTCCAATACGGCTATGCGTCAAGTCCAAGCTATCCAAGTCAATTTTATAATTATTTGTGTATCTGTTAATACTTACGAAAATAAACATAGTTTTATTTTATTTTATTGTTATTTTATTTTATAAAAAAATATTAGCATTATCTAGTTTTGATCTGCATTATCATTACATCCATATTTTTACATGGCTTAATGATAATGAATATACAAATATAGGTATGTGTAAATAATAATATTATGTATTACATAGATAAAAGTAATATGTATATTATACAAGTAAGTAGAACCTTCAAAATATTAAGTGGATATCTCATTATTTGGTACAGTATTGTTCACTTATGTAATGTGACTAATGATGTTGAGGACAAAATAAAAAATAAGCAGTATCAAGATCGGTCAGTCCATTTTCCCTAGGGTTGCACACTCAAAATTTTGATTTCCCCAATTGCCATCAGATTCTGGTTTACCTATAATAATATAGACCTAGTGAACACACAGCCTTAAAAATATACATCAACGAGAGGTAACAAGAATTCAGTCATACTTAATGATATCTACGAACAAAAAGTTAACATGAATATCATCGAATAAAAAAAATGTTTGTATAGCATGTTTTAACATAATAAACCAATAATGTCACAATGACCGCGCGCCCTACGTCTTTAGAATGTTGCAGTGAGCGCACATCCGCAACTTTTTTCCCACTAATTAGGGAAGAAATCGCTCGTCTATAAATGTTAACATTACCTCACGCAATGACAGCATGCATATTCTTTATGAGGGTAACATTGTATTCACTGTTGACAACCATACATAGTTTCTAACTAATTGCTTTAAATCTAAACTAGACATAGTATATCTATAAGAAAAAAGGAAAATTGTGGTATACGCATGTTTTTTTATCCCTTTCACACCTAACTTGGTCACCCCCACAGAAAGAGATAAAAAAACATACAGGCGTCATTCAAGGTCATATTTTCTTGTTACAAGTTAATGTTCATACTAAAATCTCCAGTGTATTAGATATAAGCTTCTTGGGTAAAAGGTTCATTTTGTCAGTCTTTGATGAAAATAATTTATCCTAATAACAAGAATATCGACGATTTTTGTCAATTTTTTATTTAGCAAGTGACGAGCCAAGATAATTTTATTTTGTCATTCTTATAAACATAATAAGATAAATATTAAAAGAATGTATGTAATGTCAATTGAAAAATAAACCCCGTCCTGTGAAGAATGGGCAGATGCATTTTGCACCTGTATCACTTTTCGGTTAGGTTATACATATTATTGATGTTTTTATGTTAACGATATGGGTGGGTTTCACACTGGAAGTTTTATTTTATGCGGGGACGAACCCAGGACCCAATAGTTAAACCTATTAATTCTGTAGCAACACTCAATCGACCGATTTTAAATAATTTTATGAAGATAACAACATCCAAAATTATTAACCTCAAAGTTGTAGTATGATAGCAATACTTCAGACTTCTTAAAGAAAGTTGGTAGTCTTCTCTTGCCTTGCTATTTTTTCCTATTATCACATATTATGTTATCTAAACATTAATACCAAGCAATAATTAAAAAACAACAACTACCAAGCTATTATATCCAAGGAAATGGTATAAGTAAATAGAAAATACATTATCAATCATTATCAGCTGTTACGCTTAGGAAGCGAATAAAAACTGATACGTAATAAATCTGATAAAGTTTCCGACTTACAGTTTTCACATGTAGACTTACTTTGATAACCTAAATAACACGTGGAAAATAAATAAAAATAAAAGAGTACGAAGAAAGATATTATGATCGTAGTCTACGAATTACAAATTTCCCACAAAATACTCAAAAAATATTCACATTTTATGAGACTTGTTGAGTTTATAGAACACTAGTTGGTCTTCGCGTACATATTGTCTGGCTAACGAAAGATGAGACTGGGAAAAGGCGGCAAATTCAAAAAATCAACATATGGCAACTTAGGTTATAGTTGGAAATATAGTTTTAATACTTTTATTTATTATTTTCTCTTACGAGCAAAAAAAAAACAACAAACTCTTCATCTTTATAATATTGTTTTAAGGTGGTTTTAAGTAATATAGTACAGTTAAGAAATACAGATAGACAAAAAAGAACACCGAATGAAAGCAAGAAAAAACACAATAAAAATACAATTAAAGTTTGTTTAGTCAATATAATCATTTTAAATCTAAAAATTCAACCGCGAGTGAATAGTAAGAATCACTATCATTATCTCTGACTCTTATTATGAACTCTTCCATTTCTGCAGTTTTTCCATGACGTTTTTTATACTATCTTCAACACGAATAAGTAACATGGTCCGGTCATAGAAGAAATCTCGTCAAGATACTGATTTTGAGTCTTTAAACATTTTGAACGAAACAGATCATTCAATTTTTTTTTATTGTTGCTTGAATAGTTTATAACTGGACTATTGGTATCATCCATGTTACCTGCAAAATAATAAATATTTCAGAATGAATAGTATCAAAATATCAAAGTCACACTTAACAATGCATTGAGATATTTCACGTAAACACTCTTGTTTTTCCTTGAAAACTACATCTCTTTCAACTTGTTTCTTTTCAAATTTACTAATCATAGTAAAAAGAACCTTTTTTAAGTCGCTTTTCAATGTTTTCGTCTCGTTTTCAATTAGAAATCACTAAAATCGCGGAAATAATTTTCACTTTGACATATCAACAACTCAGGTTTTATTGACAATTACGTAATTATAAGTGTTGCCATATAAATTTTCGAAATAAAAAGCCAGTCTCATCTTTCGTTAGCCAAACTTTATCTAACAACGAAAGAATTTTTCAAATCAGACCAGTAGTTCCTGAGATTAGTTCCAAACAAACACATAAACAAACTCTTCGGCTTTATAATATTATATTATGAGTATTTGTATTAGTATAGATACTCAAATTTCGACGGACCGAAGGACGTTTTTTAAAAAGACAAGATTTAATTTAAACGTCTTTAATATGTGCTCTCTACATCCAGAATGAAAACTTAAACTATAAACTTATCGTTAAACAAAAATGCAACGCTGCAATCTATGTTCTAAGAAATACAAAATGCATTAAGGCGATGCAGGGTGGCCGTAGTTATGCTGCGTTAACAAATACGATATCACATGCATGTACTGCGGGTTGCCCCGACATAACTCCTCCATCCTCAGTTTCAAGAAAATCTGAAGGATTTTCTTGAATACATATTTCTCTTAATTTAGACTTAATTACTACCACAATTACAATTATAATTACGATTAATACAAAAGTTATAATGTTAATCACTCCGACGGCACTATTCACTGTACTACTAAACTGGTTTTCACTATTTTCACTATTTTCAATTAAATGCCTAAGCATATTTATGTCAGTTAAATTTGCACCCTTCAGGTTAACAGGCTTCCTGTCGGTCGGGAAGTTCATCAAATTTGGTAATATAATTTTTGGTAAACTTGGGTATATAATACCAATTCCATTTACTTCATATTTCTTTAGTGTTATATCTCCGATTTTCACGTAACAGCCAGTCTCGTCTAACGTCAATAAATAGGTACCATGAAGGAATTCTTGGGTTACCTCGTTTTCACAGACCTTGGTAAGTACTGTTTCCACATTTACGTATAGTATCCATCTATTTGGCAGAACATTGTCGATTTTCACGTCATCTATGGAAATGGGAATCGGCTGACAACTGGAAACATTTGTAGATAGCCGCAAAAGATCAGCTAAACAATCGTCTTTATATAATGTTGATGTCAGTATTTCCGGGCATAGGAACCGGTCTTCATCTATTTCTTTGCATGGTTGTGAAAGTGGCATGGTTTTCAACCCCTTCACAAGGACATATGGGTATTTGGGTAGGATAAGGGAAGTCTGACCTTTTTCTTCGTTAAATATAGGTAAAGGTATTATTTTAAAATATGAATAAATGTCGTCAGTAATTAATGGAATAGTCATTACGAATTTTATTTGACTTTGTTTTACATAAGTTTGTACTTCTATTAATTGTTCAATTTTAAGAACATTATCTAAATTTACTGGAAATGGCAACTTAGAGCTAGTTTCAATGTTTTTTAATAAAAGTAATAATTCCTTAGTATCTACAACAGATTGGTGTAAAAGTTTAATTTTACTAAAAGCTACAGCAGTTTCTATTTCACTTAATCTAACGTAAAGAGACATAAAATTATATAAGAATGCAGAATATGTATGTATAATTTCATTAGTCCTTTGATGTAAATTTGTGTCATTTAAAAGCGAATCAATTACATTTAGCTTATTCTGGATTGCAATGAAATTGTTATTAGATATTTCAGCTACATTTAATAACGAACCCACCATCTCAGTAACTATTGTCATCTTATGTATTATAGAGTCTTGTTTAGTCTTTAATTTATCAATAGTGTTTTCAAATTTTATAGCATCTTCGTTGTCGAGGTTACCGGTGATAATTTTTATAACTGAACCAAGTGGATTTAATAAACCACGTTTAGATCTAGAAGACGGAATTAATTGTTCAAATTTATCGATAGTATAATTCATATGATAATCTGTTTGCAATTCGGTTATAATAAAATCGGAACCTAACGCTTGTATATCAATACAACTATGAACCTGATTCCTAAATGATAGATAACTATTTATATTAAATTCTAAATCGTCATATATTAACTTTAAATCTAAAACCTTAATAACTCTCCATGTGTCATTGCTGACGACTGCATAGCCTTCACGGAGAGGTAGTATTCCGGGGTTCCGTTTAATCTGGTGCAGTTGAAGACCCTGGTTTTGGATCACGTGGATCGCCAAAATTAGTAACCTGTGGAGGATGCTTAATGTTTTTAATGGGGACTTTAGTTTCACGATTGTGCGTCGTTACTGGCACAATATTTTTATGGATCGGTCCCGTGACTATCGCTTTCTGATACCTAGGCTTATCTGTAGCACGTCTCGTGTTAACTCCTTTAATGTAAACTGAATCTCCTATGTCTATGTTAAAATTATTTTCACCGCCATGCTTATCCTTAATAACCTGTTTCTTATGAATAATTTTGTCTTTAAGATATTTGTTTAAAAGTTTTGTATGTTTGTGGTGATCTTTTACAATTTGTTGAGTTAATTGTTTATTACAATCTACAGCTTCATCTAGAATCAGTATGCCTTCCGTATCAAGATCGCGAGCTGAGTGAACCGTATCTGTATTTTCGCTATTATTGCTAGACGCGGTCAAGGTGCTGCTTTCCGCGGTTATTGTACTACTATCGAGTGACGGAATCGAATATGGGGATCTCGGGCAATTATTTTTAGTAATAGGCACTGTTTGGTCTGAATCAGACGAAATTGTATTCGGCGTCAGGGGTCGCGGGTCACATGTTCCAGCCTGATCGTTACTAACTTTTACTATTTCGTCTGTTGCATCGGTTAAGTGTTTTTGAAGATTTCGCTCCTTTTCATCTACATTAACTTTCATTGCCACGTCAACTATTGCTGCTGGCATACGAACGCTTTCACGAAAAGTCTGAAAATCTAATGTAGAGTCACCGTTCTGAAAGTTAGTTGGAATTGATACTCTAGTTTCTGATCGAGGCTCTAAGGTGATTTTTAACGGAGGGTTATAAATAATCGGTATTTTGGCGTTAAATGTTTCTAAAACTTGGTGTTTCATATCGATATTTGCATCTAGGTTCTTAAGTAAATCAGATCCGATTAATCCATCATACTTACTGTCTACATTGTATACATAAAATTTGTGGGAAAGTGAGCTTCTAAAAGTTTTTAATAACGGAATTACTATAACCTCATCATGAGTGCTTTGCGCATGTGTACTAACAACTGTAAATTGTTCATACTGTTTATGGTCTCTAAAATATTCTTCTGCTTTGGCCGGACTTATAAAAGAACGACTGCTTCCTGTATCTATGAGAAACTTTGCTTTTATTTCGGGAACTATAATATGTGGTAATTTTAAGATGCTGTCACAATAATTTAAATTAATTATTTCACTGTCTCGTCGGAGGCCGGTAACAGGAAATTCGTTATTGTCATTAAAATTGCTTTCAGTTACTTCCGGATCGGTAAATTCGTATAAATCGTTCGCGGCGTCTTCGTTATAATCTAATGTGGAGTTACCGTAATTTTCGTAATTTGGTTCATCGCAGTAATATAGATTATGAGTTACGTTTTGCCTCATAGGTGCCGTACGCATTGATACATCACTATTTAAGCCGGGGTTCGGTGCCTGAGCATGTTGTATGCCAAATTTAAAACGAGGTTGGTCCGTTTGTTGATTTGGGATTCCAAATTTATAACCGGAATTTTGAAAAGGTCGCAATTGGTGGTTATTATTAGATTGTGTGCCAAATTTATAGCCTTGGGCTTGTGGTGTTTGCCTTAACTGTTGAATAAAATTTGGTCGAGGTGGTTGCATTAAATTTGGTCGAGGTTGTTGAGCGAAATTCGGTCTATAACCAATTGGCTGTTGAGGACTGCCGTATTTAAAGTTTTGATTTAAAGGCATCGTACTAAAATTAGGTTTTAATGGATTTTGGAAAGTGTTTTGAGTTATAGGTTTTGGCTTACTAATCTTTGCGTTATATTGTTGTATAAAATTTACTTCTTCTGTAACTACGCTAAGTGCATTTTCTAAGTTTGTACAACCCCTTAATCTAACAATCCGGATCATGTCCTCCGGGAGGTTGTACAGAAAAACATTTAACGCAGTATTATTGTATATGATCATCTTCGCGGCTTTAACTCCTTCATCCGTGAGGCGGTTTACTTTTGAAAATAGGGAGCTTTTAACATTTTGTATTCTGTGGCAAAACTGTATGTAACTTTCACCTTGTTTTATTTTTAACCCTTCTAATTCTAGTGCGATACATTCTTCCGATCGCGGGTCTCCGAAATGTTGGGTAAGTATTTCCTTTAATTCAGTCCATGAAGTTATATTTTGGTAATCACTAAGCAGTGAAGCTGCCTTACCGATAAGCCTACTCGTTATGGCATGATATACATATAAGTTTTGTGCGTTATTGTTCGCATCTTGGAATGATCTTATAATGTATTCGCTTTTATTGATAAATAGGTTTAACAGTTTTTCATCTCCATCAAATTTGGGGATGATACATAGTATTTCTCTTGGTATGAGTTTAATCTCTTCCATTTTGGTTCTTTTAGTTAGTTTTAGCGATTAAAACTCTAAATATAATAAAGATAACACTATTTTTTACTAATAACTAACACTTAAAATTAAACACTAAAAATTACGACTTATCACGATAATTGTAACGAACAAAATCAAATAATCGTAATGATTAGGCCGACTATTTTGGGTCGGGGATTTCGTGAAAACAGGGAATGTGAAAAACAGGAGTGAAGAGGTTTACTCACAGACTGCTCGCTCCCATGTCCTTCACTTATGATCCTGGATGCTCGTCCTTGAGGTCACAGTACGCGTTTCACTTCAGCGATTGAGTTTTACGCGTACGCGTCGCGGGAGAGTTATTTATTTGGTTCGAGGATACTCGTACAAGCACCGCACTATCACAGATCCTTTCGGCTATAGTGTTAGCTCGGCAGCAGGATATTATCGAGTATCCTACCGGCTGCGCCACTCAAATTTCGACGGACCGAAGGACGTTTTTTAAAAAGACAAGATTTAATTTAAACGTCTTTAATATGTGCTCTCTACATCCAGAATGAAAACTTAAACTATAAACTTATCGTTAAACAAAAATGCAACGCTGCAATCTATGTTCTAAGAAATACAAAATGCATTAAGGCGATGCAGGGTGGCCGTAGTTATGCTGCGTTAACAAATACGATATCACATGCATGTACTGCGGGTTGCCCCGACATAACTAGATTGAGACATTATTTGTTTATTGTGATATTTACATCACTTGAAATACAATAGAAAATAACACTATTTTCAATTACCTTTCTTCCTAAAGGAAACAAACTAGCACTTACAGATCGTTCAGACATCGATGCGACATCCGGCCGACCCACATCGGAAGTGAACAACTAATCTTGACAGTTCTGCCGCTATTTGTCGCGACTTGTCGCACGCTATATGCGTAATGTACATGCGGCTTTAGTTTTTACAAGAATACGTACTTTTTAACGACGTTATAGTCTGGGATACATCGCCCATTTTTGCGAGTGATTACTATCAAGCTAATTTTCCGTGAGTAGCTTTATTTTGATGAGACGCCCAATAATTTCCTGTACGGAACTCTCGATTGTGGTAGCTAACAGAGGTAACAAGGATAAAATATGTCGATTCTATGGTTCTCAAATATTTATTACTAACTGATTTTTTTTTGTTCAATCTCAAGATAATTATCTAAATTATTCGAAAAAATATTTGTCCTACAAAATCTATGGTTTGATCAAAGAGTCCCCTCTTTCCAATGTGTATCGATAACGAGGTCATCATAAATGATTACTAACCAGCTGATTTTTTTTTGTTCACTTAGTTAATATTTATAAAATTCAACAGACATATTGTCCTACAAATTGCGTGGTACGTTATCCTGGTCCTACGCTTAGAAATTGTTGATACCACAAGACCATTTTTTTCATTACTAACTGTAGGACAAAAATATTACATAATAGGTTAGTGTGTTCTCAGCAAAACAGGTATGTATCACTAGTCCGACAAGAATTGTAATTTTTTCGTTTTCCTATTTGTTAAATAAGATACAGTGAAAAAAGCTTTTTAAAATTTAAACAACTTTATTTTTTAGTAAACAGTGGCGTGCCTAGGGTGTTAGGACTGGGCAAGCCCAAATTTTTCGAAGTGTTTGCTGGGTAGGTACCCTTTTCTTGAATTAGGTATACACTGTGTTACTAAGTAGGTACCTACCTATGTTCGTTATAAAACTTATAAAAAATGTGAACATACCGAATCAAATCTTCTAAATCTTCACGCGCGCCCGCAAACAGTTGAGTCAAACGTTTACCATTACAATCATATTAAAATCTACCTATATCTATAAATTATATAAAACTGTAGGTATGACATTATATTATAAAATTGTACAGATCATTTATATTCTAATTCAAAACGCCGATCTTTCTGAAGGAAATATTTTATAACATCGGAATAGAAGTAGATACTTAGGTGATTGTTTTAATTCAATTAACAGCTCTTTCTCAATGACAGTCATTGTTAATTCAGAAAGGCGTTCTTGGCCTTGTGTATTTCTTAAATACGTACCCTATGAATTCGATTTAACGCTGAGAAAGCACGCTCCGTGGAAGAACAACTAGCAAGAATCGTAAATACCAAAATAGGTATGTGCAAGTTTCATCAGAAGGCTTCTTCTAACCAATTCTCATTCATGAAATCGATTAATTCGTAAACATTACAATTAAAATTTGGTTTATGTTACTTACTGCACAAATCGGGAGTTGGTTTTGATGAAGAAATTAATCGTTGTTTTACAGTAAAGTTTAATGATTTTACCTTTCCCCGCTGAGCACAAAGCAAACCATCACAATTTACAATACAATCTGTGTCGCGACACTTATTTTATCACAAAATTCTAAAAACTTAACCTAAATTACACCGGTATAATCACGCGCTAAACCATACTAACAATAATATTCACGACGTTCGTTCGCGCGACGCGCAATCGTTACTATCTTCACACTGTTAAAGCCCGGCTTTGTTGGCCATATAAATTGCTATAGAATTCTATAGATAGGTATGTAGCTACTTCAACGAAATTTCATACGTTAGAAGAGATAAGCGCAAAGCCCGGTAAAAGCCCACGAGTGCAAGCGAGAGAACTATATGTCACTCAAGAAGGACACCGCACTGTTTATACAAAGTACGACTTTATTTAGATAGCAAGAAGGATGAAATTAAAAAGTTTGACTCGAATTCGACATTGTTTGTTGGTGAGTTTTCATTGAATTTCGGAGCAAATTTTGAATTGCTCGTTGCGCGCGAATATTCAAAAGTGAATTTGGGTATTTTCCTGTCTCGTAGCGAATTCCTTAGGCAAGCCGGGCTTTTCGGCTTGTATGAACGTACCGCCACTGTTAGTAAACCAGGTACAAAAATTTGTGAACATAAAAGTTAATCTTCATCAGATTCATCTGATAAATCTTCGCTACTAACATCGCTGTCATTTTCATCTGTTTCACTTTCCTCACTCGTGATATCTGACTCTGTAATAACATGAAAAAATTAAGTAAATAATATAATAACTAGCGGTCCGCCCCGGCATCGCCCGTGGTACATATTTCGCAATAAAAAGTAGCCTATGTCCTTTCTCGGGTATCAAAATATCTCCATACCAAATTTCATGCAAATTGGTTCAGTAGTTTAGGCGTGATTGAGTAACAGACAGACAGACAGAGTTACTTTCGCATTTATAATATTAGTATGGATGAATAATCAATCATTAAATAATAATAGTATTATTAGGGTACCTTGTAAGTCAGAGGATAATTCTTCAAATGATGGACTTTGGGGACCATCAAACCAATAATATTGATATTTACCATCAATTATTGTCCATCCAAAATTTTCTGGCAATTTTTCCGTGGGGCACCGCAAGTGTGCACATACACCACCATACATTGCAGATGAAGAAACATTATTAATTGTTTATTTGAGAAACATGCAAATAAATACAGTATCTACATGAATATCACATAGCATCATCGATATTGAAAAAATTATCCCATATTAAATTAATATTTATATTTACAAAAAATTTAATAAAAATGTAATATAATATACTATCAAAAATTATTGTTTAAAGAATGTAACAATGCTACAATAGAATGTTACAATGCTAATGTATGTTGTCACTCAGCTGCTGTAGTAGCAAAATACAGAAACCCAAGCAACACGATTTTTTTTTTCAATTTTTTGTTGAATTTAAATTGACGATTATTAATTCTTATAACTTCTTTTAAATTTTTGAAAATAATCAAATCGAGATATTGTATCATTGCTACCTCTGTTAGCTACCACAATTGAGAATTTTCGCATAGGAAATAGTTGGGCGACTCATCGAAACGAAGCTATTCACGAAGATTCAGCTTGATAGTAATTATTTTTATATCAAGGATCTGTACTACAACTTTTTAGCGTAGGACCGGGATAACGTACCACGCAATTTGTAGGACAATATGTCTGTTGAATTATATAAATATTAACTAAGTGAACAAAAAAAAACCAGCTGGTTAGTAATCATTTATGATGACCTCGTTATCGATACACATTGGAAAGAGGGGACTCTTTGATCAAACCATAGATTTTGTAGGACAAATATTTTTTCGAATAATTTAGATAATTATCTTGAGATTGAACAAAAAAAAATCAGTTAGTAATAAATATTTGAGAACCATAGAATCGACATATTTTATCCTTGTTACCTCTGTTAGCTACCACAATCGAGAGTTCCGTACAGGAAATTATTGGGCGTCTCATCAAAATAAAGCTACTCACAGAAAATTAGCTTGATAGTAATCACTCGCAAAAATGGGCGATGTATCCCAGACTAATTAGTACTTTTGAAGTTATACTTCTTTTGGCGCGATGGAGAAAAATAATGAGTGAATTTTTACGATGCGCGCGCACACCGACACCTAAATTTATCAGCATGAAGTTAGTTCTAGGTGATATGAAAATTGATAAATATGTTCAAGTTGTATAATGTAGTATTTTCCATACGCCAAAGAAGTGTAACTTCTAACGCGTGTACATAAGTAAACACACTCTTTTTTTAACACGCTTTTATTCTCAGCTTTTATTAGCTTCACCTGTATTCACCTGTATGTGACTACGTCATGTTTGTGTTCAACCGACTCCTTTAATTGTCCCACTTTAAACATATTTAATACAAACTTTGTACACTTATCAAGGTTTGGTGACAAAACAATTATTTCATGAGTTTTTAGTTTTTTTTTTTTCAAACAATACTAAATATTTTACAAGAATGCTTAACTTTTAAACGAACATGTAATCTTTTGGGACGCTTTGTAGCTATGGACTAAAATTCGGTAAAAACACAGATTTCTTAGCATCATTTTTTGCGAATTTTCATCGAAATCTCTCAATTATCTCATATCTTTATGTATTGTAGTGATGAAAAAAAACTTCCTAATTCACTTTTTTTCGTTTTATTACGTTTGCTATTATTACTTTACAAAAATAGTGGCCTACATTCGCGTATTTATGAATAATGTCCGACCCAGTTCCGTCTATTTTGGCATCTCTTTGAACGCCCACTTGTTACATTAGCCACTACCTACTGATCTATCAGCTTGCGGTAAATCTACTGTTTAATTGTTTAGTGTTTACTGAGAAATATTTACATTACGTGTGAGCTTTTACAAAAAAAAATGTGTAAAGGTACATATTATTATTTAAAGTTGGTTTTGATTAACTAATATGAAATAAAAACGGCTAGATTTTGCGTACATAATTTTTTATTTTTTTGCGTATATAAAAGTTATTTCGATAGGTAGGTACCTACCTACAAGTAAATAATATATTAAGCTATTGCATAGCTTCTATCGTGGGCCTTGAGCGCGGGGACCGAATCGAGAAATTCCGTAACGAAAAAACCTCACGCTTCCCACTCCGACGGGCTCGGAGGTGTGTCTTGAAGGCATGCTATGCAATAGCTTTACCGGGGTAGTCCCCGAGTGCCACACGTCTTTTTTTTTCATATTTTTGTTTTCCTTCGTATGTTCATTAAAAATCTGTAAAACATTATTGAAACAATATTCAATGTCAAAAGTCTAATTAACATTAATGAATGTAATTTAAAGAACTACTAAATTTTAAATCTCCATAAAGCTTTCACTCTCCTTTTTACATACGTGTTTACTATTTATTCTATTTCCATCAAATACAATGACTAATTAACGGACAACTAAACAATTCGTATCGATAACCAAATGCAGCTGCGTCTTATTTATATCCAACCCGTTCCACCTTCGTTTAAACTTTAACAATGATGAGACGCCCGCATTCCCCGTTTCCGATCTTTATTACACAGACTGTAGAGGATTCCCACAGACTATATTACGGTGTGACCATAGATTATATAAATTCGTACTTATCAGTTGTCTTGTCTTTGGTTTTAAGCGAATCTTAGGGTGTATATACGTTTCTGAATACTTAAAATTTGTACATATTACATACTTTTTTGACGTGACAACGTCTTATAATTCGATAGAGCCGGCTGCACGCCCGAAAAAACATGACTCATGCGGCGTTACCTCGCTCTGAGGCGTTCCATGTAAGGCTTGAAGTGCAAGCGAGAGCGCGGAACGAGCGACAAAGAAGCACAATCGTTGTCACGTTCAACTAGCGTCAGTAAACCGACTTTACAGACAACCAATTTTTTTTTTATTGTAGATAGGGAAGTGCTTGACCACAATCTCGCCTGATGGAAAGCTATGGAAAGCTCCCTTTTCCTTACAACTAGAATGAGGATTATTGTGTTATTTTACACTTGCACTTGCAAAAAGGAACAATGTAGATAGCACGAGTTGTTTTAACAAACGATTTTACCTTCCGTTATTGTCCCAAAAGGGATTTAATTTGCCTTGCAGTGGGGTAAAATAATTTTGTCGTATTTAGCTTTTGAAATGACATCATACTCATTACTCAATAGAAGCTAGTGCTACCTAATATAAGTTTATCTATGTGTAAAACTAATAGTAGGTAATAGCGTAAAATTTGGCTATCATAGATTAAAGATAAGATAGAGCAGACACAAAAAAACTTTTGAGTTTATAATTTCATTGTCTACTTATCTATACTATCTGCAAATATTCTTAAAACCTTATGGATTATGGTAATAACCTAAAAAAATACAAGAAAATGCGCATTAAAATATTATCGCGAAGACAAAGTGTGTCAAACGAAGTATGATATTTATGAGCATTATTTTTGTGTTAAATGGGTGCTAACGAGTAAAGTCGTTAACTATATCCGCTACGAATATATACATATATTTATTGTTACATTGATTATATTTTCTTTGTAGTATTTTTTAAGCTCACATTAATTGTATGAATTATTAGGACGATGTTTCAAAACTTCAAAGTATATGAATAAATAATGTTTATTCAAAGATTATACTGTAACAATAGGTACTTTAAAATAACAGGAGAGATTAAAAACACAAAAAATCATTTGAAGCTTGGTATTTAGATTTACAGACTACAGTTTAGATTTTCCAGGTGCAGGTGAGCTATAAAACCGCAATGGCTTTTATATAAATAATAAAGCAGTAGGTAAATAATAATAGGTACGTCTTTATGAATGTAGCCTCAATGTAACATGAGTCACAAAAACTGTGTCATCTATACATACGAATCGAATAACATTTAGCCACGTAAACAATCCAAACATAACATTCCCTAAGTAATATTGTCTCATTGTTGCATTATGACTAATATATATTTGTTATAAAAACTTAATAACTGAAGTGTTGTGTTACACCATCCAAGTAATTTATCTATTCTAAACTTTAATTGCATGCAATAAAGTTGAGATTTAGTTCGAGAATATATCTCCGGGGAGGCGGCCGGCGCCTTTGATAGAAAGAGATAACATCTACATTGGGCAGGTAGGCATTTATCGACATAACTATATTTTAGTGCAAGTCCGGACAAGAATTTAGTGGATCTCGAGAGAAGTGAAATAAACGTCACAATGGTCTAATTGAAACTATCTTTGTTTACCTATTTATTTTGTCTAGCTGTAAATAAAGGTATGGAAACTAGTGTGAATTGAAAAATAATCTTAACTATTATGGGCATTTGGACCGAAACTTCTATAAGTATATAATAGGTAGGTATGACCATGACAAATTTTGCAATAAAATAAAGTTCTAACTTACCAATTCATTCTTATAAATCCAAAATAACAACCGAACTTTCTGGTTAAGATGTAAGTCGGTAAGTGCGTCATAATATCATATGGGAGCTGAGTAAAACAACTTTGAAGTCAATCAGGCGTAACCCACAACCAATGTTCCGACTAAACGGTATTTTGTACTAGCTACATAATAATAATATCATAATAAAACACCACATACCGATGTAAAGCCTTTGGCGCGCTTGATACAAATAAAAGAAAAATGGAAAAACCATAGAGTTCAGTCATCCATAGAGTATGGTCTATACTATACTCTATGTACATAATGCGTTGCATACACGATAAATAGCTCTTACGTGACAAGGAATCATATGTTATAGGTATTTAATCAATATATACAAGATGAACATTCCACTGCTCTTTGTGATGTAAAACGAATTAGCTATTCTGTTATTTTAATACGGCGCGCAGTCCTCAGACTTTTGAACACTTGTGTAAAGAAATTTGGTACTTAGTACTGACATGACTTCCGATAAAATATCGTTTATTAAACAAAATCTAAAATCGCTCATTCATTTCGCATTGACTATTGTAGCTATTGTATGTATATGTATATCAAGCTATGTAAGTTCATCCTTATATTTTGAAATGAATAAAACATTTAACATTATAAGAGCACCAAATGAACTTTTCATAATGGGCTATTTATATCACTAGAACTGTTGACTACTGGATATAATGCAATATAATTAAATTCTGTATTGATAATATTAATTGCACAGCAAATTGCTTCATACATTTATAAGTTTACTTGCCCCTAGTAACTAATAAAATAACATGTACCGCTCACCGATTATACCGTCGCGTCCGCGTCTGCATATTCATGCAAGATCAACAAAAACATCGTATATTTTATAGTTTACACGATTGAAGAGATAATAAAAGCAAGGTAATTCAATTCGCTCTTCACTTAACATACATTATTTATGTTTAAATTTAAATAATGACGTAACAAGATTAAACCGCTAGATCGTAGTTTATGAAAAAAAAAAAGGTTATGTTCATAATCCGCAATGAAGATGTTTATGGGTGGCTTAATTACACCTATAAATGTTGCAATTAGTAAAAATTGATTTCTGATTCGATAGGCACAAACTTATTTATAATCGAGTAGGTAAGTAGATACGACAGATACATAATAATCTAGTTTTGAAATGTCACTTTCTGAATTTAAATTCAGAAATCGAGCATTACACCAAACAACGTATTCGTAAAAACTGAATACCATTGAACCTTCGTTTTTGTGGAAGTCGGTAAAAAACTAATTTATAAAGGACACGACCATTTAATTCTGAAGCACTTGGTTAAACAACTAGTTAATAGTAATTTCATTTGTAAACTAAAGACAGTCAATGGTTGGTCGGGGCAGGTTTTTTATCGTAGAAATTTTCAAATTCCGATCTCCACCGTGGCCGGGGGTCCACTTTCATTCATATACCATTTGAAATAGTTCAAACGGGTCTATAACCTTATAGTTATTATCGACGGATCTTGACACTGTGTTGAATGCACTGAACTTTAGTTTCCTATCGATTTTATATAAAGGGCAGTTTATTTGAAAGGTAACATTTAATAACTTCTTTTCTTTTGTTTTGAATGATAGTTTGACATTAATTATTGTAATAAGAATTGTAATTACTTACTGAGCGTTATATCGGTGCGGTTTGTTATATTTTATCTTTACTTGTATAGAATATTGTATGCTTATGCAAACGGAGAAAAACATGCTGCATGTAAAACAAAAGAGGGTTTATATTTTAAAAGTTGTTTCATCAAGAACAATCGCCGATAAGATTAGAGAATGTGTTAGAGAATAATTTAACCATAGGTATATGAATGTTACAAAATATTTGTTATTATCCAAGAGATTTGAAATATCTCATTATAATTAAGATTTAATTAAACAAAACGTCATTTGTAATTCTGTTATCGAAAATTTATTTTCAATTGACTATTTCCGCACATAGAAAAAATTACACAGAACACTGCACATACATTCTATGCAACTTTTTACGTCATTCAACTTCTCTTTGACCACATGTTAGTTTGCACTAGGAAGCGCCTAATGAGAATAGGGCCTTATATTAGGCTCACTTCTCATTGAGCGGAAACGTTCACAAAAACAAAGGCACATTGTTTAACATTTCTATTACTGTCCGAGTGTACCACCAACGTTGTCTTTTATCGTAAACACGTCATCTCCTTTTATAAATCACGCTGTTTGGAATATGAGATATTTATTGATTTGCTTTTAAAGTTGGAAGCTGACGTCTGCTTACCATATTTGATTTTTGGAATGCGTAATGGACGACGGAACTGTGAGATTGCCATTTACATGCTTATTACGTTTCCCTAAAGTCCTGTATGTTATTAAATAAATTACCCATATTTTCGTAAAAAGGTATTTTTAGTTGGAACCCAGAAATTTTAACTCCCGTTCTTAATAAAAAAACCTTCATACATCACACTTACGCTCTATTACAAGCTAGTTTACAAAAACAATAAACATCGTGTTTCGGCAATTCGCAACACATTAGTTCAGTGGCGCTATGGTCAAAGTGTGATCGGCCGTTCACATAATTACCTATAGTCCGCTTTACAGCCCCTCCCTCCCCCCGCAGCTGCCAGACCGCATTCCGCTCCCATGCGACCCGCGCCGCGTCCTGGCTCAGGACCTCACCAAATTTTTACTTTTTATTATCTACCGTAACGGGCAACCCCGACCAATATAGTCTGTGCACTAAATGTCATGTGAAATTAGGCTGAAATCCTGGCTGGATGACTACTTTTTTAAATTCTAAGTACCTATTGTTTTGAAGTGTTATTCAATTAATATTCTTGGTACCAAAGACAATTTTAAATATATGCGAAAGATAGACTGATAAGCGTTGATAAGAACATATCTCAACGAAAACAACGATTAAAATCTTAATAAGATATAAAAATAAACGCGTAAAATCCGTCAGCCGCAGCGCAGGCAATAAACGTGTAAATCCCAAAAATCCGTGTGATGATACCGATTCACACGCTTATTGCCTATTCCATTAACTAAATCAGACGATGACGAATCGACGCCGAGATTATAATGATCACTGCCTCGCGGGCGCATTCTTATTGAAAGAATCGATGGAATGCACGAACACGTTTCGATTTCGCCACGTCATAACTCGCCCTCGACCTCGGACCTGTCTGAGCTCGAATCACATTGTTTTCGATTCCACATTTTATAAATTTATACCTTACTCTGTTGTATTTAACTATCATAATCACGGCTAATTATATGAATTCATATTTGCTGACTGACATTCGATACATGTCGGTGTCGAGTTTATTTTGGAATTTGCGATGCACGACTAACAAAACTTGTTGTACAGGATTTTAAAATAATTAACAATAACTACAATACCTCATTCTTGTATGTAATATAATGATAGAACTGAATATAAATAAAGATTCATATGAAATTGCTTTGTTGTCCGTATAATGTACGTATACTAAGAAGAAATTAGTACTTACTTTATTATTATTTCAATTTCTTTCAATTGGCTATTTTCTTAATTCTAAAATATTGTGGTAGGTAACTCAAGATATCAATTGGGTATATAAATAACTATTTTTCGATAAGCGCTAATAAAACATTACGGCAGTTCAAACTTGAACGAACAATTAATTTTGACTATAAAATGAAGAGCCGCTTAACATTCTAAAGGCCACATAATCTAAAATAACAATAAAAATAGTCAATAAGTCCTATTTACATAACATGATCCTGAAGTAACTTATTATTCAAAGATTAGGTAAAATTTATAGTCTATTCTTTTTAAATTTAACGATTCATCCAGTGATAGTTAGCCATAAATTAATGTATGTTCTTTTAACTAAACAAGACTATTAAAATAAATAAAAAATGGGCATATTTTTTGCCAATAACACGTAACAAATAAATAATATTGTCCGATAATCATAAGTCGGCCATTTGCAAATAGAAGGTCATTCACTTGTGGATAACATTCTTAAATATTAACTTGTCACGTTCAGTAAACCGTGTTAAACTAATGTGATTAGATATGTGAGCGAAATCTTTCTGCATTTAAAATTGGTACAAATTGTTTATAAATTAACAGATATCATCAGATGTTACATAATGATCCGTGGTATTTCTTTATCTTAAAAATATAAGGCAGTTTAACGCACTAGCAATCTCCCAATTATTATAGACTACACTTTCTATAGTAAAGCAATAAGGCGGGCGGCGCTTCAAACTGTCAAATGTCAAAACGTCATAATTCCCTCGTTAATCCTAATTTCTTTTTAATTAGCCGTAATGGCGGGGTGTTTGCATAAACGTATGCGGTTGACAAAAGATCTTGAGCGTTTTTGCGGTCCGGACCGGTCTTCGTCTCACGTCTGGACGAGTCGCCACCTGCATCGTTGTGGAATGCTCGCTGATGCGGTCATCGTTTAGAGGTCTTGCAAATTAAAAGTTACTACGTGGAGTTTAAGCGGAATTCACTTGAGGTGAAAAATTGTTCAAGCTTATGATGCAGAAACGGCTGAATGCTACATTTTTCCTTTATATTTTTATGTGCTCATAGTTTCATTTTTGCATACCATTTAATCTGTTAATAAAGTTCTGCTTTCCCATTTCAGGTATACAACAACCAAAAAGGTAATCTAGTACCCAACTGAAAACATATTATCATTATCGGTTATACCAATTTTACCCCGGATCTAGCTCATTGTCTCCCATATAAATTGTTATTCTAATCCATTGTTCAGAATTCGCAAGCAGGATGCTCAAACGCACACGAAACGTGGGTTGACATAACAATTTGCTGTATCTATTTACGTCAGAGCTAGCCTCGACGTGGTAAACCAATTTTAACGACGCATAAATAAATCTTACAATTATAACCCTGACTTTAAGGATGCTGTGCATATGGCTAATCTGTTTTAAAGCTTGCTATTAAAAATTTCAATTGAATGTTTGTTATGTATGTACATTTTTTATTTTTTATATTTACCTGTTTCTCGCAAGCACCAATAAATTTATTTTGTTGCCAATTAATTTGTTACACGTGGAAACAAGACCCTTATCACGCGTCCTTTCAATTTCCACCCATTCAAGCATTTAGAAAATTCCCAACGGCATTGCTAGTAATAAAAATTTCAGTTAACAATACGGCATCCTGCTTAACGAATAATTCGAGGATCTAATTACAGAATAAGGTTATGGGATGCGAAGCGACACAAAGGTTCTGTCAGAGCCTGTGACTGATGGAGCCTCGTTCACTTAATATGATTGAAAGGGTTCGGGTGATCAAATAAAGGTAGGCAATTCATGTGCAGTAGATAGGAGCGCCCATTCATGTACACACTACCTTTATAAATTACTTTTTTCCGTTTCATTTTATAATTTGCTCGGTATTTATACATACGTTTATTATTGGAATCTCAATTCATTTCGATTTTTATTAGCGTTTTTTTCGCAGGCCGAATAGGTCTTTGTCAATCGTATTTTTTTCGTTAATTACCTACCTATCAAATTTTCTGTAAAGGCAAAATTTCCCTCCACACTGATTTGTTAAACCATAGATAAAAAATTCTCTGATGCACTAAGTACATACTTCCTACTGGACACTAAATGATAAATAACTAATAACCCGGAATCTAATCAATATGGCTGAGCAGGCGGGTTGTCGACCTCCTGCATGTTTACCCAGTCTTTGTCGGCCTGTCAACCAGTCCACCCACTAGACAATTTGTATGTCATACCATTTATTAAGGTACGGCGACAGTGTAAACAGGAATGTTGTACAAACTATGGATTTCACATTTTTTGATCATACTCTGATACGCTAACCAATTAACGACTTGAGACAAGTTAATTTGATGAAGATAGGAGTTAATTATTAGGAATACGATACCAAATTTAACTATGTAATTATATAGAAGAAAGACAAGTTAACTCATTATGAAAATGACTAAAATGAGTGGCTATGTATGTTTATGATTTAGTCACAAGAACATTTTATATAGAATATATTATACGTATTGAATAAAGTAACTTTTTCAAAATCTCGAGGCATCATATTGTTAGAAATCTCATTTCATAAAGCAGACGAACTTCACACCTCCTTATATTACCATAAACAAAATTCCCACCCAAATTAAAGAAGAAACCGTGAATAAATCTACCAGTGTGAATAAAAGTTCGAGTTACATTACGTGAATGCCACACAAGCTAACTCCACTTTCCCAAGGTGGACATACGTTATCTAAAGTGACTCCTATGACAGCCATGATAGATAGGTTAGCTTAGAAAGTATCCAAACAGGATACCCAATGATAACGACATCCTTGTATTAGGGATAATATTTTCTGTACGAAGTCGGATATTATAATAGCACTAGTTGGAGAACGCGGCATCATGCTTGAAGAAAGAAGAAGTGCGAAGTGCTTTTGCTGCGATGTTTATCCACTTTGAGTGAGTAAATAAACGAAAATAATTTATGTCTGAATGGCGTAAAAATAATAATCAAAGTTAAATTAAAAAAAATTACTCTATGGTCACTTAAAAAAATATTAAATGTGAAAAATAAAGAAATAAAAACTAGAGATCTAGGTACTCTTTATGATGAGACCGATGCGAATCTCATTTAAAAAAATCATTAATTTTTTATACGTATAGATAATTATAATCTTTTAGATATTATTAAAGAATTATAACCAATGGATAAATAACAAATGGATAAACTATTAAATAGGATTTATGTTTCCTTTTTAGTTAATAAGTTTCGATAAAATAGACTTTGAATTGTTATAGTGACTTAGAGAATAATAAATTTTCAAACAGGTTCTTAATCCATAATCAACTTGATTTTATTCTAGGTATTGAACAATCTAGCCTTTTGAATATTGTATCTTAGATATTATATAAAGAAATAACGTTTATTTGTCTGTTTCCCTGCAAATTTTAATGTAAATACACAATTAATCCGTGTCTGTCTGTTTGTTTCATTTTAAATTGTACGTTTGGAGCCTGATAAAAAATGTAAGCCTAGCCTTTTAATTTCAGAAAAAAAAACCAAAATGGTTCCCTACTAAAAATCGACGAATCCGCGCATCCCAACTAGTGATTAATGCCCAAGCGCCAACCGCCACAGATATAACAAGAATATAAATGAGTGACTCATAACATCCCTTTCCGGCGAACTAACGTCTTCTTTATAATAAATTCATCATTGCTAAATATACCGTCTACAATTTATGCCGGTAGGTAGTCGTCGCGACAAACCGAGTATTCGCGAATTGCATACATAATTAGCGCGTATCAAATCTTATAATACGGCCGTGAACTTATTAAAACTTTTAACTTGTAAACGTGTTTTTTGTGAATTATAGACGGACGCTAGACAGGTCTTGTTTATGCCCTTTGATGTACCGACGTCGACATCAATGTTCATTAATTGTATATAATTTCTGGTACATTGATTTTTAAAGAAACACAATTTTCTAGACATGTATTAGATGACCCCCTGATATCGGTTCTCTAAAACAACTTTTGTAACAGGTATTGGGTACTTGCCTACTTGGTTAGATGCCTAAGTCATAACATTAATTTTACAAATCTTGTGCAAATGTTATCTATTATTGCAGGCATTTGTTTATGAAATTTTAATAGATAAAATAAACAAGGATTTAAGAATTCCAGTCTGTCTTAAGTCGAGTTTATTTCGACTCCAACTCAATTCGCATCTAGTAGAGCATAATATACTCTTTAACCTTTAGCAAGTCTATTATAGTCTATACCCACACATTCCTTTGGTTATGTAAAACGCGGCAATGTCACACATCACGGCAGCTCTATCAGACATGACCATATTTGGTGAGCCAGTTTCCAGCCAGTCTTGAAGTCTGTAGACTTAATAACTCCGTATCACTTCGATTTACATTGGCGACGTATAATTGTTATTTACGAATGAATTTGCGTATTAACTGCATAAGTGGTTTAACGGGTTTGCTATTTCATGCATGTTTAAGTGACTTGGTGAGACACGGTTCTACTTTTTTTTTCTTTGCCATCGTGTACAGCTGCATTTTCCATTATCTGAACATATGAATTCTTGATAATATATTGTTTAATGGACGGTATAAATATTTTAAGAATAATGTTTTTATTACGTTTTTGTTATTTAAATAATATGTATCTATGAATACAGTCAAGTTCAAATTTAACCTAACAACAATATACCTACCTAGTAGAAATTTTTACAAATCTGTGCCTCCAGTGAATAAGGGAATAACTCAAAAACAGCACTTTTCAGTAGAGATAAAAAACTACCTATATATCAACACTAAATCTTTATAACTTCAAATTTTTAAGCTTGTATGGGTAAGATATGATGTTAGACTTTAGTTTTACATATGAACAGATATTGTAACAACCCCATTAATATACTTTTTTCGTGTTTTTTTGTAGTTGTGCCCTTATGAACGAGTACTTCATGGAATAACTCAATGTATTCACATAAGGTTTTTTTTGCTCTTTGCAATATAACGACTTATGCCCTAATGCACTATGTTCATAGTCGCATAACACGACTTAAATTATTGCCAGTTTTGGTTTTATAGAAATGATGCGACTTATTATGCTTGAAATTTGTGTACTTTTTGACTCAATTGAGGCCTTTTAGTGGAACAACCATGCATGTAGTTTGAAAAACGAATAAAATCAACGGATTTTTTATCGTTATTAGATATAATAAAAACAAAACAACATGTAGGTGTTTATGCATTTAACCCTAGAAGTCCAATCTACGTAAATTTAATGTACACCGCGGCGAAATAACTTTGTCTTTTCTATATTTACCATCGAATCGCTTCGAAATCCAGAAACAACTCATTAGCCGTCGAGACCTAGCAGTACCTACATAGTTGGCTCATCCCGGTAAATTCCGCCATTTTGTAGTAAAGAGGATGTTGTACGTCATTTTGACGTATAATTGGGCTTTTCGTAACTTTTACGATTGTTTAAAAAAAATATGTTGATTTATTTGAATATTTTTTTTCCAAGTCACGTTTTACATGATATAGTATTATATACTATATATTGAGTATAAAATAGGATCCAGAAAACTTTAACACTAGGACGAAAAACCTTCAATTTTAGTAAATGACGATTATTGTCCTCCGCTGGATTTGGACTCCAAGCAAGAGGATTGGGTGGCTGAAGATGTTGTCTGGAGAAAAACCGAATATGTCATGGTGGTTATACATTGAGGATACAAGCACTATTAAGAGATAAGAGAAGCTCGAAAACCATATTCCTGTAGGTATGTTCAGTTACCTTACAGGGAAAGTTATAGGTGGTCAGTGGCAATGTTTTACGGCATGATATGGAATTTTAACAATTTCTATACCTTATAATATCAAAATAATATAGATAAATAAAGAAAAAACAATGAGCCGCAAAGATTTTATGAAAAAATTAAGCACAGATTTGAAGGTGCCTTGGATGCAAATACGACTTGAAGAGACTCTACGTGACAATATCCAAATTTTTTCAAAATATGTGGTACCAGAGTATCCATAATATGTTTACGATAATGCAGGACCAAAATAGTTAAGATATTGCGGATTTTTTCCTATAAAAAGGCAAATTACAGTGGCTAAAACGCTATATGAGAGAGAGCACAATATTCATAATTGTCAAGACTGGTTATAATTTTTTTTTCTATGCGTCTATAATAATTATAGTATTATTGTAGTTAGATTAAATAAAAAAAAAGATTAAAAACTAGTTATTTTTTATAAAACTTACCCAAATATAAGAAGAAAATATTATAAGTTTAACATTTTTGTTGGCTTTTTTTAGTTGATTCAATTATCGTTCTGTATTTATATAAACAAGGAGTATAATATTAGCACTTAATGTGTTAATTAAAACTGTATTTTAATATCTATTGCAAAAAATAGTTAATTTCCATAGAAATATTATTAGTATCCCAAGTTAACTGATAAATAAAAAAAGATTGAAAAATATTATTAAGCAAAAAGGAATAGTGTCCGTTGTTTCCGTGCAGTATTCAAATAGACCAATAGTAACACGGCATAATGCAAAACTGTCTCATGTCGTCACTTGAACCAATGACACTAAGAGTTGTTCCTTTATGCTCATGTTAGAAAAATGACACAACTGCGTTTATACTAAAATAGTGTTAGCACGGATGGAACAAAATGAATTAAGTCTTTATTCAAAAAGTATAACTACACATATGTCTTTGTGTTCGTGGGTTATTTTGACTCGAGACGAATAGTTCCTTTGCGATTGCCTAAAATGATGGATAAGGTAACTTATACCGTTTATCACACCCTACTTATACCGTTTGGGTCATTCGAAAAACTGGGTTAGGATGCAGCTAGAGATATGACCTTTTGATATGTTGTGTATTTTGACGAGCTGAATCCAATGGTGCAATAAAAACCAAAGGGAATAACTCGTCTTACTCCCTTATTCACTGGAGGCACAGAAATAATCTTATACATAAATCTAATTCATTTCGTATTACATTATTGCAAAGTGTTTCCTTACAAAGTGACGACATTAAATCCTTTGGGATATTGTTAAATGAATACGCCTATCGTATTTCCTCGGAGACACTTTGTTCATGTCAGAACTTTAGTAACAAACTGCGACACCCCTTTTGGGTCCATTTTCTCAATTTAACTTGTTTTCCTTTACTTTATAGGCTCGGAAAATACAAGGAACGGTACTCTCCACTCTCCAGTAAAAACTTATAGCATTTACTTTGTAGTTTTTATTGACTTTTATAAAATCTCATTTTCGTAGATATCTACAAAAATATGCATAAAGATAAACCTAATAGGCATGACGAAAGATTTTGAAATCCTCTTCCATAATGTGTGTATACGTTTACTATACAAGAAAAACCCTATATTTCGGTAGTATACTTAAATTTAACGAAGATAAAAGCCATTTTTCTAAAAATATTTATTAACTGTGCCAAAACAGCTGGCAGGTGTCATGGCGTAGGCGTGACGTCACTCTTTAGTAAATACGTAATTATTTGTACGCATTGCGAAGAAAATTTTAAAAACATTTATTTAATATGTGTTATAGAAACGAATTTCAAAGTTTATAAGTGTTGTGCAATATTGCAGTGTGAATCCACATAAAAATAATGCTCAAAAATGTGCAGTTAGTAATTATTTCAAGCGAGAAAATAATAAGAAATGATTGTATAAAGTTGGTGCGGAGAACTCCGAAACCACGTATTCGTGAATTCGCAATTATATTTCTCTTCTGAGTCGATAAAGCATACGTAAAACAATAGAAAATAAATAAAAATGCGTTACCAACAAAATACATCTGACGTCACGCGTGTTTTAGTCAAAATGGCCAACTGCAGTTTCAATGTTTTATTTTATTGATAATTTCATTAATCTTAATGTTTTTAAGTCACTATATTTAATTTATTTATAATACATTTTCCCTTAAAAACACTAATACGATCATTTTTATGGATACTGTCGTCATGCCTATTATGTGGCCTTTTTTATATGTGTGACAATTTAGGCCCAGGAGGTACTTTGCCTTATTTTGCCGTTTCTTATTCCCATTTAATTAGCACAAATTATCTATTTAGGTACAAACGCGTAAGGTAAATTATATTTTAACAATTGACGTTGATTAATTGAGAAATTCAATGCAAATACAAATTGTTACAAATCAACCAACTGATTTATTACCCGTATCTTTATACCAAATCGCTTTATAGATTTACGTCTAGAAGTAAACTTCGGAATTAATTGCAATTGTAGAGCAATAAATTAATCCGGTTTTGTCTTATGTTATAACTTATAAGTGTACTTCGCCCACACGATTCTTGCTACCTTTTGCCTACTGTCCGTTGTTTGACACATTGCATTTTTAACTCTATGGTTTAAAAATAACGATCGATTTTGGAATTTTTCTCTATGTTCACAAATGGGATTAATTAATAAAAAGCGTTATGCAGTAGGTAGGTACCTACGCTATTTGTATTCTGGTTATATATCAGTTATTATAGGTAATTAGGAGGTGTTACTCAGACAGACGGCTCAACATCAGACGTAAAAAATTATCAAGTTGAAATTTCGAAACAATTGCTTTAACAAGTTAAAAAATGAATGCGTAATGTAGAAATAGAGATTATTGGCGATTATGATAATAACATCGTTGATATTTAGGATAGAAAAGGATAAAACTTACAAAGGATCTCCAGGTACCTAGGTAGTAGGTACCTTCTTAAGTCTCTTAATTATTTTTTGAAAAACCCTCGGTAAATTATTGTGGTTCTTAGCAGCTAAATATTGATATATTGATAGCCTAACTAGGTACCTACCTACTTAATGATTAAATTTTATTGAAAACTAGCGGTCCGCCCCGGCTTCGCCCGTGGTACATATTTCGCAATAAAAAGTAGCCTATGTCCTTTCACGGGTATCAAAATATCTCTATACCAAATTTCATGCAAATTGGTTCAGTAGTTCAGGCGTGATTGAGTAACAGATAGACAGACAGACAGAGTTACTTTCGCATTTATAATATTAGTATGGATGTATCGATATTTGAAGATCTGACAAATCACACAGTCACACAAAGCCGGTTCACGCTATTCAAACTTATTTGGAATCAAAGCTTTTTGACAGTGATCGGAAATCAAAATTAACATTTGTTAGGGGTGACAACAAACTGTTTACCTGTTTTTGTCTTTGAATATGAATCCTACCCGCATATCCGGTATTTTATAAAACATTTTTAATTTTAATAAGACTGTTATTTCATCAAATAGCGATATGAACATTATCATAAATACTATCTACAATCGATGTTAAAATAGAGAGCGCGTGATTCTTACCTGAATTAGGCTGTTCTTGCAAGTCAATCATCGCCAGCATTCCTTTCTTTTCAAATAATGTTTTCACATTAGCACAGGACATTTCCGAGTCTGCTGCCGATACCGACACCAAAAAGCCAATAAACAATACAAAATACAATATTTGGCTCTTCATTCTCAATCCAAAAATCGATTTTTTGTTAGGCGACAATTCAACACAACAACACACGTTCACAGCCATGTTTGCGACCAAGTTATTTACGAATAAAATAAGATCAACTTATTCTTCTAAAACGTTTAATAAATTATAAAGAAATTAATTTAATTTTTAATATAAACTTTGGACAATATAGTGCCATCGAACAGGCCCGCGACGCTCTAACTGCGATCCATGACGGCCGCAGCCCGACTGCCCGACTGCGCTGTCAAAGTTAATAGTACCTAGCGAATTCCGATCCTCACCCTTCGCTTACTTCGATGCGTCGCGTGAATATCTTTGGTGAATATGCTGAAAACGTCAACTGTCAACCCTATTTATTAACGCGTAAATTATTCATTTATAGTGAATTCAAATAAAATAAGAAATAGCTATTAATTAAGTTAATTGATCATGTATTATTTTAAAGTAATTACGTCAGTAAAAAGATATTCCTCATCAAACGAAACATAGAATATAAATTACACAGTATGAAATGTTTAAATTTTGGGGTAAATTAAACATTAGAAATAGCAGTAACGGTATTTTAATTTAATTGTTAAAGTTAATTGTATTGAATTACTCATTATGAAACTATAAAATAAGGATTCCTCAAAAGACCTTGAATCTGAAAGACATTCAATCAAGAAGCTTATATCTAATACACTGGAGATTTCGGTATGAACATTGACGTGTAACAAGAAAATATTGCCCAGTTCATGTTTTTTATCACTTTCACACCTAACTTGGTATTGCCACTGTTAATACGAAGTTTTCCCAAGGCTACTATGGATGCTGTAATATTCTGTACAAAAGGTTAGTTTTTGTACATGAGTTTGTTGATAAATTGCCAAAAACGTCATTCAGAAGCATTGTTGGATGAGACAATTATTATTTATGCTAAATAAAATAAGTATCTGAACCAATTATTAAAAAGCGATACTCCCTGCTTATGGGTAGTCACCATAATAAAATTGTAGCAACTCTCACTTTGTCAATATGGCATGTGTGTCAAAAAAATTGCGTCGATTCGAATATTTAAGTTAATATTGTTGCTTATTTAATGAATATTTTCCGAATATAAAGAATGCATTGTATTGTGCAAAATTGCAGAAGTGTTTGGACACCAAATTCTGGCATAGAATTTCACAGGCAAGTGTATATTTACGTTATTTACAATATTCCTCAATACTCCAGCATTGACCTGTTTAGAATCATTTCAATGGCAAAAATTGTCTAATTAAGCATCATTTTAGTAAGCAGTCATGTTAAATTTGTTATTTCCCCAATACTTTATCATTTTTCAACAAGTTTTCAATAAACAAATTTAACAAGTAAGGTAACCATGATGACGAGTTTTTATGGATAGCGAGGAGAATATATTGTAATAACAATATTATGATGAAAATTTAGAACACCATTTAAAAGATTGTTACTAGTAATGAAACAACACACGACATCGGTATTGCACTCACATGTAGTTATAAGATTGTAAATTTTTACATTGAAATTTATACTTTTTTAACTTGTGCCCATCAAGATTACTGAGGATTACGACCCAGAAAAAAATACCTTTTGAAAAATAAACTTTGTAAAGTTAGCTGAAATTTGTGCAAGGCCGCTATAAATTTTCTTTGATGATTTTGGATTGAAATTGACCCGTCGAAGCAACGCGTTTAAAAAGAAGATCTGAGTAGCTTACAATTTGGTAAACAGCATCTGATGCAAAACACAACTTTTCTCTATTTACAAAGGATGTTAATGCTATATATCGGTTCATATCCAAGCTTTGTAGCCAAAAGTTATTTAAAACTATCATTCTATACCAATTAAAATTGTATGTACCTATAAAGTATGACCATAATATTATAATATAAATACTGTTAAAAATATACCTATGTCGTTATTATTTATAGACCATGATTTTTAGTTTTTTCTATTTTGAAAAATCCTGAATTTACAAACCAACGTGGTCACTCAACAGAAAGAGACAAAAAACATGACTGACGTCATTCTAGGTCATATTTTCTTGTTACAAGTTAATGGTCATAGTGCAATCTCCAGTGTATTAGATATAAGCTTCTTGCATTCAATGTAAAGTACTGTTTTGTTTATGGTTTTTGTTTGACATTGTCACTTACATTGTCAACTGTCAAGATTGAATTTGAAGGTGTCTGAAGGTGTCAACTTTTAGGCCTTTGGAACTTTTTTCGTACTTTTGAGTTGACTTTAAATTATATTATAATTATTATAAATAGCTTTAACATAAATTTTATTCATATCACTGTGTAGCTAAGTACGTATAAGTCGCCCGTTAGAAACATTATTGATAGTTTCATTCAGCAAAACGTTTACATAATACTTTCGGCATAGAAATGAGGATTTTTCTTTTAAAAACTGTGTCGGATACGATCGGAAGGCGATTTTTATCAACTAAAAATGTAAGGAAAGTTACCCATTGCATCTTTGATATGGACGGCTTGTTATTAGGTGAGTTAAATAACATTTTTTTATTCGACCTTTTTCATTGCTGTCAATGTTATTGTCCTGTGTGCTGAAGGTTATATTTACATTATAATATGATAATGTTATTCAATGAAATACTGAAAGTGCGCATGTGAATCTCATTTACACATTTAATGTATAATGCTAATAACTATTTCAGATACTGAGTTGGTGTATAAAAAGATGATAACGCAGTTATGTGCTAAATACGGACATGAATACACTGATGAACTCATGATGAAGGTGCTGGGGGGGACTGAACAGCGTCTATCGGAAATTCTATGCAAAGAGCTGAAACTGCCAGTAACTCCAAAAGAGTTTAGGGACGAATTACTTGTGATGGGAGACACTATGCTGGCAAACGCACCATTATTAGATGGTTTGTTTATTTCTATTTATATAAAATACTTTATTTAATATACCTCATGCAACTAAAGTTGTAAGTTCAATAATTGATAAAACTGTAAGCCAAAATTAATTAAAATCCTTACTATTGCTTAGATGGAAGACACAAATGTTCATATTTTTTTAATATTCACATTAAGAGATTGAATTTCATTATTTAATACAACTGCAAATAGTTATACTTCCCATAATTTTCCTTAAAAAGTCCAATGTCCATGTAAAAAAGCCCTTAAAAAATATTAGCTCAATTATTCCAAATCATAGAATCTAAATTCATATAGTTTTATTTCATTTATCAATTTATTCTATCTATTTCATTCCATATAATCATTTGATAATATTATCTTATCTAATGATATATTTGTATTGGTTTGGCATTACATAACAAATATGCAATGATGATATTTAAGCGGCCGTACAGGGGCAGCTCGAGCTGTTAACAGCTGAGCAACATACACTTGAGCGGTCAATCGTTGACGGACGGTCTGGACTGAAGATTAATACATATTCTATGACCCACTTTCAATTTTTAATTGAATAGATATGCAAATATCATTTCACCATACAGATAAAAAAGTAAAAACTAGGTTTTTAGATCAAACCTCTGCTAAAATAAAAATTACAATAGAAGTGTGTGTTGTGTGTGTGTGAGTGATCTCCTATAGCTTCGTTTTGTTTATATTACAGGAGCTGAAAGGCTAATCCGACACTTACACGAAACTAAAGTACCTTTTGCATTAGCAACATCGTCAAGTGATAGATCAGTGAAAACAAAAATAGCAAGCTACAAGGAACTATTCAGTTATTTCAATCATATGGTCATGGGGAGTACGGATAAGGAAGTCAAGTTTGGGAAGCCGAACCCTGATATATTTTTAGTGGCTGCATCACGGTTCCCTGATAAACCTGAACCTAGCAAGGTAAGATTTTTACGGTTTTATATTTTTTGCTAATATTGTGGTAGAATGTTCTTTCAATAGAAATGTCTTCATAATTAAAATTTTGATTTATAGAATTTGATGTGTAATATAGAATAAAGGAATATTGATAAAAAAACATTTATTTGGATTCAAAAAAAATTTTTGCGTTATTGAATATCTATAACTAAAAAATTTATATTTGAAAAGGCGAAAGTTTAATTGCATAAGAACAATCCTCATATTAATCTTATTGCATAAGAAATCTCATGATAATGTTGTATGCCAATTGGTGTAGTTGCCAAAATATCCAATCATAGACAAGTATATTTTTTATTAAATAGAGTTTGAAGTATTTTTTTTAACACCTAATCATTCAAGTATTTGCTGTCAACTTATTTAGGAGTTTGGTGTTACAATTATGAAAAAAAAAATTACATTGCAAGTTATTTAGATTTTTTTTTTGGGTTTTAATTGAATCTTTCATCTTCTACAGTTAATGTCTTAAAATTTTTTATACTCATGTCTGTGTGTTTTTCAGTGTTTAGTCTTCGAAGATTCACCGCACGGCGTAACAGCAGGGATTTCAGCTGGCATGCAAGTAGTAATGGTACCAGACCCACATTTAGACAAAAGACTGACAACCCACGCGACAATAGTGTTGCCAACGCTAGCAAAATTCCAACCAGAAATATTTGGGTTGCCAGCGTTCAAGTCGTAACTAGTAAGACGTACTTGTATAATATTGTAGTATTAGCTGTGAAGTATTTAGTATAGAGCTGTTTATTGTCTTCCAGGTTTTGTATTCAAATGTATTTTTTTTTATAAATGTTGTGAATAATTTTGAAAAGTTTTGACATACTGTACTGTAAACATTTAACATACTGTAAACGCATACAAATTTACAGTATATAAAATGTGTAACACAAGATAGAATTCAATTTATAAGTTAAGTTAAAATATCTAATTGTGATTCAGTTTTTTAAGCTGTGTTCAATTACTTACTAACATATCTAAAATGACCAGTTAGAAAGCCAATGTCTTGTAAGTTATACTTGTATACGTAGTATATTATTATTAGTCTGTGGTTATACATTATAAGTGAAACTTAATTGCAGAAATTTTGCTGCAGTTTTTATTACCTATACTAGAATCTGCCGTATATCAGTAAATTAATAAAAGGTTGACCATTATGTAAACGGGTAGATTATTAAAATAGTCATTGATGGTTAGAAATACATAATAATATGTAACAGTTTGAGTTGATTTAGAATGAATATGTATTGATTTGTATTTAATCCATTTATGTCCCGAATAAATCAAAAATTGTGTTTTTACTTGTGGAATATGATCTCATCACTTATTATTGTAAACTAATACATAGTCTTATTTCATATGAAGATTGAAATATCCAACTATGAAAATCTAAGATATTTATTAAAACCATACACAATATTGTTATCTATGTAAATGTATTAAATCAAAATCAATAATATTTAAAAGTATATCACAACTGTGGTATAATATGGGTAGTGCTTAAAATACCTAAAAATATTTATCCTTATGTGCCAACACATAGCTAAATGTTAGCCCATATATGACCATAATGTAATATTATAATTAAAAAAGTGTATAAAAGTTATTAGTGCTTTGAGAATAATTAATATATTGAAATGTGGCGAATTAGCCACATTTTAGTTCAGTTTCTTTTTTGTCTTAAAAGTTGAATCATGCCCTTTTTAACGTCTAAATTGTGTGAGCGTTAGCGTGCCGTTTTTGAAGATATGTTGTGTTGGTAACCTATCTACACCTTTTTACTTATAATATCATTGCCATAATGTAGGTAATTTTACCTTATACATGGTGTTTTTAAGCATGTTATGACTCCAACATATTTTTTTTACTTTAAGCATCTTTTTTTAATAATAATTTGCTGCCATATAAAAATGTTTAAGAACAACATAATGTTCTTTAATCTAAAGCATATCAGTCATAATGTATATTTTAGCTTTAATAAAATTTTTGATGTGCATATAGCGATTTTTTTTAATCAATATTTTTGATGTGACAGATATAATTGTAAAATAATAATTTCGTAGCAAATATTAACAATTTTATCAAAGCATGGACTTATTATCAGATTTACTAAATCATTGCACATTACATTTTCTGTATGTTTTAAAATAACAAATGTGTTTTATTATATTTTGCCATACAATATCCAGGGTAGATAAAGATACATATTTGTATCTTTCTTTAGACTTTAAGCTATTCAAGTATGTGCTAGTTCTACTGTGTTTTATGTGCAAATAAAAGAAAAAATATAATAATCTATTTTTTATTTAATAACAATAATTCTAATAAAAACATAATCACTTCACAAGCTGTTTAAGTGCAGAAAAGACATCACTGGCCGACAAATTTGTTAGAGGCATGCTTTGTTCTACTCCTTTCTCTGAAAAAAAGCAAAAATTAGTTTAAAAGTTAAAAATTAAAATAAATCCTTGTTATTAAAATAAATACTAAATACAGACTAATAAACAATCATGTTATTTTTAAATTCCAATAATACCTAGTTAAAATTTCAAATTCAAATAGGTAACTAAACCTTTTTACACGCTTTATATTAGCTTCACCTGTATGTTTGTAACCGACTTCTTTGGGCGCGATTTTGACCCACTTTAAACGGCCAGATTTCGTTCAAACTTTGTAGATTTATTGAGGACCAATGACAATACACTTATTTGATAAAATTTTCTATTTTTTAGTTCGGTTTTCTATAAAAAGCGTGTTTTTTAGTTTTTTTTAACTATTATTATTATTTAAATAATTAAATATACACTAGTCTACTTCTCTGTTATAAATATTCTATGTTACTAGAAACTGTCAAATAAATTTCAAACTTCTACTAAAATTTGTAAAAACAAACTTAAATGCGGCACAGTTTATATATAATGCCCAAAACCTGAGCACTGGATAAACCACACAAGGATTCACTTGCTTCGCAACCTCTTTCTGAAAATTTAGATTGTATTTGTAGACCAACTTCTTGGTACTATCATTAATTATTTATTTAACACTTTATTGTGCAATAAACCAAGTACATAAAATAACAATTTTACAATAAACAAAAACACAAAGAGCGGTGCTATCACTGCAGTGTTTTCTGATAAACAACCAAGGCAGAAAGGCAAAGAAACGAGATATTATATTGATAAATAAAATATATCATTATTTATTGTATAATAAAAATTTTACTTATTCATTATTCGAGGGTTTCTTAGTAATACTTTCTAAAAATCTGAGACTTCAAGGTAGATCATCTTTAAGGAATCTAATGCATTTACATAGACAGAAAAAAGGACACTTCAATTATTTAGAGTATCACAAGCATGATTTATCGTGTATAAATAATTACCTGCTCTTTTGAGTTTAATTTTAATAAGTTGATACAATCATTATTTGTTTAAATTCAATAAGACTGCATTAAACTTACCGTAACGAGCCCAAATGCGCGGTTGGATCCCATTGCATTCACGAATCAATATGGGGAAATTAGGATTCTGTTTCTTAATATTTACATAGTTCTTCTGAATAAATTCTCTGTAAATTAAAGTAATATTTATAATAATTTTTAATGCAAAAAAGACAGGTTAGAGATGTTTATGTAATAGCTCTATTTAATAAAGTTATTATTGTTTTTACCTTACGCCAGCTGATTGTGCGCTTGTTTGGCACAAGTGAATCCTTAGCTCTTTAAGACTTCCACCCAGACGGACTGCAGCCATGGCTATTTATTTTAGGATCGAATAAAGGAAAATTAAATTCACCAAAAGCACAAAATTTTCAAGAATTGCTATCAATGTCTAATTGACAGTTCAAACTTCAAAACAATCTATTGACAATGACAATTGACATATAGGTACGTTGTTTTTTTTAGTGTAAAAATAATTTACTACGAATGGGTACCATAGACTATACATATTATTAATTATATTTTACTAGAGAATTAATAGGTATAATATACATGACATACCTAGTTAGCCTAGTTACTAGGAAGTAGGAACATGGAGATTTTTCAGTACCTACTAGATCCTTGGAGCTAGGTAATGAAAAATTTCCTTCAACAAATCCTCATTATACCTACTATACTAGATAGCACTTTAATTATTGTTTATGTAAAGTCATTAAAATATCATCTTTATTATTATAACTAAGTATTATGTATTAAATTCTTTAATAATTTATCTACACATATCTCGAAAGTGTAAATTACGATTTAACGAGTTAATAAATTAGCCTTAATGTAATAATATTAATAATCCGAGTAGATTCCAAAATATATAATAATATTTTTGATTTTTATTTATGTAATAGATTTCCGCCCGCGTTTTCAAAGAAAAACTCGCATAGTTCCCGTTCCCGTGGGATTTCCGGGATAAAACCTATCCTATGTGTTAATCCAAGTTATTACACTCTATATTATGTGTGCTAAATTTCATATATGTAATTGTAATCGGTTCAGTAGTATTTGCGTGAAAGAGTAACAAACACACACACATCCTCAGTAACTTTCGCATTTATAATAAAGAATATTAGTTAGAGGATTTCAACTTGCCTCAAGATATAGTTTTCAGCTAATTTAGTAGATGAGATATTTAAATTAGCTCCAAATCTTCAAGAATAATAATATTATCAATGATATGGTTCGTTTATAGCCATTACAGCGAATCAAATCGAGATAATTTGTCATGTAATAATTTTTTCATTATTAGGAGATAATAATAATATTTTAAAAGCAGGAGTCTTACACCAGGTCACCAAGTGCCTGCCGTAGGTACTTTAACCGTTACAGCAGCCCACTGTACGTTCGTAGGAAACCATCTACTCTGTTTAAATAGCAACTCGAAACGAACTTTTTTTTTAACATTAAAAAAAATATTTGGTACAAAAAATTACACGTGTTATAGGGGGGAGGGGCCTAAAAAATGCCAAAAAAAATATTGTTTAAGAAGGAGGAAGGAGAAAATATGATTCAGTAATCATTGTCTATGAATAAAGGGTTTTATTTTGTAAACACTTATTTAATAAAGCCGATTATAACTTCTCACTCCCCTCCCCATATAAAAATAAAAAGCAACCAGTCTTTTATTTAACAATTTATTTCAATTAATACTCCATACATCAATTTTATCTTTTGTACATTTAACTAAGTACCAAACTCGATATTACTCTAAAAGCTGATTCCCCTAACATTATAATAATGTTAACATTTTAAAATTAACACTTCAAAAAACCAGCAAACAGTAATTTAGTACAAAATGTCGCTATTGTTTAATATGTGTTCATATTGTAACATTATTTTACGAATATTTAGAATAAAACAAGGCTCATGAATTTTAACAATTATTATTATTATTAAATGTCATTTAGAATTTTTACTAAGTTATCATACAATAAAGACAATAAAGAAGTTATCATTGCACTGAACATAAGCAGGTTATAAAAATATATTTCTATTTGGGCAATTAAATTAGGCATTAAAAATAATTGAAATCACAACAAATTAAAAAATTAGACATTCAACATTACTCTCCTGACTGTTAAATAAAAAAGTGAAGGAAATACTAAACTTTAATTGTAATAAAAAAGAAAAATTAATATCATTATTATATATACATATTTACATCTTAATTTAAAATCTTCACAGATTAGTTACACTATCAGTAACGAGATTAAAATCTTTTGAAAAATTCGAAAAATCACCTACTATATAAAGTGAAAAACGAAAACTTCAAGCTAAGTATTTGAACTGATTTATCGGATCTAGTCAATTGTCTAACGGACGAAAGTTGGAGGCTATGTACACTCTTGTGAACTCGTGCTAGAGGAAGCATCGACATTACACGGTCAGCTACATAAGTCGAAAACGATGATTATTGCGATCCATTCGACCGTGCATAGCTCGAGACTGTACAGAACGAAGCATGACAATAGCGAACAAATGTATGAACAGAAACGCCTGACTAAGCTTCTTCTAGTTTCCGTAATGTGTGTCGTTGCTTCGTTCTGCCGTCGGTAAAGTATCAGCTAGCCAGACGCCGGCTCTAGAGCTTTGACCCCATCCGCGGTTAGTTCATTCTTTTGACACCACTCTACAAAGTCATCAATGAGAACCGGCCAGGCTCCTTCTGCGTCATAATTGCTCATTCCATCGTCTATTTGTGTTGCAAAATCTAATAATAAGTTCCAGGTGTCTTTTGGTATAGATCTTTTATGATGCTCCTGAAAATATAAAAATAGTTTTTAGATGTTTGGAGCATTGGATCATTGGGGTTTTCAATTAGTTATTCATACCCATGCAGATTGAAAAAAAAAAAAATAGTGCATGTATCCACGTAAGAAGTGAAACTTCTTTATGACCTTATTTTTCAAAAAATAATTTACTATATGCAACTTTACAGAAATACGTCGAATCACGCGTGGTAGGGAAAAGAAAAAGATGGCGCGTAACGGAAAAATATCACGCGTAACGAAAAAATGTTACACTTAATTTTTTTCCAACCCCGATAAAGAAGTTTCACTTCAAAAAATATGTAAGAATAAATGCAGTAAAGGGAAATTTGCTGTTAAGAAAACAGTAATTCATGGTCAAAGAGTCAACAATCATTAAAATATGTAATACAGAAATTATTGTAAGGTGGGGAAAGTGCTTGTGCATATATCTATATTATGGAGTTAAGGATACCAGTCACATTTAGATAATATCTTTTATGGTAAGTAAAAGAGAATTGAGTGAAAAATATACTACCTACCTGAATTGTCATATTTCAAAATTCTACCTGATTTTACCTGAATAACTTCCCGATTTTTCAACTGAATTTCAAAGTATAGAAGTTTTGTATAATAGATAAAACATTAAATTAAATTTATTGATTGATTTGTTACTGACAACAAAAAGGAATCTTTTAGATTGGTCAAGTAGTTTCAGAGTTGAATCATAAGAACTCATTTCTTCCAATTGAATCTTTCCTTTTTATATTTTTACAGTTGCATGTATGACTCATTGTATTCACAGAAATTTCATATGATGTCAGTAAAAATTAGCACCATTTAAAAGTTTGATAGATTTCTCTTTTTATTTGTTTCAAATATATTACCTACCTGATTCCTGTTTAATTTACATTAGAATTAAATATTAAGCTATTGCATAGCTTCTACCGCGGGCCTTGAGTGCGGGGACCGAATCCAGAAATTCCGTAACGAAAAAAACCTCACGCTCCCCATTCCAAAGGGCACGGAGGTGTGGCTTGAAGGCATGCTATGCAAAAGCTTTACCGCGGCAGTCCCCGAGTGCCACACATGTTTTTTATATAATTTATTTGTCATATTATAGGTACTAGTTTTTCAAAAAAATTGTATATGACTAATGTAATAGATATTAGTCAGATATTGAATGATTTCATCAAATTCTATTGATTTTATATATTTATTTATATGATATTTTTATGAATAAATCTATACTAATATTATAAAGCTGAAGAGTTTGTTTGTTTGTTTGATTGAACGCGCTAATCTCTGGAACTACTGGACCGATTTGAAAAATTCTTTCAGTTTTCAATAGTTCATGTATCGAGGAAGGCTATAGGCTATATATCATCACGCTATGATCAACATGAGAGGAGCCACGGGGGTGAAACCGCGCGGAACAGCTAATATGGTATAAAAGAGCAAATACAAGATAATTCAAAAGGAAATTCAAACAATAATGCACAATCTTTATCTACACATATCAATTGTTTTATGTAAACTAAATTCCCACATTATCTGCATGTTTATATTCATTCAATATCATATTTGCAAGTTGTCTTTATCTTTTGAGTTTATGATATACATTTATAGTAGGTTAATCCTCTCTCTTTGATAATAGACTCTGTTAAATAAATAAATGGCAAGTGACATTTTTAAATAAATAAATAAATTAAAAACATACATACCGTGAGAAATTTACACCACGCGTCGAGGAACTTAAATCTCCCACGGAGCACAATATTCCAATAAGCTATCGCCATGTCTAATTCCAATCCTTTTTGACCCGGATTTTTCGCATAGTTGAAAGTAAAGTGATAGAAATCTTTAAATTTATTTGGGTCTTTAATTTCTGTTTCCAGTGTCGGTAATTTCGCTTTTAATTTATCTATACTATCAACACTGAGTTCTATAAGCCCTGTTGTGAATTCCTCTTTCGTGAACTCGCATTGCACAGCAGCTTTACACTTCCAAGCTATAATTAGGATTAAAATTGACTCAGGACTTAAATTTAGGTCTTCTAGGAACTTCATAACACCGTCAACAGTAATTTTATCGTTCTCTTGCTGGTCTCTGTACTTATTGAATAACTGTTCAACTTTTTTCCTATCCACTAACGCTTTTGAAGAGTCTTTGTAGTACGCATCTGGATTTTGAAAATAATTGTCACTAGCCAAGTCCAATTTCCAATCATTTTGCGAAAGGCAAAATATTGCCGTACTCTCCGTTGTTTGCGTGAAAGCGACAAATTTTTTCACTTTATCTCTCTGTGATGATTTTAATTTATTCTGAAAAGAAAACGCAGTAATGTCATAACCTTAGTTTTATGCTTAGCTGTCAAATAAAATTTGCTTATTGGAAAAGTTATATGCTGAGTATTGAAAATAATATGATAATTCATTCATAAAATATGTTTACAAACCATTTTTGCAAAACTTTTTTTATTATTGTCTAAAACTTTCACCAAATTCGCTATTGTTTCGACATCGGAACTAAATGAAATAACAACCATAGACTCTTTTTTAATATTTTTAATTTACAAATGGCGACCATAAGCTATGGCTTTTGAACTTATATGTATAAAACAATTACTTATTATTTTATAATATTTTAATAGCAAATCTATATCAGAAATTTAAACAAACGAGTTGAAAATAGTATGACTATTATCATTATTAAATGAATAATTATCGTAAATTAATTTTAATATTCTGCTCTTAATAATTAGAACAGCTGATTTTGACAGTGACAAATGATGAACAATTTAAATCGCGTTTGTGAAGGTTATCCATTTGTTTTGGATTAGATTTTATTTAAATTATAAATAAATAGGTGTATTAAGTGTGTTTGTATCTACGTAGGATATACAGTTAAACTATGTGGTCTTATCTATACAGACGAGTGATTTTTACATCGAAAAACAAGTTATTACGGAGCCTTGCAACCGATGTGCCGAGAGTTAGATTTGCTCCTAGTCCCACTGGATATTTACATTTAGGTGGTTTAAGGACAGCTTTGTACAATTATTTGTTTGCTAAATCCCGAGGCGGAGTATTTATACTACGAATAGAAGACACTGACCAGAGTCGTAAAGTCGAGGGGTCGATAGATGCACTTATAGATGACCTGGACTGGTCAGGCATCGAATGCCATGAAGGACCGCACAGGGGTGGTAAATATGGGCCATATGTCCAAAGTGAGCGTTTACATATATACCAGTAAGTAAGGTATTGATATTTTCGTAAATTTAATACAGGCTGTCCAAAATTTTGTAAATGCATAGATTTCTTTATTTTTAAGAGTAGATGTAAAGCTATTGCACCTTCGAAGCTTAAATAGATGTCGATCAACTTGCTAATATTATGTTATTAAAATTAATAATTGTATTAGAGTAATTTTTATTCTGATTCTACAATTCATATTTGTATATTGTTCTGATATTCTGGAATCTTAAAATTACTAAACGCTGTGATTTACACTTGCAGGGAATACATAAATAAACTATTAGAAAATGGTTCAGCATACAAATGCTTTTGTACTGAACGCAGATTGAATATATTAAAAGGAGATGCTATAAGGCATCAGCGAATACCTAAATATGATAATAAGTGTAGGAGTCTTTCTGATGATGTTATAAAAGAGAAGATGCGTGCTGGGACTCCTTATTGTATTAGATTTAAGGTTTGTTATCCTACTAATAATCTAAATGTGTTTGAGGATGTATGTATGTTTATTACTCTTTTATGGGAAACCACTGAATGTATTTTGATAATGCTATGTAGTCTATATACAATTTGTTTTTGTATTTGTACAATTATTGTATATGTATACATGTGTATTTGTATTTTTTATTTTACAAAAAAAAAAATTGTACAAATTATACAATTTTTTTTGTACAATAAAAAATATCCCTAGACTGTTGATGTGTGTATATCTAATGTTAATTATATGGTTATGCTTCTGCATTTAAAATGTAGGGAGGTAAGGATAAGGAAAGGTCTTAATTAAAAACAATTGTTATTTTAACCTTTATTTCTGATCAAAACTAAGAACACATGTACACACACAACACTAGGCGTTGCCCCGATTTGGCAAAAAGACGAAATCCTGCCTCAATTTTTTTCTTTCTTTAAACATGTCTCATATATTTTAAACCAGCTGTCATCCGACTGCCAAGCTTTCGAAGATATGGTGTTCAGTGGTATAGCGTACGACGTCTCCATGAACGAAGGTGACCCAGTTCTGATGAAGAGTGATGGCTTCCCAACGTATCATTTTGCTAATGTTGTTGACGATCACTTGATGGGAATCACGCATGTGCTGCGAGGGGTTGAGTGGCAGATATCGACGACGAAACATTTGTTGATTTATAGGTATGGTTTTATTATTTATAGGTATTTATTTGTTATTGTTGAAAATTTTAAAGTATGTAGAAAAGCAACTTATAGTCCATAAATGGGGCTGCTCAAATACATTTTTTTACATTACTTCACTTGAGACTCACGATTTTAGAAGGCAACTGTAGTATGATAATGTTATGGCGATCTATTTCTTCCAAGGTTTTATTTATTCATATTCATCCAAATCTATTCAGTAGTAAATGAGATCATGTTAATGGCTGTTTAGACTGACCTCACTTTAAAGCCTATCTGAATTCAGATTCTTAATTCAGTATCTGATTTTCGTTATTGTGCATCAGATGGTTATAAAATTAAATAAAATTATAAGAAAATACATTACTCACTATTCATTTAGCAGCACAACTAAGACGATTCATAATCTTAAAACTTTTGTTTGTTTGCTCTTTAGAAATGTATGGAAATATGTGTGTTCTGAATTCAGAATCTGAAATTTTCAGACCCTTAAAATCGCTTGACTGACAAATTTATCTGAAAAATAAAGAATCAGAAGCCGATTTTTTTTTCAATTGCAATTCTGAATTCCATGTTTTTATACAGAGCATTCGGTTGGACTCCGCCGCAATTCGGTCACTTGCCGCTCATTGTAAATGCGGATGGAACCAAACTTAGCAAGCGACAGAGTGATGTTAGAGTTGAAGATTATAAGAAGAAAGGTAAATTTTGAGTTTTTGCTTATTTTTAAGTTGCTCGTGATTTTGTCATGAACCTATTTTTTACAAAAGTTGTCGTTATCTTTCTAGTAGTGCTACTTAATCACTACATAGTATAAAACAAAGTCGTTTTCTCTGTTCCTATGTCCCTTAAATCTTTAAAAACACGCAACGGAGTTTGATGTGTTTTTTTTGATAGATAGAGTGATTCAAGAGGAAGGTTTTAGTATATAATTCATTAGGTTTTAGACAATGCGGGCGAAGCCGGGGGCGGTAAGCTAGTACTACATAATTTAAAAAGTATGTTTTTAATTAATCAATAAATTACACTTAGTACACCGACGCGGACGTTAAGACAACCTGAATATTTATATCATTAACCTATCAGAAAAATTCCCAGTAAAATTGATCATTCAGAAAATATCTCGGTGCTTATTCCAGAAACAAGGACCACTCACACAAGGATACTACACGCCATTTTATACTAGCTTTTTGCTCACGGCTTCGTTTGCGTGCACGTCACGTTTAATATCGTGTGGCAATAAAAAATATATATTATTATCTTTTTTCACTTGCATAAATTTATCTTTCAAACTGACAAATCTCTTCTAAATTTGGTTCACCATAACAGACAGACATGTTAGTAACGTAGTTGGTAGTTATAATTTTATTGTGGATTGTAATTTACTTTACTTTAATATCGTTTATACATGAAATATCAATTATATTAATATGCTTATAATATATTACGTTCTATATCAAAATATATGTTTTTTTCAGGTATATATCCCCTTGCTTTAGTTAACTATATAACATTGTCTGGCGGTGGGTTTGACCATGTGCCCGGGGAAGGAGTGAGGCTGAAAACTATAGACGAATTAGCTGCTGAAGTAAGTATTAATAAAGTTATTTCAAATTGTAATTTGTTAAGTTCAAAAGACAAAAATATATTTGATAGCATTGACGAGCAAAGTCCAAAGCAAAAGTCTGCCTACGCATGCAGGTAGAGTTTTCTAATGAGGGATAGGTAATAGATAATATTGAACGTTACTGCCACGAAATAAAGTGTTAATTTCAATTAATGTTTTATACGGCCCGGCTCAGACATTTCTTGACGACATTTTATTGGGCGATTACGATTCATAGTTAAGTACGTCAATGTTTTGTTGAACATGAATCTATTTAAATTTTAGAGTATAATATATTAAACTTCAAAATGCGTTTTACCAAAAAAATAATTAACACATTTTTATGAACAGTTCCAGACGGAAAAAATATCCTCTCACCCAAGTCGCTTAAACCCAGATCTACTCGAAGAATGCAATAGATTGGAAATAAAACGTCGCTTAAGTGACGAAAACCTTACTAAAGACTTAGTGGAAAAGTTACAAGGGCTTATAAAGGAAAAGTTCTATGACCAGAATTTGAATATAACAGAGGACCATATAAGAACCGTTTTATTATGGGCCACATCCAGGATAACAAGGATAGAAGATTTGGTATCAAACAAATTCGCATTTCTATGGATTCTTCCGCAAAATAAAACAGAAATAGACACACAATTATTTCATAAATTAATACAGAATTTGGAAGATTTGCAAAACTTTGATGAAACTTCAATAAAGGGGAATTTACGCGAATTTTCTACGGTGAATGGCATAAAGTTTCCCGCGTTAATGAAAATGTTGAGATCCGTTTTGAGCGGGCTGAGCGAGGGACCGGGTGTAGCGGAAATGATGCAGTTGTTGGGTAAGCGACAGTCGTTGGAAAGAATAAAGGCAGTTATGAGATAATATTTGTTTTATTCTGTATCCATATTAGGTGTTGACTTAAGCGCGTCACACACGGTGAAGATACTATAATATTTTATCTTAAGATTCTCTAATATAAAATACTATAAAAATGAATCGCAAAATGTGTTGGTAAGCGCATAACTCGAGAACGGCTGAACCGATTTCGTTAATTCTTTTTTTATAATATTCCTTGAAGTACGAGGATGGTTCTTATGGAGAGAAAACGTAAACATGTACCACGGGCGAAAACAGGGCGGACCGCTAGTATAAAATAAAAATTTTGTGTCAGTGTTTCGGGTCATTTGTAACAGGATGGCGGTTCTTAGGGGTCTTAGTACGCAATGACAAAAAGAAAAATGATGGTCAGAACGCTGATACCTTAAGATACTATAACGTTTTATATTAGAGAATCTTAACATAAAATATTAAAGTATCTTCACCGTGTGTGACGCGCTTAATGTATCTTTTAATATTTTTATCCGACGATCGTTTAGTCAAGAAAAAAGGCCTTAGACCAGCATGTTTATCCGCATAAAAATAAACTCTTCAGCGTTATAATCTTAGTGTAAAAGGTATAGGAGAAATAAAAAGCAAAGCAATGAGTAACAGTATAATTTATTGAATTCCCAAATATAAATTAGAGAAAATACACGATAATCTGATTCAAAATTTAATATCAACAAGATCGCACGCACACAAACAGTAAGGCTGGTTGCAGAGCTTGACCGACCATCAGTGCGTACGTCAGTCGCGCTTGTCATATGTATGGAAATTCATAAAACCGTTCATAGCTAGACCGACCATACGCACGCGTATTGTCATGCGTATTAGTGTCATAGTCATACAATTGTTGATGCGTATCGTCAGGACCGACGGTATGCACTGACGGTCGGTCAAGCTCTGCAACCAGCCTAAAGATAAGTAGAAAAATTATTAAAAAATCGTTATAGGTGTATTGTTTATTAAAAGTAAATGCTTTCACAGAATTTTGTCTATGGTTTTGGGTATCGATATTTAACCTGTATCTAATCTTGTTCACTTGTTGTTTTTTTAAATTTTTGGTGTTATTTCAATTAGTTTTTCATGTAACGTGATGTAATTATACGCTTTAAGCTTTATTTATTCGAAATTACTTACAAATTTGACATAGGTAATTATTTCAGTTTTATAATACATGGACAGACTGGTAATATTAAACAATACACCTATAAACATTACGTTTTATTCACAAAAACTTAGCAAAATGATGAGACAAGTTAAAATCTTGACCAATTTGATTTTATTTATTAATTGTAGACTTAAATATCGAAGCGTATTTTTACTCCACACTTATAATTATTACATACTTAATAATCCTAAAGAAATACTTTAAGGGATGCGACGAAATAAAGAAAAATAATATTGCGATCGACACAGTGCTTTCTTTTTTTGCAGTGAACATTTACAAAAAATACTTAACCTAAAGAAACCATTAAAACTAAAATTTATAAATAATATTGAGCAAAATTAACACCAAAATTGTGAAACAATAACAAAACAATACAATCATGTGCACTTAATTAAAAATAGATTAATGAAATTATATAACACACATTAATAGAACAAAAATAAATAATTACCACAATCAGTCTTTACATTAGTGAAAGTACATGAGATTTATATTATATACATTAACATTTAACATAGGTATAGTGTATAGATTTAATGAAAAGAAAAGGAAATATTTCATTGTCTATGGTATTCCATAAATGTTTTAGTTCTGTTAAAATGACGTTTCACGCATATCAGTCTGTCAGAAAAAATGGCGACCTTTTGCATGTGTATGGTGAAAAATAATAGAGAATAAGTCACAATCACACGATTGTGACTTATTCTCTTTCTTTGTCATCTTTTGTCATACAAGATACTATTTTCCAAGAAGCTTATATATCTAATACACTGGAGATTGCACTATGAACATTAACTTGTCACAAGAAAATATGACCTTGAATGACGCCTGTATGTTTTTTTATCCCTTTCACACCTAACTTGGCAAGTTGGTGTGAAAGGGATAGATATAAGCTTCTTGCTTAGAAGCTTCTTGCTATTTTCATTGCTGGCTCGATCAGTGAAATATTTCCTTTAGGTACTTCCCAATTTTATAAAATGAAACACATTTGAATATGACACTGATTAAGAATACAACACCTACCTAAATAACGTATTGATATGAATATTTTATAAAATATTAAAAATTCTTGAAAATGTTTCAATTACACGTCAATAATTTAAGTACATAATTATAGAATGAAAAATAAAAATGGGAAAGACTTCTTTGGATACATAAAGTTTGTTATTGAATTTATTCAAATGTTTACCTACTTAGGTAGGTAATTAATTAAAGTATAACAATTTTATTTTAAATTATACGATGACAATACATTTTAAAGGTAATATACCTTAAACATTACATAAAACGATTAACAATTTACATTCACGACGTCTCTTCACAATCTATCACCATAGACAAAACAAATTTCTTAACTAAAAAAAAGAATATTAAAAAGATCGATATATTTAATTTATTACCTATCAATTCACGAAGATTATGTTTTTCTAGAATGTTAGATAGTAATAATTCATCATTCGAATATAAGTACTAAAATGTTCTAAGGCATTGCCGCATTTGGCGGCGGAGTAAAGGACTAGGTTATGTTAAGTTTGTAAGGCTAATATAAATGCTATATATAAATAAAAGTATAGACATACGATTCTCGTACATTCGTCTCGAGTATAAGTAGAAATAACTCCTCAAAGGTATATTTATAAAAAACACCTATAAGGCAGATCCTTTAGGGGGCGATCGCGGTGGATTTAAACAGATTATATATAAAATACAAGAACAAAATATATATAAACGAAGTTAAGAGATTACACAATAAAATATTGAAATAGTCTTTCACTTGGATAAACATCAGAAACTGCTAGATCCAACACGATCACCTTATAACTACATATTAAAAAACGAGAGATCACATTTTATGTTAAGAGAGAGTTTATATTAATTAGGTATTTATTATATTAATTGTCACGTAGACATAAGATGTTGGGATTGCTTGTTTTATTTAGAATCAAGAATAAGACACCTACAGTAAACTATCTAATAATAAAATTGAACGTACTATTGCGCATAGAATTCTACTACTAAACAATTTGAATATCTGTCTATATATCTAGGACTACTTTTAATATTTAACTACGTTTCCTTTAGTCTATATTGAATTGTCCCGACATTACGATCTTTGTAATGAAATAATATCTATTGGTTGCAACAAAAAATATTTCCTAGTAAACTTAGGCCTATTCAGATTAGAGCGGTAGTCCGATGTAGGTAGTATCCCGATGGCACACGGCAATTTAACGGCTATGTTTCACGCTACCCACGGCCGCGGCGATAGCGGATACCGCTCTATCTGAATAGGCCTTTACGCAGGTCCATATTATAGAGTATAAAGTAGCCTACTCACGATTCAATTTCAGTAACAATCTGTTGACACAATCTGCAGTGAGCTGACAGATTGTGTCGTGAATAGTATAGTTGAGGGCACGTTGGGGGCGTAACCCAACATGTTGCGAATTGGATCGGCGCGGAAGCAACCCGACAAATTGTCTCAGCAGATTGTGTGCGTGTTGAAACGTGAGTATTGTGATTGCTCCAATCTCGGCTCAATCGCGCTGCGCAGTAATCGCAAAATGGCGGTTTTGAGATAAACGCGGGAAAGACATTTTTACATATTTGAGGAAGATGTTTATATTTTATAGCCGTTTATACTTTATAGCCCTTGAAATCTATCAATAAAATTGGAAAAAATACAAGCTTTACAAAGAATTATCTTTGAAGAAAATTAACTATCTTATATTTCATAAATTAGTATATCCATTAATAATGCGTTAAGGTTTAGCATCAGGCCAGGCATCAATGTGACGTGCACACGTTGTGGCAAGCAATCGCGGAATGAAATTGTGTCATCAGATTGAGGGTTGGATGAATCGTGAGTAGAGAAAGTAGCCTACTCACGATTCAATTTCAGTAACAATCTGCTGACACAATCTGCAGTGAGCTGACAGATTGTGTCGTGAATAGTATAGTTGAGGGCACGTTGGGGGCGTAACCCAACATGTTGTGTATTGGATCGGCGCGGAAGCAACCCGACAAATTGTCTCAGCAGATTGTGTGCGTGTTGAAACGTGAGTATTGTGATTGCTCCAATCTCGGCTCAATCGCGCTGCGCAGTAATCGCAAAATGGCGGTTTTGAGATAAACGCGGGAAAGACATTTTTACATATTTGAGGAAGATGTTTATATTTTATAGCCGTTTATACTTTATAGCCCTTGAAATCTATCAATAAAATTGGAAAAAATACAAGCTTTACAAAGATAATTATCTTATATTTCATAAATTAGTATATCCATTAATAATGCGTATTATTGCGTTGAGGTTTAGCATCAGGCCAGGCATCAACGTGACGTGCACACGTTGTGGCAAGCAATCGCGGAATGAAATTGTATCAGCAGATTGAGGGTTGGATGAATCGTGAGTAGAGAACGCTCAATCGCGACTTCAACAAATTGTGTCAGCAGATTGTGGGTTGTGTTGAACCGTGAGTAGGGCCTTGGAACGCTCAATCGCGACTGCAACAAATTGTTTCAGCAGATTGTTGGTTGTGTTGAACCGTGAGTAGGGCCTTTCATACATACCTATAGGCTATAAATATTATTATGTGATTGGTTCTATGGTTTAGTGTTTTTTAATTGTGTTGTTTGATAAAGGTTTGATACGATAAATGCTACAACAGTAAACATAATTTTTTATTCATTTTACTTTGCTCGTAGTTTACAAAGTAACTACAATGATTAATAGAATTTAGGTTATTTTATCACAAAGATCATATTGCAGTTTTAATTTTTCTTTAATTATTAAATCAAAAACAAGAATTTGTTATTAAATCTACTATTGTTATATTTAAACATTCAATTAAGTAAGTAATTAAAATTTATAAATTTATTTTATTGCGCATGCAGAGAATTCGTCAAAAATTACTTTTAAAAAGATTTATTGCTATATGACGAAATGAGATTGCAATTAAACAGTTATTGTAGTCTAATTATTAAAATAATTAACGCTATATTATTATATCTATTACAATTATTAATTGGTGTAAGCATGCATTGGAAAAACGGTTTCACAGTTAACATTTAGAAGTATTTTAATTTGTAAATACAATAAATACATATTATTTGAAACATTAAAAAGTCACCTGTATGAACTGTTGATGCTTTATTTTTGAGTAATCACAGATATAAGTGCTGATTTACACAGGGTCAGTAGACAAGTCAGTCGCGGCGCCGAATTTCGGCGCCGAATTTTGACTTTAACTGTTTACTTAGACTTCAAGCCTCTGTACTGACTTCAAATCTGTTTACACAGGGTTTTTTTTCGGGTCAGCACTGATTTGCCTCGAATTTGTAGTCAGTTACTGACCCTGTGTAAATCAGCACTTAGATTAAGTCAAATAATACAATAATAAACGGAGATATTATTAAAAAATATTAAGTTACAAATAATTGATACTATAGACAACACATTATTTTATCACAATATATTTTAGTTGTAAGTTCCTAAATACACAATGTATGTGTCTAACAACGTTTATGAACACTAAACAACAAAATTTTAAAAGTAAATTTACTATGTTTATTCCCTTGAACAATTACATATTATTAATAGTAAGTATAATGCATTGAAATCGCATGTATTTCTCTCTTATGAAATTTAAAATAACGATCAGTAATTACTCAAAAATTGTGAACACACGGTTATTTCTAGCTGTAAATACGACGTATATATTATGACATTGTTGTATGAGTAAAGGGGTAAAGTAGATATTATAATATAGTTAGCAAATATAAGCATTCTGATTAATTCTTTAATAAATTCGCCCTTCTGTTCCCTTTTTTCGAGAAAAATTCATTCGAACTGCTTTAACTGACTGATTCTCTGGAGTTGTGTTTATGTTACAATAATTTTAAATCGTAACTACATCAAGATACAAAGATATTATTGATCTTAAAAAAAAATAGAGTCTAGCTCTAGCAATTGAAAAATTCGTAAGCGAAGAGTATTCGTTGAGTGCTGAGGTGTATTTAGGATAAAATTTTCGATGTTTGTAAGAAAGGCAAATGATTTGAAGTAAAGCGCGACGAGTTCCAAACTTATACAATAATTATCAATCGACTAACGAATAGGAATGTTCAACTGACACTTACAATTAGAGAGATTAACAATATGAACGGTATAATTTGGTCATTACATAACGCCTAATCGGGATACGAGTGGCAAGTCAAGAATCACCTAACCTACGAAATATCTTGAAATAAAATACTTTGAGCTTAAAAATCGATAATCTAAGAGTTAAATCACAACGTTGTAGGATTGAAGAATAAAAAATGACATTTCAAAAAGTATATCTATATATTAATGCGCAGTGGGTCTTCTCGTACGTATTTAAGAATGTTCCATCCACGCATCGCGATGATACTGTTTTCTAAGATGATTTTAAACGTTATTGACTGTATATAGCTGTTTAATATCATCCAATGGAGACTTTTATCGTGTATGTGATATTTTCATAGCGATACGTGAATCGGAACACAGGTGACAGTTACAACGTGATCGAATTTCGACCACCATCCGTTGCTAGTGCATCATCAATTCACCTGTGGCCGTTCTCCTCTGAACGGCCACGGCGTCGTCACTGGAGATCTTTCACGGCTTGCAGGATCCTCTTTACATGTCCGACTTTAGTGACGCCCAAATCGCGTAGATCCCGCCTGGCCAGAGACAACAGTTCCCGCCCGGTGATGTCGTGTTTCGCGAACGCGTCCGCGTATTCACCTAGCTCTATTGTCTCTAGCCACGTTTGCACCTCCTTGGTGCCCCACGAGCGGACCTGCGCAGTCTGCGCCGACGCTGCGCCACCTTCGGACACGCTTCGCCGGCTCCGCAGCCAGCGGGAGCCTTTCTTCGGTGCCTAGGTGATGAAAGTGAGGTTATGGCGGGGTCACAGGCCGGCGTGTATCGGGGTCACGCTACGCTATAGTTGGACGTGTTGGGGTTTTGTGTGTGTTGAGTATATTGATTTTTGATACGTGTCTATGGTAAACGTAAAGCTAAGGGACTGTAAGAATGAAAAAAACTAAAACGTATAAAAAATAACTCAAATTAAAAAAACTTCAAATCAAAATTATTATTTCTTTGAAATGTGGGTAGTTAATATACAAGTTTTCTTTTAGTAGTGTTCTTTTATTTGTTGGGAGAGACAAATACTGAAAATAAGTACCATACAAATTAGATGCTTTGAAGTGTATGTAAACAGTAAACTGCAAAAATAATGTAGAGTTTAACACAAAGACAGATTCTGGTATGACGAAATCAAAATATTATTTTGCATGCAGTACAATAACTAAAAAGTCCATAAGTGAGGGTAGCTTTTAATGTGTTCAAAGTATAAGAACTATCCTACCGTCTAAAGACAGTTTCCGTGTCGGAATGATTTCTGGAGCCTGGGTAGGGGATGTTCGTGTGTGACAAGGAAATAATTTATTGTCCAAATTAGTATTTATTTGTGTCCAATTTATTATGTAGCTATTTAATACACTATTTCCGTAAAGCAATACTGAATGCTGATTCGAGAATAGTATCAAAAATTTTGTAAACTATTTGAGAATTAATGTAATATTTCGCATGGAGTTCAGATTACAAAAGTGTAAGACAAAACTGGTATTTCAACGAGCACACAATAATAACACAGATCTACACACATTATGCTGGTTAAAGCTATTATGGTGGAAAGCAAGACTGGACAAAAACATTTCGAACATATTTCTATTCCCAAGATTGACATCCTACCAAAGATCCCCATTACTTAGCAAAAAAAAAAATCTTAAGGTTAATCACCCTGTCTTTGCACGAGACTAAAGCTTAGCTTTAAAGTTGCCTTTTCCATACAAATTAGTACGAAACAACCAAACATACCTCCTCTGTATTGATAAAAGCCAGGCCATCTTTCGTGGTGCAACGCGCGAGCTGCGCGCGCAGCCCGCCCGCCGCGCTGCCCACCGCACCGCTCTCCAGCAACTCATGGCAGCTCTCGATCTGAATATTGTGGGATATTGGTTCATTATTGTCATGAACCGATAAGTTATTTTAAGGAATTGTCAGTTTTGTCTAAGATGCGGGAGATTGGAAAAAAAGAAACGCAACTATTTTATTGCATCAGTAATTGTGTCTGACTTGAATTAATTGCACACACATCCGTTTAAAGCTCTTACAAACAACATTTAGCTCTTTTTTTTTTTTTTTTTTTATGTTAATAGCAGGCAAACGAGCAGACGGGTCACCTGATGTTAAGTGAACATCGTCGCCCACTTGCACCCACAATACCAGGGGTATGGCGAGTGTGTTGCCGGCCTTTAAGGTGGGTGTACGCTCTTTTCTTAAAGGTCCCCAAATCGTAACTCATTGGAAACACTGCCGGCGGGAACAGATTCCAAATTTCCGTAGCACGAGGCAAAAAGCTTCTTTTAAAGCGAACTGTTGTTGATCGCCAGCTGTCCAGATGGTATGGATGGAATTTGAGCTTGTGACGTGCTGTACGGTGGTGGAATTCAGCCGCAGGCAGTGTTCCAAACAGTTCTTCAGAGCACTCCCCATGATAAATGCGGTAGAAGACGCACAAGGAGGCGACTTCTCTACGCAGTGCTAAAGAATCAAGCCGATCGGTTAGACTTGGCTCGCCAACGAGGCGCACAGCTCTCCGTTGGATTCGGTCAAATGGAAGGAGATACTGTTGAGGTGCACCGGCCCAGAGATGGGAGCAGTATTCCATATGCGGCCTGACTTGCGCCTTATAAAGGTTAAGGCGATGGCTCGGAGTGAAATACTGCCCCGCTCTACAGAGTACACCTAATTTCTGGGAAGCTAACTTAGCTTTTCCTTCCAGATGACAAGAGAACTGCACATCACTCGTGATTTCGAGACCAAGAATTCCGATACTGGCTGTGGCTTTTAGGGGAGTACTTTGAAAAATGGGAGTCGCGATAAAGGGATTCTTCTTAGCGGTAAATGCGCAGACTTGTGTCTTATTGGGGTTAAATTGGACCAGGTTAATTCGACCCCAATTCGAGACTTCATCTAAGGAAGTTTCGATTTCGGACACAAGATCGTTCCGGCACTCAATGACGCGATCCCGAGAAATATTGCTTCGGCCGGCATAAACTGCATCACACGTACTGTCATCTGCATAGCAATGAATGCTGCTAACGCGCAGCAAATCTCTTACAAACAAATTTTATTCATGTTCGCCAGATGTAAAGTATGCAATCGATAAGCGTATGTATGTTGTTTTATATCTATTCATGTGATTATTCTGTCTCTCGCTCTGCGTTTTCATAAACGTCTCTGAGTAACTGTGTGCGTGCCATTGTTGCGTGACTGCGTCACTGCTCCGTTCGTGTATCATTTTTGCGTCTATGTGTTTTTGTCATCGTGTGTTTGCGTGAGTGATTTGTGCATGTACCTTATGAGGTACATGCAATAATGTACATGCATAAATACATATATGTATTTATCTAGATGTATGCTATGTGTGTGATGTATGTATGTATGTATGCGTGTGTGTGCGTCTCACCAGCGCAGCCAGCAGACGGCGTAGGTGCGGCGCGGGCAGCAGGCGCCCGTCGGCGTCCTGCAGCGCGTCCGCTTGAGCTGCGACGCGACGAGCGGTCGCGAGCGCACCGCTCGTGCGACCCGCGCCGGAACCGGTATCCGATATGCACGCTAGCTTCACCTGTAAATATAATGTATACCGTTGAATGAATTAATCAATTTAAATAATAAAAAAGATTATCTAGATTTTAAAGACTAACGGATTATAATCGCGATTCATTCATCACATTATTATTCCGACGCTTCGCAAACTTTGCAGCGAGCGTGGTCACGGGGAGAGAGTCTCCCGGTGACTACGCTTTAAAATCCGTCTAAGTCTAAAATTTCTAAATACTCACGTAAAATCCAACACAAGAAAATACTAAAAGATTATTTAATAAACTTCGTGTCTACCAATTCGTCCCTCCGCCCACAAAACACCACTCAACATAGTTACTATTCTGTGACCCAACATTAAATACGTACATGTTTAACAATGGTGTTGACGTCATCGAGCAGTGTGAGCAGCTGTGCCGCTTCGGCGGGCGGTAACGCACGCGCGACACCCACCGCTGCCGCTTTCTGCTGCTGTTTCTCGTCCCATGCGCTACACACGTCATATAAATGAAAATGGGCAATTATAGTTTAGCTAGTATAGGTAGAAGTATTCACGATTTTTTATGGCGGCATAAATTACTCGCTAAAGTTTCTATAAAATGTGTGTCAGGATGAACACGAGATGACATGAGTATTTAATTAATAATTAAGGCACTCTATGATTTAAGAATCGATTTGATTAAATACCTCTTATTTATTCATACATATACTTATCTAGATGTATGCTATGTATGTGCTTTCATAGTAGAAAAACAAACGAAAACATACATAATAATTTATTGAGATAAGAATATCGTGAGAACGCTAATCTGACGTCGCCCTATAACACCGCGAAATGACGCCGAGTTGTGGTACTATCAATCCGACAAAGCTATTCAGAATCCGCCTCACAATCCCACTCACCGCAAGCTCGTCTCCAACGCCCTCGAGCGGCACAACATCTGCGCTCTATTCTTGTGTATGATGCGCACACAACCGGGCGGCTGCAGCCACGCCTCGCCGTCCACCTGCACGGGCACGCACTCGTCGCCGAGGATGTTGATCTGCACCGCGCGGCATTGCGCTATGCGGTGCTTCTGAAGGTTGATCAGGCGGGACGCGGCCATTTGAGCGGAGCCGAATACTGCGACCACCTGGAGATGTTGTGGCAATGTTATGAACAGGGAATTATTACCAATATTGTAAAAGAATTAAAAAAGATTAAGGGCACACATACATACATAATAGAACATTGTGGCAAATGGTTTAAAATACAGAAAAAAATTTTGGACATACTATTTTTCGTGAAAAAAAATAATAATTTAAAAGATGCTGATAGAACATCTTGATTAGAAAGCTGACGCGAGTTTCGCGAGTCATTGAAAGCCATTCTAATATCGTACAACTTTCTAATAATTGAAATGGCAGAATATGTCTTTGATGCTCTAGAATTTCAAGTAGGTATAAAATCGATATTATTATCGATCTATAATTCATATCATACTTACTTCAAGCACACGATCATCAAAAGATGGCGCCAAGAACAAGTCATCGCCCCTCGTGCCGCCCCAGAAATTGGTTCCTCCCATGAAAGAGGGAATATTCAGCACCACGATGCCTTGTAACTCTGGGAGTGGTATGCGCTGTCCGTCGCACTCTAGTTGAACACGCTGACCCAAATGTCTGAAAGGAATGATTATAGATTATAAGTTAATTCTAACAGCCATATTATGCAAATAAGCAATACGAACTTATTAACATTTTTTTTAATGTGGTCTAAAATTAAAAAGATTCGGAAAGGTTCTTCTTGTTTCTTCAATATAATATACATATTTTTGTTGCTTTTCCTTTTAACATTATTAAGTTACAGAGTATAAAATATTATTCTACATTTCTTACCTATACGTTCTATTCACCCACTCCTTCGATCCCAAAACACCGTACCACATATAGTTTCTAGCCCGTGACCTGCACTTTTCCGGATGTTCCTCTCTCTTATTATGAAAGTCGAGCGTGATCTTTGCATCGATACCAATTCCAAAGTAGTTATTCATTACTGCTCGTTCATAAAAGCCTTCTAGCAGCGTTTCATCAGGATCCATCAAAGGACTGACAGCAGCGCATAGAGCGTCAGCATTTGCCAGAAGACATTGGCTTATGAACCCTTGAGTGACATGCGGCCAAGCTGGTAATTGGACTAGTGGGTTTATAATCGGGAGTTTTCTAGCCCTTTCACTCGAATCTGACTTGGTTGTTGGGCAACCGCTGAATGTACCGCTCTCCCCCCATATTGATGATACGGATGTTGAAAGCCTGCTTTAAATAAAAATAAAACTTTAATAAACAAATAATGGTAAACGAATATTAGCATCATAAAACCAAAAAAAATCGATTGTTCTTATTTAGAAAGTATCTAAGAGTAATAAATAATAACAGGATTTTTTTTGGAAATAAAGAATTATAGATTACTTACTTATCTGGTTCACCAGGTTTAAAGAGGCTCCCGCAAGATATACGTCTAGTTGCAGCTGGAGAGCAACTCAAAAACTGCCCATATTCCGAATCGGATCCTAGAAGCTTTGGGTTATCGGACTGACGACGTTCCCTTGCGCTTATTATGCTTGGTTCTGGCGAGTGAACGCTCAGAGTGTCTGTTCCGTGATCAAATATATCACTCAATACTGATGCCATTCGACTTGTACTCCTTATACTCTTCCTATCTTCACTGTGAGACGGCGATGGAGGTTCTACTACAACACTGACTTGCGGAAATGCTGGTATCCCTTTGTTTTCAGTATTTTTTACCTCTAAACTTTTGGGTTTTGGTGAATCTTGAGGTTGTGGTGATTCGGGTTTAAGCACTTCTTCTGTAGTCGACTTTGGTAGTAGGTGTTTTACTCCACTTTCATCTACGACGCGTTTCTTTACGCTTTTTCTCATGTGCTTCCGAAAAGACTTCCTAGCTATGTCACTGCCCTCTTCGAATTGTGCTAAACTGCAGTATTTTACTTGTTCTTCTGCCTTAGCCGCATTTTCGAGGTAAAACACTTTATTCTCAAACCCAAATTTTTCTACATCTGCATCTATTGGCTTTTTAATTTTCGATATGTATCTATGTTTCGATTCACAAGTTTTCTCGATGCTCGGATTCCGACTATCCATAGGTATGTCTGATACTGTGTCTGATGTGAATAAGGTAGTATCATCTGTATATGTTTCATTTTCTCCATTCTTGCCCATCATAGCCATGAGTACATCTTGTCCTAGCATTGAACTGATATCATCCATGATTGACTCTCCGTGTAAAGTTTCTGAATTCATATACGTCGTTTCTGATACTTCTGGCGAATCGATATGTCCGATCCCACCCTCTTCTATATCTTCTGGTTTACTGTCGATAATTTCTGATATTAAACTAAAGTCATCGCTAATGTTGGACCCTTCAGAGCTGGTCGCATCCATCTCCAAGTCTACACTAGAAAGCTTCCTCTCAGGTGTGCAGTCGCCACTAGTTGGCGCCGCTCTCTCGCTCAACTCGTGAAAGTGAACTTCATCCGTATACGGTTTGTCGATGTCTATAATAGTCAATTGGTCCGATTCATAAGTTTCTCCCTGTATTAACGATCTTTTATCACTATCGTCTGACACGACTAGGTTAGGTATTGTAAGACTACTGCTATTATATGTTGTGCTTCCGCGATCTCCATCCGGCCTAAGTAGATTTCTGCAAGAGCTAGTATCACAGGAAGATAAGTTTGAAAGCGAAAGGCGATCTTGGGGTGACGCGGAACTCGTTTTGCTGCGGTCCCGTTTCTCCACCTCCAAGTAATAAGCTGGTTCTGGATTAGTACTAATTAACTTAGCTATGTCTTCATCTACATCTGGAATGCTGAAAAATAACATTGAAACGTTAATGATTTTAAAGTTGGTAGCATAATAGAGCAAAGCACAGGATTTTTTTTAAATGCTTCATGTTAAAGTGGTTTAAATTTTCATAGTTTTTCCTAATATTATTATTATTATAATTAACTGAACTATTTGCTCTCCCCAAGTGAACCAAAACCATTCTCGAGCCTATTAATTTACAAGGAATGAAATTTTTTGATACTGCTTTTATTTTTACACTAACTTTTCCGGCTGCATGGAAGCTGCCGATATAGCGCTGGCGGCGGACGAGCGGCGACTGTCGGCGAAGGCCCGCGGCACCGGCAGCGCCGACATCTCCTCTCCCCCCGCGCTCCCCGCACCACCCCCGCCGGCTGCACCCCCCGCGCTCTTATCCGCTGAATCCTCCACCTCTTTGCATGTTTGCTCTGCATTTGAATCCTGGTGAAGAATAATTCTCGAATTGTTTATACATATAGTTAAAGTTATGTTAAGTAAGTACAGTTTAGTTATAATGTAGAGTTATAAAATTTGTTTAATCTACTTTATTAATAAGAAAGACTTGCAGTTAATGCACGTTTTAAATCAAAATATAAAAAAATTCTGCCTACTTAGCCTGCTGTTAAATATACCACTGTGTCTATCATTGCTCTTACATACGTCTCCACCGTGTCCGTCTACGTCTACGTTATTTCATTCTACCCACACCATTGTTCATACTCTACGTCTTCATAAAATCTCTTCCAAATACCCACCTGCGGATAAAGCATCGCAAGCGTCCGCACGAGCGAGCGTAGCGCGCGCCGCACGCTGTCCGCGCGGCCCGCGAGCGCACACCCGCGCGCCGCCCAGTTCAACTGCTCCTGGTTGATACACACCGGGACATGATATGTTAGCACAGCTTTGTGTTACTGACGAGTTGATCATTGCATGTAGATTAATGAGTAATGTACAATATGTAAGTATAGTTATTATATGTAAGAAATATTATAGTTTCGGTCGTGGACATAGTAATGGTATTATTATTATACAATAAACTGAGTAAACGAAATATCTATAATGTATATTATACAAGTTTATAATATGTACTATATACAATGAAACGATTAAATGCTAATATTTAAAAAATCTAGATTTTAAATTATTATGAAAAATTTTTTTTTGGTTAGAGTTACTAATAAGCATAGTTTTACGCATCTCATATTTATAATAATGTAATCATATTTACACAAAAATACGCAATCAAAATTAATCACCTTTTCAGTCTTTTCAATGCTGCCCTTTTCAGCAGCGGGTGGAGCCTCTGGTTCGCTCTCGCTCGTTGTGTCTAAAGCTTCCCATGACCTTAATAAAATACGTTCCAATTTATTCATTTGCTATAATATTGTGGTACCTAAATAATACTTGTTATTCATTTGAAATTAAATGCCAACATTTTTAGTTTATATAAAAAAGAGAGTCAAACAGTATAAACATTTATTTGACGGCTATAATGCACAACACATATAATCGACAAAAAAAAAACATCACCTGACTGATTACATCAAGGCATCCCGTTCACGACTGAGCTATTAATTACACTATTACTTACACGGCTCTTACAACAATCCCACTACAACATAACAACAACAACTCACTCGCACTGCGCGTGATCATGAGCGATGTGAGCGCGCGCGTGCAGCAGCAGCGACAGCGCGCGGCGCAGGCGGTGCGCGGCGCGCGCTGCCCCGCCCCCCGCGCGCTCCCCCGCTGTAGCTAGTCGCGCGCAACCCGCGCGGAGCGACGCGCGAGCCACGCGACACGTCTCACCCGACTCGCTCGCCTGGAGTTATTACATTTTATATGATTAAACAGGGTGTAACTGTAACATTTATTAGTTAGTAAGTATAAAAGGACATACGTAAGAATACATTATCAGTTCTTGGGATATAATATGGTATTATGGTATTATAGGTATAGTATGCAGTGAAAAGAAAAACTGCATTCATAATTTTCATACAAATTTTTTTCAGGATTTGGATTCGGGGTGTTTTCAAAAATAAAAATTAGATTATTTTTATTTAAATAGTGAAGGTATTCCTACGTCCATTCTCGTGCTATTTTCTCATTTGCCTCTACATTTAATTCTACCATCAGGAACGGGAAAATTGTATAGTTAAACAAGTGATAACTGCGTTAAAAACAACCGACTTCAAACTTGCACTTGCAAAATTTACAAATACCTACAGACAAAAATGCTCATAAAATAAAAACTACTGGGCCTATCCGAATAAAATTTTTATGGGACCAATTCGACACCATCCCGCATCGAACAAAAAAAGAATCACGTAAATCGGTTCAGAAACCTCGGAGTAATCGGTGTACATACATAAAAAAAAAAAAAAAAAAATATACCGGCCGAATTGATAACCTCCTCCTTTTTTTTGAAGTCGGTTAACAATCAAGTGAAGTCAATGCTTAGCATAACCCATATAAAAAACTGGTCAGTACCACAGATAATATAATTATTACTTTACCTGCACGATCTCCTGCAGGTTGTGCAGCAGCGGCGTGTCGTCGAGCAGGTCGGGCGGTACGGGCGGCGGTGGCGGAGCCGTCACTGCGCGCTCGAACGACATTATCGACCATCTGCATAAATAAATAAAAAAAATCGTACCTTACATAATATTCTGCCGGCTTATAACTTTTTAACTTTCCTTTTACAGTCGACTAGTCTTATGAAATGAAAATTTAGGTATACAATGTTCAATTCCTAAAAAAATCTTAAATTTTTTTATATGCCAGGTATTTTTTAACAATGAATTCGTAGTGCAATTAGCAGAAGGTGCAATTTCAGCAAATTGCATGTCAATTTTAATGACTGTAACCAACGAACCTGTCCAGCATCTTAGTAGAAGCACGCTCGTACCGCTCGAGCAGCATCTGCAGGTTCGCTGCGTCATCGCACGACGCGCCCCATCCGAGCACGCGGGCTAGATCGTTGCCCGTGCCCAGCGGTAGTACGGCCGTTTGTACTTGCCGCTGTAAGGACAACGTAAATGATTGAAAATATAACGAGATTATGGCAAATAAATATAATTTCGGAAAGAAAATATTTCTTATTGTAATTTCGATGCGTTGTAATCGAGAGGAGGTAGAGCGATTATAATATCATCTAGTTAGATGATCTTACCGGACCGTTGGTTCAACAATTAAAAATTGATATACCTACCTAACCATATTACATTAGAAAATTATTTTTATATCCGATGACTTAATTATAAATTTCTGAAAGTGAATTAAATCTTTAGTTTTATAACATTGCTTTATAAATGAGAAATTTTCGTGAAAGTGATCACCCCACAATCTAAATACTTTAAAATGTTCATGACAAGTTTAAAACTTACGACAAATCATCCCTTACAGCTAGAACAATATACACATCATTCACATACATGCATGTCCAGCTTGTCGATCTCCTGCAGCACCCATCCGACGGAACCATCCCCGCTGCACACGAGCACCCGGAGCGGGGCGAAGTGCCGGAACAGCCGGAGCCCCAGGCGGGGTCCCGCACCGCTCAGCTCGAAGACTTGCGCTGGATTGAGCAGTTGCCTGAAGCGGCGCAGGAACTTGATGCCTTGGTTGTCGCCTGGAAGACATAGGAGCTTCATTGTAAATGTGATTGAAAAACAGTAAAATAAAATGATGAACAAACTAAGATAGATAAACTTGATAGAAAAATGGAATGTGACAATAAAGCAGCCACGCTTAGTTTAAGTGGAGTTTTCATTTTTTACCTACTTAAATTGGTATACGTACAAATAAATTTCCATAAAAGGAAATAAAAATAGCAATATCTTGCCCTATTGTAATAATATTCATTGTTATATTTTGAGATTGATCCGAGCAGATAGATTTGTTACAATTTGTTTTTGAACACTGAGGTACAATAATATTTTACCCTTATTAAAGAGTGAGTATACTCTTAGCCTTTAAAAGTTCATATTTTAACCATACGTTGAAGCTTGTGCAGTATCTCACTCATAACTTTCGAACCCACTAAACTATCTAACTTCTATTCTTCACACAACACTGACCCGATCTCGAGTTAACGAACACAATGAGCGGCGACGCGTTCGCCGGCCGGTCCGGCAGCCAGCCATCGTCCGGTCCGACCGAGTGCAGGCGTGTGGGCGGCACGACGGACGCGCGCGCCGGACCCAGCGAGCAGGCAGCGCGCCAGCACGGCCGGCAGTTCGCGTGCACGCACTTGCGGCACCATATGCAGCGGAGATCTTGTAGTCTGAAAAATATATGAATAAAATCAATAAAAATACGCTATTCATTGAGAATCTCCTGGGATAAGGAAGTCTCTTCTGATAAGAATTTTATTGACCTAAAGTAATAGGTGCTATGGTAGTAAATCATCCAATGTCTGCGAACTACCTTTACACTGATTTGTTTGTTATATTTGGAATGTTAAGACTGTCCGCAAGTTGTATGCTGAGCTTTGCATATGTAAGAGTGACCGCCAAAAGTACCGCTGAAACTGTATAAACCATTCAAAGATGCTTCTCGCTCCAAGCCGAAATCTCATCCACACTATCCATTTACACTCACACAAATGCAAAGCACGTATATATGTACATAAGTCATAATATAAGGAATAATGGAGGGAACACTAAAACAGATAGGTATCATAGGTATGCGTATGTATGTACCTAATATACGGAATAATGGAGGGAACACTAAAACAGATATGTAGAAGTAGATTCAGGGCAAATTCATTATGTACAGATCATTTCGATTAAGGGAAAGTAATTATTATTCCGTAAGTGGTATACATGAAATTCAATTAAACGTCAAATAGAGTCATCAAATATCAGATTTCCATCTGTAAGGACCCCTTCCTTCATTGTGGTGTGCTGATATGAAATTTAATCCAATGGGCACAATAGGGTAGTTGGGATCCTAAATTAATTATTATAGGCACCTATAGGTATCTTATATACCTATAACTACGATGTTTGTCTACTAAATATTGAAATGTGTATTCATGTTTAAATCTTATGTGATAAATGGACCTATACAAAGAAGTTATATCAGAGAAATTAAAGAAATTTTCATAATTTTAACTAAGAAGTAGAATACGTGAACGAAGTACCTAACAAATCTCTCATGAAAAATACCCACACTTAATGTATATGCAATAAATATGCTCAAACTCTACCATTCCTTCTAAAGAAAGTATTTTTTATTCAACCTAAAACCCAAGAAATAAACTTGCAACGTGCCAAGGCAAATAAAATTGCGCTTTCCCCGTTTAAAATGCATTCGAACAGAGGCATCCGTTCCATTTCCCGCCAGAACGTAAACGAATATATTTGCCACAGACTATAGTAAAGAATTATATTATCTGTGGCCATAGACAAGCGACACTGCGAACTTCGGCACGTGTTACATTTGCACAATCATTTGCATAACGTTTAGAACGTCGCACCTCAGCTGGCCCACATTCGTAATGGATGCGTTTAACTTTAATTTGTTCCGACTGCGGACTGATGCATTGAGAGCTTTGATTAAACAGGATACATATTGGAAAGTATGTCTATCAAGATAAATCTCTTTAAAGAGAATTAGAGCATCCTCGAATGAAAGTTTAGCTTATCCCTAACTAGCTTACCGCCCGCGGCCTCGCCCGCTTTGTTCAAAACCTAATAAATTATTTACTAAAACCTTCCTCTTGAATCACTCTATCTATTTAAAAAAAACCGCATCTAAATCCGTTGCATAGTTTTAAAGATTTAACTTTTAGGCATACAAAGGGACATAGGGACAGAGAAAGCGACTTTGTTTTATACTATGTAGGTAGTGACGATTTCGAATCGGTCGTTAAAAAAAAAAATTACTTTGAGAATCAATGCAGCAGCAAAGTCAGCATGTTTCAACTAGTAAAATATAGAAAGAAAAAAACGAAGCTCATTTCTTATTTTATTTCTAGTAAGAATAACTCAATTTATTTTCCACATCTACTTTTAAACTTAAGTCATTAAGCGGTAATGTTGGTACTAAGATAAAATGTTTGACCTAATTTAAAACTTCTGTGAGCCATTACAATTATTTCTTTTCAAAATAGGTCTTGGCGAGATATTTTAAGGAATTACTCTAACGAGGATATCATTTAGTTAAAACAGTTTATAAATTTTATTTAGGACTAAGAACGCTTGTTTGGTTTAGCAGGTTCGTAAAGGAATTACCTGTAACTTGTGAGATATTTTAAATGAAATATTATTTATATTGTGTAGCCAGAAGTGTCTAAAATTTAATAGCGAGTAAAGTTTTGTACCGACTGACCTGTCCCATTTCATGTAATTATATAATCTACCTTCTCTCATTAAATTAAACCTTTGCACTTTCTTATAATTATTACTCAACATAATTTTTTCATCATTTTATTAAAATTTAATCTTAGTATTATGATAGCCTTATAATGGAATTTAATTTTAGAGCTGGCTTTTAAAATATAATAAACTTCCTTGATGCACTATGTCTACTTTTATTCACGTTTTACGTTTATTTAAATACAAAAGGTAACCGGTTTCTGTACATCACCGTCAGGTAAAAATTTCATTTCCAATTTAAAATATTTAAGGCAATATACAACGTGACAGTACGACACTTATACCTGTTTCATATGTGCCCCATTCTATTTGAAATTCAGCAGAGAACTTCTGAATCTTTGAACGCAATACCGCGTTCAACGAGACAGCTAGTATATTACCATCTTTATCATTTGCACTAGTTTCTGTATATTATTGTGACAATTTAGCCTTTGTTTCTTAAATTTAACCGTCAGTTCTGATATTGTTATTGTGGCTGTTATAAAGATTTAGATGTCTTTCTAAATGAACATCGTATGAAAAGTGTAGGCTTTCCCCTTTCCCCGTATGTGGTTGACAAAGTTAACATTTGTTTCACTGATTTAAAAGTCAGTAGTTATAGGTGAAGCAAGTTGTATTCATATCACCAATCGTGCCCACATTTACATTAAACTTCTGAACCTAAGAAAAGAACCAGGAAATATGATTTTAAATTAATTTCGACCAGGCATAGGTCTACCTCTTACTCTATAACGCTCACCATTTTAGCAGCTAAGTAGGCAAATAACCATAAAAAACGTTACCACGTTATAGTTCCAATTTTCCTAGCTATTCCCATTAAGACCACCCACGGGTTTAACTTCAAAAAAGTAACTACTATTTTATTTTCTGTTAGAAAAAAAAACCCTTTACAAAATCGAGTGAACCGTAAACGTAGTGTTCCTAAAATAGACATTCTGCTTCATTTTAATTTTACTTAAAATGTGAGAGCTATTTCAGGTTTCAGGTAAATCCAGACTGGATTTAACATTTGTTCAAAATATATATAACATACAGTTTAAGAAGCTTTGCTAGGACTAAACTATTTATTTATTTTATGGCTTATTATTAGGAAAATAAGATATATCATTATAGAACGGGTTAAAAACATTGAGATATACATATGGAGATGACACCGCCTACATCACTTATGTTCCGCTCAACATACGCCATATGGCGTAACTGCACGCTCATTTTTTATTTGTTTTATAGTGAAACGCATCAAATATGCCTTCGTGTGTGTTACGATATTGCACAAATAATACAAATAATGCGGTAAAGTGCAAAGGAATAACTTTCATCGGTAAGTACCTAACTAGATAATAATTTTTAAAACTTAGTTAGAGCAAAGAAATGGCGCACAGATTTTGTTCGTGGTGTCTCCTCCATACGTTGTATTATTATCTCAATGGTTAAAAATTCTTTATACAACAGTTATAAATTAAAAATTATGGATGTCAAGGTATTTATTTATTGCTCTTATTATTATATATCTTAAAATCATTAGGGACAAGCATGCTGGTAAGAAGCCCGAAAACATATTGGCTACCAATTTTTATCAAGATATCGGTCGCACGTGAAGCCGCGGCTTAAATCTAGCTTCGACTCCGTTGGAACAACTAGCTGAGAATAACGATGCTGATGAAAGAACTCTCAAGTATGACATAAAGCAGCATAATAAATATTCACATAAAATAAATATTCCGCCACTACCACGCATTTTAATCTTGCATTGTTATCCAGAGCGTAGTTATGAAAAACATCAGGTCATAGAAAATATATAGCTACATACTCTAGAAAAAATAGATTACATCATACAATTCCTACCACTCGATAGTGAGATTACAGAAGAACTTATTGGCAACGAAATAATCTCGAAACGTATAAGCTTAATAACCAACTTCGAAGAGCCACTCGATCAACATATTATCTTTAAACTAGTTTCATTACATTGTCCATTGCCCCTATCGCCTGCTGCCGGTACCTGAAACTTGGAGGCACGTGTACATTCGAATAAATAAGACGAACATATTGACAAAGTTAGGGGCCACGTGCCGACGCTCACGTATTCGACTATAGGACTTGACTCTAGAGGCTATTGGATCGCTCCGCTAAATGTTTTCGGTGAAGCCGAAGTTATTTGGTGTAGTTACGTACCTACTATTTCTATTCGAAATTTACGCTTCTCGTTCGTATGCTTGAACTTTGATAGTAATCTTATTTTATGTGGTTACAATTTTGTAACAGCTGTATATAGGAAAGATATAATATAGATTTGTTTAGTAGAACACTCTCATTGGAGTGATCCATCTCTATGAGATCGGAAATTGCTATATACCTAAAGCATATTATATTGATTTTCTATTCGCTAAATCAGATTTATTTATATCTTCATCCTGATTCTTTCAGGCTACCTACTTCAACTAAGTTTGGGTAATTTTTCGTGAAACAAATATTTGTTCAGTTCATATAAAAACTTTCGGGATTTTAATCTTAGAATTACCTATAGGGTCTATTTACTTAGTACATAAGTTCTACACAAATCCTACGTAAATATTTTAAAGTAGGTACCCGTTATAATGGGCGAAAGAATGTTAAGTTCTAGAATGTTTTAGAACATTCTTTCAAAAGAAAAGTCATATAGAGTACCTGAGTACGGAGCCGCAGGTCTTGTCGCAAACATCACACTTGGCCGCCACCGGCAGGTTGCCTTCGAGCCACTGATGCGGCATTATGATGTTCTGCAATGGAATTATTCGTTTAACCTATCATAAAATAATAAAATATGATTTTATCCAACTTCATTTGAGAGCTTTTGATCGTCATGTTACACAGGAATTAGATAAAACAAATGAGTATATTTCTTTTGAATGGAGTTGTAATGTAACACCGCATTATCCAGCGATTAAGTCATAATTAAAATTCGGTTTCTTTGAAGGATTCAATAGTAGACTAGTAGATAATCTAATGCGTCTAAAGCAAAAGACGCGGATTCGAATCCCTCTCTAGAAAAAAATGATTCCCTTGTATATAAAACATACGACTAAAACTCGATGATTAATGACTACGATTTGTTTATATGTTTATAGTCATAATAGTAATCATTCGTTCGTTCAATCGTCCAACACAAATAGGAGCAATATTGACATATATCAGCTGCTAATAGAAGGCCGCTGTGTATCGACGGCGGCGGTTTTATGAGGCAATAAATTTGCTACGATTTCATTTTATAGCCCTCAGGACGCTTCAGTGTAATTGATTAGTACTTGGCTGCCGATTTGGATTATATTATTTATGATATACACTGATGACATGAGTGACTATATAAAAATCGATCACTGTGAAAGATATTTTCGATTCTTGATAACAGATGAAGCTAATTTTGTTATTGTTAATCGTTGTATTAAATATTAAGTTTTATAGCATTGAAAAGCTTTATAAATTAGATTCTTTTTTAAAGTATAGAAAAAGTTCGACCACGGAGGCGTTGTCCCGGCATGACAAAAAGATGCGATTTCGATTTTTTCTATTCCAAAAATTTTCTAATGTTACTTGTATGTTTAACGTTGTCATGTAAACAGAGCATAATATTGATTACATCAAAGCTATCATGTCGTCTGTACTCTAATCTGCCAAAGAATGATTACTATTAATCCTTCCTTCCTTCTTTGGTCCTTCGAGCCAACGTCAAACTGTTACTTGCAGTTGCATGACAGGAGGCGCAGGCTTGTGCGCTTGCACAGCGCGAGTCATAAACCATTAACTATACATTGAGTTATACTACGCATCCCCTCAATGTCTTCCACGACGTGCGGGCCGAGCAAGGCGAGCGTGTTCCACTTGCACGAAGGGAGAGCACGCGCCGCGCACCACTTGTGCGTTTTGTCCTTGCACAGCACTGTTCTATAGCACTAACTATATATTAAGTCATACTACACACCCCCTCAGTGTCTTCCACGACGTGCGGGCCGAGCGAAGCGAGCGTGCTCCACTTGCACGAAGGGGGAGCACGCGCCGCGCATCGCTTGTGCGCTTTGAACTTGCACAGCTCACAGGCGAGCGCGTGCGCAGTGCCGAGCGCGCCGAGCGATTCGCGGCAGACATTGCAGAAGGTGGGACGCGCGTGTGTTGCTGTGTACCTGGTTGATATATAAAATTTGTTAATGTAATACAGACAGTAGACGTCAAAAGTGGATTTAAACCATATAATATGACGGAGAAACTATTAAAACTGTTTGTCTTTTTGCACGTGTTATGACGTGATACAATTAGGTTTAATTTCGTTAATTCTGTTTCAAAAATGAATTAATAATTAATGCTTGATACGGTACAAATATATTTTCTATCTTCTTTTTTTCTTGCTTTAATGCCTCAAGGTATAAACCACCTTAACCTAAAATACCTACCTAAAATTAAATCGATAGCTTTACATGTACATACAATAGGTTTTCTTATAACTTATACACAATAACAATAACTACGTCAATTCACGAAGAACAACATTACCAGTGGTGGTCCCCAGTGGACAGGCTGGCGACGAGATCAGCAACATTGGAGCCGCTGTGCAGCGCACCCCGCAGCGCGTTCGACCACGCCTCCATCTCGCCCCGTGTGTCCGCACAGAGGACCAGGCAACGGCTGGCTGTTATCACCTGAAAGAGATGACAGTTTTTAAGTTTCTGAATAAAAATGGTATAATATATCGATTGTCATCGTTCTTATGTTAAAAAGAAAAAGAGAAGTTAAATGGCAGCCCTATTGATAAATTTTATACCGTTATTTGTTTGGAAATATCGCTTGTTAGACGCTCTACAATTTAAATCTCGCTATAAATATTGGAGATTAAAGTATCTACGATTAAGTATGTAATCTCATATTGTTCTCCAAACCTTATCATATCCAATTATTATTGTTCTGGTACCATTCTAATAGTCGTTATCAAAGGTTAAAATATTATTCTGGTTCCATTCCCATATTCAATACAATAAACCGCAAATGCGTCCATTCCTTTGGACCAGTGGGCAACTGTTCAACAAGCAAATAGTCAACCGCTGAGAGCACTACGCTTCGAATTTGATAATAGTTTCAAAGTTAACCGCTCCCAAAAGCTTTGACGATCTCAGCTTGTAACCACGTCACATTCTAGTACCTACAGTTTATATTTGACTTGCCGAGGCACTAATGAAACAATAACAAATGTGGTTTTGTATAAATAGCACTGATTGCGTGTATATAAAGTGTGCTAGTTTTATGTATTGTTTGGTTTACTGCATGGAATATGTAGTTATTTATTAATGTTAAGTACAAACAAGGCATTTCTTTTCATTGCATGATCAAACCCTTATATTTTTAAGTTGCTTTGATTGAATAATTAAGATCCTATAAAAAGCTAGTATGTGAGCAAATTAAGTTAAATTATTTCGACGTTAATTTTCCGGAATGTCTGAATGAATATGAATCTTGTAAACCAAGTATGAATGTCCAACATCTGGCATACAGATTAAAAAAGTCACTTCATTTTCACAAGCAAAGCCAAAACAAAAGACTAGCAAGGAGCCTTCACCTTTTGCATGGCGTTAATACTAAACTAACCCCTGGAGGATAAAATCAATAGCCTAGAGACTCCAATCTATTGAAAGCAGTTAGGGTATTTGCATGTGAAATGTCAATCTGAGTGCTGTAGCTACCGTGATATTCTATCATTCATGTTTCAGAGCTGAAGTATATGTATATATATATATACACATAATATATAATATTCTAGACCTACAATATTTAGGATTAAAATGGATATGATTTTATGCTGGTCAACGATTTAAATTTGATTGGTCTACGTATACTTAAATTAAAGACTTACAGACAAAATCTATTGAATCTAAAATAACTAATTTAAAATAAATAATAATAAAAAATAAATAAATCCAACCATGCATAAACATGTACAATGTACATACATTGTTTCGTTATATTATTTATTTTCAGAATATTTATAAAGCTATTAAATAAAAAGTAAACATTTCGAAAGTGTCATAAACCTATTGGGAGTACGAAACTTCAATGTGGAAATCAAACTTAAATGCGAGCATAGATACATCTCTGATTTCTAATACGTATATTTATCCTACATCATACACCATATAAATCTTAAACACGAGTACTTCACCTTTAATATAATGAAAACTAAAAAAACTATCCAGGAAAAACACGCGACATCGGAAAAGAGCAATACAGAAATAGCCGAGAAACTCCCTAGTGTACTTTCAAAGCACGTGAGCGCTGTAAGCGACACGTGTCAACGTGGCCGTTGGTTGTACGTAGGTACGCTGTCAGCGCTGCAGCGGCTGGATGCCGTGCTTTTAAACAAAACACTGCAGGGTTGGCAGTGGTGGAGACGGGTCAAGGATTGCAATTTTAAGCGAATAAAAAAGCTATTTAGATATTTTTGTAGCTATTTTTACGCTACAAAAATCGCCAAACACTTTCACTTTTCAGAGAAATATTAAGCGTATTTTATAATTACAACATTATATTGTTTCTAAATTTCAAGCAGCCAACTTGAAATACAAGTTACCTAACAAAACTATGCTGAAACTTCTCTTAGCTCGGGGAATAGCTTTAATATAAATTAAGTTTTGAATCCTCAGGGATTATTTTAGTTTGCTGACCTACTCTATTTAGTGGGTACCTATAGATACCAGTGTTATGATGAATGGAAGGCAATATTATAGCTAGTAAGATGTCACCTACAAAGCCTGAATGAACCTTTGAGATCGAAGAAATGGTATGCATTTCATTCAACTATCATAAGGAGTAAATGCACACTTCTCTAGTTTAGGAACGTGAAAATTTGCATGGGAATCCCTTTGACATTCTAGGGCTTTTGAAGTCCCTTTGACATTAAAAAGACGTGATCTTCACTTCTTAACATAACTTAACTATAAATGGATCAGTACTATTTTAATATTACGATAGGGGAGAAACTATCTTAATTTAGCTTTAGTTAATTAGGTATCACCAAAATGTAACTTAATCTCAAACTAAAATAGTTTAATTGACTTGGAGTTTTATTATTAATTTGCTAGTCAGAATAGCCTTATGACTGTTCCCAGCAATTTATTTGTTGTTTACAGTTATTTTTTAATAATTTCTGGCGAGTGACAACCCTAGCCCGCGGACTCGTTTGTTAATTGTTGACACTGCGTGCAAATAGCCGCGGAAACATCGTTAGTAAATGGAATTCGGGAAACGTGCGTTACGGGGCGCGTTGTTTAATTTGTATAGTTTTAGAACGTTTACATTTTGCCATCGGCTGCTAGTGGATTTGTTATGAAATATTAGTTTGCTTTCGGTAAACGGAATCAAAGCAAAACGCAGATATACCTGTACATTTCGTATCGTTTAAACGTGTGTTTCGCGCGTCGCGTGGTTCCTCTATGCTTACACGGGATGGAATTCTGATACCCGAAGAGAAAGTATATTTTTAATACTGTAGATAGGAAATTTTCAAATCTAATGAAAGATATAAAATGTCATCCCGTATGTGTTATCTTAGGGCAATTTGGTATGTAATATGTATGTAATATGAAAAAAAAACCGACTAGTTTCACACACGAGAATGCGTGAAAAACTAAAATGTTATGATGGATTTATGGATACCTAATCCGCTGAATAAATATAATAAAGTGCGTCGTAGACAATCAATTTAAATAGGAAAAATATTAAGAAGCTCGAATCCCTCATTTTTAGTTATGGTGAGCTAAGCATGTAGATTGTAGACCCTTGCCCATCACTGAAAGGTTAGTATATAACCTTTTTTTCATAGGTATATTTAATATTTAACGATGTCGACTTTCGAAGCTCGCATAAAGGTCCCTATTAGTAGTTTTTTTGTGAATAATAATATACATGTTACATATTATATTCGTATCCATGTAAACTTTAGGATTGTGAATATTATTAGTATAAAGAAAATACGCAAATCCTTACATAAAACTTAAGAAATATCATTACATTCTAGCTTAGACTTTTTCTGGTTACTGCCATATCAAAGGATATTATTAAATTGTTTTCTATTTTCGATTGAATTTAAATAAGACAGAGGTTTTTCCGATCTATTATTAAAACCATACCATCTGATATTGACATCAAAATCAAAATGTCTGATATCTAGAAGATTTGTAACCCTTTCCCAAGCGCAACGCTTTGAATGTTACAAACATTTATTCCCTTTTCAAGACGAAAATACCTAAAATAATTATGCGCTCCTTTCACAAAACTTATTCCATTCAATTTGCCAACACAGCGTCTCACTGAGGCAAGATTGACGAGAAAATCCCAGCACATAATACGAGTGATACATCGTACAGGAAACGTGGTAGCATTTCGGACGTATCTAAATGTATTTCACCAATCAATGCCATTCATCATGCCCGTCCCGAGACCGTCCTTATACTCTGAATTAAGCTCGGATGGTATTCATGTTGAATACAATTGATGTAGCACATAGAATAAACTTTGGGTATCGTAAACTGAAAACATAAAATTAGCTTTGCGCTCGCGGTTTTGCTTCGATTGCTTGTTGCTATGCGAAGATCTTCAGCACTCATTCTATACCAAAATTACATATTCAAGTTTAATTTTAAAAAGCATTTTATTATGTTCTGCAGCACCAACTATCTCACTACCAAATTGATTGAAAAGAATGAAGATTGTCAGTTTGCTGGTATAATTCTAGTTTTACAAGTATGTAAATAGGTAGAAATACCCCAATTCGTCTTTCTTCTTGAATCTTATTTATTTATTATTCTATTACTCGCATATCTTTTAAACTCATTAATATAGCAAAAAAAATCTTTAGATCTGAGCGTCTCCTACTATCAAATTGCTATAAAACTATTGTAGTACAATTCAGAATAAATACAGCCGACATCGCAGGTAAAAACAAGTACAATATCACTAAGAGGTCCCAAAAGATCTTATCACTAGATGGATTGCTTGTCAAGCAGGGAAACGACGGCCATCTCGAGTGTAAAATATCTGAGAGCTCATTGGACGACTCAAAATACACATTTATCTTCGGTAGGTATAATGTTTCTTTGATGAATTTTGTATACAAAACCGAGCACTGAATTAATTGTATTAGAAACTAAGGTTTGGATTATGGCAGATAATTTATGGGTTCGTTTGTAATGTTACTCTTTGTAATTTGCTAATTCATAAATAGTAGATGTGGGTTAATCGTTGACCTCAAACCATTCATTAAGTATCTAGTTTATTTTTATAAGTCTAATTTGAATCTATCTATTAGATATCAATATATTCCTCGAATTAAATGAAAAATAAACCCAGGCCCAACGCACATTGAAACTAATTCTGCTCAAAGACTTTCAAAATGACAAATTAACGATCGACAAAATAAATTAACTTGTCATGCACGAAACCATTTTACTAAAGTAAGCAAATTGGATTTAAATTCAAAGTCAATGGAAGTTGGAACCCTCAAGGCATTGCAAGCAATAATAGAATATATATATTATTTGCTATCGAGACAGAAGGTTCTGGAATATATTCTTTAGATTTCAGAGCATTATCAATAGAAACGACATTCGTGGAAGAACTAACGAGACACCCCTTGAAGACTAGCTAGGGCTGCTTATGATGAAAATAACAATATTTATAGTTTAAGAATTATCTTCGTTTTGTTCGATGGGAGTTCATTTATAAGTTTATAAAACTGAATTATCTTTATGACGAGTATAATACAATTGAGCATTTTTAAAACTATTCTTAGTATTAGCATCTTTTGATCATAAATATAAAATGAAAATAATTATATCAATGTTATATTCAACATTTATAATATTTATAGCAGTAACTTTCTGAATATTTTAAATTTATGTTTGTATACATTTAAATATTTCCATTTGTCGCAACCATACAATTTTCTCGTTCAACAATATTTCTCCATTCAGAATTCCGATTTCCTCCGCACTATTCATTTCTTTATTTCAATTCTATTTGCGCTTGTCAATCACAGATGTTTCACGTAACACAATACAACACGCCGCCAGTTGTTCAATAAAACTTATTTTTGGCAGCCCTACGCTATGCTGACTCGTTTCTATCCGCACATACCCATTGAGGTGCTCTAAAATGTACTTCACATTTCATTATATGCTTAAAACTTATGTCTGCATTATAGTTAGCCCCTATCGTTAGCATAATCCCCATATTCACATTATAATTTTATTATGCGAACTTTCAGTTTATTTGCATAACGATGTCGTACACTTTTATGGACTTTTTAAGTTAGGGTCGTAAAAATTTGTGAAGTTTATTCCTTTTAGAGAGCGAAAAACAAAGGTTGTATGACGTGTACAAAAATTATGACGTAGATATGAACCACGTGATTATATTTTTGTCAGTACCTATTCATGCGTTTAATTACGATCTCTTTGACCTTTGTACCATGACGTTCACACTTTTATTATATTTATTCGTTGTTAATTACTGTTATATACATACACTACACGTTTTCCAACGATAGAGAAACATTTATATTTTATACTCTGACGTTCTTGAAAAAGCTACACGAGCTAAGAGTCTGAATTTTGTATATAAAAATATCCTGGTAAGTCGGTAGAATACAAATATGTAGAAGTTTATAATCTAGATTAACTCACGAAGTTTTTATCTAGATTATGCTGAAGCAAGAAAAAAGGTGAAAATTTTTTCTTTGAAAAATTTGTGCACATTTTACAACAAAAACTTTGAGAGCGCGCACCTAAACTTCAAGTAAAAACTTTGATCATTTATTATCGTAATAAAAACGCCACTTTTGTCTCATGAAAGCGATTTGAACATATATTAATGTATGTAAAAACTCTTAATCCACACTCAATAAAACAATAATGGCCTTACCACAAAACAATTTAAACATAGTGGTAACGCCAATATAATTAAAATAGTAAATGTAGAAATTAAATGTTTATTATTTGTGGTGTATTCCTTCATCCTTCCCTACATACGAGCACAACCAATCATCGCGCGCTATTTAGCGCTCGTCACGTGACCTACCTATGTCACGAACGACAGCCAGTAGTTCTCTCCGATCTTTCGCGAGGATCGGGACTCACCGCCGGAGAGCTTCCACGAGGCTCTCTAGATCATCAGGCATTGTGCTTTTGTAACACCACCGGGGTATCCCGTGCCCCGGCCCTTGGTCGCGCTCACCGCCGCGTGTGTGTTTGTGTGGAGTGTTGGACTGGACCCGTTCTTGCCCGCCGCGAGCTGGAGGACCCTGACCGCGTGGCGCGGCGTGTGTTCTGGACGCTACTCCCTTCGACGAGGTATGTGCCGTGTGTTCCCGTCTTTCCCCTCTTTGCTAACACCACGTTGATCTAAATACAGTCCACTTTTATATCGAGAATATATTTTATATTGGCGCGACCATTGATTGGTACCTTCGATCCGGATAAGAATCATTGATTGGTACCTTCGATCCGGATAGTAACCATTGTTAGTCCTTACGAATCGTACATTACCTGATGATTCCACCGCCCTTGTTAGGATACTCATTGTGTAGGCCCTAATAAGCGTATTAGTAGTATCTTCAATGCGAAATACTATTTAAAATACCGCGTAGAACGACAGTGCGTCTTCTACTATTATTTATATAAAATATATTTTAAACCCGCCCTTATTAGGATACTCATCGTATGCCCTAATAAGTGATTTAATAGTACATTCATTGTGAAATAACTATAATTATTACCGCATAGATCGACATTGCGTCATCTATTATTTTCCGCTTAAAATATATTTTATTCCGCCCGTGACAATAAGTTACGCGTATATTATTATTAAAATAGTTAATTAAAGCTATATTCATATTGTTTATCCGCAGTTATAACGCTAAAATCATTATAAATCGAACATATTTCATCATATTTATCTACGGTCTACCCGCACTCGAAATTTATCGAGTACCTACATTCCGCGATCCGCTGTTATAATCCGACCATATTGTAATTGCATAGTGCATACTCGGTTCTTATTACGCTTGCGTCATTGACCTACTTTATTTGGTCGTATTACTTGTTATTGTAACTTTTACTGTAACATTCTCAGTTTGAATATATACTTTTGTTATTAAAAATGCCGCCTAAGAAAATGACTAAGTTACCTGATAGTGACGCTTCGGATGTTAATGATTCGGAAGATATAAATGATTCGCAGTTATCCATGTTATTAGCTAAACGCGAAGTTATATTCGAAATGGTGCAACAAATGTATGATTTGTCTTTAAACGTTCATAACAACGCCTCGCTTATGGAAAGTTTCCTTGACGAGTGCGCGCAGATAGAATCACTACGTGAAAGATTTGAAAAATGTTTAGACGAATACAATACTCGCTTATTATCGTTAACACCTACCGCGAAACCTGATTATAAAAGTCTCGTTGCATTCGAGTCTTTATATAGCAGAGTTATAAGAATTAAATCTCAATATTCGCAACCAAGTCCGTCACACGGAGATATTAATAATTTGCATAAAAATAGGCCTAAATTACCGCCTATCGAATTAGTACCATTTTCGGGTGATATTCGCTCATTTCCGCTGTTTCTTTCGAATTTTGAATCAATTGTTCATAACAATCCTGGCCTTACAGATGCCGAGCGTTTATATTATTTACTAGGTAAATTAACGGGGAAGGCCACAACTGTTATAGCTGGTATAACCCCCTCCGCTGAAAATTATAATTTAATTTTACAAACTTTAAAAGATAAATATGATGATAAACGTATGTTAGTTTCCGCGTATTTAAATCAAATGTTTGATTTTAAACCTTTGCATTGTGCGTCCGCAACAAACTTTGATTTATTTACTGATAACTTTATTAGCGCAGTGCGCGCCTTACAAAATATAAAGTTAGATAATATTACAGATTTAATGATTATTCATATCGCGTTGAAGAAGTTAGACTCAGACACTGTTCGCGCTTTCGAGACTGAGTTTGGTAGTGAAATGCCTACTTTTGATAACTTAGTTCAATTTATTCAAACTCGTGCGAAGGTATTAGAACGCATTCATCCTTCCACAAATTCGGGAATAAATAAACCGCCTCGAAAGAATAATTATAACCGCAGTTCAAATAATACTTCTTCCGCACCGCCTAAGACGTATCAGTCTTACGTAACAACAGCTGATTCCGCTTATAGTTGTCTTTGTAAAAATATTACGCATCAACATTTATATAAATGTTCGAGTTTTCATAAAATGAGTCCGCAGGAACGTTTGAAATACGTAAAGGATAGAAACGCGTGTATAAATTGTCTCAGTATAAAACATCGAGTTTCTAGTTGCTCATCTTATTCTAATTGTCGCGTTTGTAAATTAAAACATCATACAATGTTACATTTGAAACGCGAATCTTCCATACCCGCGCCTGCGTCTCACCCCCCGCCGCGCAGCTCCCCGCCGTTGCCTTCGCCGACACCGCCCGCACCGTCGGGCGAGTGCCGCTCTGATATTGCGCTATGTACCGCTAGCTATACAGCTGATACTGATAACGCATTTCAATGCAACGCGCCCGCGAATAAAGTAATGTACTATTTTATTATCAACCGCTGAAGTCGTAGCTTATAATTGTAAAGGTGAACGGCTTATTATTCGCGCGCTTTTAGATTCCGCTTCGCAAAGTCACTTCATTACGAATGAATGTTGTGAACGCTTAGGTATTAAACCGCAGAAAACCGAACGTACTATTATTAAGGGGTTCGGTGGTTCAGAAAAAATTATAAATAGTAATTCCGTAAATATAAAATTTTATTCGCGTCTTGACAACAACATATCTTTTAATATTTCACCGCTAGTTGTTGATCATGTTACGGATTTATTACCTACCGCTGTTATAGACACTTCTGTCTTATCGCATATTTCGCATTTACCGCTCGCAGATGAGAGTTTTGGTACGCCAAATAAAATCGATTTATTAATCGGTGCTTCTCTGTTCCCTCATCTGCTTCTCCCCGACGTAGTTCATGCAGCTCGTGACTCGTCGGCGCCCGCTGCATTGCGCACGGTGTTAGGCTATGTAATAATGGGTTCAGTACCCACCATACCTAACATACATAAACCGCCCTTGACGTGTTGTCACGTTCAAGAGACCGCCGCTATTGACTCATTAGTCAGGCGTTTCTGGGAGCTCGAGGAGCTTCCTACCGCACCGCCCGTTCAACATCCCGATGATGTTGAATGTGAAGAATATTATAAATCAACTACAACCCGCGACCCCGTGAGTGGCAGATATATTGTTTCGCTTCCATTTAAGGATGATTTCTACACTCTCGGTGACTCATTTAATATTGCCCGCAAACGTTTCATGTGCCTCGAAAGAAAGCTACAGGCTTCACCTAAATTAAGGTTGGCATATGATGACGTCATAAAAGATTATCTAACGAAGAATTATATTTCACCCGCGCCTCCGTATGATCCGCGTGACCCTACACCTATTTATATTATACCGCATCACGCTGTTCTGCGCGAGGATAAATCGTCGACTAAGCTGCGCATGGTTTTAGATGCTAGCATGCCAACTTCTGGAAGCCAGCGTTCATTGAATGACCTTCTGCATGTTGGGCCGAATTTACAAGGCAATTTGTTTACAATTATTTTAGGTTTTCGTCTCCACGCGATTGCCATGACCGCCGATTGCCGCCAACAATTTCTGCAGATTTTCGTGCGTGAGTTTGATCGTCGTTTTCAATGTTTTTTATATCGTTTCAGCCCGCAGGATCAGCTGCTTCTTTATCAATTTAATCGAGTTTGCTTCGGCATCAAGTCTAGTCCTTATCATGCACTGCGCACGGTAAGACAGCTCGTAGAAGATGACGGCGCGAAATATCCGCTCGCGAGTAGCATTGCGTCTTCCTCGTTGTATATGGATGATATCGCCTTCTCTATTCCCACGGAATGTGAAGCAGTTTCCGCGTCGCAGCAGCTCATCGATTTGTTTAAGGGAGCTCAGTGGGATCTAGTTAAATGGAATAGTAATAGTAAAAATGTGTTAGATAATCTTCCCGCTTCGCACAAACTTTTACCCTCCGCGGTGGAGTTTGATAAGACCGTGCAACATAAATTACTTGGTCTGCATTGGTCTTCTGTTGTTGATTGTTTTTATTTTAAAATTACCGCACCCGCCGATGTGATGTGCACTAAGCGCTCCATCTTGTCAATTGCCGCCCGTCTGTGGGACATGATGGGCTTCGTTGCTCCCACAGTCGTGTATAACATCCCATCAGATAATTTCTACCATATTTCTGGTATTGAAAATCCCGCTGACGTTCTTTCGCGTGGCATTATGCCACAAAATCTCGTCTCGCACCCTCTGTGGTTCCATGGACCCCAGTGGGCTCGTTCGGACCCATCTGAATGGCCTCTTAGGAGTCTCGATGGTGAGTCTATTGCAGACATTCCCGAACGAAAATTATTAACACACACTGTGTGCCCGCCTATAAAGCATTGCGCTTTATACGATACCGCCCTTCGCGTCTCGTCGCGTCGTGTATTTTATATTTATAGGTTCCTTATATTATTATCCCGCCGCGGTGTTATGATGACCGTAGAGGAACCTAATTTCGCTGTAAATAAAATTATTCCCGCCCTGCAAAATAAATATTTCGCAGAGGAGTATTCTAATATACTCTATTATAAATTTTATTCGCAGGCCTTCAACCACTTGAAGCCTTTTACTCGCAACAGACTTATCCTCATTGGACGTCTAAGCGATACCGCCCTGGAATATGCACATAAGCATCCAGCGATATTACCGCACAATGATCACATAATTATCATGATCATTGATTATTATCATATTAAATATATGTATAATATTATAACGAATTTGTTTCGTGTTATTTTAATTACCGCGCTCTTATTATCATTACCCGCGCCGCAAGTCAAATCTGATCACGTCAGTTTGCTTGATAGGCATTCGCTACTGGACAAGTTAGTTCAGTCGTTTTGGAAACGTTGGAGAATGGAATACTTACACGGTTTGCAGGTTAGGCAGAAATGGAATACGCCTTCCACACCTATTACTCCTGGAACGGTCGTGGTTGTGATAAATGATAATGCACCGCCCCTAACCTGGCCTTTAGCCGTCGTAGAGAAAGTACATCCTTCAAAGGACGACATCGCGCGCGTTTGTACAGTTAGAACCGCCAAGGGAACTTACCTTCGCCCGGTCGTTCGCTTATGTCCGCTTCCAAGACAATAGTTATATCGCATTAATATATTACCGCAGTTAGTTAAGTTTAATTTTAAGTTTTGCACCGCTTTCGATATAATTTCTTAGTTATAAATACCGCCGTGACTTTAGGAATTTTTTATACCCCGCTCGCATTACGCGATCCTAGAGTCATAGAATTTGTTAGTTATATTTTCCGCCGTGACTTTTAGGATTTTTTATTATCCCGCTCGCATTATGCGCTCCTGGAGCCATAGAATTTGTTACTTATATTACCGCCGTGGCTTTTAGGACTTTATTAACCCGCGCGCATTATGCGATCCTAGAGTCATAGTTTTTCGCTGTATCTTATGATTGGTTTTAAATGGTGACCCATTTAGGGCGGGTGGATATGGTAACGCCAATATAATTAAAATAGTAAATGTAGAAATTAAATGTTTATTATTTGTGGTGTATTCCTTCATCCTTCCCTACATACGAGCACAACCAATCATCGCGCGCTATTTAGCGCTCGTCACGTGACCTACCTATGTCACGAACGACAGCCAGTAGTTCTCTCCGATCTTTCGCGAGGATCGGGACTCACCGCCGGAGAGCTTCCACGAGGCTCTCTAGATCATCAGGCATTGTGCTTTTGTAACACCACCGGGGTATCCCGTGCCCCGGCCCTTGGTCGCGCTCACCGCCGCGTGTGTGTTTGTGTGGAGTGTTGGACTGGACCCGTTCTTGCCCGCCGCGAGCTGGAGGACCCTGACCGCGTGGCGCGGCGTGTGTTCTGGACGCTACTCCCTTCGACGAGGTATGTGCCGTGTGTTCCCGTCTTTCCCCTCTTTGCTAACACCACGTTGATCTAAATACAGTCCACTTTTATATCGAGAATATATTTTATATTGGCGCGACCACATAGTCTAACTTTAAACCAGCGATTTGTCATTTTAATAGTTGTCTATGGGAAATACGATAAAACTAGATTAAAGAGAACCCGCGCTTAAAGTTAAACCCTGTCAAAAGTTTTTTTTTGTGGTAAGACAGTAAGCATTTACGGGCAGCTCAAATTTGAGAAAACTGAACATTTATCATCGTAATTATAACGAAAGCTTAAGGCTCGATCATCTTACTCCGCTGGTACCAACATCAATTTTGTTACAGAATAATGAGGCTTCATATTTCTGTGCCTCCAGTGAATAAGGGAGTAAGACGAGTTATTCCCTTTGGTTTTTATTGCACCATTGGATTCAGCTCGTCAAAATACACAACATATCAAAAGGTCATATCTCTAGCTGCATCCTAACCCAGTTTTTCGAATGACCCAAACGGTATAAGTAGGGTGTGATAAACGGTATAAGTTACCTTATCCATCATTTTAGGCAATCGCAAAGGAACTATTCGTCTCGAGTCAAAATAACCCACGAACACAAAGACATATGTGTAGTTATACTTTTTGAATAAAGACTTAATTCATTTTGTTCCATCCGTGCTAACACTATTTTAGTATAAACGCAGTTGTGTCATTTTTCTAACATGAGCATAAAGGAACAACTCTTAGTGTCATTGGTTCAAGTGACGACATGAGACAGTTTTGCATTAATGCCGTGTTACTATTGGTCTATTTGAATACTGCACGGAAACAACGGACACTATTCCTTTTTGCTTTATAATATTTTTCAATCTTTTTTTATTTATCAGTTAACTTGGGATACTAATAATATTTCTATGGAAATGAACTATTTTTTGCAATAGATATTAAAAATACAGTTTTAATTAACACATTAAGTGCTAATATTATACTCCTTGTTTATATAAATACAGAACGATAGTTGAATCATCTAAAAAAAGCCAACAAAAATGTTAAACTTATAATATTTTCTTCTTATATTTGGGTAAGTTTTATAAAAAATAACTAGTTTTTAATCTTTTTTTTTATTTAATCTAACTACAATAATACTATAATTATAGACGCATAGAAAAAAAAAATTTATAACCAGTCTTGACAAATATGAATATTGTGTTCTCTCTCATATAGCGTTTTAGCCACTGTAATTTGCCTTTTTATAGGAAAAAACTATTTTGGTCCTGCATTATCGTAAACATATTATTGATACTCTGGTACCATATATTTTGAAAAAATTTTGATATTGTCACGTAGAGTCTCTTCAAGTCATATTTGCATCCAAGGCACCTTCAAATCTGTGCTTAATTTTTTCATAAAATCTTTGCGGCTCATTGTTTTTTCTTTATTTATCTATATTATTTTGATATTATAAGATATAGAAATTGTTAAAATTCCATATCATGCCGTAAAATATTGCCACTGACCACCTATAACTTTCCCTGTAAGGTAACTGAACATACCTACAGGAATATGGTTTTCGAGCTTCTCTTATCTCTTAATAGTGCTTGTATTCTCAATGTATAACCACCATGACATATTCGGTTTTTCTCCAGACAACATCTTCAGCCACCCAATCCTCTTGCTTGGAGTCCAAATCCAGCGGAGGACAATAATCGTCATTTACTAAAATTGAAGGTTTTTCGTCCTAGTGTTAAAGTTTTCTGGATCCTATTTTATACTCAATATATAGTATATAATACTATATCATGTAAAACGTGACTTGGAAAAAAAATATTCAAATAAATCAACACAAAATATTTTTTTAAACAATCGTAAAAGTTACGAAAAGCCCAATTATACGTCAAAATGACGTACAACATCCTCTTTACTACAAAATGGCGGAATTTACCGGGATGAGCCAACTATGTACTGCTAGGTCTCGATGGCTAATGAGTTGTTTCTGGATTTCGAAGCGATTCGATGGTAAATATAGAAAAGACAAAGTTATTTCGCCGCGGTGTACATTAAATTTACGTAGATTGGACTTCTAGGGTTAAATGCATAAACACCTACATGTTGTTTTGTTTTTATTATATATCTAATAACGATAAAAAATCCGTTGATTTTATTCGTTTTTCAAACTACGTGCATGGTTGTTCCACTAAAAGGCCTCAATTGAGTCATAAAGTACACAAATTTCAAGCATAATAAGTCGCATCATTTCTATAAAACCAAAACTGGCAATAATTTAAGTCGTGTTATGCGACTATGAACATAGTGCATTAGGGCATAAGTCGTTATATTGCAAAGGGCAAAAAAAACCTTATGTGAATACATTGAGTTATTCCATGAAGTACTCGTTCATAAGGGCACAACTACAAAAAAACACGAAAAAAGTATATTTATGGGGTTGTTACAATATCTGTTCTTATGTAAAATTAAAGTCTAACATAATATCTTACCCATACAAGCATAAAAATTTGAAGTTATAAAGATTTAGTGTTGATAAATAGTTTTTTGTCTCTCCTGAAAAGTGCTGTTTTTGAGTTATTCCCTTATTCACTGGAGGCACAGATTTATTCCCTAAAACATGTGCCTCGAACCGCCTTCGGGCTTAATATAAATTACATAGTTTTGTTCAATGTCCTGTATTACCATTATGCTTTATTCCACGGAATATTTTATGAACATTAATAATATTATTGTGTTTAAGTCTACGAGTTTACAATTCACGTTATAATATTATATTTGTGAAACTTAACTTTATAATTAGTTATTTTTAAACTATAATAAAAATACAATTTCATGTATAATAAAAATACAATTTATATTTTGACTGAAATATTTATCTTAGAACAAATCTTTGTTATAGGTATCTGCTATTCGTAAATAATGAAAAAGGTCCAACACAATGTTTCAAGTTACCTACTTTCTCTAAGAACAAATAAATCTTATATACTCCTACTTATATATAAATTAGTTTATTATCTCCATATTACCACACTGAAGGATTGATTACATAGCGACCGATCGTTTTGTCGATAACAATCATTGATATCTACATTGACTCTGGATACTGACAACGTTCATTGGATCAAATGTTTTTCTCCTTTTGTAAGTAACTCATTTGAGTGAGTATTGTGAATGAGTGGCTGATAGTGAATGACTATTTTGAGTGATTGGTTTTGACGTGATAACGTCTTTAAAATCGTTTTAGTCGGGTGACATGTTCCGAAACTTGTGTCACACCAAAACCTCACGAGCGCGATCGCAGGTATAACGAGAGAGAGACGGACCGATCTCCCGTCTCATCTCGAGCGTCTCATCTCATCATAAGACGTTATCACGTAAACATCTCGATCGTAAACCTACTTTACAAACAACCAATTTTTTTATACTTCATTTTAGACTAGCGTTTAAGGATGAATTTTTCATCATCTTCAGTATCAATGAATGTACTTCAAGGCTGAAGCAAAATTGCATCTAAGTATTTTAGATACATAGATAAGTAGGTATTTTAAATTATAGTTTTATAACTAATTATTTTATACATTTTTGAGACATTTTTAATTATCATTTTGTTACTCGATAACTCAGTGGGTGTTAAACCGATTGACGTGATTATTTCTGTGTTTGAATTGGAATTTTTTGTCACAATATGTTTCTTTCATAGAATTCGGAGTGGTACCTCCCGTCCAGGAACTTCAATTAAGTTAAGTAGAAAAAAAATATTAACATAAGAAGGTTAAGCGTACGAAAGTTTCAGAAATAAACGAGCATAAAAAATACAAAAGCGAGCTATTACAGTTTCAGCGTTATAAATGACACACCAAAGGCAAAGTTATACAACAAATTTGCCGAGCTAACACGAAATCCGTGTTAGGTAATTTGAACACTATAAAGCCACCCCAAATTTTGTCCGAGTCAAATTAAAACTTGCATTATAAATCGAAATACGAAACAACGCCCGTAATTTATAGTACCAAACTAATTACATAGTTCAAAATGCAAAGCTATAATATATCGTTTCAAATTTAAATATAACTGGACACGGGAGGCACCAGCTTTCAAATAAAAAGGAATTATCGTATCCAGTTCACCTACTTGAAAGTTATGGGGTAACAAACCAAAAAAAAGAGCGTGTATGCTGAGCACACGTGCCAGAAGTGAAACTTCTCTGGCCATATTAAAAGTTTCCAAAATCGTCGCCTTCCGTGACGGTATTGCCATGACACGACCTTTAAATTATACTCTCAACGTATATAAATATAGTCGAATTGAGGAGCTCCTTTTTTGAAGTCGGTTGAAAACTGTTTAAGTTCTTGACACTTGAAAGATGAACGTGATAGCTAGACCCCGTCTCTATACATCAAATGATTACGTACTAGGTCACCGCAAAGAAAATCGCCCGACATTGTTAACCATCTCTACGATCTAGGTTACTTCACCCTTGTCGTAGATAGATGTAGGAATGTGGTGGAGGTTACTTTTTACATCGGAGTTTAGTTAAGCTCAATATTTAAATGATAGCGGGGTAAATGAGCAATTTATTATCATAGTGAAACACATAAGTTCTTATCGTTGGCGTATGCATGTATAAATGATTAGCACTATCTGCAAATGTATTTGGTACCTTAATTTTTATTACCTATGATCAATGTTTTGGCGTCCCTTGATGTGGTACCTACCACGGTCTAGTCTATTTAATCCGCTAGTAAATTCACAACTATACAACTTACAAGTAATTATCTTTGTGTGCAAACGTTGGTAATGATAATATCATGTATGTGTCTTTGGTACCCCCTCTTCACAATGTGAAACTATCAAACTAGTCATGATAATATATACGGCCTATAGTGACAGTAAATATAAAGTATATAAACTAAAGTTGTGCACCACCAAAAGACAATATAATTATATATAACATGTGTTAAGTTAAATCAAACACACATATAAATTAATGGTATAAATTAACGGGAACGAGGTATTTCGTTCATTTTATATTATAGTATCCAAAGACGTGAGAACACTCGCTCGTTTCAAACGTTTGTGATGCTTCTGGAAAGGATTTCTTGGTGAAAAATACTGTTTCTACGGTTATATTCCTTTATCAGACTGAACCATTCGCAATAATTGCACCACGACATTTTTGATAGGTATTCATCCAATTTTATCGTACGCAGTATTTTTTAGCCCATTGAGCCCCAAGCGGCCCGATCGGTCCACGACTCAATAGATTTTCTATTGTGTCTATGGTTCCGGGGCCTGAGTTATTACTGCTATTATAGCTCACCTGTATTTCTAAATCTTATTAAACTCACGTGCTAAGAAAGCATCTATAATACTGTAATCAGTAGTGTTATAATGTATTCTGTGTTATTGCATTGTGAAATGTTATAATGTTATTCATTGGAATTGCTAACGTACTAGAGGAGCTATAAAAATACTAAGAATTGCTACCGTTTAAGTCTATAAATTGTAAGCTTCATAGCAATTTAATAAAAAATGTATTTCTATGAATTAACAAGATCCTCTTTAACTTGGAAAAGAAGTAAACAATGCAATAGCTGGAAATTTCTCAAGTGTTTTTCATCTTATGGAAAAATTCTTCACTCGAGTCTGGAACTATAAACAAGCTGTAACTACTATTCATTTAATAAATTTTTTTTATCTAGTATTGATATCGATCGACCTATAATCTCCACAACTATACAAAAACAATCTTTCCATTGCATTCAGACAAGCTTTTGTCAGAAAACGATCAGGAAATACATCTTTGCGACTTTTGTATTAGAATGATTACCATCAGGCGTTAGATAAAGTGTTACGTGAAAAAGTAAAGTGTTACGACACTAAAAAGGGCTATGTGTTACAAGGCCACATGGCCACCATTCCGCAAAGTGCCCGTTTCTGTCAATTTCCTACGACCTCCTTTCTCGTTCCGCATTTTTTGACGCGCTAAATGCCGTCTCCATTAATCAAACGCGACTCGTGTCCTATTTATGCATCATTTATAACCAAAATACTTTACGATTCTTGTATTTTTATTATTTATGTGTCACTGGGACACGCGACCACATTGCTACAGGCAAATGGCCTGTCACCTAGACACATTTGTCACAATTAGTGGTCAGAATTGCAAAATACAAACGATACATCATTTATTTTGTTTTATTATTGATGTGGTAATGAGTAGTGCTCAGACATATAAAAGAAATGATAACTATGCTGATCGCAGCCAAATTGCTCTGTAGCTGAGTCATAGAAGTGGTCACATAAATTGTATGGTTTATTTTATTAAAAAAAAACGAATATATACTATCAGAGTTTCCATTGTTATAACTTTCCGAAGTTGACATCGGACTCGAGTGATAATCAATACATAAAATAACTTTATTTTAAACCCATTGAAAACTATAACATTGAAAACGCAATCCACGCTTGAAACAATACAAATATTCGCTAGAACTTCGCTAAATACCTAAGGAAATAAAACTAGTAAGCCCAAGTTTACTTTAACAGTCGGTTGATAATATTATTTCCTCTGAAGTCTCTGTACGTACCCAGTAAATATTTGATTTCTTTTGTTCAGCTCTAACAATTTTATTCTTTGTAATGTTCTTATGATAAATCTTTTAGTAGAAGTGTGGAAGTTATATCAACGATATAAGTGGAATTATTAATAAGCTACAAGAAGGGGAATATCAATTCAATGTTTGTATTATTGATAATATGTTTTATCCCGTGGCTTATTCACTAGCGTAATGTTCAATGTTGTGATATTATAAACTTAGTTATAAACACGAAGAAAACATGATATTTAGTTTAATAGCATTGAAATGCTTTAAAAATATACATTTTTAAATAAAAGCAAAAATTCAATGAAACAATTCAAGTTCACGAGGCAGGATTCATACCCGCGTCTTTCGCAATGCCGGGGAAATACGAGCCGTCTCTCCTGAGTCCTGACCCATGATGTTTTAAGCCACATTTACTTCCCTCACCAAAATACCACCAAGTTTTTTATACATACCGATATATGTATAATCAAAGTCAAGGATCTAATCAGAACTACGAACCCTTGATCCAACACTACCACTAGTCGGGGTAATTTGTCAGCCGTCTCGGCTGACCCAATAAGCCGCGGCTTCACTCATTTGGGTCAACCCGGCTATCCGTGATGTATGAACACTTAAGTTTGATTGGAGCACGTACATTAATTTGTTAAATTGGCCATTGGCTCGCAAATTTGAATGGTTAATCTGTAATGTGGAATCGTTGATGTCGTATTCAGAATTTGTATTGTATCGTGAATACAATTTCCCATGTAGTTATTTAACGATGTATACAATAGTACACATTCGTGACAATCTAAAGGTAATTAAGCAATAAACGGAGCATAGAAGATCGCATTCCTTTAATTCATTAAGGTTAGAATTCAATATTTATCCTCCATTAATATAATATATTCTTTCTATAGGTAGGGCTTTCTTCGCTAGCTAGCCTCCATTGTTTCCTTTTCCATGCTATTCTTTTAACTATTTTTATGATAAATTAAAAATAAATAAAAACCTAAATCTTCAATACCTAAATTATTTTGGCACCTATTACATATAAGACGATATTCTTATACTGCATCTTCATATACATAGCATAGAAGATATAGTATACCTTTATCTTCTAAGCGATGGACATGTTTCCTTGTGTAAACCAAAACCATTTGCGCAGGCCGAGACAATTTCCCGTCACATCGTGTAGCATCTAATGTTCTGGATGTTGACCAAAATGCATCACCCGTGTTGGTTATTGTTTCTTAGAATTGCGTTTTAGTTTCGCCACGTTTATAACGTAGAGTTTGCTTTGAGAAACACATTCTTGTTATGTTTTCTTTATTTTGTACTACGTTCGAATACATGTTGAACCACAAGTTTACACTTATTGAAATTTTAAAATTACTTAATATTAATTGTACTAAAGCGCATTTTCTATGTGTTTGGTAGAAGTAAACACGACTTTTAAATATGTTCAAAATTAATTTCACTCAAGTTTAGGTGGTAATATAGATATTACATAGGCTGCAGATGTTTGACCACAGCTACGTCCTGAAAAAAAATGGTGACGCGGTCTAAAGTGATCTGTTATAGTGATAAGTCATATTTACCTGGAAGGTAATCCATACTAATATTATAAATGCAAAAGTAACTCTGTCCTTTAACTTAACTTTTTACCCCGGGACATAGGATAGGTTTTATCCCGGAAATCCCACGGGAACGGGAACTATGCGGGTTTTTCTTTGACTGCGCGGATGATGCCGCGGGTGGAAAGCTAGTAAATAATAAATGTTCCTATATATGCAAAGAAATGTTAAAAAAGGTATATAACTATACATATATCTCACTTGAAAGCTGTGGTTAGCGTTGCTGATGCTACATTCGGCGAACGTTGCGTCTTCTAGCTCATACTCGTCCCATAGTTGGCTCTGAAACAAAATATATTATTTTTAAATTGTGCGATAAGTTAGAATAATTATAATTATATTATAAACGTATGTATGACCTGTTAGAATGCGTAGTAATATCTGTATATAAAAAAATCTAATACTATTTAATTACCTATTATTTTGAGTAATTGAGTTCAATTTATTTAGAGTCATAAGTTTCCAATTCAACTAAATGCACTTATTTCGGTTGTTTGTGTCAAACATGTTATCACCATATTTAATTATGTAGGTACCTACTATAATAATACTTAGAGAACAACTTTACAATTAAAAGGTATAAGTTTTGAAGCTATAAATTTTGAGCGGAGTTGTAATTATTAATGTAGTAAGATTTTCTAAACTATGACCGTATCTACTAGTCAACATAACCACTACCATATACTTTCTGTGAAACATCTATACAAAGAATAATTACGCGTCCTTTTTACGTATAATACTTCGTAATGACCCTGCTGCGTGTAGATTTATGCCACCCCATCGCGATCAAGGATGGAGACATTACCGCCTGAATGGAGGAAATGATATTACAGCTAATGTAAGGCTTTATCACGTTTTATTATGCTACACGTCAGAACATGGTCATTAGCTTGATTTCCTTTGGTATTTTTCACGGTGTACCATTGCGATAAGGAAGGAAAAGAGCTTTTATCATAATAGAGACGTTATTACTACGTATTAAAAAACAAAATCCTACGGCTGTCTGTTCGCGATAACTCAAAACTAGTAAACCGATTTTCGTTCTCTATTCACCAATGGATAGCGTGTTAAGTTTTAGAAAACGCGGGCGAACCGCAGGTGCAGAGCTATACTAAATTAGCTAGTTGTAAACTGCGTGTGTGTGGCATATGCCTGCAGATAATTATACTTTTTACTTGTATTCCTTTCGAAAAATATACAGAGAATAAAATAATAATATTCCTTACGTTGAAAATATTCTTGCTGTGAGTGCAAAACAAATAGTATTCAGTTTTGAATATTGTAGTAGTCACTAGTAACCAAGTATGTTCAATGTCACTGCATACAATACCAACTATTTCTTGTGAAATATCTAGTCCGTTTGCATAAACATATTTTTTTTTTCAAATCTTAGTTTCAGTTGGAATAATCTTAGTAACAGTTAACCCGCGACTTTTGCTATTAACAAGTACGAGTACCTACAGCTCAATTGTGGCACTTTTAAATTATGAAAATATTCCTTTATTTTACACTAGTTGTGCTCCGCGGTTTTACCCGCAGTGCTCCGCTCCTGTTGGTCTTAGTGTGATGTTATATAGCCTATAGCATTCCTCGATAAATGGGCTACCTAACACCGAATGAATTTTTTAAACCGGACTAGTAGTTCCCGAGATTAGCGCGTTCAAGCACAAACTCTTCAGCTTTATAATATTAATAAGTATAGATTATACAGATCAAATTTACGTCATCATTTCATTCATAATCACTGAAACAAACTATCTTACAAATATCGTTTAATTATTACGATAAAACGTTATTTCTATACTTTTCATCAATAAGAGCATCATTTAAGTCTATTTAGCGTTAAGGAACACACTGCACACACAATTAACTTCGACTTTCCAATATCCTCGCCTCATTAAACCTCTAAAGCTGCAATTAGCACTTGCGCTTGCAGAAATTCGACTTCTGTACGGTCAATTATCTTATGTTGGCTTTGCAATTACAGACACTAATATAAGTAATGTTCATAATGCACAAAAACATATATTTTTAACTAGCTTCCGCCCGCGACTCCGTCCGCGCGGAAAAATTAAGAAAAATTAAGATTTATTTTTTTCTCCGTATTTTTCCGGGATAAAAAGTATCCTATTTTATGCCCAGGATAATAAGGAATAATTATACCAAGTTTCATCGAAATCGAACCGTTAGTTTTCACGTGATGCCTGAACATACAGACAGACAGACAGACAAAAAATTTTTAAATCACATATTTGGGTTTGATATCGATCCAGTAACACCCCCTGCTATTTATTTTTTCAATATTTTCAATGTACAGAATTGACCCTTCTACAGATATAATATATGTATAGATAACGTTAAAATATTTTTAATAACGTTAAAATGCTATACAATTATTTAATTGTAGAGCCATTTGATTGATTATTATGCTATATGTATACAAAGTGCTTTCTTAATAAAGATGAGATACTATTATTTTTTCGGGATAAAGTGAAGTCCCATGTCCCCGTAGTGGGGTAAGGGGCAGATGCATTATGCATACATCTGTTTCACTGATCGATTTTTCTTTAGGGACAAGTAGGTGATCAGCCTTCTGTGTCCTACCAGACCGAGACTTTTTTTTTTCTTCGTCTCCACCGGGAATCGAACCCAGGACCTCTCGGTTCTACGCTCACGCGTCAACCACTGTACCAAGGAGGCGGTCATTTTTTCGGGATAATATACCAAAAATTTAGAGCTTTCATCTGCACTGGTTGTAAGATTAACAGGAGTTTTATATAAATACCTATTTTGTACTACTTAGCAGTAAAAATTCAATTGCTTTTATTGAAAAATCACGAACCCTACTTTGGAGCTAATCTTCCAAATAGAAAACATTAAAACAACCCCATTACTGCGATTGCAAATACAGTGACTAAGCATAGCTTGGAACGCTAGTCACAGTTCATTTAATCTTATGAATAATTCATTCGTGGAATTTCAAAGTACGTACGCCACAAATTTGTTACAAAATACTGCATTGTAACTGCTTAACATGTATGTTTCTTTCTTGGTACAGTGGTTATTATGTGAGCGGAGGATTCAGTAGTAGGTTCGATTTCTAGTAAATATAAACTTTAAATCGTTCCGATATGTGAACGACTTATTAAAACAATAGATTAGTATTATTTTATAACAATCTACTCACATATACTTAGTTTGAGGCTTTTTTAGTTTTTGTTTTTTTATGACAATTCTTAAGGAAACTTTTGGTCCATCTTGAAGACGTACGGACCTAAAACCATGTTTTTACGCTGTTAAGAAAATAAATCAGACATGAGAGAGTTTGCCAACAGCTCAATACACTGTTATCTTAAGCGATATCACAATAAATATTGTAAGAAAAACATTCCCAAAACCGCAAAACGAGGCCTTAAAGAATTCTAGTTAATACAATTGAAGCAAATTACATTGAATTGTAACAACGTTATCTATACTTATAATAAATCTGTAGAGAGGCCAATTCTGTACATGAAATATATTAAAAAAAAAACTATGAAGGGGTGATAAGGGATCGCTACTGATGCCAAAAATGCAATCAGTAAAATTTTTGTCTGTCTGTCTGTCTGTCTGTCTGTCTGTCTGTCTGTATATTCGTTATAGAAACAAAAACTACACGACGGATTTTAACCAAATTTGGCACAATTATTCTTCATACTCCTGGGCAGGTTATAGTAAAAGAATCATG